>NW_024467134.1:2392763-2980508 GCF_000820605.1 Sporothrix brasiliensis 5110
TGGAAAATACAAAACATACTGGCGCCTTCGCTTCTTGCCGGCGTGTTCCTGTTTGGTCGCCGTTGGCCTCCACCTCCATGGGCTCAATGTCCCGCATGCGGTTGGACTCGTCCGTCTCGTTGACGGTGACTGTGATTTCTTTTTCTTCTGGCTCTGGCTCTGGCTCTGGCTCTGGCTCTGGCTCTGGCTCTGGCTCTGGCTCTGGCTCTGGCTCTGGCTCTGGCTCGGGCTCTGGCTCGGGCTCTGGCTCGGCTCGGGCTCGGGCTCGGGCTCGGGCTCGGGCTCGGGCTCAGGCTCGGGCTCGGGCTCGGGCTCTGGCTCGGGCAATGGATCTGGCTCTGGCTCCGGCTCCGGCTCGGGCAGTGGATCTGGCTCTGGCTCCGGCTCCGGCTCAGGCTCGGGCTCGGGCTCCGGCTCTGGCTCTGGCTCGGGCAGTGGATCTGGCTCTGGCTCCGGCTCGGGCTCTGGCTCTGGCTCGAATGTCGTCACTGCCGGCTCAGCCAAGGCCGGGGTCAGTTCGTTTGCACTGGGTTTCGTTACCCTCTTTGTCCTTCTGCTCTGACTGGGGACATAAGAAATTGAGGGTTGTTTTTGGATTATTTTTGGATTTTAGGAATTTATGGTTCTGACATGTTTTATTCTTTTCTATAATTCTTCTCTTCGCTTGTCTCCAATTTTTCCTTTGTATCTTTACTGCTTTCTGATAAACAATAATTATGCTCGCACTTGCCCGTTCTTGCTGAGCTAGAAAGGACTTTTGTTTTTGATTAAAGTGGAGATGATATTACATAATCACGGTCATTGCACCTCCCCGCCCACGACGCTGAGTGGTGCGCACCTGCCCTCGTACCATTCTCGTTTTGTGATCCGTTGACCCGTCATGATTCAGTGCAAACCTTTCTCTTTACGCCGTCTTTTGTGTACAAAATACACGACATCGGCCGCCATGCTGGCAATGCAAATAACCCCGGCGGGCGCAAGGGCCTCAGCCCGAGCCGTGTGGGCCCTACGGTTCAGCGCATTGCGACCTCTCCCACCCACCACGGTGGTAGTGGTGCCCTTTGCTGCCCAGTTCCAGTTCCGGATTGCACAGCAAAGATTGCTTTCGGGCTCGTCCCGACAGATGTACAACTATGACCCAAATAGCTTTCGCCAGCAACAGCAACGCTGGCAAGAGGAGCAGCAGAAACAGCAGCAGCGCTGGGAACAGTATCAGCAACACCAGCGACAAGGACAGGAGCCGCGGGCCCGGTTTAAGGGTGTGCCCGTCTCGGCCGGCGACATGCCACCCGAAGCGACGTTTGAAGACAGTGGCTTCCACCGCCGCGGCGGTTTCTTCAAGCGGGCGATGCACAGCACGAGCATGCAGACGGTCATGGTGGTCGCAGCCGTCGCCGCCCTGCTGTTCTACTTTTCGCACATGGAATTGGTGCCCGTGTCCGGGCGACGGCGGTTCAATTGCTTCAGTGAGGACTCGATGAAGATGCTCGGCGACATGCAATACGAGCAGCTCATGCAGGAGGCGCGTGCACTGGGCCAGCGGTTCCTGCCGGCGTACGATCCGCGCACGCTCGTTGTGCGGAACGTCATGTCGCGCCTGATTCCGGTTAGTGGGATGTCCGACAACCCGGGCGACTGGGAGATTGCGGTGATTGACGACCCGTCGACTGTCAATGCCTTTGTGCTACCGGGCGGCAAGGTGTTTGTGTACAGCGGTATCTTTGCCGTGGCGCGCAACGAGGACGCGATCGCGGCGGTGCTCGGCCACGAACTGGCACACAACCTGGCGAACCACCATGGCGAGCGGGCGTCGTCGGCTGTGGGCACGACAATGCTGCTGGCGAGCGCGTTTGTGCTGACGGCCGGCCTCTCGTACTTTATTCTGCAACCAGTGGTGGAGCTCGTGTTCAATACGCCCATGAGCCGGCTGCAGGAGAGCGAGGCGGACTTGATCGGGCTGATGCTCATGGCAGAGGCGTGCTTCGACCCGTCGCAGGCGGTGGAGTTCTGGCGGCGCATGGACCAGGCACAAAGGGTGCAGCCGCCAGAGTGGATCAGCACGCATCCTTCGGTAGGCATCGTCGAGGCCCCCAACATGGAGTCTGTATCCTATGGACCGCACATGCTAACCATCTAGAACCAACACCGGATGGAAAAGATCCAGGAGTGGATGCCAGCAGCGATGGAGAAACGCAGCCAAAGCAGTTGCGACGGTACGCGGGACTTTGCAGAACGGTTTAAGCGGGCGCTGCGCAACGGCATGATCTTGGCATCATAACACGGATATGCAGAATGCCAAGCATGTCTTTCGGAGTGGACTTTCGTGACCGAGGAGAGGAGTTTGACGTCGCTGACCACCATTGGAGTTTTGTACTAGAGCCCCAGGCGTTTGCATCCTGCAGCCTTTGGTGTTCTGTCACATATGTATTGCTTTCTCGGTTAGCTGTGTTACTATCGGTACGTGAATTCCAATTTTGGTTATATGAGACTACGATCTCAATGTCACCAGTTTCAGCACCCTAGGCTGGAGAGACGCACTCGTCGACATCTCTCACGACGGTGCGCAGCATGGTGGTCCTGCCATGGGCCGTTTGGTGCGTCGGATAGGACTCCGCTGGTTCCGAGACGGACATTGCATGTAACTACGTGACCCGCCTAATGGGGTACGTCTGGGGGAGAGGAGAGTTATGCCCAGGTGGAAGGAGGACCAGCACCAATAGCAGTAGCCATGATCATAGGAGAAATGATATCCGGCATAAGCAAAAACGATGGCAACGCTCTATTTAATACAAAACATCCCAACCATGTGCCTTTATAGCCGTGCTTTAGAGCCAGGCCGGGGGTGGTTGCCGTGCAGCCGCAAGCCCGTAATGGCCTCGAGCTCGTCGACGGCCTCATATGCACGGCCCAAGTTGACCTTGATCGTGCGGAAGCCCTGCTTCTTGCCAAATTTGAGGTTCTCGCCAATGTCGTCCAGGAACAGAATATCCCCCGCGGTCACGCCGTCCTTCCAGCCATTGGCCTCGCCGCGTGGTGTGTCTGCGTACGACCGTGCGTACTTGTCCGTCTCCCGCACTGCCAGCTGGTACATGGCGTGCTCCGGCTTGCGCAGCCCAACATGCGCCGAGGAAATGAACACGTCAAAGAGTCCCCGGATCGGATGTGACAAGTAGTTGTCGCTGTACAGCTCGTGCCCCGGCGGGAAGATGACTGTGTTGCTGAGCGCCGCGAGCACGTACTTTTCGCTCGCGCGCAGCGCGCGCAGCGCCGGAAACATCCACGGGTCGGGGGCGTCGGAGGCCTTCATCATGTCATTGAACATGCGCTCGCCGTCGATGTCAGGCACAGGCGGCACCTCGGCGGGCCACTCCTTGGACGTGCCCAGCGACTTTTGGCGGGCGTTCTCGTAAAAGGCCTTCCAACGGCCCGGGTCGCGCAGGTCGCGGTTGAAGCCCGCAAAGAAGCCGGCGTCCATGGGAATGCTGCCGCGCTCGAGCTTGTGCCAGAAGCCGTCGGGGGCCGTCTTGGAGATGGAGTGGTTGACCCACCCCGGCGGGATGCCGAGGCCAATCTCGTAGTCCAGGATGGTCTGGAAGGGCGACAGGACCTGTGCATGGGGTCAGTAACGGTCAATAGACTCCTGCTGTGTCCCTGCTGCTCCCCTGCTGCTCCGTTCTCGTCGTCGGTCGCTTACACAGACGCCGCCAATGTCAAACAGGATCACCTTGGGCTGCTTTTGCACTGCCATCTTGACGGTTTCTGCCGGTTTCTGCCGGAAATGAAGTCGATTACGGTTACCGTTCGCACCTCAAGCCGAGCAAAGGTGCAGTGATGAGGTGCGTGCTGCTTACCTCGACCCCAGACGTCGTTGTGTGTCTGGGGCTGGCGTAGCCATGACTTTGCTGTGCTGAGGAGTCCAAAGGGTCAGCATACCGTATTGGGCCGAGGTATGGCAATACCGGGGTAGGAGCAAGGGACTCCACAGCGGTGGTCGGATGAGCTAGCGCCGTGCGAAGCTGAAAAGTGGGCCAACAATGACATAAGAAAAAACATGTCGTGTGCAAAGTCACGCGACTCAAAACTGTCACGTGCGATAAGATAAGAAAGGGTCGTCCCCAACCAGACCAAAGTCGTCCCCGACCATTCTGCCCGTTCCCTTTTTTTGCATTTTCTAGGGCTGGCTGGTAGTGGGGAATTTTTTGCAGCCCACAAAAATTGTGCGGAAAAAGTTCAATGTAGCGCAGACTTTGGCACTCTGGATTGCTTCATTTTTTTTTCTTGCTTTCGCCCTCCCAACCACCACTCATCCTCACCACCTTGCACCGTTCAAACGCAACAGCAAGCCGCCGAAATGGTAAGTTGAAACTGGAAGAGACGGCATGACCCTCGTGGCCATAGCCTGGACGGAGACAAAACAAAAGATGGAAAGGAAAAGTTATTTCGAAATCGACGACTCGATCCGAACGCATATTGCATCGACAACCGCCGATACAGAAGTGAATGACACATGGATATGAGGGGAGACAGGGACAGAATGAGAGTCAACGCAAGATGCTTCGGATTGGAAAGAGGAGGACTGTTTTTTCAAAAAGACAAAAAAAAACACAATCTATCTCTGAAGCGACAATTGCTGACTCGGGGTTTCTATTTTCTCTTTTGTTATAGCCTTTCCACAAGCTCGTCAAGAACAGCGCGTACTTCAGTCGCTTCCAGACCAAGTACAAGCGCCGCCAGCAGGGCAAGACCGACTACTACGCCCGCAAGCGCCTCATCAGCCAGGCCAAGAACAAGTACAATGCGCCCAAGTACCGCCTGGTCGTCCGCTTCACCAACCGCGACATCATCATGCAGATTGTCACCTCGGAGATCACCGGCGACAAAGTCTTCGCCTCGGCCTACTCCCATGAGCTGCGCGCCTACGGCATTGAGCACGGTCTGACCAACTGGGCTGCGGCCTACGCCACCGGCCTGCTGATTGCCCGCCGTGTCCTGAGCAAGCTCGGCCTCGACGAGACCTTCAAGGGTGTTGAGGAGCCCGACGGCGAGTACACCCTCACCGAGGCTGCCGAGGGCGAGGACGGCGAGGAGCGCCGCCCCTTCAAGGCCTTCCTGGACGTCGGTCTGCAGCGCACCTCCACGGGTGCGCGTGTCTTTGGCGCCATGAAGGGTGCCTCGGACGGCGGCATCCTGATTCCGCACTCCGAGAACCGCTTCCCCGGCTTCGACATTGAGACCAAGGAGCTGGACGCCGAGGTCCTGAAGAACTACATCTTCGGCGGCCACGTCGGCGAGTACATGGAGCTGCTCGAGGACGAGGACGAGGAGCGCTTCCGCAGCCAGTTCCAGCAGTACACCGACGACGAGGTCACCGCGGAGGACCTGGAGGAGCTGTACACAAACGCCCACGAGGCCATCCGCGCCGACCCCTTCAAGAAGGTCGAGGGCGAGGGCCCCAAGAAGTCCAAGGCGGAGTGGAAGGCCGAGTCGCTCAAGTACAAGACCCCCAGACTCACGCGCGAGCAGCGCAAGGAGCGCATCCAGGCCCGCATTGCCGAGCTGACCCAGGAGTAAGCGTTGCTGTCGTGCTTGGCGGGTGTCTGCCTCTCGTTTCTATTTTGTCTCAACATGCTGTATCTGCTTGACGTTTTGGGTTTCCCGTTTTCGCATCCCAGCCTCGTCTCTCGTACATTGAGCTCAGGTGGGACAGGAAAAACGGAAATAAGGTGTTTTAAAATTCTAAAAGACGGGTTATCTATTATGAAATGTGAAACAAAAATTTCAAAATATAAAAGTCAAGAGCAAAAGGGGCATCAGTGGATGGACAGAGAGTGCAAGCTTGTGAAATGTGGAATTATGAGATTGTCACGATAGAAATGTCCTCAGCCGTGTCCGTCAGTCGTGCACGTGACCGGCTGGGGACGGTGTAATACACCATACTGCGGAAGGAACGGGCGCATCCGGCGCTGGTTGACATAACAGAAAATTGAGCAACGGACCACAACTGCAGCTCCTTGCGGCGAATGCGGAATCGACTATAAACTTTGCACGGCAAGGAGAGAAACATCGTCTCTGCTTTCCCTGTTTGGGAGAAACTGGTTTCGTCGTGTTTGTTTTGGTTGCCTGCCCTCCAGGAGGGGATGTGAGAAGTCCGCCGTTCGCTCCTTCCACAGCACCGGGAAACACCCCCCCCCCCCCCCCCCCCCGACCCTGACGGCAATCCCCGAGAGTAGGTTCGGCACGTGACCAGGATTCCAGTGGCTGGCCAAACTTCTGTTGTCCATGAACTTTGCAGAGCAAAACCCAGTACGAATGACCTGAAAATTTTGCCACCGGTCAGACATTGCGATGCATGCGCGACCGAGAGGCAAAAACAACAGGCGGACCGGACGGAGGGGTGACAAGATGCATTACCACTCTGCCCCGTCAGAGGGTCGATTAATGTATGCAGGCTTTTCAAGGATAATGAGGAGGAAGTTGACATCACCAAATCTGCAAGCTCCTTTTTGGTAGTGTTAGTCCATAACAAGACCAGGTCGCTGGAAAAAGATCTCCTTTGGGTCGGAATTGGGGGTGTTGCCTTTTTGGTTTTATTTTTGCCCTGGCACTTCCCCACATTTTCACAACAGGCCAAGGATGTTGCGTCTGTCAAATTGCCTTGTTTCGTTGAAAATGACGACAATGCTGGAAATTGGAGTGAAAAACAATAGGCACAAAGGACATACGAACAACCCCAGCGGTGTGGATGTGTGTACTCCCGTACAGTTGATATTCCGCAAAAAGCACTAGGTCATCACCATCCGGAAATCCGCACTTGCAGCGTCCGTTCAACGTATGCACTCCGTTCTGTGTCAATATTGATCTCAGACAATAGCCTACGACCTATTTCGTACGACTCCCACCGATGGTGCACCGCCGCGCTGGCCACTTGCTGGCCAATGTGTCGTGTCTTGAGTCGAGCATCCGAATCTCCCCGTGGTCTCTCCGTCAGAGGGTGGTGGTGTCCAAGGCTGGAGTTGATTTGGAAGCTTCCCTACGATGTATGTCGTTCAGCGAGCGTTGAAGACGGCAGGTTGATTGCGGCCCACCGCTGATTTGGCACGATTTGCCTCGATTCTCACGCTGTCTCACAACTTCGCGTAACTGACAATTTTTTAAAGCTTGAAACTAATACTAACGGTCCACTGCTTGCCCTGTATATGTACATTCGCGAGATTGCTGACAGCATGCGCCGCCAGGCACTGAAAGGATATGCCAATGTAACATGTTAGTAGAAACGAACAGCTGACACTTCGACGGCCTGACGCTATGGAAACTATCATTCTTCATAACTTCGCAATAGGCTCACTGAAAACATTACCTGACGCTCGTGGTCTTCCATCGTTTCTCGAGTGGCTTGTAGGGTAAAATTACGTCTGCAACTCGCTTCGTAAGGCAACAAACTTGTCCGATAGCGCGATATCTTACCGTACCAGCTCAAAGGCCCTGGAGGGTTTGGTGGTGCCGGTTTGTCCCTTCCTATTGCCCCGAAATGTGGGCATCCGAAGTCTTTCGGGGCATTCTCGCGATGTCCTGTTCCCGCCGCTTCCTCGGCCTCCACTGCAAGGACGAGGTCGGATCGTGCCAGATGGCCCAGTTCTCCGTTGTTAGTCGGACACACTCACGGAGGCCGTGAAAGGACGAAATAGAAAAGGATAAATTTGCACAGACTGAAAAGGCACGGCAGTGCTTTTTCGCGCCTTCCCGCCACCGATCTCCCGACTGCCTTCCCAGGGCGTTCTTCTAAGAGTGAGGCACATATAGACCCGGATGGATATGCCCTCTTTTGCCCGAAGGACAAGGCTTCGTTTGGCATTGCGTGCAGTTGGCAGGCGGCACTTTTGTCTTTCTGTGTGCTTGCATGGCCCCGTCGACGAAACAGATACGTGCCCGTCAGTACGGGGAATAGTACGACATATTTCTTGAACAAAGGAGCCAGCGCTTGTCATTGTCCCGCAAGGCCTTGGCAATAATACAAAATATGACGCACAGTGGGAACACAACGGCCTAGACGTATTCGTAGGTCAGTGACGCACGGGACATTATGGAACGAGACAGGCGCCATGCGCTATATGAAGCAGCCCATCTCGGCTCTAAATTGCACAAGAAAAGACCGCGGGTTTTCCGCGAGGTGTGAATGTCTTCGAATTTGCGTTTACGCCGTAATTACAGCAATACACAGTCTCACTGTATACTGCAACGCTTGGAAATTCTCGGGCAAACCCTCTCCTCTACGTCGTAAGATAGTCTTATCGGAAGAGCTCGCTGTGAGCCGCCCGACCTAGCCTCTTCCTTTGGTTCGTGAGCATTCTGACAAATGGTGACTGGCGCTTTCGTTTCTTCCTGTTTTTACTGGCGGCCCGTGGGAAAGCAGCGATTTGGGCTGTTTTTGGCCACCCTCGCCTGGCGCTGGTGTCCTTTGGGGCTGTTTGGGCTACGCGTTAGCGGCCTTGCTCTCCGCTCCGCTGATGATTGGGCGATTGCATACCCCTGCCGGCTGGTTGGTGCTTTCCCTTGTGTGGATGTGGGACACACCTGGCTTTATTCATCCCATGGCACTTGCCCCAGCAAGGCCCCAAGGCCCCTAAAATCCGCCACTCTCCCAGTGTGCCAGCCTGCACCTTCTTCGTCCTCTGGCCCTCTTGCCAATGTGGCCCCGGTTTCCCCCATTGCACTTTCCCAACCGTCTTTGTGCAGTCCTTTGTGCCTTTGTTTTGCCGTCTTTTAGCAGGAACGCCGCCTGCCCTCAATGCGCCTTCCCCAGATTCTCAGGAGCCCAGCAGACAAGGCGTTGGTTTTCCTTTCTCTTTTCATCGTCTCTTTCTCTTTCAAAACTTCTCCCCAATCTCTTAAAAATTATCCATCTCTCACCGTCGCACTCTTCAGTCGCCTTACATTCTTCTTTTCTCTTCGCCTCTGACGTGCGACCCGTTCCGTCGTAGACGAACACGAGGCCTACTTCGACGACATTGCATCACCCACAGGCTCCATATTGTGGCTGGCACCGCCCAGTCCCATATTACGACGTAAAGCAAGCACCCCGCCACCGCCAAACGATTCGACGGCCTGCGCCCTGCAACGACTCCGTTGATCCCTCTTCGCTCCCCTGCCTCTTTGCCCATTGCGCCTGTTTGTCAGAGAGATCGGCTTCCTCCGTTGATTGACGTCGTCAGCTGCAGGCGGCTTTCGAAGAAACCCTGGCCGCACAAGGAGCCCACAAAATTATACGACGTATAACGGCCCTGCGGTAAATAGTCTAAGAGTCTCAACTATCGTTTGACTGTCCGCGACGCTCACTCCCTCGAACTTCGCGGCAACAGCGACATACACGCCTCTTTCTCGCTCGAACCGCCATTTGGACTCGAATCGTACCGCTCTCCGCTTGGTCTGGATCACACTCGTCGGACAGGGGCTGCCATTGCGCTCATACATTCCCAACTTCAGCCCTGTAACCCCCCACGACAGCAAGCCTCATGGTACAGTTTATTGTGGCGTCGGCTTAACAGGCCATTTCTCCTGCTTCGTTTCGTTTTCTTTT
The DNA here is from genome assembly GCF_000820605.1 of Sporothrix brasiliensis 5110. Lineage (NCBI taxonomy): Eukaryota > Fungi > Ascomycota > Sordariomycetes > Ophiostomatales > Ophiostomataceae > Sporothrix > Sporothrix brasiliensis. The sequence continues at coordinate 2,402,338 of NW_024467134.1, forward strand.
GTTGCCTTGTGCCTTGCACAAGTACCTCTCTCGTACGGCCGTCTACAGACCGACATCCACGTATCTCGACCTCTTTTCACCTTCATCTCAACCTACGTCCACCTGTGACGAGCAGCGTCGCCGCCCGCTCTTCAAATCGCAACCATGAACAGCAGCACCATGGAGCACATCCATGGCGTTGACGTCAGCTGGATGACCCACGGCGCACCAAAAGGTTTGTTTTGATTTTGGTTTGATCTTGACTCGTCACGGACATGCGCGATTGGCACCGGCTTCTTGGCTTCTTGTTTTACGGTCAGTCCAGACGTACCAGTGACTAACTCGGTCCTCCTCTTTCTAGACGGCAACGCCCCTAAGCCGACCAGTCGCCGGCGAAATACACTGCAGTCACAATCGGCACCGCCGCCGCAATCGCCTGCTACTCCAGCTGCTGGTGCGCCTACCGCCTCAAGTCCCCGGGCTATGCCATCCTCGTCGCCGGCCCCCATCCCGATCGCCAATGCCGCCGGCTCCCCTCCAACACAGCAGCTTTCTTCGTCATTACCCGCAACGTCGAGCAGTCCACGCGGTCGGCGACCGTCGTGGTTCTCCAACATCTCCTCCAAATTCTCGACAAATCCCGGCTCCAGTCCACCCCAGGCGACCAACACATCTCCCAAGCAGGCCGAGCTGTCTGTCCCGCGCCCAAACGTCGCCAAGAATGCGGTACTACAGCATGCGGCTAAGTACGAAGGCGAGGGCCCATACACACCCGCCCCGCCGAAATCGTCGGGCCAAGCCGGTCTCCTCCACGTCTTTCGTCGGCTGTCTACGTCCACCAGTAACACCGGCCCGTCCGTCAAGGGCAACCATGGCCTAGTCGAGCGTCGCATATTGAACGTCGACCACAACCGCGAGCGGTGTCGGCTGCAGGCATTGAACCAGGCAAAGTTGCGCCGCGTTGCCTTTTGTGTCGATGTCGAGATTGCCCCCATGCCCAAATACTTGGATCTGGACCTGGCTGCCAAGCAGGCGGCCGCGACCGTTGGACCGGTCCCGGCCGACAAGTCGCAAAAGCGGAAATCGATCGAGAAGAGCGAAGGCGATGCGCTTAAGCACGCCAGGGCGCTTCTGCCCGAAGACCCCAACGAGCAGTCACAACCGAATGCCGTAAACGCCGCCTCCTCGCTAGTTGTGGCCGCCACCGCGGCCTCTAATCCTGTCGTCTCGTCAACAAAACTCACTCCAATTCCCGAAAAGGCCGCCTCGGCATCTCCGACACCCGCCGCAACCGCGACTGCAACCGCGCCATCCAATGCCAGCGCACAAGCTGCCGCGCCTCCGGTGCCTGCAAAGAACGACACGAACAGCGCCGCCTCTCCGAATTCCAGTCCGCCATCCCCGCCTTCGACGAGCGCCGACGCACAAACCAGTGGCGCACCTGCCGACCCAAACCGTAAAAAGGAAAAGAAGAAGCGGAGCGAAGAAGAGCGCAAGCTGCGCAAAGAGCGCAAGCGACGCCAAGCTGAAGCAAACGGCATGATTCCCATGGAGATCTACCTGGACAGTGACGACTCGGACAACACGACCGGCAAGAAGAGCACCCCGTCCACGGCGCCTGCCACACCGCGCACACAGCTCGCACCGACCACCAACCCTGTCCGCATCTACCGCCGGTGCTGCCAGCTCCGCGAGACCCCCATCTTAAAGAAGGTCACTGAGCAGCTGGCTGATCCAGCTGTCTTCTCGAGTGAAGAGGGCATTGTTTCTAAGCTTGATCTGACGGGCTACTGGCTGCAGCTGGCCGACCTTGTCACGCTGGGTGACTTTTTGGCTGTCGTGCCCATCCGTGAAGTGATCCTGGAAAACTGCGGTCTCAATGACGAGGGCCTCCGCGTCATCCTTGCTGGTCTTTTGGCGGCGCGGAAGCCCCAGAAGAAGCATATCCATCTACACCATTTCCATCGCCACCTCCACAACAATGGCGCCTCGCACGAGGGTCAGACTGTTCCCGTGACGGCGGCCGTCTCCAATGGCGAGAACCACCAAGGCGGATTTGTCGAGCGCCTCGTCCTCAAGAACAATAAGATTGGTGTTGAGGGCTGGAAGCACGTGTGTCTGTTCATCTACATGTGTCGGTCGCTCAAGGCCTTTGATCTATCGAATGTTGTGTTCCCACATGTGCTGGTGAACAGCAAGGCGTCGCATGCAAGCCAAACGCCCGACGCGAAATCCGCAGCTCAGCAGGCGCCTGCCAAGCAGCAGTTCGACGTCTGCCAGCTGCTGTCAACATCCATTGCTGAGCGTCTCGGCGGCTCGACGCTGGAGCTGCTCAATTTCGGTGACACGGGCCTGTCGTCCGAACAGCTGGGCTGGATCGTCGACGGTATTATCCAGTCTGGCACGAAGCGGCTGGGTCTTGCCCACAACGACCTCGACGACGCTGGCGTGCAGCACGTTGCGCGCTACCTTGCCAGCGGCCGGTGCGAGGGCCTTGATCTTGGCGGCAACGACCTTCGCGACCGACTCGAGAAGCTGGCCGACGCCGCCGCCATCAACGACTCGCTGTGGGCACTCAGCTTGGCAGACTGCAATCTGACGCCGTCCTCGTTGTTCAAGCTCCTCCCAAAGCTGGTGGATTTGCCCAATTTCCGCTTCATTGACCTGTCACACAACCACGACCTGTTCGAGATTCGACCGAGCGTCACAGCGCTGCTGCGGCGGTACTTGCCAATGATGGCATCGCTCAAGCGGCTGCATCTAGCGGACGTGGCCATGACGTCGGAGCAGGCCATTGCGATTGCCGAGGTGCTACCTGAGGTCAAGGAGCTGGCGCACCTCAACATTCAGCAGAACCCGGAGCTCATCAAGCTGGCCGACGCGCGCACCGAGGAAGCGCAGGAGAAGGCGTGTGCTCTCTACGCGTCGTTCTTGGCGGCCACGCGGCTCTCGAAGAGCATTGTCGCCGTCGACATGCCCGTCCCCACCGCCGAGTCTACCGAAATCGTGCGTGCCATGGCGAAGCACGTCCTTGCGTATTGCCTGCGCAATGTCGATCGTGTTACACTCGGCAACCCCGCGGCGCTCGTTCTGCTCGGCAACGCCAAGTCGGTGCCGCCAGTGGCCGAGCTGCCTGAGGCGGTGTCTTCGGACAGCGTGTCGTCGAAGACGTCGCTGAGCAAGGGCGACGCCGACTACCCAGACGTGCTACAGCACCTTGTGGGCCACGACGCTGCCATTGTTGAAGAGGACGATGACATTGGCGCTGCGCCTGACGACGACTACGTCATTGGGGGCACAGGTGTCGCGCAGGCGCTCGAGTGCTGCCTGAAGAACCGCAACCCCGAGCTGACAGACGGCGCACTTGGTACGGGCGTCATGCATGAAGGCGACATTGCGTTTATGGAGGCGGCTGGTAGCGGCCTGCCCGGCCCGGGCAAGGCCAAGGACATGTCGAAGCATCTGCTGCAGAGTGCGCGCAAGATCCGGCTGCGGCTGCAGCCGGCGCTGCAAAAGGCGCGGTCCATGTCGGCTGTCGACAACCAAGCCTACCGTATGTCCCCCCCCCCCCCCCCCCCGTCCCACTTTTTTTTTTGATTCTGATGCTGCTTCTGATTTTGATTCTGATTCTGAATCTGATTCTGTGGTGACCGCCGTGCTAACCGATGCAGAACGCCTTCTCTTCCTCGACAACACGCTCGACGGTATTATCAAGCGGTTCGAAGACGAGTTCCCCGAGACGCGGGTGTCGATCGACAGCGGCGTGTCACTGTCGCAGCCGGCGGTCGATGCGAATGCGAACGGACGGCCACATGCATCGTCGATGGATTCGGGCTCAGCAGAGGCGGACGTCGAGGGCGATACGGCGGCTGTCTTCTTGTCGGACGGCGAGGATGAAACCGACATCTTGCCGTCGCGGCTGTCTCGGTCCAACTCGATCATGTCGCTGTCATCCAAGGGTTTGACGAACGAGGAGGGCCGCGTGCTGCGGGCAGGCCACCGGTTCCGCAGCGGTTGGTTCAAGCATTACAACTTGTTGTCGGGCATCGACGAGATCGGAACGGATCCGGCACACAAACGCGTGCTGTACGAGCTGATCAACGAGATGAACGACGCCGGCATCAACAACAAGCTCGCCGAGAAGGGCATTGTGCGACTCTTCAAGGAGGACCGCGAAGAACTGCTGCAGATCCTCAAGGAGCAGGACCCGGAGCACTGGGAACGCTTCATCGAGTCGCAGGAAAAGGCACGGGCCAATCTCAAGATTGAGCTGGGCGGGTCTGGCAGCAACGGTGTGGACGGTGTGAACGGTGTGAACGGTGTGAACGGTGTGAGCGAACCCAATGGACCCAATGGACAGGGCGGAGGAGGAACCAGTGCGCTGACCAGTGCGCTGCGGGCTGCGGCTGCGGAGGGCAACGAGTCGGCGATTGTGGACGACTAGGCGAACGTTTCTATTTTTGTGGTGGTTCTGGTCGCAATGGCTGTCGTTGCCGGCGCATGCGTCTTGGTGTGGCTTGTCTTCGATTCCAAGGTCTTGTTTCCTTTGACCATCTTTTGTTTTTTTGGACATTGACATGGCCAAGTAATGAGGGAGAGTCTTGCCTCGGCTGTGTGTGTTTTTTTCATCGTCATCCTGTATTTGTATTTGGATATCTTTTCTCTTTTCTCCTGTCGTTGTTTCTAGGTCTGCAAGCGTTGTCATTTTCGGTATCTCAAACCGTCTTGTTATCACGAACCGCCTCAATAGCAGCATTGTTTTCTGTTTGTGTCCTTTATTCGAATGGTTTCCGTCCCAGTGCTGTTTCGTCGATTGCCCTCGCCTGCTGATATCAATATCGTGTATATGTCATGTCTGTATTTTATTTCAGAAGAGATTTAGACCAGGATTGTCCAAGGAGAATGGGGAAGAAGAGACGTAGAGAAGAGGAGACGTGAATGCAAGAACGAGGTCTAGGTTTGGATTCAATGAATGTTCCCATATCGGAGAAAATAAAATTGAAAGGAAGACACAAAGAGCATGCTCGTGCTCCGCAATGTGGCGAGGGGCCGTCGGCTAGCCGGTGGTGCCGTGTATTGAAATTGACTTCTCGCTAGACGTCGCCCTGTGTAAGACCATGTTCGTAAGACTCGCGCCTTCGCCTTTACAACGCCAGCGCGGTGGAGTGCATGCAAAATAGACAGAGCTTGGAAACGTGTTGGACGCAGCTACCTCTTTCTCACATCGCCGTAACTTGCATGTTTCCTTTCCCCGAGCGATCCGGTCCGCGGATGCGAGAACGACGCGAGACGATGTAGGCCCGTCGTTGTAGACTGACCAGCAGGCCTGTCTATTTCATACTAAAGACGAGGAGAAGGGCCATTGTACGTGATGACTGGCCCGTCGAAGAGAGACTGCGATCCGTTCCAGCCAGCAAATAGCGACATCGGTGTGGGTGTAATGTTTGCTGGTTTGGTGGAACTGCTTTTGTGCACTGGGAACGCAGTCTGGCGTCCACTGTCCGCGGACAACCTTCCCCTTGTTCTTGTTTCCTGTTTCCCGTCATTCTGACGCACTACTCTTTGGTATCTCGGCAGCTGTTGCTCTCTCACAGGTGAAAAGAGTGGGCCTCCGAGTTCTGTCAACCGGCAGGTGCATACGCCAAGTCTAGCCTGCCGTTCTGGCACCGCGCCGGAACCGGAAGGTGCAGGAGGGGCTGCCCGAGTGCGGCCCGAGTTCTGACAACTTAGTCCTAACTGCATAACCCCCTTGCTGTGATTTGTAGGTTTGATTCCGAGGAGACATCAGATGTTACGCAGTACCTCTTTCGTACCAGAGATGGTCGGCTTACATCGAAAAATGCTCCATCGGTTCGGCAGTACGGCAACTGAATATGCCATTAAGGCATTTGACAGAACCTTGGTATGGAACGACTTTCTAGTTCCGTCTTCTTTCGTGACAAACCCTTTCTTGATAGGCAGCTGGGTTTACTAATGTCAAGGGGTGAAGATATATTTGTGTTTTTCCTCTGTTCATTGGACTGGAAGGTTTAACCGCTTGACCAACGTGGACCGGTGGCTGGTAGAGCCATAGTTTTGAAACTGGTTATTTTTTGTTCTTGTTCGTTTCGGAGATCGTCCATGCGTTCGATTGGTGTTTGACCTGCTTTGGCCTACCAGTTTCCCCACGACGGTCTCACACAGTATGTCTCGTGTACCACGACTGCTCTTGCGCAGAGCCATGCAGCCGTATCTATTTGCATCGACATTGTAGTCTGTGTACTGGCAAGCTTCTCGATGGAGCATTGTCTGCTTTATTTTTGGAATTGCACGGGATTGTGTTGTAGTGCAGAATGGTGCACAGCGGCAATTCCGCACGTGCAGCATTTCAAGCGCTTAGCAAGAGCGGCATATGAGCACAGAGCGGCAATAGTGAGCATCAATCCTTTTCTCGTTTGTCAACTCCGTCCTCTGCATTCTCTTCCCGTCCCTCGTCGATCATCCGCCAATTTTCACCATGTCACCATTTTCTGTGACGGACAAAAAAAAAAAAAAAAACACTCCAGCTGGACGAGAATCAGGGCGTCGTGTGACTGGAAAACCCCAAGACCAACGACATCATTCTCTATCTCACCTCCGCACTTAAAGTTCATTTAACTCCAACCCAATGAGATCCCAGCTAAAGTTTACTTTGTTTTATGGCTTTTGTCGTTCCCCCCTTTATCATAATCAACCAGTAGCACGATCATATTGCCGTCATCAGCAGCTTTGCATTTTATTATTATTTTCACATCATTCCTTTCATCCCGACTCGCATGATAACGATGGCTTTGAGACTTTGGCGTATTTTTCTACGGAGTTCGACTGCACGGTATTCTTATTGTTACTTTTTGCGGTCCTCCCTAGTCGAACAGACGAGGCTATGTCTCAGGCCCATTTGAAAACGACAGACCCTCCTCCGTCTTCGAAACTCGAACCCCTGTCTGCCCTACCGTCTCTCCACAAAATCCCTGCCCCCACTACCGGGCCACAGTCCTCCCCAGCCCAGCCTGTGCATAAACTCGCACCCCTCCTGAAAATCCCCTGACTTATTTTAAAAATAGGAGCGTAGCCAATAACTGACGCGCAGGCAGGAAAAGGACGACTGGTAATACAGAGTACAAACAAAATAAGTCACTGGCCACGCTAGTGTTGCTGCAGAATTGGCATTGCAAAGAAGGGCCATTCGCGCGAGGAGACTTGATTGACGAACTTGAGAAAAAAAAAAAAAGAAAAAAGAAAAAAAAGAGAGAGAGAGAGAGAGAGAGAAATAATATCAGCTTCTGCCTCGGCCGGGAATCGAACCCGGGACCAGTGGAAATGGCAACGAGCCGGGAGGCATGTCATGTGCCAAGTCGAGTCTGTCCGGCCAAGGGTAGTAGTCGACGGAAAACTGGAGTGATGACCGCGAGCAGGAAACTGGAATACGAAGCGCAGCCTCTTTTGTATCAACTATTTTATTGGATATTAACGGTCATAAAATTAAAAAAAATTAATAAATATACCTGTTAAAAAATCTTGGTCGCGTGTGCCATTAATACGGGAGTCGTCCGGTACGTGATATCGACGGTTTCCATTCTGGTCCGAGAGGGCTGCTACTGCCCGGATGCCGGCCGGGTAGTTTGTATATTATCACTAATGTCCTGCCAATGCCGGCACCACCAGAGCTGCCTCTGCCGTCTCTGCCAGGATCGTCTGTCGTTGTTGCCTCGCCACACCTAGCAATATCATTGACAGAAAGAACGGGAGCCTGTGCTTCCCCCAACAAGCACCCGTTCAAAACAGAAAGGTAAAACATAAGCAAGGAGATGGTGCTTGGTTGAGTTGCAGTTCCTTCCACAAACACTTGTCAGATGCAAGTAGAAGGAGCACCGTGGCCCTTTGTATGATCGCAGCTTCCTAGTTGTAAAATAGCCAAGTTAGAGCGGCTTGTTTCCGGCCATGCTTGGCTCCTTCCTTCATGAAGCACTTGCCTGGAACAGAAAGAAGGGAAACCATGATTCGTAGCTCCTTCCACCATCGTGCACTCGCCAACTGCAAGTGGAAGGGACTGGATGGCGCATTCATTGTTATGATCGCAACTTCCCGTCGTACGGTTGACAGATGACGCGAGCTGAGTTCTATCATAACAACAAGACTCTCTTTTCTGTCCTCTCCTCTCTGTCCTCTCCTCTCCGTCCTCTCTTCTCTGTCACTCTTTTAGGATGCCACTTGGTACTGTCGTACACTTTTCAGCCTTCTTCCCTTGTGAATCAATCTCGACTACCAGCAACCATCCGACACCAAGACTGGTTGTAGCGCCGGCTCACCAAACGGCCTCGCATTTTGGCTGTGATAGAGAGCAGTTCTCGACACACGGCTGCAAGCACCATAACTGCCAACCGAGCAACTCCGAAACTGACCACTGGGCCGTACCGAACCGTTTCTCGTTCGCTTTTCTTTTTTTTTTTTGCTTCAGTTGTTTGCTGCCACGCAAAAAGTGGCAGCTCATCATTAGCAGTGATAGCCCCCGATCCTAGTGATTTCGATCAATCAAAAGGTGCGTCCCTCCAAGGATACATAAATTCTAAACCCATCTGAGCAAATGCTGTGAAGACAAATTTTAGTCGTTGAGGGGGGACGCACCGGCAATTTGCTGATAAAGGTCCTGGGTCTTGATATTTATATACTTGCGAATTCCCATTTGCCACCAACACCGGTGGCTGTGCATCGCTTCCGTCCCGCTGACCGACTGCAATTCGCGGCGATCATCCGCCCTACGCACTTTGCGCTACAACCACTAAGCACGCAAGAGGGCTAGTCTGTTGACTTGATGACTTTCTGCGAGAGGTTTGTTACTACAGCCACACAAAACAAATTGTGTTCAGATGGCATAAACCGAACGGAATCAGCTGAATGAACAAAAGAATATGAGACGATAAAAATGCACGCTTGTCGCTAGAGTCAGACAGGCCGACTGCACGTCTACGATGTACGTCTGTGCGGCTCCCATGTCGTTGCATGTGCGTCCTAACCAGCCCTCTTTCTTTTTCTTTTTGCCCCTGTTCTATGTTTTCTTTTTTCCACCCCTTATTATTCTGCGCCCTTTTATGTCGTCAATACTATTCCTCCCCCATATCAGACGACACGCCCGAAGCAGTAAACACACACCTCCACTTGCCCCCTCTCAGTTCCTGTGCATGCATAATTGTGCATCCTTGCACGATCACCCAAACTGGACCAGGGTCGGTATGTAAAACAGATCCTCCCCGCCTCCCCTTTGCCCACTCATCACTCGTCATTCGTACAAGGCCGCCGCCCGTCATCCTTCGTCCTCCGTCGCTGAGCCTCATCTCTCTCTTATTCCTCTCTCATAAGACTTTTGTTTCCGTTTCCTGGTTCTTTTGCCGATTCTTGTTTCTCGTTGAGCCAAATCCAGCAACAGCATATGATAATCTTCAACTACTGTACCACTCAGTTCATCTAGTCGTTGTCTCTCCGCGCCTGTCACAAATGACTCGACTGCACTCGACATAACAAAACCCAACACGTGCTCTTCCTCTTCAGGGCACATCGCCTCCTCGCCGTGATGGAGATTGTCATCCCGCCCCGCGACCACGGCACCCAGGCCGACAAATATGCCTGGGACGACAACGGCGAGGTGACTCAGATCCGGAGGTGAGTCCAGGTCCTCTGTCCCCCCTCTGTCTCCTCTCTCTTTCTCTCTCTATTTTTCTTCGTATTTGGAATCACTGGCTCACCTACCAGAATCGGCTCACGCCCACAACCACGAAAAAAGCCGCGCCTTGCCCGCCAGACCGTCCAGTGGCCTTTCCAGAGCGTCTCTCTCGAAGACAACACATATGCTCTGCCACCCGTTCCACAATCTCCCTCTTCCACCATCGTCTCCAGTCCAGAAGAGGTCCATCTTCCGCCCAACTACCGCGCCACGTGGCAGCCTCGGAGAGGCGCCGTCAGGGGATATGGAGCCGAGTACATCAGCAGAGACGACGACGACGATGACGACAACAAGTCAACTCTCCGCCGCTCGCTGATCCCCGACTATGTCATCAACTACCTGCGTGGCGAGACCCCCGAGACGGTGGCACAGCGCAAAATGGAACGACAGCGAGCAGAAGAAGCCCTGTCGCAGGAGAACCTCGTCAGCAGCAGCACCGATCACGACGGCCGTCTTGGCCTCCGCGGTGGAGGTGACGGACAACCGCTGCCGAGCCCAGACTACCGGCGATCGGACGAGCCGATATGGCGACGCACCAACTCCGACTACTACAACAACAACAGCAACGAAAAGCGTCGCAGCTCTGGTCCGATGGGGCAGAGGAGGTGGCCAGCACGGCGGCGCCGCTTCGTGGGGCACGGCTGGAAGGCGGGCGTGGCTCTCCACGGCACAATGATTATCATAATCTCCGTGGTTGCTCTCGTCGGTCTCGTCGTAGCACGGACGGTGCTGCACCGTGGCGGCAAGTCGAACGCTTTGGCCACTCTTTATACGAGCCGTGCCGTGCCCATCATGGACACGCGTGGCACCTCGTGTGCAGGTGCCCACCCCGTGGCATGGCTGCTCCGGGCTGTTTTGGCCTTGTTCTCGGTGGCCCTACTGGCTGGCGCGCAGTACGTCTTCCACATTCTCAGCAGCCCGACGCGTGCCGAGCTCGACGCGGCCCACGCCACGCGGCGATGGCTCGATATCGGGGTGCCGTCGCTGCGCAATATCGCATTTCTTCTCGGACTGCGCAAGGCCCGTGCCGTGTTGGCCCTGGTCGTGGTAGCTGTGGCAATGGCATCGACAGTTCTGTATGGCGCATTGGTCAACGTTGTCCTTGTCGCTCCGCAGTCATCGATGGCGGTGCCTTCATACAACGTGCTGCTCGTGACGCCGTCGTTCTTGGATGGTGATCCGTTTAGCAACGCCTCGTCCAGCAACGCGGGCGGTCTGGACCGGGTTACCATCCTGCAGCTGCAGCAGTTGGCGTCAAATACAAAACAGCCAACGCTGACAAACCTCACGGCAGGAGAGTGCCTGGAGTCGCCGTCGTCAGCATCGACCATGTCCATGGTGCAGGCGGGTTTGTCTCTGTTTGACATTAATGATGTCGAAAGTGACAGCGCTGCCACATCCATCAGCACCACCAACTTCAGCGCAGTCTTGATCGTACTCACCGATGCAACCGTGGATGGCATTCAAGCAACAAACAGTTCCGTCGTTGAAACGGCACCGGCCGGGTCGGTGCTTCTGGCCGCCGACGAGAGATTGGGAAGCAGCAGCAGCAGCAGTTCGTCCGTGTTTCAGATTACAACCGGCGACAGCGAGAGCAGTGACCGGTCGTCATTTATCATTAACGAGAACACGGTTGCTTTTTGTCTGGTTCAGGAGGCTGTCACAACGGCTGCAGCGGCCCAGTCTGCCAGCAACACGGACGACGCTGCGACGACCATGTGCATTGTCACCCTCAACACGTCTCTTCTGAGTGCCGTTGTTGGCCTTAATATGGTGACCGCCTTGTGCTTTGCATACATGCTGCTCCCACGCAAGGCCCACCGCCACTTCCGACACGCGCCGCTCATCACACTCGGCGACGCTGTGGCCTCGTTTTTGCGCGACCCAGACCCGACGACGAGGGGCGCCTGTCTTCTCAGCAAAGCAGACGTGGTGCGGCACGGCGTCTGGAAGAGCATGGTCGACATGCCTCGTCTGCCCCAGTTTGGTCCGCCACGGACTCGGGTTTCAACTGAAACCAACGGCTCCGGTCAGTCCGCCCAACAGCCGGAGAATATTATGCAGCCCATGTTCTTGGAGGCCCCGGCGAGTGATGGCGAAGGTAGCAGCAACAAGAACAACTACTTTTGGTTCCAGTCGGTCTCCCTCGTGCAGTGGTTCGTGGGTGCTGTCGTCTGGTGGACCGTTGTCGGCCTCGCTCTGGCTGCCCTAGTGGTTGTCGTGTCGAGGAACAACCGCCTCGGCACCTTTGGCCAGATTTCACCGTTGTCGAGCGCCGTGTTCGGGTCGTTGGCATCGTCGTCGTCCACCTCGTGGATGACATCTGTGGCCCTTTTGGGCAGTCTACCGTATCTGGGCGTCGCCGTCCTCTACTTCGTCGTCGATACGCATGTCTCGGGTTACTTCTTGTCGCACGAGTTTGCGCAATACATTGCCACCCACCAGCACCAGCGCAACGACCAGCTCCAGCAGCACGGACGCCACCCGCTGCGCGTATCCTACCGCCCGCGGGGCCACCAGACCACATCACTGTACCTCACGCTGCCGCAGCCGTGGCACTGGACGCTGCTGACGCTGGTGGCGGGCATCGTCTTTGCCCTCGGCCAAAGTGTCGTCGTCACGGGTGTGGAGGCCGTGGAGGCCATCACTTCTGGCAACGACAACGATTCCAGCTCGACACGTCTCGCCCTCCTTGGCTTCAGCGGTATTGGCTTGGTCGTCATCTTGGTCCTTCTGGTTGGCCTTGCTTTTATGGTGGTCGTTCTTGGTGCACGCCGTACACCGCCGCCCAACGCCTCGCTCGGCGGCAACCCACTGACCCTGTCGGGAGGCTCGTGCAGTGCGGTCATCAGTGCACGCTGCCACCCGACACCCGAGGAGATGCCGACCGAGATGACGAGACGAAACGGCAGCAACGGCGGGCCCTTGCCGCTGTGGCTGCGACCGCTTGCATGGGGTCCTGTACCGGCGTACCACCACCCTTACCAGGGATACAACCGACGGCGTGGCCTGACGCGGGAGGGTCTGTTGAGCGATGGAACCCTGCAAGGCCAGGTGGAAGACGACAACATCGACAGCATTGTCGGGCACTGCACGTTTTCGAGTGGGCCGCTAATGCCCCTGGATGCCGCACGGAGCTATGCGTGACGTGTGCACGAGGCAGTAGGTGATGATGCCTTTGCTGTGGAGAGAAGATTCGGTGACGACAGTAACGCAGCGAAAGAAACAATTGGTGCCGTGTCTGGGGTCTGCCCCTGAATAATGAAGGGGTTAATTGGGAAGGACCCTTGGAAAGGAAAGAGGGATCGGAAAGCATCTGGCAAAGGAAGGAACCATCATCGGCGTACGATGCGGAAGGAACGGCTGGTGCCAGCTGGCGTCATATACCCAAAGAACGAGTGCATGGACTGTATTCGTGTCTTTTGTCTTTTGCTTTATTACTCCATGTTTCAAGTCACATTTTTGACGTGGAAAGTGGTTGTTATAAAAATATTAAACGAAAAGGCGTCTGAATCAATTGAAAGTAATGTTCCGTGAAGCATAGATACTGCTGCACCATCATAAATTCAAGTGCAATTTGTTATATGATATATGTATTAAATTCAATTGACTTATCGCTGTACAGTTATGCTGCCATGAAAACCGTTCATCGATCAAATTGTGCATGGAAAAACAACGCAGGCAGCCACATCAATGATCGATTATCCGTTTCAGAGCACGAAAAGCCAAATCCGTCTCGAACTACTCCCTAGGAACAATATATTTTAGCTCCTACCATCACATTCGTTTGGCACATTTCAGACTTGTTACTCTCTCCTGTGCAGAGTCCCCATTCCCCCAACCACCCCCGTTCTGAGTACCATTGCCTCTCCTCCTTGTTGTCGATGCTGCCCTGTTGGTCCAGCTGGCATCGTTGAAACCTTTTGCTTCGCGATTTCTCGAGAGCCAGGTTTATCGCTGGTCAGGAACCGCGGCTTAGTGACGATGCTCTGGAAGTACAGCCTAGGATTTGCCCTTCATTTTGATTGCAAGGGATGTCGTTACTTTCAAATGTCTTTTTTGTCATCCAGCCACCCGGAATGGTTAGTCTTTGTCGGACGGTCAAGATGTGCCTGACCAGGACGAGACCAAAACACTAGAGGTCAAAAGCTGGAGACTGAACGTGGAAACGCAACCGGTCTGGCCATCAAATTGATCAGACGAGGATCATACAATGTGATGGAGTTTTGTGAACGCCGCACAGTTGCAGTCAAGATTAGACGGAGATGGCCGCGTAGTTCGTGATACCCCTCGAAAAACGTCACCCTTTGCGCCTCGACCTGTTGATTCTGGACTCATACGCGCCCCTAGCACTTAGGCTTTTTTCTATACGAAGTCGATGGGAAGTCGGGAGATATCTCTCCCGACCTTAGATAATAAACATACGAGATGCGTGTCCGAGGAACGAATCAGATTTCGCTTCTTCTCTCTCTTTTGTCTTACAATATTTGCCTCGGTTGAGAGGACCCTGACGGGGCGGACGAGACTCACCCATCAATCAACCCTATCTGCCCACATGGCCGGCGCCACTTCCGAGATATTTTTCTATCCGAAAAGAGGCATCAGACCGAATGAGGCGGACTCCAGTCGTCCGTTCTCTGACTTTAGGTACCATGACGTTGGATGGCATGTTTCGACGTACTGTTACCACTATATCGGAGTCCTATAAGTTCCACAGCCTCCGGATGTCGGTGTCTTGGCGTGGTCCGACTTTAATGATATTTCTTGTATCACGATCGTGCGATTTGTTTATCCTTTCTTTGTCTCATTCTGTCATTCTCTCAGGCTTCCCGTACTTCTTAGTTTTCTCACATTCCATCTGGAGCAATGCATCTCTCTATGAACAAAACATAACATGACGCAACATTCGTTCATCTTTGGCAAACGTTTTATTCCAATTGATCTCGTCACTTTTCTGTGATTAAAAGGCGAGAACTTGAATTTTCTTACATTGCATCTTGCGTACCCGCACCGTGCCGGTCGACTTGGCTTTTTTTTTTTTTTTTTTTTTTTTTTTTTTGCGAGTTATTGCCTTCAAAGATTTTGTGACCCAGCCATGAGCCACGAATATTCTGCTAGCCAACGGTCGTGAAATATGTCAATTGCCACTGAGGGTTAGCCACTCTGCGGGTTTCAAAAACCGGATACGTGAACGTCAAAAATACCAAATGCCGGGAGACGTGACGTGTTGGCGGCGTTCTGGTCTAGGTTTGCCAGGACCGTCGGGACTGTCTGATCATTAGACTTTTGAGAAGGTTCTTTTTTTGTTGCCTTCCAAGCTTGTATTTATGGATTCTATGTTTTAATTAATATTTTGCATCTCCGGGACGACCCTCGGCACGTGACTAAGTGGAACTCGTAGACGAGCATCTATTTACACGAGAATATAGTCCTCAAACGGATGACTGCAGCGCCACGTGTTCGGTGTTGCACGTTGGTGACACGCGTTTGAATGATGTTGCTTTTAACAATATCCATTAGAGGCTGACAATATCCGACCACTTGGAAGAGTAAAAGTTTATGAGAGCCAGTTGCCTCGAGTGCATAGGATGGCGACATCGGTGTAAGTTGCCGACGGTCAACAAAGATGTGACATATATACACATAAACTAGAAAATTTCACGATGGCAACCTCCCATTCCCCGGCAAAGACCCTGTCGCCGAGAAGGAGTATGTATGTCAACGACGGGGCTGTCCGCGAAGAGATGACGAGACCATGAGGCCACTTGGTTTGTCCATTGTATTTACCTTCCATTACCGTCATGGCCCCGACGTTTGTGCCTTCATTCTTGGCTGAAAGAAACGACGGAAACTACCTAAACAAGGCAACAAGCTCCGGTTTTTACTCCCCGTTACGATAGAGCAGCTCCGGACGGACTAACCCTCGGAAGGTCATAGGAATTCCGGCCAAGCCGGGCTGTTTAGCTCTAAACCCATTTTTTGTTTCACTTGTTCAATTGAACCCTCTTCCTGTACCAGCGGAGCACACACAATATACGCCCCATCAGGGCCCCTATTTTTCTCTCGGGGTTTCCAACTTAAGGAGGTAGCGCCTTGGGGCTCCGCCGCCTGAAATGGGGGACCAAGACCCAATGGATGCACAAACGACATCCGGTTGTGGGCCTCTCCGAGCTCCCGTTCTTGGACTGGACAAAAGGGGCAAACGAGAAACAAAATATCCCAGACTATCTGCAATGGCAAGCTTGTAGCGGAAAAAGCCAATACATCCACTTCTGTCGTCACTGCTGTAGTCAAGAAACAGAATCGTACGAGCGGGATAGTATGGTTGCCAAGACCTGAAGAAGCGGAGAAAGGCCAATCAATGGACCATTAACATATT
This sequence comes from Sporothrix brasiliensis 5110, assembly GCF_000820605.1. Classification (NCBI taxonomy): domain Eukaryota; kingdom Fungi; phylum Ascomycota; class Sordariomycetes; order Ophiostomatales; family Ophiostomataceae; genus Sporothrix; species Sporothrix brasiliensis. The sequence continues at coordinate 2,418,432 of NW_024467134.1, forward strand.
CAACAAAGACTCGCAAAAAGTGTGGCTTGTGACTATTGATGGCTGCTGGCGACTTCTGAAGGCTATTGGTGGCTTGCTGGAGAGAAGGAGGGTGCAAAGAGGGAATGCGGGTAAGCAAGAGGTGAGAAGAAGAAAAGAGGTGAAAGAGAAGAGGAGAAAAGGAGAAGAGGAGAAGAGGGGAAGCGGCAAGGATCCGGCAAGAAGGGGACCATGGGAAGCGAATGAGAAGCGAAAAGGAAAGTAAAGGGAGCCAAGTCCAACGGAAGGAAAAGCAGCCGCACCGGCGTGAGGATCCGCGCCTGGGTCCGGTGGAGACCGGCGCCCGCGGCGCCCGCAATTAGCGAACACTGGCCGCGACATAATGGCAGGTGCAGTGCAGGTGCAGTGCAGTTGCAGTGCATTTGCAGTGCATTTGCATTGTGTCTTCCCTTTGTACCCCCTTTAGCGTGGTACATCCGACTGTCTAGCGCGGCATCGTGTCCTTGAGAAGTTTTAGGCGATTCTAATGAGCTCCTTGGCGGCGCTGAAATTGTGTGACGAGTTGGGGAGTCGAGGTTAAGAGAGTCTCAGCATCTGAGAATCAATACCTCTAGGCTTTCATTCTACAGTTTCACAATGCTGAAGTCAACACTTTGGAATTCTAATAAGAAAGCACCCCAATAATTATGCTACCTCTCATCCCTGGGCATTGATTGCACAGTTTATAGTCTTTTCACAACAGCATATGTCGATTTTACTTTTCGTATCCAAGCAAGTTTTCGGTTAATGCCCAGAGCTTTGCATGTGGAAATACAGCTCATACAACTGGCAGAACAGCACAAAGTAGAGAAAGACGAGACACCCAGACGGACTCTAAATGCAAATCTGAACCTTTATCCACAGCCACGAAGAACGAACCGCGAATCACTCTCACGACATTTAGCTTTCCCCCATCCTGTTCCTTTTCGTCGCTCTTTGCACCCCCCTCTCCACAGTGGCGGCCATTCTTTAGGAGGCTCTTTGAACAGCACTCTGATTGCCATTGTTTTGTCCTATCCGTCTTCTCGCTCTTCCTCGTGACGGTGGCTAGTGAATATCGCAACCACTAACTATCCCTTTGGTGTTAGCCCCAGCGACTTAGCGGCTTGCTGCGCACCCTCTTCTGCGCTTCCTCTCTGCTCCCTTGTCTATTTGTCTCTGTTCCTCTCTCGTACTTTCCAGTCTACCTGATATTAGCATCGACAGACTATCATATTGAGTAGAAAAGGCGTAAAAAGGTCGAGAATGATGCCCTAGTGACAGGTACGACTGCTAAAGCCCCTCTGTGTCCCAGTAGCACTTCGAATACTGTTCAACTCTTTGGCATCGCATTCGTAGCGGCTTGTGGCTGATTTTGGTGAATACCACACGCAAAGTCCAGGCCGGTCCCAGGTCTTAAGACTGTGTGCAGTTGGCGAGTTACCCTGTTGGGTGTTGTTAGTCGCTCAGACACACGTGATTGGACGAACCATTCTCCTGGGTGGGCTGAAAAGGCCTGTGCGAAGAAATCGGAAGGAGCACTGTGCGTCCCGAGCGAGCGCCTGCGTCCGTGCTTTTCACCCCCTGCACCTTCCCGCGTTCCCCGCCAAGAAACTGCCGAGTCCACTCTGCAGGGACCACCTTAAAATACAGCACTCAACCGAATTGGCCACAGTGATCTCAGAGACAATTTTCTGCCTGTTTATATTTCTTCACATCCCGAAAACGTCAGAGACAGGACCAAACGACCCACAGAGCTCGGGTATGACGTGCATTGCCGATCAGCAGAAGTACAGTCGAACGGGGCGAATGGCCGAGAACAGAATGGGAGACGCGCATTTCGTTGCCGTTTTCGGCAGGAGTGGGCTCTCTGGAGACTCGTATTGCGGCTTGATGTTGTCTGCTTTGCGCATGGCGTCTCGGTCTTTCCACGTCGTTTGCTTTTTCTTTCAGCTACGAAACATTTGTCTCAGCTGCAAAAAGAAAGGCAAAACGACGAAAACGAGTCCCTGCAGCTGCTGAAGAAGCTGGCGCAGTGACCAGTAAAGCCGACAAAGGAAGAAGGCGCGACACAATCGACGATTGACCTGCAATCGAGCCCTGCCGAAAAGTGGGTTCTGTGGACGGGCAGCTGCAAACAAAGGAAACCGCAGCAGACCAAAATGCGCTTCCCGAGACGATTGGAGTAAGTACGGGTGGCTGTATGGGTGCTCGACGTGGAAGTCGCAAGTGATTGGCGGCTCTCTACCTCGCCAAAAAAAGATGGAGGGGCAGTGGGGCGGCACTAGTGCCGATCAGAAAATATTATGAAAAGAGTGGGTATCGCACGTCTGGGCGAGTCTTTGTTGAATTCAGTGTATGGCCAGATGCCCCCAAATTGCTAGGCAATCTTCATACAACCGCCCCACAATTTACCCTATGTCCTCCACGTGATTCATCAGCTGATAAATTACATCTTCTCGTGATGCATATCTCAGTCTTTCCGTTTTCTGCCAACTCTCTGTGGTGCCAACCAATCAAATGTTCAGTGGAGCAACCTCCCTCCGTCCTCTTCGCACACGTTCCAGCTACGCAAGAGCCAAGGTGGAGACGCTCACCACCTCTCCTCCTTCTCTCACCCTACCACACCGAAGTGGTGCGATAATGCCCGCTCTTTCCTTCTGGGGCCAAGCGTCTGTTTCTTTGTCGCTCCTTCCCTGCAGGTACCCGCACTATGAATCCCCATAGAACGGATACCTCGAGCCTGAAGCGGCGATGCAGAACTAAAAGGCGAGTCGTAGATTTGCTATTTGCATGTGGTGCAACAAGCGGTGGCAATCAACGAGCTGTTTTTGAGCGAATGCGCTGGGATTGCGAGATACGATGGGTTTGCCGGGCTTGTTTAGCATGTGCCTTCGTTCCCGTCGTCTCCTTCCCTCTACATTCATTAACACGCCCCCAAAAAGGTGGGTCACCAGCTACCGCACGCTACGACCTTTGTACCACACCAGTCGCTGTAGGGCAAAAATACTTGAAGAGCGACACCAGAGAGACTTTGGGGCTCAACAAGAAGCATGCACCCCGCAAAGATCGACCGCAGCGCCTGTAATGACCGCCAAAGCACTTTCTGTCTGTCGTGCGCACCACTCCATAGTGCATCCCAAATATAGTGCACGGGCAGTAAAAGACAAGAGCCCCTCAGACTGTGGATCGCCGCTATCGTGCGGCACCTGTGCACGCTACGGCGCACTGATCGGGCAGTCTTGCGCACTGAAGCAGGCGCTGAAGACCTTTGAAGCCCTCTGAAGCACGCACGCCAATGGTGGGGGGCCTATCTCCCGCTTGCCTGCCCTCTCTGTACCCGCCACCCCGGTAAACAAAACCAACAGTGAACTAGGGCCTTAACGCCGACGACAACGCATCAACATCTTCAAAGCTTCACGGCCAGATGAAACTAACAAAATCAAAGTGTCATCACACAGCCGCCGGCTTTTTTCGTAAGAGTCAGTCCCCGAGTCAGATGACAGAGCTACAGACGATGAAAAGAGGGGAAGCTGCGATGGAAACATGGCCAGCGAATAAATGGAACAAAACCCTCAGCAAACGGGAGCTCACCATGAGGCAAAAAGTGAAAACCAAAGTCTGAAGCCGACTCGGACGAAGCTGGCGCTGGCAAGGCCATGCCATCATCGTCTCTGGTAGTGTTCAGTGGCGAGGGTGTAGACAAGCAATGCATGATGCCATTTTCATGGTCAACGACGCCGAGTATTGGCAGTGATAATGCCCTCATTCACATGCAACCAGAGCTCATGCATGCCGTTGTGTCGTTCTCGTCTTCGCACTCTCTTTGTCCCCTAAACCCACCCTACTCTACGAATGGCCCACGGAATTGAACCCTTTGTTTTATGGGGCCGCTCTTCCCACCGCAGGCGCCAAATTGGCTCCCATTGCTATCCACAGCGCTATATTGCTCTCCACCGGCCTGGGTTTATCAAAAATCATCGTAGAGAGACGCGCTCAATTTGTGGTGATGTCTCGATTCCATCGTTGCCATCTTTACCTCGTCGCTTCAAAAATTTTCGTTTTGTAAACAAATGCTTACTCGAGTGCCATGACCGGTTCAAGGCACAGGCTCCTTGGACAGGGAGAGATGAAACGGCTGCCCTGGCGTAGAGGCATTGAAAAAAAAATCGTGGAGGAACGGGGCCGGATGCAGAGACATGCCCAACAGGACATCGACATGAGAAGACAAAAAAGTGCGGCCACGTCACCACAAAATTGTGTGTTCCTGTGACCTGACAGACATCTTAGGGCTCGCCTTTCTGCTTTACATGTGATGGAGACCATAAGTTGTTGGATGCATAAATGCCGACTAGTATCGGAGATAAACAGTCATTCTTGGATATGAATAGCCACTTTGACAGGCTTGTAGAAGTATAAGCCGTTTGGCACTGCGTAAGAACAGTGCGGGAGGGAATACTACGGGCGCGGATGGTGGCAAACCACTGTTAGCAAGACAGAAAAAAAAACAATAAAATCAAAATAGCCACCTAGAGAAGACAAAAAACGGTCGCATATTGGTCAAGTGAACGCATCAAGCTCCGAAAGTTGCAACATGCAGAGAGTCATGACGCAAAGTATGGCAAGAACGTAAGGTTAGCATATGGCCAAGCTTTTGGAGGGGGGCGGTGGTCTATAGGACAGCCCACTCCTTTTTTGCCTCATGAACAATACCCAAGACGATTTTGTGACTGAAAGTATTAATAGTATTATTGTTGAGGTGCAGCCTCTTGAGTCTGAAAGAGTTGGAGAGCTTTCAAGACACGCTGAGCGTCTGCGAAAAAAAGCGGCAAAAAAATAAAAGAACTAACAAAAGCGGATGAAGATGCGGAGGGCAAAGGTCCCTTGCGCTCTTCTTTTGTACTTCCCCGAGTATTTCCCACCAAGGCCGTAATTCTAGTCCCTATCCAGTAGCCCCATACTCCAGAAAGAATAGCACGTCCCACGATAAAACCGAAAAAGAAATAAGATGCAAACCAACATGAACAGCACATTCGTGTCTCTGGTGCAGGGCAAACAACGAGAGTCCCCAACATATGAAAAGGATCGTCAGTCCTACCGAAAACAAGAAAAAAAACAGTAGTGCCGCCTGCCTTGTGGAGAGGCCAATAGCAGCTTTGCACCTTTTTCCTGACGAGGGAAAGGAAGGGGAGGGAATAAAAACAATATAAAACCAAAGAAAAATAAAGCCAAAAATGAAGGAAACCAAAACAGTAACCGGATCCAGGAAATGCCAAAGTAACTCCCATGTAAATGCCGAGTCAAAATCCAACATGAAAACACAATTAAGGTTGGATGAAGAAATTGAGGATGTTTTTACATGTTGAAGTCATCGGGAGACGGGCCCTGGTTGGGAGGCATACCCTGATGGGGAGGCATTCCTTGGTTGGGGGGCATTCCCTGGTTGGGGGGCATTCCCTGGCTGGGAGGCATTCCCTGGCTGGGAGGCATTCCCTGGCTGGGAGGCATTCCCTGGTTGGGGGGCATTCCCTGAGGAGGAGGCATACCCTGCTGCGGGATACCTTGAGGGGGCATCCCCTGGGGAGGCATGGAAATACCCTGGGGGTGAATTCCCTGCGAATGCATCTCCTGGGGGTTCATGGGGAAACCGTGCTGCATGGGGACCATGCCAGGATGGTTCATCATGTTGAGGGGCATCTGCTGCATCCGAACCATCTGGCCGTTGGGCAGCATCTGCATCTGAGGCGGCATGGCCGACATGGACATGGCACGCGGCGGGTGATTGGGGCCGGGGCCGTTAGTCGCGGCCAGGGTGCTGCCGACGCGGTGGGTCATGATCTCGCGCTGTATGTTGGCCAGCTGGCGCTTGCAGTTCTCGTTCTCGGTACGGGCTGCGGTCAGCTCGGCCTCCAGATCGCGGATGCGCTGGTCCTTGCGCTCGCGGTAGGCGCGCTGCGAAGCCCGGTTCTGCGCACGGCGGCGGGACAGCACGGCAGGAGGCGCGTTCTTGTAGCGGTTCTCCCGCTTGCGCTTGGCAGGGGCCTTGGAAGCCGGTGCGGCAGGGGCGGCAGGGGCAGGCGCAGTCTCAACAGGCGCACTAGGCATGGCCACAAGAACGGCCGTGTCCATGGGGGGCGTAACATGGCCCATGTTGGGACCAGGCGAGAGCTCCTGCTTGATCAGCGGGCCGTCCACGTCGAGGCCGGCCATACCGGTGGCCATCTGGGACACGGCAGTAGCGGACGTAGCCACGGACGAGAAGGAGCCCGGGTTGCTGCGAATGTGTGCTGAGACGACGGGCATCTGCGACTCCGCAACACCAAGAAGGCCGACGCCCATCATGTCCACGGCGCCAGTGCTGGCAGGCGAGTGGTTGTTGGTCTGCGGGCTGGGCAAGCTCGCCTCCGCACCGACCTCCATGTCGTACGGCATGGCGTACTGAAACTGGGCGCTATTAGACACCTGTCACCTGCTTTTGTTTTGATTTTGTCCAACGGCATACTCACAGGAGACGTGGAGCTGGAGAGGGGCTCGGCGAAGGCGCTCTGGTCGACATCGACAAAGGTCTCGCCGTCAAAGGCGCCGAAGGCGAAGCCGTTGGTATCGTGCGGCGACATGCTGTCGTCGTTGATATTGTCGTAAATATTGTCTGAGCCGTCCATTTCGAAAAGATTGTTTGACAGAGGCATATGTGGAAAGTGAGTGTATGGGAAGGTGAGACAGGTGGTGCTTGGGCGAGAGAAAACGACCGCGGTAACAATGGAGATTAAGGACTAAAATCTGTTGTCGAAAGGGGACGAAGACTGGATACCTTTGGCGTGAAGGAGAAAGGAAGCAAGAAAAGATATCCAAGTTTCCAAAATTAAGTGTTTGAAAATAAAAGAAGAGAAGAAGGTATGGGATGTGACGGGGAAGGCAGGAGTGAAGGTGGGAGGGGAAGCGAAGATATCTTATACGTTGGCAAGACTGTTGGTTGTGCCTTCCGCTTCTGATAGAGCCCAGGCTAGAGCCCCAAGTAAGGTGGAGCGCTGTGATCGACCACAGAAGAGATGGGACTACGGGCAGAGAGGTAGGGTTCACTGGCGTAGATCATGGTAGGGAAGGAGGGAAGGGGAGAACGACGAAAGAGGTAGGGGGGGGGGGGGGTGATTGCGAAGATGGGGGAAGGAGGGAAGGGTGTGAAAGAGAGGGAAGTAGCGAACGACTGGTCTAGCAGGCGCGGTACATTGGGCCGGCCGACTAGGGGGGAAGTACAAAATGCACCGCCAGGAAAGAAAGGCATATAGAGAGACGTGAAGAAGTAGTGCCGAGCCACTATGGGACACTGCTCAAAGGAGGTGAACACTTACAAGAAAATCGACGCCAGAGAGAGGCCTGTAGCGATTGCCAGAAGGAGCTGAGCAGGCCCGGTCAGAAACTGCAGAAGAACAGCCTCGGTAGGTAACAGCGTCCCTGTGGCTTCTGGTTGTTTTCAGTCTTATTTTTTATGGGGGCGTAGGACCGGGATTTGCGCAAGCGGTAGAAAGGTACTTTCTTAATTTTGTGTTCGGGTTCCTGCCTTTGCTCCTGACTGGAATGTACGCTGTTCTCGGTCGAGGTTTCCTCGTGGGTGAAATGTCTCGGTGACAGTGTCTTGGACATGCTATTTTGGCGGGGCTGAGACAATGACGAAAGCATACAAGCATACAAGCATACAAGCCTACGAACATGGCAGCATGGGAAGGAGCGAACATGGATGGAGCAGAACAAAACGGGAAGGACAGTAGATTGAAGGAGGAGCCATGGGCCAGACAATGTACAAGAAATGAATGTTTCGGCCAGGACAGATTCAAAGTGGTATGAGGTTGTAGACAAGTCAAAGATACGAGGACAGAGCACGTTGTGCGCATATTGTTTCCGAGTATTAGTTTCTTTCATTCCGTGCGTCTGACGTCGTCGTGATGTACGAACGCATGGCCCACAAGCTTGCGTGGGTGGTGTGAAGTTTCTCTTACGATGTCTCCTCTGCCCATAATTAATGGGCAGAGGGCCGCCAGTGCTGTCCTCCTCTTCAGAGGGCGCTGAAGACAGCCAGAAAAGGAAGGGCCTGGGCCCAAGGAATGGAGCGACCGGGACGTAGGGAATGGGGTGGAGTGGGTCTGCTCCCAGAGCCGATAGAGACGAGGGGAGAAGCAGCAGTGCACGCACCTTAGCGCTGTAGAGAGGGCTCGAGAGGCCGAGACGGTAAGAGGGGCGGGGTGTGTACGGAAGACCCAGTGGGGGTGTCTGTTTTTTGCCCCATCACAGTCTTCTTAGGCGGGTTTTGGCAGCTTTTAGTGCCGTGCAGCTGGTTTGGGTCTGTCCAGCAGTAGTGTTTCCAGCACTACAGGCGAATCTGCCACTGCACGCTAACCGAAACACCCGCTAAGTGGCCGCTAAGCCGCTGTCGCGCATAAAGACGCCCAAAACAGATTGGTATGGAAAGACTTTCTGGTGTCGAGGTCCAAGTACTGGCCCACAGAGAATGCCCTTTTTCGCCTGGGTCTGTACGGGAGCACGTCTGTAGCAGTACGCCAGTGGCAGTTTACCAGCGTGGCGTGCTCTGCGGCGTGCTAGAGACGTTGTGGCAGGCGAGATTTTCCATTGTCCTTGTCTTGGGAAGAAGTCCTGGGAAGTCTTGGGACGCTCCTGGGCGTCGATTTAGGCTGGGGAGTATTATCTTGATCTGGACAGGCTTTGATTGGAGACTATCGAGTGGGGCGCTTCGGAATGTGTCCCGTTGCAGTGTGCTGCCATTGAACGTTGGAGAGGAGAGGACGAAGGGCCGGGGAGAAGGAGATGAGAAACGTGATAGCATTGGACGAATCACACACATGGGCCAGAGGAGAAAAGACCAGTGGCCGAGCAGAGTCTTTCAAAAAGGTTCAGAAAAGGCCCAGGCAGCTCCGGTTCAGAGCTCATGATGACATGATCGGGTTGGTGACTGCTGCTGGGTCGATTTCGACGCTGTACATGGCCTGATTGGTTTGCTTCTTCTTCGTCATTCTTGTACAGTCTCTCGCTTCCTTTGTCGTTTTCTGTGAGGCATCTCAGCAAGCTACTTGTGCGTATATCCTTCTTTGTCTTGTTTAATGTAAAGTAGCATCGACTGCATTTCTATTTTCTGAAGCCACCTTGACCTCTGTGTACATGATTTTCTGACGCATTCCGAACTGAAATAAAACCCTGTGCCGTACGGAGGACGTCGTATATGGGTGCGACTTTACACGAGTAGGACACAAACCAGCACTGCTTGCCGTTGAGTTATGGGGAGGGGTTGACAACTCTGGAACGTATTCCTTAGAAAAGCAGAAGAATGCAAATTAATAAAACATGCAAGGTGGGCTGGTGGGAAAGGGGAATTGCAGCATGGCAAGCAGGGAGGCACGCAGGAGAGACGGCGGGGAGGAAGGGAAGGGAGGGAGTCGGCTGTCCTCATGACATTCCAGTCGCGCAACAAGGGTCTCGTCAACGGTTTTGTATCTCAATTCTGGTATTAATCCGTGGCTTTCTTTTCATATCTGTCTATTTTCTACGGGGCATTAGGCATTCTTGCTTGCCTCAACGGCCCTGTGAGCCGTTTTCTACTCCTTCTTTACTGCCTTGCGTCTTTTGCAGAAGATCATGCAAGTCTGCAGCGCAGGCTACGTGTAGCTGCAACGAGTGGGCGATAAGACGGACGCACCACAACTGCGAAGTGCGTATGTATGCACAACCAAGGCGCGGGCGCAATATGCATTGCGTGTTCGAACGGAAAACGCAGCAGGTCAAGCACGAAATTCTTCCGCATGCAAAAAGACAAAGGCATTCCAAGACGACGGGAGGAAGCACGCAGAATCAAATGAGAATAGACAAAGACAAGACGGGAGAGCAAACATCTACATTCAGACGAGAAACACTGAAGCAAAAAAGTACATCGCTGCTCCACGTCCATGGTTTCTTTTTTGTAACTGCTTCGGTCCAGCCTTTTCCATCACTTAATTCTCTAATTTATTTTTCGCCTCCCTGCAACTAGGCCTGTTTCCATTTACGGCCCAACTACGCCGTTACCTTTAAACCTTTTTCCGCCTCTGGTCGTCCAAACTTTCCGTACCCCGTCGGCCGTTTTTGTGCGGTTGATTGCAGGCAATGTCTCACTTGCAAACGATCTCGCTAGACCCAAAAGAAACTTGTGTGGGCTTGGAGACATGGGAGATAAAGCAGTCAGGAAATAAAAAGGAGAGACAATCACCAGGAACAAAGACAATGGAATGGAACATGTCTCACTTCCCACATTCCTAGTGGAAGGATTCGAGGAGCTTTGAAAGAGGCCAGCCCAGGTTTTCTGATCGATATTGTAAGAGCAGCAAAAGAATGCTACAAAAAAGCAAATATGCACCTAGGAAAGACGTATGCGGATAAGCAGGAGAGATGGGCCACGATTTACACTGATGATACATTACGGAAGAGGCAGCAAAAAGCACCTATTCTATCTGCACTCACGCTAATATTCGCCCCATGGAGACAAGGAGCAGCGATACAAGAACCAAGCTGAATTAGAGACAAAAAAAATGCATTGCAAAGAGACGAGGTGAGATGCGAGAAGAGACATAGCTTCACAGGGAGATCGAGCTTCAGCGCAAGACCTTGTCCAGCAACAAGTGCAGCCGACGGCCAATGTCGATGCTGCAGATCGACGCAAAGCCAATGTCTCTGACGAAAGCAATTCTAGCAGCGGGGCATGGACATGACGTCAAGACAAAAGTGAAGACAGGAGGGTATGAAGAGACAAGTGAAGCAAACTTCAAAAGTCGCTTCTTGACGGTCGCACCTCTTGTTGATCCATGATGCCTTTCGACGTGATTCTGCAAATGAGCTCGATAGAGCTCGGGATCGCAAGTCGAGGAAGCTCGAGGAAGCTCAAGCTACTGTACAAGGTTAGAGGAAACAACTGTAGCGCCAACAGGGCAGCTGGCGCATTGCTAGCCGCAGCTCCATCCTGGTGCCCGCGTTTCCGATAGGCCGTGAAAAGCCAAGAATGGGGAGAACAAGGAACAGAGATAAAGACAGAGTGGAGGTGGCTTTATCAAAGAGTGAAACAGAGACAGAGGGAGACAAAGATGGCAGTGAGCGGGACAGAAACGATATCAAATATCAAAAAAAAAAAAAAAAAAAAAAAAAAAAAAACGAACAATTACGGCGATGGACGTTTCATTGTAAAGATGCGGGGGTTGCCAGACGGATGCAGAGGAAGGAGCGAAAGTGGGCAAATAACTCCGTTGTCTCGACAGACACCGGATGGCAAGAGAGACACCAGGTACAACTTCAAAGAAGGCAAGAGTCAAGAACAACACACGGCAGGAGCGTCCGGCGAAGGCAGCTGGCGGAAAGTGCGATCAGAGTATGACGAAATGCAAATGCTCATTGCATCGCGGATAGACAGAGCGACAGAAGGAGCGACGGTGAGCGATGAGCATGCCCAGCGTCCAGCGTCCAGAGTGCCCAAACACGCACCATGTCTGGCAACTGCTCACCACATTAGTGGACAGGACCCGGCTCTGTCCACTAATGTCCTCGCTGTAGGGTTCTGCTACGGCCCCGCGTCCTCTCGGCTTTGCCCCCCTCCCCCCCCCCCTCCAGCTGCAAGGCTCTCTTCACGGTTTAGTCCAAGGCTGTTTGTTCTCTAGCACACTCCTAGCACCATTTGGGTCACATCCTTAGCGGCGATCAGAATTGGAGCCTCTTCTGGTAAGGCTATTTCGAAGAGCATAGCGCCTTTCTCTCCTGTGATCTTTATGCCCGCGCTCTGAATTTTCCTTGAATTTTCCTGTATTTCCAGCTGTTTCCTTTGTGTTTCCAAGTCCTCGTTTAGGAGAAGCTACTCTGAAATTTCTGCCGGGCGCAGACCGAGAGGCGCAAGGGCCGGCCTTGCAAAAGCTGCTCCAAACGTGAGAGCGAGAGTGTGTTGGACGAGGCAGCCCGTTGGGAAGTACGACTTACAGCAGCTACTCCGACTGCCAGTGATTGGAGTGCCTAGAGTGACGGCGATGACGGGCGATGAGGCTTGTAGTTGAAGGCAGCGAACTGCGACGTTGACATTGCAGTTCTAGACTTGAAACTAGACTTTGATATTCGCACCGAATCCGAGTTAGCCTCGTGCAGCCGTGTTAATAGTCATAATTGCCTCATGTGCTACGTCACGCGTCGTAAATGTACACCTGAAAAGCTGCAATACATTCGAGGAGCACGAGGAGCACCAGGACCGACACCAAAATGGACTGCGTCAAGCAATGCGTACAAGTGCAAAAGGGCCCCCAACAAGAGTTAAATTAGGCAAAGTGCATCGACGGCGCCAGAATACGTGTTGTCAAGAGAAAAACAGTCATAAAAAATACTACTAATACAACGGCCTCTAAGGCATCTGAAACGCAAGTAACTGGGATCTAAATGCTGAAGACTTCGCCGCCAACAGACACTTTATTTCGTTGGTCTGGCCAGAGAGGTGCTTTCCCAGGCCATTCGGAAATAGTAACAGCCGGAAGACAATGTAATTGTTCAGAACGCCGGGAACAACAAAACAACGAACCAGTTTGCCGAAGTGCTTCGTTAGAGCCAACAGATCCAACTCATGGTTTGCTCTCTTTTTATTCGCGCTTTACGTCGATTTGCCTCACCAAGGAAACGGCGGCCGGTATCGCTGGTTCCCGTTCCATGGTTCATCTATCTGCGTCTGTTACGTCTTGTTCCTCCCTAAATCCCGATGGAAAATGCCGACGAGCAGTGCCGAAGGCTACGATTAGCACAGCAGAGAGGACAAACTGCTCAACGATAGCAAAAGCGAATGCCAGTACATGTACATAGACATATATGTCAAGAGAATCGTGCGCGTGTAGTGAAGAGTTGGGGTGGTGTTTAACGAGCTTTGATTGAGCCAGGGTCTTGAAATAAACTTTTAAAATGTGGTGTAGGGCTTGGGGTATGGGTCGAACTCGGTTGATCATTCGAATTTAGTGTGATGCGATCGACGACACCAAATTTGCAGGAGAAGCCAGAAAATGGCAAGGCACGACATCAGATCCTAAACAACGAACGGAGGGGGAGGCGATGGAAGGAAGCGACAGAAGCACAGAGAAAAGGGAGAGGGGAAAAGGGATGAAAGTGAACGGTCCTGGTGTCAGGTTTGATAGTCTGCCATTTTGTCTGCCATTTTGTCTGCCATTTTCTTCGCCGCCTCTCGCCGTCTGAGTGCAGGCCGAGGCCGGCTTGTAGTAGGAGGAGGCGAATCATGTCTGTTGGTCGGGTCTAGATGTTTCTGAGCGGTCTAGTTTCGTGTTTCTGCCATCTTCACATTCCGAGCGCCTCTGTCGAACCCGACAGTGGCAATTAAAGTTCAGTCTTGCTCAGGTAGAAGGCCTACTTCCTAATTTGTACAAGAGGCGCGCAAGATGTGGCCTTGTAGGAGGATGCGCTGGCAGCTCTCTGTGGAGGTCGATGATGATGTATTTCGAGGCATTTGATGCTTTCCGCGAGACCTCTTGCCCGATTAGGCAGTTTCATTATTCTATTATTTGCAATACGACGAATTACGCGCAATCTAAGGACAGTGTACGGCGAAGGCACATTACTGTACTCCGTACGTGTATGCAATAATAGACGAGCGCGTCATAGAAAGGTCGATGGGCCGCCGAAGAAACGAGTTAGGGGAGGAGAGAGCGTGCTCGTGCTCTCGTTAGGCTGTCACATATTCTCGAGGTTGTCCAAATTCTGCAGCGCCGTCCCAACACCAAACAAGATCACCTGCAAATCTGCAACGCCATTCTGTCTGCCATGTCACGCTTCGCTGGACAGCCAGGTCAAAAAGAAACAAAGAAACGGGACGAGAGAGGGCAAAGAAGCACGCACATACGAGCAACAACGCCGACCGACACTGGCAAAGAGAGAGAGGAGTGAGAAAAGAGGCAAATGAGGGCCTAACAAGACTGTGAAAGAGACTTGTACAAGCGCACGTCCTCCGTTCATGCGGGCTCTGTGGAGACTGACGGTGTACGCTCGTATGAAGCCGACGAGGCGTTTAAGGAACGTGGGCTCGAGATGGTCTGATTTTTGATGTGGTCCAGCCAGGTCAACAAACTGACACAAAGTCGACAAATCCCAAGTCGACAAGTGCCTTGCATACGTACATCTGACGTTTATTTCCGCTACTCGACTTAGGTCTCACGTTCAGTTTCTCGCCGCAGCGTACATAGGAAGAGAGGTGGCGGGGACGAAGAGCGGGATCTGCAAACAAAGAACAAAGACCACCTCTGTACATCATTTCTCACTCAAAAATACTCCACAAGACTACCAGGACCACTCGAGTCCGCCAAAAAGCCACCAGTACGTGAAAGGCAAGACGCCGTGGCGCTATTTTTTTTTATTTTTTTATTTTTTTATTTTTATTTTTTTGATTGACTGCCACGCCATTTACAACGAGCACAGTGCAATAACGTGCGGCGCATTTTCGCAGGCACTGTCTGTGCGACTTGGAAATCGACGGCAGCACCTCTTCAGCCCTAGTTGCTTTGGGGCGTACATGTATCACGTACTTACGGCGTTCAAATATTTCCATTTTGCTGCTCGCTTTTACCGTCACTTGCTGCTCCGTCTCAAGGTTCTCTTTGTCCTGGGAGTTTCCTTTCTCGGCAATCCTCCTTTTCAGTGTGGTAGGTTCCAGTATTTGTCCATTGTTTTCTGTTTTGTTGCTACTTATTTTTTCTTTCAGTTGGTAGAGGTGCAATCCATCAACGGAGGCGATCAAAGAAACACTTTGAAAAAGCAAGTAGAGGGATGCCAACAAACACAACGCAATAGAGAAACAAAGGGCAGATGAAAGGAGGATCGAGCTGTTCAAAGAATCAACAAGACTACCGTTGCCTACAAACTGGTGATGGACTACGACGTCGCTGCGCTAATCTTCAGTTGCAACAGAGCTAGGAAGAAGTCGTAAGATAACGCCACGGATGAAGTGATCCGCCAAAGCACGCACAAGACGCATAAAAAGTACAACGTGGAGCCAAAAGCATGCAAAAAGCAGGCAACAATGTCAGTACAATAAATAAATAAATGAATAAAAAACAGGAAAAGAAAAAGAAAACCCATGTACGGCTCTTTCGCTATACGGCCGTTGCTTCAACAGTGGGAATTCAGTTTTCTGTCTCGACCAGCCGTTGAAGCGGATAGCGCATCCCTTACCCGGGCGGACTGCGGGGAGATATGACCATTCAGCTACGAGTATAAGCTTCTGGTTGCATGGTAATTAGGGCGCGTTTTGTCTCCCTCGTTTCTTTTGTTCTCTTTCTCCCTTTCCTCTGACTCTAGACGTTCACCAGGCATGGTAGGGATCCCACACCTAGCCTCTCTCCCTCCCTCCCTCTCTCTCTCTCTGCTTTCTCACTTTCTCCTCCATTAGGCCATGACAGAAATACACAAGAGAACAGTTGGTCACTGGTCTGACAGGCCCCTGGTCTGGTCTTGCAGTTGCCCGTTCGTGTGCCGAACGGGCCTTTGCGCGCGGAGCGCCGGGGAAGGCGATACAACGAACAAAGAAAAAGGAAACGAAAACGAGAAAACTTAAGACAAGAGGAACTAACAATGTGACAGTGTATACAAGCAAGATGGTCAAGAAAAAGGCATAACAAACGCCGAAGAAAGTCGAGAGTAAACCTGTCAAACCTCAGATAAAGCGTATCCGGGTCGTGATATCGGATATGCAGTTGGGAAAACGAGAAGAGAGCGAGAAAAAAGAGAAAACACGTAAGGGGGAAAAAATCCTAAAAAATAAAGGAAAACAAAGAAGACATGAACCGAAGGCGTACTGCATCCTTCAAATGGCCGCAAGGATAACTGGTTATACGCCACGGACAACGAACCGATGCGACCCCATAGCCGTTCAGAATCCAGAAAGAACCCACAGGTCAATTGGCCAGGAGGGCGGCATACGTTTTATGGCGTAATTACGTTTTACGTCACATGTCGGAAGGCTTCCAGGCTTGCGGCTTTCTCCATCCTCCCACTCAATGAATTTGGGAAACATGTGTTCGTCTCTTTTTGGCTGTCTTTTCTCTCTTTTTCTTTCCTTCAA
Source organism: Sporothrix brasiliensis 5110 (assembly GCF_000820605.1). NCBI lineage: Eukaryota > Fungi > Ascomycota > Sordariomycetes > Ophiostomatales > Ophiostomataceae > Sporothrix > Sporothrix brasiliensis. The sequence goes on from NW_024467134.1 coordinate 2,434,546, forward strand.
TAAAGTCCCCGCCAAGCTGCTAAGAACCCCGTGGTGGAACACAATTCGGACTGTTCCCTTTTGCAACATGCAGCCTAAAATGACCCTGCATGAACGGCCGCAGTTATCGCACGGGGAGCCAGAAGGGAGACCCGAACAGACGAGGAGGTGGTGAATAAATACACAAAAAAGACGAGATGAAAGGACAAGACATCGATCCTCCCTCCCCCTCTGAAAGTGTTTATTCGAGTTGGTCAGGTATTATTCCAGTTTGTGTCGCTTCACCATCCTGGCCAGATTCAGACACCCCATTAGTCCATAGCCGATAGCAGAACAAACGATGTTGCTAAGACAAAAGTGTCAAAGCAGGAAAAAAAAAGGATTTTTTTTGACAATTGTGCCACTTTTGACCAAATATCCTTGGGGAGCAACGAAGGACTGCTAGCAAAGACGGCTGTGAATCAAGGGATGTGAGGAAACTCGCTGGCATTCGATGAAGAACGAGCGTATTGGTGTAAGTCTGAAGATGCAGCAGAAATAAACGATCGGATGCGGCTAACAGCGATCGCACCAAAACCGATCGAGGCTTGCCCGGAAAGCAAAAGTGACCGGCAAAGATCAGCGGACTGGATCCTCTGATATAGTCTTCCGGCGGAGTCCGCTGGCAGGTAGAATATCCCTGGGTAGTGTTTGTGAAAGTCGGTTCTGATATCTGGCTATCAAACTCTCCATTGAGATCGAAACAAACAAAACCATCGACACGTTCTTTGATCGGCGCCAGAACTAAATTGGATACGCGGTTGCTGGCCGCTCTTTCCAAATTGGTCGGTTGGTTTTGACCAATTTTAGGCATCATCCCATCTTTTTGCTCGACGGGTAGACTTGCTTCGCGCACATGCAAATATTCAACGGAAAGATCGATCGGTGTAGTCGCAAATAACGAACCAAGAATGAGAGGAAAGAGCAATTGACTGCAGCAGTTCACAACCAGGAAACAAGGACATCCAAAACGGGCAAGCACAAGTTGTAGTAGTAGGCGGAGTTGTCGACCGGCACTAATTAGAGCAAAACGGGTTTAACAATGGGTTTAACGGCTCGCAAAAGAAGCCTTTTTTTCATCTCGATTTTGTATTTCGTGCCTGGCCAATAACTGGGCCAAGCGCATAGGCATGACCCCAAGCGACGATGCTGCCCGCCACATCCGACTCGACAATGTGAGGAGACGCGCAGAACGCCAAAAGGCGCACGTCTTTTCCGCTTCTGCAACATCAAGTAACTAAATGCGCCGACGTTGACAACTCTTGGCTGTCCCTCACTCCTTGCCTTCCTTCCGACAACGTTGCACAGCTGCGCCCGGACGTCTGCTTCGCTCTTTTGAAAAAGAATGTGAGGGTTGGCGTCGACAAAAAATGATGCAAAGGTGTTGATAGGCATATGGGGCACATGGAGCGCCTCTTCTGTCTCGGTGCCTGGCGACAGAAATTCGCTCGCTGCACACCATTCTTCATCCAAAGACTAAGCTACTGCAAGGCACGCTCTGCCCCCTTCTCCTTGCCTGTCCCCCTGATCCCGGAGATGTAAGGGAAGACGACAACCTCAAACGGCAAGGAAAGGGGAAAACAATAAAAAGGGCAGACACAAAGTGTCTGCATGGTCAGGTAACACGGCAAAAAGGCAACAAGGCGAATGCCCCTCATTGCTCCCCAAATGCGACATCGTCGACAACTGTTAGGCCACCATTAGTTGGCGGCTACGCTGGCTGCATGATGGTGCCCCATTTGAGCGCGTTCCTTGCCTTGGCCCTTGGACTTGCTCTTTTGATGCTTAGCGGAATATGTACGCCTCGTGTAAATGAAACAAGAATAGCAGAAAACAACGCAGATGAATATGAAGAAAGAAAAAGAAAAAAAAAAAAAACAAATTTCTTTGAAAAATGAGTAGCAAACGGCCAGAGACATCGAGCGGGCGTCGGAAACGTGGGCAATGCTACGGTACCCCATTGTCGCCCTCGACATATGCTGCCGACACGAACCGTTGAAACATTGAGGAGACATTCAAAGGGATGGTGCCGAACAAAGAGGAATGAGAAAGAAAGCATGCGGTAATCCGGCATGCGACGCGCAGCAACCCAAATTCTCGTGCGGATTCCTCGGGAGCGAAACTGCATAGAAAGCCCAAGGGCGTCAAAGTTGGATATCTCAGAGGCTGTGACTTGCATACCATTTGAAGCCACTTTGGTTTGAAACTTCTGTAATTCTTTTAGAAATATGGGATATTGAAGTGGTTCGCGCTGGGGCGTGATCATTGTGAAGGTACAAAGTCACGCTCCTCGCTTTTCGCTGTTCCCACTTCCCACGTCCCGCTTCACGCTTCGCCGTTCCTGTCCGGCATCACAATACTCCCGTTTCCCTTTTGAATCTAAAACGTTTGACGAGAACGGGCATCTTATCTCCCGGAAGAGAGACAGATGGACGAAGCCCTCCGCCTCCGCGTGGACATGAAACGAAGACATATAAGGATCATGTAAAGCAGATACTGATAGTGCTGGTTGACAGTCGTCGGAAAAACAAAGGAGTCACACCAGAAACTCACTACAATTCGGTGTATTGTTTGCTTGGCCGTGGGCTCGTGCATGTAGAAGTTGTCGCAACGGTAATTGTTTTTTGTCAGCTTCTATCCACGTCTATTTTACCTTATTCATACCATTTTTATGTGATTTTCATTATGTTCTCATAATATTCTCAAATTGTCATCGAATTGTTCTCGTTTTATGCTCTGTATTTCCCTGGTCTTTATGGTATTAAAATTTTCAATTCATGCACCACTAAGAGTCTTTTGTTTGAACTATTGTCCCCGCAGCTTTCTCCACTCGGCTCTTTCACGGTTCTTTGTGCGCCGTACGATGGACGTACGCCTCGGGCGGTTTCCTAAGCTGGAAAGGATTCAAATCTGGAATTTGTAGCTTTGGCAGTGGAAAGCTTCAATGGCCTACACGCAGCTCCTCTGTCTATCTCTTTGGTCTCAAGACTGATAGTCGACTGTGACAGCATCGGCCACGATATGCCGCATGATTTGGGCCTGGTGCCCGTGTGCTTTCGGAAACACATGGATAAATACTTGAAAAGTTGTAAAAATGGACAAAAAGGCACGGAAGGTAACGGTTATATTTCCTACTGATTTGGCCGTGCCAAAATACTTTACCGAAGATCCTTCAAAACTATGTTGTCTTGTTTAGACGACGTTTCGGCACTGAGCTTTGTGAAAACGCTTGACGTACATGGTCTTTGGTACTAGTTGATAATCGATATAACTGATAAATAAAGCATCAGAAATCATGTCGTCTACGTTGTTTTTAAAACGTGATGAGAGGGATGTCAGACAAGTAGGAAGACAAGAGCGTTGTGACGCAACGATGGTAGTTCTTAAGATTATTCTATTTTTGCCGTATAAGGAAGACGGGATTTTTTTTTCCTGCCTCGTTAGATATTTGTAAATTCAATATTTTGATAAGGCTCATAGGCAATATTGTCATTACTATGTATTTTGACTCGGTCGTCAGAGACACTGCGTGAGACAAAGTTTTGTAGCTACGTAGAGTTTTAGGCTTAGGGCTTTTTTTTAAAAAAAAATTGAAATCTGAACTTACAGACAGTAAATAAAAGCGATGCAAGTCCAATATGAAGTCAATATAAATTAGACAGACTGATTCCGCAATTGTTCCGCGTTCTCCATAGTGCAACACAGCACGGGTCCACCTCCACCAGGTTTATTTTTCGGGCGGCACATACTCCGCACGCCGTCACTAACAAATAACGGTTGACCGACATTACGACATCCAACGTAGACAGCAAAATCGTAAGGACTCGGGATCTAATTCAATGCATCGAAGTAGTTCTTATTCAGACATTAATATGTACAGAGTCCTATGGAATAGAGAGCTGTTTTGGGTGGCTTGTTCTGGTAGGCAATTACGTTCTGCTGTTCAGCTCACGATCCAAGCGCACGACGTCCATGAAATAGGCGCGGGCCGTCTACTCGAAGAGAAGTATTCGTATCGTACACGAAGAGGTTCTCGAGTATGACTAAACTATAAACCTTTTGCTTTCCCCTGCTATTCGTGTCTTCCCCGTATGGAGAAGGAGAAGGATGACTCGGGCTGATTTACGATACGAGAATGTGAAAGGGCCCCGGCGGAGAACGGAATAGGTCAGCAAACGAGCCAGGAAGGCGGCTGTGCGTAAAGGCACGAGACTCTTCGTCTTTACCTTAATATGACGTACGCCGTAGGATATATGGATTGTGGGTGGTCTTGATTTTTCCTTCAATTTCTTGTTGAGTCGCTGTTTACTTTGCGTCGTTGGCATTTGACACAAAGTCGGCAGCTCTTCTTCTCAGGGACCTTGACAACACTGCCGTTTAGAGTCCAGCACTCAAAACGTCGGCCCACTTCTTTATGCGCGGACCGTGTAATTGGATCGTTGGGGGTCATAAATGGGGTCATCAAACTCGGGCCAAGCCCTCGACTCCTACAGCGCATCCTTTTTGGATGCGGCTATTGCAGGCGAGTCCTTACAAGGTGTGCGCACAAGACAGTCGTGGATGCTGTTAGAATCACATACCAGAGGGGCAACACGAGGACCACGATGTTGGCTCCTTGTTTTCGTCCTCAAAAGGAAGGTTGCGTCTGTCCGGCTCGTGTCTTCAACGTTCCACATTTCTGTCATTTTATGTTCTCTAAGATACTTTTCTTTTCTCTTTTTATTCCGCACTGACTTTCCCCGTGCCGAAGATATGGCAGAACCTTTTCGAAGGTGGTGTCGGAGCAAGGGCACATCATGGCACAGAAGACCATGAAATACTCCATAGTACCACGCCCGGCATCGCATTTGACACATTAGGGAAATCTTCGAGGTTTGCACGTGTTATTTTGAGCCCCTTAGTGTATAGTGACAACAGGAAGACAGCGAGGAATGTGAATGAGGACAGAAATGTAGCCATAAAAACCAAGGCGATACCAACAGTCCAGAACAAGGGTCCAGTAGAGATGGAGGGGGCGTGCGATGTTGGAACTGTGTCCGTTGGAGGGGGTTGCATGGACAGGGAGGTTCATAAGTCGTTGAAAGAACGAGAAATAAAACCAACGGGAGGGAATCGCGACACAAAGCGAGGGTGTGCAGCCCTGTCGGGACAGGCCCCGACGGAATGCGCAGAAGGGATGAAGGCGAAGGTGTTCGGGGACGAGAAAGAGAAAAGAAAGATGTCTTGCGAAATACGAGACAAATAATGTGGAATGCAAGAGCGCGAAAAGTGATTTGCAGAATGTGCAGCACGAGAATTGAAGGATTGGAGGACGCAGCTGAGATTCGCCCAACGAAAAAACAACAGACCACAAAGAGGCTTGAAGCTGAAAGCATTCATTCCCGTCTCTCTGATGGTGGGAAACACAAGGAAAGGACCGATGTGATAGAGTTGCAGATAAAAACGGTACGATATAAACGACAGGATGAAGGCTGCTCGAAGCCTGCATGAAGGCTCCATTGAGATGTGAAGTCTTGGCTGCGGGGCGACGGGCAGGCCGTGTTGCAGACTTGACGAAACAATGACAAGGGAGGCGGCGTCGAGGCCTTGCCTGAACGGGTGAGAGCGCAGAGGACAGAGGCTCAGGAGAATGGAACCGGAACAACGGTTCTAAGGCCCAGGTGTCGGAGTGCCAGGCCGCTGGAGTGCGCAGACAGGCAAGAATGTGCGACGAGGTTGTATCGTTCCGTCCTGTCTAGCCGAGCGAGTTGTCAACCTCCATGTGTTCTTAACTCATTTTTTTGGCTGTTTTCTTTGTAGTGGTGTTTCCTCCCTGAAACCGGCGTGTCTGCAACCCACGAACCAGGGCGGCGGTGACATGGCCAACAAGTAGGTAGTAGGTTTTCAAACGGCGTAGGGAACGAACCAACAGGACAAAAGTAACGACAAACAGTAAAAGACCGTCTTCAAATAGTATTGTCGTAAAGGATGCGATTCCTACTGGAACACCGTAAGGACAGCTGTGCCCCTCCGACGTCGTACTTCAGTTCTCCGAATGGCAAGGCCGGTGCCACAGTGTCTGAGTGTGATTGGTGATGTGGGAGACAGGAAGAGGCCGTGAATCTGTAGACAAATGAAGCGCGGTTGCAGTCGCAAATTTTATTCTGCATTGTGATGGATTGTGATATGGCTATGTGTGCTCCTTCCGTCCATTCTCCATCTTCCTCTCCTTACCGGAGTTGTCAACTTCTACGCCCCCGTTGCTCCTTCCTCCCTCTCATAGTACGCCTTCCTTTTTGGGATTTGCAGCCCTGTATGTGTTGCGATGCCGCTTCAATCCGCAGGAAGGAGGGAGGGCAGGTACGACATAAGTGCGTGACCCTGGCGGGCTTTTGTCTGGCCTGCAGCGCATGGGAGAATGCTGTCAGTTCGACATGCCTGACACGCACTGCTCCGCGAAGGGTCCCCTGTCCCGCCCTGTCATGTCCCTGTCCTGTCGCCCACGACTTATGCCGACGGCCGGAGCTTTTCTGTTTCTTGGCAACGTGCCGAGTTACCATCATGGCTGTTGCGCGCTTCTCGGCTGTCTGTTGTTTTGCGCATACTTTGTAGGACTTTGCGAAAAGGTGAACATAATTCGACAGCAAATTCGACAGCAAATTCGACGTCCACAACTCCGTACCTTTTTGCGACTTTGCCGTCCATATCGCCACCTCCACTTCGGGATGTCGTCTTTCTTTGCCCATCGTGCCTTCCTTCTGTTCGTCCCTGCCGTCCGCGAGTAGTCCCGCGTGTTTGTACCTTCCCCAAGGGGTGAACGGCAGCGCAAAATAAAAAGGGGAACCGCAAAGGAAAGAGGCCAGGACGAGGCAAGGAAGGCGACAAAGTGGATTCCGACATCAAGCATCGAAAATGCCCAAATTACAGTATACAGCAGAAGACACAATGGCAGCACGTTGGTCTCCCCCGACGTGTGAAATGCCCGTTTGCCTGTTGGGACTAGACGACGCATATTCTTGACCCTACTGGCCTTTGTTTCCGCTACCGACAAAAGACGATACCGATGGCAAGGGTCTAGAGAGCGTCTGGACCTGTTGGAACCAGATGCGCGACCAGCGACGAAGAACCACAGGAGAGGAGAAGAACAAAGGGCATATCCTGTTCAGGAAAGTGTCTCCATCCATTGTCTTCGTCTCCCCGCATCCCCCATCGGGCCTCTGGCGTCGCTGGTCGTCGTTTTGCTCCCTGTCTCCTGTCGATGGCTGATGGGGCCGGTCTTTGATACTTTGCCATCTTGACGCCTCGAACGTCTCGACTTTCCGCAGGTCGCCCTTCGCCTTCGACTTTCGCCTCTGGCCGTTTCTACAGCGGCACCAGAAGAGGGGAACGCACCCACCGGCTCTGGTCTGCCCCCCGTCTCCCAAGGCTGCAAAAGGGTTGTCTGCTAAGTGTCTATTCTGCGTGCTGTTGGCGATCGTGATGGTTGCAAGACCCAGCCACGAGCCTTGCATAGTGCTACCCGGGGAGTGTGCCTGTTGGCTGCCCTCCAACGCGCTGTTTTGGCCAGACGGCGCATGGGGCGAGTGGCTATCGAAAGGGGGTGGCCAATTCTTATTTTTTACACTTTCATTTTCCAATCTGTGGCTGCCTTTTCAACTTGGACTCGGCTTTTTGAGCGCAACGGCTTCACCAATTGGTGACAGGAAGCAGCATCAAAAACCACACGGGCAAGCCGTCCACATCCATAGCCGTTTCTAGCGTTACAATTCTTTTCCCGCTGTCATCTGCCCTCCAGCTGGCATCCCTTGCGTCCGTTGTGTTTTTGTGGTCCCGATATGTGGTCCTGCCGGCAGTCAAATCCACGCTGAAGAGTCGTCAGGGAAGAATGGCGTACAAAGACAAGAACTGGATACCAGAGCAAAAGACACAAGGGCCATGCAAGGGATCACCGGGGACACCGCAGCCGCAAGGGAGATGTTGTCACAACTTGCTCTGTCAAGAGTTGTTCTCCATCGCAGAGGTGTGGGGGGAGGGGGATGGGGGAAGCAACAGTGAGATGGGTGAGACGTGGACAAGGTCTGGACTGGGCATGGCCCAGGCCAACAATGGCATATCTGACAAAACCTGACGACATACCACGAGCTTGTCTCGATGATCGACCGTCGATCTACGACAAGAAGGTGATAAGAATGGTAACGATATTGAGGATGGTGAAGAAACGAGCAACCATGATGACCACCAAAAGCCTCCAAAATTTCGATAAAACAGGTCATAAGACGTCTGTTCCTGTCGATTCGTTTGGTGCAGGCAAACATGGGCCATGCCTCCTCTGGCTAAGTTGAGGGGAAACGGGGAGGGGGTAGAGAGAAGAAGGAAAGGGGGGGGGAGAGAATCTAAAAAGGGTCGCTATCAGGAGCTAATTTGGAGCTCCAAAAGAGCTTCGATGTGGAAAGAAAGAAACGACCATCACGAAAGACAAGCTAAAAGGACCTGTGCGCGCTGCTTACCCCCTTGCGTCTAGCTTTAGTGCCATGGAGCTCTTGCCCAGCCGTCATGTTGCTCTAAATCTCATGAGGTTAGTCAATTTCTTGTAAGAAAAGAAATCGTCGATGAAGGACCGAAATGGGAAATGGAAAATGGAAAGCGGAAAACCGAAAACAGAGAGACGAGAATGCAGAACAGAAAGCCAAATGACGCAAGACAAGACAGCAATTTATCAGAGGCAGTATTTACGGAATCATTGGGCTGTATGGACGAAACAATTCAGCAGTACGGTAGAATCGAGCCAGGCGATGCAGTTGGTGTTCATTATTATTATCATTTCCACATAGAGATTTATCTATGGCTCTTATGTTTCTGTTTCTGCCGTTAAGTGATTATCAGATTGTCGTTGTGAAACCCCCTTCCAACTCCGTAGTCACGCACAATCGTCCGTTCTCTCTCACACGTAGTCTCGGTATTGGACAGGCACCGTGGGCCACTGGTCAATGCCGTCCTGAATGGCCACGGCCATGCCGCCCATCAGGTGGCTCTGGATGTGGCAGTGCACGAACCAGGCCCCCGGGTTGGTGACCCGGTAGCGCACGACCATCCAGGCCGGGCCCGTGGTCGCGGCCGGCGTCAGGAGCGTGTCCCGCTTTGGCGGCGTGTCCATGTTGAACTGCTGCGGGATGTGCTGCAGGGCCTCGGCGACGCTGCTGTACGGAAAGATGCCGTCGCCGGTGCCGATGAGCCACATTTTGTTGCCGTGCTTGTGGATGGGATGCGGCGGCATCGGGAACGACAGCTCCTGGAATACGAGATCGATCCACTCGCCGGCGCGCGTCGTCAGCGTGACGTTGTCTCGGCCTGCGGGCGCAGGCTGAAATAGCAGAGGCGTGTCGCTGTCGAGCTGCATCGGGTAGGCCGTGTGGTTGAGGGCCCAGCTGTAGCTGGCGCCGGCGACGCGGATGCCGAGCGTATATGTGCGGTTGGCGGCGGCGGGCGATGTCCGGACGTCGTCGTCGGGTGGGAACGCAAGCATGTCGGCCTGCTTGAAGAAGACGACGCTGCTGGACGTGTTGGTGCCGACGTCGTTGATCACGGGTGCGGTGGGCATCTCGGACCGCGCCGGCACGCGTACGGACGTGTTCTCGTCCTCGGCGCGCACCACCATGTTGGCAAACCCCGTGATGCTTTGCGCGCCCGTCGTCGACGCAAATCGGATCGTGTAGTTGCCGTCCGCGGCCGCCACGGGCACCAGCACGGAGTAGCGCGCGCCGTTGGTGACTGGAATGGCGTCAACGCGCATGGGCTCGATGTACGACCCGTCGACGGCGTAGAGCCACAGCGCGTGGCCGTCAATGGCAAACATGCCCGTGAGAAGGCCAAACGCGCCGATGACGTCGAACGCTGTCCACGTTTCGGACGATGCGGACCGCGTGACCTCCACCGTGGCCAGCGCGTGCTCCGTCGGCGTGCACACGTCAAAGACGTCCGGCGGTATCGCCGACAGGTTGCTCGGCGTGCCCGGCGCCGCGATGACGTTGGCAATAATGCTGGCGGGCAGGCAGCCTTTTGGTGTGAGAGATGTCTCGTTGCCCAGGTCCAACAGGTGCTTCTGCGCGGGCGTCACGAGCGCCTGCCGTTTGGCGGCGGACCAGCAGTCCACGCGCCCCTGCCCGTTGATCAGCACGGCGTCGTAGCACGGCGTTTCAATGCCCGACGCCAGCTCAATGGCCCATCCGTCCTGCGATGGCACATGCCGGAAGTCCGACAGCACGAGCGGCCGGCTGGTCCGCTCGGCCGCCAGCAGCGCCTGCCGCTGCGCGGTGCTGTTGGCCATGCTCTCAAACGGCCGCGGACGTGTCTTCTTTGCTCGTATCACAAGCGGCCCGATCATGCCGTCATCCAGCTGCCCCCGCTCGTGCGCATGGTACCAGTAGCTGCCGTACTGCGTTGCCTTCCATTCGTACAAGAAGCTGCGTCCCGGCTGGATCGGCCGCTGGGTCAGGCCCGGCACGCCGTCGGACCAGTTGGTGCCCTCCATCTCGATCCCGTGGAAATGCATCGTCGCGTTGTAGGGCATGGCGTTGTGCACTACCACGTGGACCACGTCGCCCTCGTCCATCTCCAACAGCGGACCAGGGAACTGGCGGTTGATGAGGATCATTTTGCGCGTGAAGCCATCGGGCGCGTGGTCTTCCCACGTCAGCGTGAGGTCGAAAACACGGATACGGCCGCCATCGTCGGGTGAGAGGCTTGCACTGGCCGTGTCGTTGATGTGGGCAGAAGCAATGCCTTTTGAGATCGATGCGCCGCTGGTCAGGGCATTAACGGCGGGTGCCAGCCAGAACGCCGCCGTCCGGACGCTAGAAAACAGACGCATGGTGCTGAGAAGACGACAAAGGGGCGCGCTGACGAGTCGTGGTGTCGACAAGTCGAAGCTGTGGAGGAAGTTGGGAAGCAGGAAAATTCATCGAGACGTGGACAAGTAGCGACTGCCCCAGCTGCACCAGGAGCAACGACATCAAAAGCGGGAATGTTTGTCGCAGATCTCATGATGAGGTTGATGTGGGGATAGACCACAGCAACGTGATATGAATGTAGGGAACATCGGGAGAAACTGAGAGAAAGCGGAACAGACGACAGGGAAAAAAGCAATCGAGAAGTACAAAACATGCCCATTCATTCCAATCATTTTGGTGATGATGCGCGCTGAGATGTCTTACTAAGTGCCATGAGAAGCAACGATCGGCGCCGCAGAACGGGCGCTACGACAAAAGAGGCAAAGAAACAGGGACAGAAAAGCAAAGCAAAGCACAGCTGGCGGAAGCATTCATGCACCGTAAACATGATTATGGAGTGGATGACGGCCCAACCCGAAGATTTGAGTAATCATGCAAGGAATTGAGTGTGTTGTCTAAGTAACTGTGCAGACGAGACGGACAACAGTCGCTTCTCCTCTTCCATTTTGCAACTGCCTAGAACCGGAACGATTCGAAGTCGGCAAGGGGCTGTCTAGAGCGAGGATGGCAGACAGACATTGCTGCATGAACACCAGTCAATGGTTTCGCGTGTGGGAAACGAAGTTGATTGTGAACTGTGCCAATGGTGATTGTCTGACTTCGAGGCGACGATGCATGTGGCTCAGCCCAGTCTACTTTGCAGCCGTGCCAGCCCGGCCACGGCCTGCTGCACGCCGGGCGCAAACGCCATCGTCTCGCTCATAGCCTTGGCCTCGCTGAACCGCTTTGTCGCTTCCCGCGCGTCGCCAAGCAGCGCCGCAATATCGCCCAGGTTGCACAGCGCCACCACGCATGCTTCATCGCACTCAGGCGTGCGCGCATCGCCAGACGTGTCCGTCGCGTGCTGGTGTGCGTTGGTCGCCCACCGCTGCGCTGTCTCGTAGTATGCGCGCTGCGCTTCTTGCTGCGTGATTTCCTTGCCGACGGCCGGTGTCTCGACGACGGAGCCCACCAGTGTTTCGTAGGGCGGCTGGACGGGGTGCTGCGCAAACGACACGGCCAGGTTGTTCATAATGACGGCGCTGTGACACGGGTCGCTGCACACGCGCAGCGCCTGGAAGAAGAGCGGCAGCGCCAGGTGAAACTGCGACCGCGACTCGTAGCTGTGGCCCAGCGACTCGAGCGCCGCGCCCATCTCCACGGGGCTCATCCACTTACCCTCGCCGTCCTTGGTGCCCGCCGTGGCGCGCCGCTGGAACTCCTGGAGGGCCGTGTCGACGGCCCACACGAGCCGCTCGTGCGCCTTGTCCGCGATGAGCACGTGCTCGTCGGCGTACAGCTCGCCCAGCTTGACGCTGACGCCGATGGCCTTGCGCAGGATCCGCGAGCGCCGGCCCCAGACGGTTTCGGTGGCGGCTGTCATGTCCACGCCGCTGTCTTCGGCCTCTTTGGCCGACTTGCCCGTCAGCAGCGGCGGCGGTAGGCGGGGCGAGAGCGTACCGACGGTGCCCTGGCCTGCTTTACCATCCTTCTCGTCTTTCTCCATGAGGTCCACCCACCGCCGGCAGTCCGCGAGCAGCAGCTCCAGGATCTTGATGGACGCGTCGTAGCTCTGAATCCGCTCCAGCCACGACGCCAGCTGGATCCGGATGCCCAGCACGTCTTCCGAAAACGGGTCCAGCCCCAGCTCGTCGCACGCCTCGAGTGCTTGCCGGTAGTTTTTCAATGCCCGCTTCGGGTCCGGCGCGTAGTTGCTAAAGTACAGCGCCCGCCGCAGGCACTTGGCCACCTCCGGCGGGTAGCGCGTAAACTGCTTGGAGTTGAAATAACTAAAGTAAATGCGCGCCACGTACGCAATGACAAACGCGCTCGCAACGAGCACGGCCAGCGCGAGCACCAGCTCTTCCGGGTTCGATCGGTACAGCGTCCGCAGAGTCGCGCCCTGGAACGGCATGAACAGGCTGCGGAGGCTGCCGCCGAGCGCCTGCAGCAGCAACCGGAAAATGGGGACACGGCCACGTGGTGGGGGTGGGGGAGGGGGAGGCGGGGGCTGCTGCTGTCCAGACGAGCCGTGTCTTCGGCTGCCATCATGCCTGCGCGGAGACGTAGATAGCCGCCGGCAGTGCAGCTGCGTCTGCTGCCACTGCAGTCGCACGCGGCCTTGGATATGTCCAGGACCGTGGACGCAGACGTCGACTTGCACAGACGCCGACGAACACGTCGATTGCCTGCGGGTGGATAATGGCCGCAGCGTCGCCGACAGGGCAAACGGCCCGGCTGTGCGGCTCATGTGCCGGTAGGCGGCGTTTGTCGCTGCCAGTGGTCGAGACATGGTTGTGGCGATGTGAGGATGTTGTTGATGTTGAGTCTGTCAACAAAACTCGACGTGACGTTGGTCGTACTTGCCCCGAAATCTGTCAAGCTCTGACCTGCGATTCGCCGGATTCGACGTCACGTGGCCGGACGTCCAGAGCCTGGCTGCACAGTGCAAGTGACTGTAGCGAATGGTCAAACCATTGGATTTACGAAAATTATATGCCTATATTTTGAATGCTGTCAATTGTTCGTTGTATTATTTATGAATTCATCTCGGAGCTATTTACAGGCAGCCTAAAAATTGGCTTTTTTATACAATAGAAGTGTATGATCTGAGGTCAGAGGGCTTTATCCGCTGAGAGAGCTCAGACACAGCTCGCACTGTGCGCGATTCCTTCCTATAATCACGTGCGAAATTGCGAGCTTCGGTTTACCGAGCATGCCATTCGCTGGCGGTCCCTCCACACTTTCCCCATAGCACAGCCGACAGTGGGCTCCATCGCTCCTGCCCGTTAACCCCACCACCTACGGCTGCCACCTCGCCAGCACCGCTTGCTTCGAGGCTGCCACTTTCCCCGACTGCCACCAATTGATCGCGAACTCTTGAAAATAGCTGCATTCACTTTGACAGACGTCAGTACGTCACATCGACGGCCTTTCTAATCTCTCCACCAAAGGTAAAACTTGAGCTTGCAAAGCCCCTCTAAGATACACAAACGTCCTACTCTTTACAGACGGCCTCTTGTTGCAGCAGCAGGACTTGTGAAGAGCTCGCCTCCTTGCGTCAACTGGTTTTGACTTTAAGGCGACAACCTCTTACTGACAACAAAAACAGAACATATTAAGAATCCCCGTTTGCATTCCCGCAATCACTGTCAATATGGCCGGCAAGTTTGAGCCCAAGACGCCCGTCAACCTGCAGCCCCCCAAGGACGACCCCATCACTCTGGAGGAGCTGAGTGCGGCCAATGGTGAGTTTCGAACTGATGCCAAACATTTCCTCGCCTCATGTCCTTTTCCGTCTGCTAACAAGTCAAGGCGTCGACGGTGGCAAGTGCTATGTTGCAATCAAGGTAAGCAAAAGTGGAAGATAGGAGGACTGTATCACTGGACAGTGTGACAGCCGAGGACAAGGACGTTCCACCGTCCACGTTCCCTCGTCCCTTTGCGTCATGACAGGAGCAAGCGAGGGACAGAGTACACAATCTTGCCCTTACTATCGTTCCCTGGCGTTCGTGGTCCTTGTTCCTGCTCCTGCTCCAGCTCCCGTTCTTGTCTCCGTTCCTGTCTCTGTTCTTGGCATTGACCGTCCTTTCCCATATTGCAGGGTCTCGTCTACGATGTGACTGGAAACAAGGCGTATCAACCCGGCGGATCCTACCACGGTGAGTACCCCCCGCACTCCATTTATGTTTGTTTTTCTTCCTTTTTTTTTTTTGTTCGTATTGTCAGCAGCATCCTAACAGAACAGTGTTTGCCGGCAAGGACGCGTCGCGGGCGCTCGCCCTGTCGTCCACAAAACCCGACGACGTCCAGTCCCAGTGGCAGGACCTCGACGACAAGGAAAAGGGTGTGCTCAACGACTGGATCACCTTCTTTGCGAAGCGGTACAATGTCATCGGCAAGGTCGTTGGTGCGACGAACCTGTCGTAGGTGTACTGCGGACGGAATGGTGAGGTGACGAGACATAAGGAACAGGGATTGCTCGTTGTTCGGTCTTTTGGTCTCGCTGGACCTCGTTCGACAAAAGGAACAGGAAACACAATAAAGAATCTCCTCTATATTGATCACTCGGTACACATTGTCTGTGTATCTTGTCCTTGGTCTTGTTCGTTGGACTGCGTCGCTTTTTCTTGTTTTCTTGTCCTTTTTTTCATTTTTTTTTTTTTAAAAAAAAGAACGTAAAACTTAAATTGGCCAAGACGTCCCCTTTGTGTCCCGTGGCTCGTGCCTCGTATTTCCATGTCTGCAATCCACAATATCTGGTCATCCACCTCCTCACCTATGCCACCTCCTCTCCCCCCTCGGTAGGGCTTTCCGGTTCAACGTGAGCAAACATACATTGAAACAAATAGAAGGGGAAAGCACTGTGGACACAGAACTACACGACGTCGTAGAAAACACACAACAATCATCATTGATCCCGCGGACAACTACCGGCGCACAATGCGGGCGATTTCTGACAGTTGACAGACGGCGCATTGTGTTACAAGTCGTGTCTGACGAGGACAATGGCTGGTTTCGCCTCATCATTTTGTAGAGTCCCAGTGCTGATGAAGAGTACGACTTTGAAGGCACACAGCTGCAAGGTACCAGGGCTGCTAGTTACATTATGGTCTCGAAGGAGCCGGTCGCTTACCGTCCGGTATGTGCCCCCTTCTTCTGGGAAGAGAGAGGTTTCAATCTCGGCTGCCACCATCTGTTGAGATTGTGGCACAGTCAACGGTCAGTCTCAACCACAATTGGCCCCTAGACTATGCAGAGTATGTGTCACGGGCGAAGGAAACAGCTACAGAATTGTGATCTGTGGCTGTCATGCGACTGGTGCAGTCTATGTTTGAGCTTCATTGAAGGCGTGGAATGAACGTACTATTGCGATCATACACGAGCATTGGGAAGATCCCATAATAGCCGTTTATGTGAAATTGCTAACTAAGATACTAACAAGTACTACCAAAGGTAAATCAAATTGCCCCGTTAGATATACATCGTACGAGAAGAAAAAGGAACGGGTAAGGATACGATGGAATGATAAGCTATGTGATAAAATGGAAATTGGCCTTCTCTGGTTAGCTGTTGTTTTTTTTTGGGGGGGGGGGGGTATTTATGCTGCAATTTTGCTTGAATGTGCTTTTTTTCTTTCCATGACCTTGTGTAATCTGTTAGATTCGCTAGCAGTTGTTATAATTGTAGCTTGGGAAACATACCTCACAAAGCACTCTAAAAAGAATTGTAGTGAGAGTGCATCCCGTATGACACGGATGAGGACGACGACGACGATGCCGACGACATCGACGGCCGCTGCTTGGAGATGCAGGAATTGCAGTCGACCTGCTGGTCCCAAACGTTGCGTAGCTTGGCCACGCCAAAGCACTGATGGTTGAGGTCATTGCGGGCGAGGTGGCAGTACGACTTGAGCCGCGTCTGCGAGCAACCGCAGTTGAAAAGGAACTCTTCGTATTCACACATTGCGGAGATCTTGTAACGATTTTGAAGAGGAGAGACGGTTCAAATATTCTCTTGTAAGGCCAAGACCGTGATGGAGATATCAAACGCAAGAACGAGTTTTTGATTGAGAAGCTGGTGATAGATACTGATGAAGGATGAAGGATGAAGGATGAAAATGAGGACGAGGATGAGGATGAAAGGCCAACAAAATAAGACAAGTTGGCTCTGGGAGCAAGGTCTATTTATATTCACTTCGAGATGGCAGTGTTCCAAATAAACGTTAGATTTTCTGCTGAATCCCCCACGCAGTTGCCAACGATAAACCATTTCCTTTCTTGATTTGCGACTTCGGTGCGATGCAATGACATTTCTTTTTGTTTCCCCCCCTCGACAACACAGCCGGTGCCTTGTCTGTTGCCTCCGGCATCTCACGAGAGAATCCGTTTGGACGACACGACAGTCTGAGAGTGTATCCTGCTTCCTATTTGTTCTCGTTTCCCAAATTCTGTCATATATCTGATTTTGTTTCTCGAACAACACCAACAGTGCGTTCTGCAATGGGTTGCCAGGTGCGTCGGCCGTGACGACGAGAACGGTGCGTATAAGCGAGCTAGTCATTCGTCTACCATTCAGGGTTTTTACCTTGCCACTCGGTTTCTTTCTCGTAAACGATAACAGCAGAGGTTGCCAGTCTCCTCTTCTCGGAGGGGAAGGATAGGACAAGGTCGTGTTGGTTCGAACGAAGACCGGGAAGCAATAGAGGACATGAAAAAAGAAATAAAAAAAACAGAATGGGGAAAGAAATGTCGAGAAGGTGAGCCACGAAAAAAGTGACAGATCACATCCTTTTTGTTTCTAGTTTTGTCACCCACCCCCTTTGTTTATTTTATTTGGTTTTCTTTTGCTGTGTCACTCCTCTTTTCCTTGTATGCACTCTCTCTGGAAGTGCTTCCTATCCTCCCCGGCTTTCTTGTACGATCGTTGCAGCACATATAGGCATCCAATCGGCCCTGGTTGTTCAGCTATCATATTTCTAATTACTATTATTATTTATTATTTGATTGTTCATTTCATTTTTGGGGTGTCTCGTTTCCCTTATGTACTCTTATCCATCCCTGCTTTGTACTCTGTACAATCCAGCGCCCCCACAACCCGCGTCGTGACCTACCGGCCCGAAGTTAAGCTCCCGTGGTTCTTACCCAACCGAGTTAGTTTTGGTTAAAGAACGGCTATGGGGACGTGAGTATTGACACAGGCTTCTTGAGAAAGGTCCTCAGCACCTGGGACTGGGCACCGGGTTGTCGACTTGCACCGTGCATGGACAGAGCGCAGAGGAAGAGACGAACAGCCTCTCACTTCGTCTGCATATCCTGTCCCGTGTTGGTAAGGGCATAAGGGTTTCGTCACGAAGGCGAGCATGAAGAAGCGCAACGTAGGTTTCTATGGAGCTACTTTCCCCTCGGTCCTGCTGTTCATCTTGTACCCCGAGTGTACAAAGTACGCAGCGGATGAAACGAAGATGTCACTGTGCTGCTCAAGGACACTGTCAAGTTGGCCATCCCTGTAATTTCTTGTCGGTGGAGAGGACTTTTGTGAACGGCAACAGGCCCACTGACCTTCCATAGATACTATAGGATGCGCTTTCATGGTTGTACGACATGGAAACACTGATGGACAGAGACCAATCTACTTGTTACCTTGTCATATGCTCTGTTTTCGGACTGTTCATTCCGTCCCAGTTTCTTCAAAATCTCCCCACTCAATAGAAATGCAAGTCAAAAGCAATCATGCACCTGAACGGCCGAATCAAAATCCTGTGAAAATGACCATGTCCAGACGAAAAAAAAGAAAGGTGCAGGGCCTAGCCCATTTGACGTCTGACGTGCGTCCACGCTGTCCAATAAATCAGGGAGGCGGAGTCTAAAGAACAATGGCATGGGTGTGGAAGAGAAAGAAAAGACGAAAAGGTTGACAAAAAGGTTAACGAGGGGGTGTGGAGGGTGTGTGGGAGAGAATTGCATTCTTTCAGCTTGAGACTTGTATTTTTTCATGGTTATCTGACAGGCTCCCAGAAGATCAATCTATCTCAAGGAGATGGCCGTAAGCAATGTAGGTCCTATAGAACCGGCTTGGTGCAGGAGGGGCCAAACAATAGAACCAACGATCTCTCCTACCATCCGTCAATCTGCTACCGATCGCGAGAGGCCCTGTGCCTTCCTTTACCCAGAACCAAAGGCTGCACTTACCTTACCACTGCAGGATAGCGCTGAGGCCCCAAACCCAAGATTCCACTCTCCAAGATCTGCTTTCCAAGATTTAAGGACCAAGATTGCCTCGAATCGTGTTTAGATTTGGGGTAGCGTATTCTGGAGAAGCAGAATTATGTTTGCTGCGTAGGACTGGAGATACCTAGACATTCAAAGTGGACTTTTTTCTGTTGCAGTGAATATTGACTTGTCTGAGCAGTTGCTTGTATTTCTTGGCTTTTTTTCTGGTAAGAATAGGGAAGTCACCGGTTCCCTTTGTTCATTTTCAGCTGCATCCATGCACGGCTGTAGCGTCAGCGTGGGGGTTCTCACAGATTGTTCAGACTGTATCGCCTTGCAGTGTGTGCATTAGTGGCCGTTTTCCCGACTTCGTTGTGGGAGTGAAATTATCAGTTCTGGCACTCCGTCTCAATTTTGTTCTGATTGCATAATATTTCTTTATTTTCCGTCTCTCGTCCTGTTTTGTCATTGTTCCATTATTCGCGCTCTCGTGTCTGCACCTTACAGCTCCTTGACGCAGACTGCATGCACGAGACAAAGGAAAAAGAAAACATTATCACGGGTTCATGCAGAAAAAGAGAAGAAAAGAAAGCAATGCCAGCAACACCCCTGCCACCCACCGTGTTCACCGCCCATCCCCGGCCTCTCCCTTCTTTATGATTGTCTGTTGGGACTCGTGTTCTGTCTGGATGCACGTAAGACGCATCTCCACGAATGAAGGCTGGAGCAAACGCCGGGGACAATTCCGTGGACATGGGTGTGACGGGCCAAGATTATGAACGGCGATGTTATGGCATGTATGAATGCGCCGCCTGCTGGTTGAACTGGCTATCAAAGCATCTTTTATGGTCGACAGCTTTCTTCTACTCATTTTCTAATAGGACGCTGGAGATGTATATCCATGCAAGCTGTAACCGAGATGCAGGTTGAGAGGCCGTGTGCCAACCAAAACGGAAAGAATGAAAACGCCACGAAACTCGCAAGCGACGCAAATGCGTCAACGGTCCTGTGCTCTTTTTGTTTTTTTTTTTTTTTTTTTTTTTTTTTAAAAAAAAAATATTAATAAAAGAAGGAGGACATAGATATAAGGCGAAATAAGAGAGTACATACATAGCTTTCTCATCAAGTCTTCGCTTCAGTAATAAGTCATATTTTACGTCGTTGCACTTCTTTCTATGCCGTAGTACAGCTGTGTGTCCACCTGCAGGATGTTAGTCTAGCTTGTCCGTTATTGGATGGCAGGGAGGCTACTCTGGTCGGGAGAGAAGAGACAGAGGCGTATTGCGGTGTAAACTTGCATGAGCTGGAGGGTGTGAGGGTCTGGCTGGCAGATTTGCAAAGGGATGTATCCTACTGGATACAAGTGTCGTATGGTTCTGCAATCCTTGTCCATGTTTGCATTCCGGTGTTTGTCATTCAGCCACTCGTCAGGATTTGATCTTGCCTTTTTGGAGCGTCATTTTGTGGTGAGAAATCTTGATCTTGCTGCCATTGCTTTCTTCTGTAAGGAAAGTGCACGATTTATTTTCGTATGGAAACACATGGTCCGCATTTTGCAATGCGGCGACTGGGACTTTACTCTTTAGTTCCTCGTCCTCCTCATTATCTTGTTCATTATCTTGTCGTTTTCGCACTTTTGGGATTCACTGACCTGTGTTTCTTTCTTCTTTTCTTTGTCATTTTTTTTCTGCTCACAGGAGTACTGCCGGACAACACATACTTTCATACCTCTTCTCTCCACATTTTAACAATAACTCAGGAAATTGAGAGAAGACAAGGGAGAGGTTTTCCCCATCTTGCTCTGCTTTCGATTCTAACACCTTCGTTCATCTCACTGTTAGTTGTTATTATTCCTTTCTCTTTTTTTCCTGTAGTTTTCGGTTCCGTCATTTATTGTCCTTCGTTTATGAACACCATCTCTCTTTTCATCTGTTTGACCAAAACGTTAATCCTCGTGATGCACATTATGAGCAATTGTACTGCACTTTGCTGGGCTCGACAGTTTCGCAACGCCTTTTAATTCAAGATGCCTTCCCACTTACAGTGTGGCTTTTCGTAGACCCACCTCGAGGGGTTTTGATGATTTGTGTTATTTTGTTGTGCATCTTTCTCATGTCTGACAACAAGTGCTGCCAAAATGCAATACTTCTTAACTGCATACTTTGTCCAAAACCGAGCGAACCCTCGTTCCTTCCGTCTTTTGAGGCAGCTGTGTTTCAAGACACGCTGACTGGGCTCTGTGCACATCTCATCGCTCCTTCCGCGCCACGTTTCTTGCCTGTCCCGTGCCTTGCCCAGTCGCTAGCCAATACCCTTTCAGCCTCACCATCCACCACCGGCCTGGCCTGGTCCAAAAGGCCGCACAGGGCACTTTGCCACCACGAATTAGGCACCGAAAGCCGTCCAAACTGTAACCGCCCCGCTCTGTTACCCGTCGCCTGCCGGATTTGGCGCTTCTCAGCCTCATCTCAGATTGAGCAGTCGCGACAGCATCCAAATCTAAACAATATGAGTCGCTCTTTCCCTTTCCCACGATCCTTCTACTCCCCCACACTCCCCTGAATTTTCAACGCGCTCTTCTTTTAGACCTCCAGCTTCACGCATCTCTTGCCGCGACGCGACTTCAGGTCCACGTTCTTCTTTTCGCCCTTGGAGGGACTGCGCCGTCCCGCGTCAGCTCGGTTAGCCTTGCACCTCAGGGTTCTCACACACCGCTCTTCTTTGTCAGACTGCTCCCGCGCCACAACAGAGCGACAGTTACCGGGTCTGCTTCCCGGTTGTCTCTCCGTTCTGAGGGATCTTTTTGTCGACGCGGCGCTGGCCGCTCGCATGCACCGGTTGCCGATGTTCCTTAACGGCCGAGACTCGTGGTGGAGCCTCGTCTCCCTTCGGCCGATCGATGGCATCGCGACTCCAAGCTTGATCCCGTCACCTCTTTTCTGGACTCGCCTTAACAGCCACAACAGCCTGGCGAGCGAATGCTCTCGGAGGACAGCGCCACTCCGTTCGCCCACGCGCACACAACTTCCCCTCGGCTGTTGCGGAGGTGGCTGTCCACATCAGTAGCACAATCACAATGGATCGCATGTCATCCCAACAAGGTAGCCCTTCTCATGGCGTCATGATGGTAAGAAATCTCGCACGCTGTTGGTTGGCCAAGACGTCCTCTACGCAATCTGACACTCGCCTTCCAAGCCGCCCCCCTATGCCAACTTGAAACCGGCAATGGTGGACTATATTGTCAACTCGGACGATGTCCCAGTCGGCGCCAAGTTGCATGGGCATGGCCTAACGGCGATTACCCCGCCGTGCTTTTTATATCGAGAACACCCTGCGGGACCGGCATCCGAGTTTTCGGCCACACCAGACTCCACGTATGGTACCAACAGCTTCCGTAACAAGCCGAGTACTGGCGGGCGCTCTCTTCACGATGGCTCCAACGCCACGACGTTGAGCGGGTTGGCCCGTTTGGATACTGCTATTGGTGGTATACAACTAGACACGCGGTCTGCAGCCTCGCTGCCTCCATCTGACTTTTACATGCCCGCGACCAGTGACTCCGAAAATTGGACACAGGGAAGTATACCAACGTTCAGCCATATGACGCACGATGACCTGTTTGAAAATGCCACTACTGGCTTCGACACGACAGACATGTTCAGCACTCCGGATATCAACGACAGCCAGAGCGTGAACGGGGCTGCAGAGATTGTTGAGCTCCACTCGTTTCAGAACCAGAACGGTCACAACTGCTCTCTGTGCCCAAAAAATAACAGAAAAGTCACCAAAACAAGGTCCGAGATGATGTACGTGACGGGGTTTTGTCTTGTTTAGGTTGCTTTCGTGCACTTTAGACGTTGTTTTGTGGTACTTGGACTGACTTGTTATTTCTCGTCTAGGAAACATATTCGCATTCACCTTAAGCCGTTCAAGTGCCATGTGGCCGACTGCAAAATGGCTTCCGTTGGGTTTGCCAGCGGGGGAGATCTGAAAAGACATCACACGTCTTGCCACAAAGATATCAGGACCCTCTCGGAGTTTTTCATATGCAGCCATGGAATATGCAGTGAGAGAAGGAAGCCTTGGCCACGTTGGGACAATTTGAAAAAACATATCCTGGATGTACACCATGTCAAGGCAGACAACCGCGAGAAGTATCTTGTGAAGTGAGTGTTTGCCTCGCCACAAATGTCCCCTTATTCAATGTTTATGGGAGCGGCCATATTTGGATGCTCTGGCTAATCTGCTTCGCTTAGAAATAACGACCCACTGGAAAGTGATCTTGCTGGCATGGGCCTCCCTTCCGAACCAGATATCACCCAATCGCCGGCTTTGGACACCGAAGTTGGCTCTATCGACTTGCACGATTTCGTGTCGGAAATGAACGAACTCATGGCCGAGCCGTTTACAAGTGCCACATGGACCAGCGCCTCTACAAGACCATTGGTGCCCGCGACGAAGAACGAGTCCATGGCAACGCGGTTAATGTCATCAAAACTTCGTAGCATTCACCCGACGATATCGGCGACGAGTGACGTTTTCAATTTTGCATCGGCACTGCCTCTGAGCCTTCCTTCCCCGACGCTCTTGTCACCACAAATCCCGTCATCCGCCCCAAGCCTCGGGCATCAAAGGCCAAGTACCTTTCATTCCACCCCGAATCCACCTGTGACTGTCCATCAGCTATACGGCCACCCATGGCAGCAAAGGATGAACCCAAAGCCGCCACTTGATCGTCCTCGGGATGGCAGTGATGTCCTTTTTGGCACGCACACGTGGCCAAGATTTGAGCGGCACTCAGTTCCTGTTGAACCAGTGGCCCCGAAACGAGATGTGCACCGCGCCTATGCGGATCGCTATGGCATGGATGCGATTCGACGTATGCAAACAGGCCCCGACCCGTCACCTCTGCTCAAGTACACGGACGGAACATGGGCGTCTGTACACTTTCATTCAATGCTTGCGGGTCCTAGCAAGGGCATGTCTCCCGGTCTCGACGCCGTCGCAGGAGCCCCTAATCGCCACATCCAACTTCAAGACGACCTATCTGAAATAATGGCGGTTGAGACGCAGACGAGCTCTGATGGCGGCCGGAATGACGACGTTGCTGCCAGCATTGACGCTGTTGCTATAAACGAAGGCGATAGCATGAAACAGCCGCAGCAACCATTGAAGCGCCAACGTGGGGAAGAGAAATCGCATGATCAAGATGCACAAGAGGAGCAACGATTAAAGGTGTCTAGAGCGTCGCCGACAGTGTTGCAAGAGACACAGGAAGTTACACGTGATCTATCTGTTGGCGCAGAGAGCTACATTGACCTCACAGTACCCGACGTGGAGAGCGAGTTTGAGGATGTCGATGCCAAAGGTCCCACCGACGTCGACGAGACGTACGCTTCGGCTGCTGTTATGGATGACATTGCGTTTGATACTTTGTCAGACGACCGCCTACAAGCTGTTTTGAAGAGATTGAAGAGGCTTGATGACGCTGGCGGCCGACTGGAAAGCCTAGGATTCCGGCTGGTTGAGGTTCCCGTAACTCCGGCAAAACGCAGTGTGCCGAGTGTGCGATCAGAGCATACAGCTACAAAGGAAGCAGGGCGTCACCCTTGTGCACAGGATGGATGCTCTGCATCGTTCGTCAGCAAGGCGTCATTACGGTATGAACATATTCCAAGTGCTCAGTTTTGCACCCCTGTCATTTACTGACCTCGCTTGACATGTCTAGAAAACACGAGAAGCGGCACCAGCGTCCATATGCATGCACCTTTAGCTGCATGATGAAGGGCAGCGATGCAAAGCTGTTTGGTAGCAAGAATGACTGGAAGCGGCACGAGGAAGGCCTCCATTTCCAAGAGCCTGTTCATGGTGAGGAGTGGCAGTGTGGTGAGATGATGGATACGGTGGACGAGAACGTCCGCGTCCCTTGCTGCCAAGTCTTCAAGTCGGCGCCGATTTACCGGCGGCACCTGGTCCGACAACATGGCTACAGTGTGGACGACAAGAAAACACTTCGTGAGAAGACGGCGCGATACAGGGCTGTTCCAGCCGAAAGCTGTAGGTACTGGTGTGGCTTTTGCGAGACATACATTCGCGTCACTGCTCGGGTTCAGCCAGCTAGTACCAAAACAAGTGGTGAAAGCAGCAACAGCGATACCAACGCCAAAGCTGTCGCCGAAAGCTCCGCTGCCAACATGGACGACGCTGACGACGACGACGCCGGCAAGGGAAAGGGAAAGCAAAGGGAGACTGCGTCAGAACCTCAACTGTGCCGGGACGGATACATTCTCTTTTCCGAGTTCTTGAGCAAGCGGTTTAACCACATTGACAATCACTTTGTGGGCCGCGGCGAGCGGAAAATGAACATTGCAGAGTGGGTGCCCGACGATGCACTTGGACCCGAGCCCAACTACAATGACAGTGAAGTTTCCTTACGGAGCCACCGAAGCAACCACGACGACGCGGCGTTTCGGAAACGACACCATGGAGATGACCAGCTGTCCAGGACGAAGCGGAGTAAATCGTCGAGACGAAAAGCTGGAGCGCGCTTCTTTTCATGGGTTTGTGTAAGTGTCGGACTTGCTACTTTTACTTCATCTTCACGTCTTCGGTTCACTGCATTGATTCGCTAATGTTTTACTACAGTGCCGTTGCAAGATCATCAACACCGCCAATTCGGATGTCATGTGCAACGACTGCCAGCACGCCATGTGCGGTGTGTGTGACCGCGAGTGAGATTTTCGACCCCAGTTGGCAGTTGGCATAGTCTGCGGATCTGAACTTGTGCTGCTTATCACAAACTTTGACTTTGTTTTCCTTCGATTATGTTGACATATTTTGTTGATTTGACGGGACATTAACGACCCAACACAAACCTTTTTGACGAACCACCAAGGCCCATGAAAACTAAGGGTACGGATACCATCATGGCTGATTGGTTCTGATTTATTTGCATATTTTCTGCTTTTCTTTTGTCACCTGTAAGGATTCCAGGACTTGATATTTTGGAACTTGAGGAGTCTTTGGACTTTATTGGACCTTATCAGATGCACATTTTGGCGTTTTGCAGTATTATACCCTACAATTACATTATTGTCGTTTGCTCCTTTCTCGTTGTTCTCGTTCCACCCGAGCTTCAGAGGACTACTCTTACTGATTGTGGTCGATGAGCGCCGTGATCGTTTCCAGTTGCAGCACCAGGTTATGCACAGCCAACAATCGTTCGGTACGCCTTGGGGGCCAAACGACAACATCCTCGAGTGATCCCCCAGTTGACAGCTCGTGCTGGTAAGATTGAGGCGTGTCATTTGGCCCCCAAAATTTAGGTACGACAACAGGACAACAGAATATGCTGGAATGGTCGACCTTTTTCTTGACCTGCATCAGACATGCATCCATACAAAGGCGGTCAGCCATTTTCACCTTTGGTTTGGACGCCTCCATGAAGTCTTGAAAGTATCAGTACGCGAACCTTACTGGCTTCGAACGTGGAAATGGGAAGGAATAAAAGGGAATGGATGGACGAAACGAAGTGGATGGAAATGATGAGAACGGATAAAAACAAATGTACGTGACAGTGGACCAGCGACGCCACCGGAACGCACGTGAAAACGCAAGGCTACCTTCGATTATCACCAAGAAATGCAATGAAGGTCGCAGGCGCTGTGGATCCGCTGCGAAGACCAGGTTGGACCAGACCGCTCCCAGGACCAGAACGCGCATGTTGCACTACGGGGGTGGTATTATCGGTTTCTTTGCCAGGGTCTCAAGAAAGCGCAAAGCCGTCACCGCTATTTGTTGCCCGGGCCTCGTTCGGCCCTACCTAGGAATTATGCCGCGGACTGAACTGGTCGTTGGTAGCAGTGCACGTACTTTTCAGGGATCACGCAGCCACGAGGCATAAATCGAAACAAGAGACACCGAACCATTCCTTTGGAGACATTACTTCTCGAATTTTATTATGTTATTATTATATTGTTTGAAAGGTGCCATTCTTCTTGGTTTCTTTTTCTGGTTTCAGTTCAATTCTGGCGGTTTCCTTTCATTTTCGGACTTTGGCGCCCTGCAGCTGCACACGACCAAGGGTCCCCGACGCTGAAGCTGTCTTACTTTTGAAATATTTGGGTGGGACTGCGTTGTCTCAGTTCTAGCATCCTTTGTTTTTTGTTGTTGTTACCCGTCATTCGGTCTGGCGTGCGCCTTCAACGGGTGAACCTGCCACCTGCGGAGGACAAGAGCTGAGTGAGACGGATCGTCTTCACTTGCACGGTGGAGGCATTTCGTACGCATCTTGTTGGTTATTGATAAAGACATTGTCGCGAGTTTTGACTCCTGTTCTAGGCAACGCTTTGTTGTTATTTTTGGACAAAGATTGCGTTGGCGAGTGACAAAAATAGAGTCGAGTTCCCCTTTCCACTTTGTCAACTTGCACATATTTTTCTTGCAATTTTCTGCAGTGTCAGCGAGCGCTCCACTACAAGTCCACGGTGACTTTCTAGTGTCTACGCTGGCCGTCCCACGACAAGGATGCCTCCACGTGGTGCAGGGTTTGCCGAGATACCGACATCAAGGATTTAGCTGTCACCCTGTATGGTGACAGTACGGAAATGTACTTTTTTGGTAACCTAAATAGGCACTAAGTTCCGAGTGATCACAAGTTGAACACCGGCCGGCCAAACAAGGGTACGAAGCGATCAGAAACGAAAGATCAGAAACGAAAGATCAGAAACGAAAGGTCCGAATAAGAATGGTCAGAAACAAAATATCAGAATAGGAAAAGTGCAGAGAGCTTTTTATATTACATGTTACGCTTACCTGGATTGTAAAGTGTTTTGCCCTGCGTTGTACTCTAAACTTCTCCCTTCACCAGACGAGATATGCGTGAAACACGACAGCCACAAAAGTCCCGAGTCCCTACCGGCATAGGTAGCCTACCACCAGCCACTCCAAATTGTCCGGATACGCGTATAGACGCGCAACACAAGAAAACGGAGAAAACTCAAGAAACGAAACAGCTGGGATTTAATTTAACTGCCCGTTTACACCATGAGTCCCACAAGGACTGGGCTTGTCCCCAGGAATCATGCCTAGTTGCGAATCAGACGGTGAGATTGTCCAAGGTCGCCAAAAAGATGCATTTATCTCAGCGGACACAGATATCAAAAATGCATGAGAATAAGTGCAAACGATACCGGAAAATGAAATACTCCAGAGGCCACAACAACTGGGAAGCCGTTTACTTTGTTTTCCTCCCCATTTTCTTTTCCTTTGCTCGACGGCATGTGGTAACAGGCGAGCAACCATGCGGCTCTAAGTGGGTCAGCATTGTTGAGCATAGCTGTGTCTTGCTCTTCTGCTGCCGTCTCGCATCCCATCGCTAATCTGTAGCGCACAGCTGGACGATCGAACCGGCTGCGTGCATGTCGAGCTTCAGAGCAGTAGATTGCGGCTTTCTTCTTGCGCGAAGCTCGAATAAAAGGCGCGGAAAAGGGGGGGGGGGGGGGGGGGCCGAGAGATAACGCGCCCCAGAAGGTGAACCGGCTGGATTCTTGACCAGATACATTACGTCGTACATACTGCCTCGTTTGGCCGAGGATTCGTGACAAAATAACACGCTTTGTTAATGAATGCCAAAAGGAAAACACTGCATGCACAAACGTGAGTTTTCTGGTGGCCCAGGGGCTTCCTCTATGTCCCTCCATGCAGCCACTGTTAATTGCTTGTCCTCTTTTGGCCCTGTGCAGACCCGTCACCAGCGAAGAAAATTTCCACGTCAAAGGCCTCAGTGGGCCGCTACTGTGGGTAATTTTAGTGACCAGGCCATGCGGGGCACCTTTCGTCATTGCATGTTTTGAAAATCCCCCTGCGATCGACGCTTAGGACTGCCGGGCGTCCACAGGGACCAGCTGGCGACGAAAAATGGCCTCATCTCAGCAAGGACATGGCAAGGGCCAAATTTCTGTGAGCAATCTTTGTAGTGGGAAAGTTCAATGGGGCCGACTTTCGACACGTCGACTTGCGATACGTTCACTTCGAGTTTAACCTTTTTTTTTTTTTTTTTTTTTTTTTTTTTTTTTTTGTAAACCCAATAATAACCCAGGGGCACCACCTCTAAAATGCGAACCTCCTTCGCAAGTTCGCACTCCGACTCCACTCAGCTGCGTTTGCGCTTGTACGCCAATGATAATCCAGGAAGTCCTGCTGGCCACTTTGTCTTTTTTCGTCGCCTTAAATTGTGGTGTTAAAAGCGGGTGTCCTAGTGACTGCAGAAACCGTGACGTCGTCGTCAGCATACATTGTCGATACAGAGGTGAAGTGGAGGGTACTAAAGACTTTGCATTACCCGAGAACTTGTGTGGGTTGGTTGAGTTGTGTTTTCCTAGTATAGATTTGGGAAATCGAAAACCCCACATCGCCTTTTTTTCAATATCGATGTATTGGAGATTTCCTTTTCTCTCTCCGTTTTCTTGTCTTTGGCGCCGAGTAATGTCCGGCGTACTCGGACGTCGAGTCCAGTCTTGGTGTTTTGACACATGTTACGGGCATCGAAAACGGTTGTTGTCAGCCATGTAAGGAAGACGTTCGCATGACGTTTACAGTGGGACAATAAGGTGGGACTCCAAAAACGCGACCAAATCCGCCTACGACGGGAACGGAGCGCTCTAGGCCGTTCCAGGGTCCAGCGCTGGCGGCTTTTCGCGCTAAAATGAGCTTAATTGGTCCCCGTTTTTCGGTCGACATTGAACGTCTCCTTGAAGGAGCGTTTCTCAGCGATTCGCGCGCCTGTATTCTGTATTTCCGTTTTAACCCAACAACCTTGCTACCGCTGTGCGCTCTGTACACTTGGCTGCCATGAGAGGCGAACATTGGGGTGCCATTAAAACCCAGGCTCCGCTTTTATGGACCAGGGGACTCAAGGGAACGCAGCGAGTAGGATGACGGAATGGACTGCTAGGACCGGGCCTTGTCGCTCCAGAGCGTGTGCCAAGCCTGATTCTGGGCGATCATGCTACGGAGTGTTGATTGACGGCCGTGAATATCACTTGGATTTTGTCTGTCTGGGCCTTATGGTGTTCAACCTTTTTCAATCCGTTCAACCCTTTTCAATCCGTTTCAATCCACACGGAATTGACAAACCGGAGCGAGACATTGTGGTTTTGTCGCATTGTCAGATTTTTCTCTTCTATGCGACGCGCTGGACCTAGGTTTGGTGCCCAACGTAATGAGCCCCCCTTGACAAGGCGCAGAATACTTGCTTGTGGTGGGATGAGCAGTCGGGGGACAAAAAAATAAAACTAGAGGAAATACAACTGTACAGTCTCCTTGGCCCGTGCTCCAAAACGCTTTGGAGCCTTTTGACATGTCGCGGTAGTTACGTTGAGCCTCGTACTCCTTTTCCCCTCACGCGTTTTCTAGAACCTTGAAATCTGCGTCCTGACTGGCGACGTTAAATAATAACAATACAATATAAAAAGAACGAAAAAAAGAATTTGATCTACGACGCAATTCGTAGTGCCTCATCAGATATTCGGCGTTGCTTTGAACAGAAGATAGACGGAGGCTGCGAAATGAAATGGATGTCGGGAGGAGGCAGCTCTCCTGGCACAAGGCCGTGGTCTCCCACAAGGCGAGATTAGATACCTCCGAGTTGGCCATGACGATACTTAGGGCCGGCCGACGTGGTGGGCCCTCACCCATGCAGTTGACGAAAACAAACTTGACAGGGCTCCAGATGGACTTGGAGGCAAGGATGTGTGGCGTCCCTTGCACTGCCGTTTCTGGATCCCTTTGCGTGTTCCCAGTCTCTTTCGCTTCCTTGGCCGCCCACCTAACGTCTCGAGCAGAGGGAATGCGTGCCTTGCTAGCTCTGCATCCTCTACATACGATTGAGCCTCCTGCAAATCTAAAACCGCCCATATTAAAACAAAGCATCCCCATGCATTTGGATTTTCGAGTCTGTTTTGTTTTCTTGTCCATTGTTCACGCATTAGAAAACTCCGATGCTTCTTCTGCATCTTTGCCCATTTCTCCTACAGTCACCTCCCCTCTTCAGTTCACTAATTGGCTTGCTTCCCGGCTCGTGCATTTTTTTGACCATCTGTGCTTCCCCTGGTAAGCCTATTCTGTTCATCCCATATTCTGCGCCTTCACGTGCCACCGTGCTGTACGACAGATTCAACAACCTGGATGGGAGCAACAACTGACCATTTTGACATATTTGGAGCCCGCCTTCATCCCATCTCGTTTTGGAATTATCTTCTTGTCATTGGGCACTGAGATCCCCATAAATACATCTCGTCTCGAACATTGTGCACAGAGCCCTTTACGCCACATCGCAATCCAAGAAAACCAAAGAGCTGCATCACCATCCCGTCCCAAACCCGCCTGTCGACTTCCTCCCGCATCCTGACCTCGCAACCAATTATCCCTACCTTGCACGACATCAACCGTCTCTTTGCAACCCGAGCTGCCGACCCCCGATACTGGAATCAAGTCTCTGCATCGAGCTTACTAGCTGACGTCCTCGACGGATACGTCTTACAACCTCCACGCTGTGATTGCCATCTTTGCTGGACCCGCGCCTTGCTGCCGACCGCCATCTCAGAGCTACGTGTTGTGTAGGCCACACTCCCATCGACGCCGGCTGCTCTTGTCCAAGACTAGCTCGATTCTTTCAGGGAGGTTCGTGTTCTTGCGGTTGTCTCAAACAAGAAAAAGAGGCAAAGGTGACGGCGCGAGGCCGCCAAGGCGTGTGATTCCGGCACATCGCCGACCGGCGGAACAAGAAACAAGTTGACCACGGCCCTCGGCTCGACCGGCCCAAGAAACCAAGGCCCTGCGACAACAAAAGAAAAGCACAAAACAACAAGCACTGCGTTTTATGCCCAGCTCAAGTGCCGTAGGCTATCAACTCTGTGGCTCCCCCGGCCGCTCCTTCCCTGCGGGTTTATTTTGCACTCCGTCTCCTTCCCATTGCGGCTTCTTCAGGTCAGCTCCTCGCTCTTTCCCCATTTGAAGAGTAGCCCCCAGGAAGGCGCTACCGGCCTTCCTCTCGAGCCGCGTCTATCAAGGCAAGACCCAAGCAACCACCATCGCGACAAATCGGTTCCCTCTCTTCATATAGATCTACGACTCCGCAACATCATCCACCTACCCTACGGCCAGCATGGCACATCCACCCAACAACAATTATGTCGGATTGAACGATGAAGAAATGTACGCCACAGGGCATGCGGCCGACAGCAGCCATGATCGGGATCCAACATCAGATGCCGGAAACCTTGCCGACATGTCCTATGTGACCAGCATGCAAGAAAACTTTGGGGACTTTTTACACATGCTGCTCACCGACGTTCCTGAAGACGGCACACAAACGACTACAGTGCCTGAAGCAAGCGACCTCGTATTGCCGCAGACTTTGCAGCAAAATTCAATCCAGACGCAAAACAGCCTCGGGCTTGGACAAGGCCAACCGCCGTCGCCGCCGCCATTTGTACCATTGTATGTGAAGTCGCCAGCGGTTACCAATCACATTCGAGCATTTCAAATGCAAATGGACCACATCCCTCAGGTGCGCGCGGGCGCTGTCCAGGAGATCTCGAGCCTGCCGTGTCCTGGGCCGC
This sequence comes from Sporothrix brasiliensis 5110, assembly GCF_000820605.1. NCBI lineage: Eukaryota > Fungi > Ascomycota > Sordariomycetes > Ophiostomatales > Ophiostomataceae > Sporothrix > Sporothrix brasiliensis. Next base: position 2,466,862 of record NW_024467134.1, read on the forward strand.
CGCACGAGGTGGACGACGGACTTGGCCAGGACGTGGTACCTGTCCACCCGATGCTACAACCCTCCACACAAAATGGCTTCGTCTATGGCCCGCCCCAAGCCCCAACCGTGCATCCATCTTCTATGCAGGCACCTCCTATTGTACCGTCGACTTTGCCAAATTACAGTACGCCGTCCGACCTTGTTTCCACGGTAGACGCCAGCAGTTTCAATCTTTGGCTTTTCATCTCTCCCGATCGTATATTTTTTAACCCTAGCGACATATCGGACGTGTTTAGCTCCCCTCTCGCAATTCCGGAGAATCGGGGACAGGTTGGTATGCCAATGAGTACCAACCATGCTGAGACATTTCTCACAACGCCGAGTGATCAATGGCTCGACACGCAGTCCATGGGCAGGGACGGTAGCCAGCGTTTGGATGCCAGCGAGCTCGAGAGTGATGGCATCGGTAGCATTGTTGGGTCTGCCACTATCATACCGCAGTTGATAGGAGGCATCGAGTCAAGTACCTTGAGCAGCCATCAGGCCATGAACAGGGGTCCCGCCCTGGGCAACAATAACTTTCATTCCGCTTCAAATGTTGCGAATTGCGCCAGCAATGCTACGGCTGTTGCGAACGGCAGCCTCTCCATGCGCAGGACAGAGGGTAGTCGTCCAGCCAAGTATACACCCAACGGCCCTCAGCCGCGCTATGATCACCTGCTGGCCGGCAATTCTGCCATATCGGCCGCTGCTGAGGCCAGTCGCAGCACACGAACGGCTCCAGACTCCCACAACACTGAGCAGTTCACTCCGGTTCAAGATACGAAAGGGAAGAGAAAAGCAGTGGACACAAATTCGAATTTGGCAGAACATACAAGGGCAGTCGCACCGCACTTGACGTTGTTGGGGCCACAGCCTCAAAAGCGGGCCAAGTCGGACGGAAGTGCAGCGGCGGCAGCAGCAGCAACAGCAAGATTTGCGTCGTCGTGTTTGCCGACAGCGGATCATCAAGGCTCTTCCACAGCCTCCTTGTCTGCCGCCGCCTTTGTTGCCAATGGTAAAAAACAAAAAGGAGTGGCCACGGGGCCAAATCCAAGTCCAGCGAGGCCCCTCATGCCCAACCTGGGCCTCGCAGACGTGGCAGCCTCGTCTGCAGGACAACAAAACATTACTTGCACACAGTGTCAGTCCAACCCTGCAATGCCCCTAAAGACATACCCTACGCATGAATCGCTCAACGAGCATATCGACCACGCCCACCGGCGCTATTCGTGCCCTTTCGCCTTTGCCGGCTGCACAGTCAACTTTGCTGCAGTGACCGAGCTCAGACGACACGTAAAGACCATTCACTTAAAGGAAGAGTCCCGCACATGCCCACTCTGCCCGAATATGGACGCCTTTGCCCGCGCTGACAACTTCCGGGAGCACTGGCTGACAATGCATACGCCGGCCGACGTGAAGAACGGGCGCGAGCAGCTGGCCGAGAAGACAAAACAGGACAAGAAGATGAAAAAGGAACTCGGTCCGGGTTTGGCTCCGGGTCCGGCTCCGGGTCCAGACGCCGCCGCGACCGCCTCGTCCTTGCCCTCGTCTACGACGCTGCCCGGCTCCTCCTCCATGGACAAACAGATTCAAGACCACAATGAAATGTTGGCCAAGGTGGTCAAGGACGCGGTCATTATCAAGGACGTGCTCCCCAAGCTCATACAGTGTCGTGAAGAAGGCTGTGACAGAAAGTTTAAGACGACGACCCAAACGACGCAAAATGGCAAGCAAAGTGAACGAACGGCCTGGAGCGCGTGGGTCTCCCACTCTGTAAGCCACGCCCGGCAACAGCATGCTGCCTCAGAAACGGCTGGAGGCACTGGAATGTCACCGCCTTCACCGCTGTTACCGCCGCAGGCTAGTTTCGAAAACGACGACGGAACGTCTGTGAGCTTTGTCGAGTGGGCGGTAGAAAATAGCATCTTGGAGGAGGTCACGGGCGGTACCGGTGGCACCGGTGGCACTGGTGGCTCACGCTGGCAGCTGACGGCGTCGGCAAGCGGAAGCAGTCGGTGCCGCGGGAAACAGCGCAGACAACAAAACGGACAGCCAAGTGGGCAGCCAAGCAAGCAGCCAAGCGGGCAGGAAAACGTGCTACGAGGCGATCCGAAGGCCGAAGAGACTCGAGCTGAAGATGATGAAGTCATTGGAGATGACAACGGCGGCAGCGAAGATGGCCACTATGAGCCTGATCCCGACGCCGGTCAATACTACAAATACAACAATGACACTTACACCGGCGACCACCATGACTACTTTGGTTAGAAGCCAAAGAGGCCACTGATTGCGTACGCCGCGGGCCGAGATTTTTTTTTTTTACTGCTGTTTCAACGACAAGACAAAACGGTGGGATTTTATTTTCGGAACTCGGGACTCGGACAAGGCATAGGGAAAACACCACTGCAATACTGGACAATATGTTAGACAGCCATGCTAGACAACTACAGAATACCCTCCATGTGACAATATTGGTTTTCTTTATTGTTTTCACAACAACTGCTCGCGAGTGCCATGTTTGGATTTACACGATTGTTGGCCTTTTTTGGACTCACTTGTGAGATGTAATATGCCGTCAGTATTCACTTTGGCCAGTTGATCCACTCAGGTCGTTAATACCAGCTGTTCACCTCTTCTTTCGACTCTCTCTGTATCTTTATATATGTGTTATTTAAATCCTTATTGCTATGCATTCGCTTCGATGCAGCTCCGTATCGGGTCTGGCGAGTTCCATTCAGAGGTTTCCTGTTAGGCGCAGGACTGCGGAACGGTATCCGAAGGACGATGTCTTTAGGGGTCTCTTTAGCTCAGTCTGAAAAGCGCCTAGAGACGCCTGTTGACGCCGGAACTGTGAACGTTTTAGTCGAGGCCTCTTTTAGGGCACGTTGTGTTAACGTCTCTTAATAACAAGCTTAAAGCATTTTCTTGATTTGTCATAGGAACCCGAAACAACTGCATAGATTGCGTCTTTCTATATATTTCTTTTCTCCGTTTTCCAATTTCTAATCAAGAGGCACGACCGCGTATCAGTTACTTCTTGAGAAGCGGCAATCCTATTTAGAGGTGTATCAAATCAACCGACTGGACGTCAACTGGACTGCAACTGGACCCTACTTGCCTCTCCTCTACCCTCCCCAGACCTCCACTGACCCTCCCTCCGCAATGTCTGTACCTCCTGCCACACAGGCGAGCGCCAGGCTCGACGTCAACAACCTCTTTGCGACGACGGGCCAGGTCGCTCTGATCACGGGCGGTGGCACCGGCATCGGACTCGTCATGGCGCGGGCCATGGCCGAGGCGGGTGCGGCCAAGGTGTACATTGCAGGGCGGCGGCTGGCCGTGCTGGAGTCGGCAGCGGCGGCGGTCAACCGACTGGTGTCGCGGGACGTGCTGGTGCCTATCGAGCTGGACGTGACGTCCAAGGCGAGCCTGGCCGCGGCGGCGGCGTTTGTCGACAAGGACAGCGGGTTCCTGGACGTCGTGGTCTCCAACGCGGGCGTGCCGGGCCCGCAGACGCCGACGCCGGCCGACAACGATACGACGACGACTCTTGCCGAATGGCGCGCAGCGCAGCTCGCGGTGGACCCGCAAGCGTACCAGGACACGTTCAAGGTCAACACGACGGCCGTATGGTTCACGGCGATTACGTTCCTCGACCTGCTGGACGCGGGCAACAGGCGGCGCAACGACAGCCTGGGCGCGGCCCGGCCGACGTCGCAGGTGGTGGTCATCTCGTCGCTGGCCGGGTTCAATCGCAAAGCACCGGCGGGCTTTGCGTACGGACAGTCCAAGTCGGCGGCGACGCACGCGGCCAAGCAGCTGGCCGTGCTGCTGCCGCGGTGGGGCATCCGCGTGAATGTGGTGGCGCCAGGGCCGTTCCCAAGCGAGATGACGACGGCGTTCGTGGGGGCGCTGGGGGCGACGACGGACCAGGAGGTGATTCGGATCGACAAGGCGCACGTGCCGCTGGGCCGGATTGGCGATCAGCAGGACATGGCCGGGACGATTCTGTACCTGGTGTCGCGGGCGGGCGCGTTTCTGAACGGCAATGTGGTCTTGCTAGACGGCGGTCGTCTAGGAGTGTTTCCGAGCATGTACTAATAGTCGGTGGTGCCGTGCCTTGTTCCATAGAAAATAGAGTGTCGAGGTCGACATTGCCTTGTCCCGGTGCCTCGCTGTCTCGTCTCGTATCGGTTGCCATCGTGGGTGTGGTGATCTCGGACCCACTAGCCATTCTACGCAGTAGAAATGAACGGCCAAGACGGCCGACGTCGAAAGATTGAGCAGATGTTTGGGCGTGCGCTGCGGATGATGTAAGCATGTGGCAGTACTGGAAGGTGCGATGAGATGACGGGTTGGGTGAGGAAGTAGCAAAAGTGAACAAGTGGAAGGAACAACGCATGACAAAGTACAGAGGAAGGAACGAGTTCTAGTTCTTGGAAAGGAAAGAGGCATTGACATCTCCCATCGTAGCATCATCTCCCCTTTGCCATGACGTGAAGTCTCACTGTTTCTAAAGAATACGATCCCAAATGCCGACAGCAAAACAATCACGCAGTCACTGGTCTCCTCATACCCGGCCTAGGAAGACCATCTCGGAGACGAAACGAAATTGAAAAGGAATAGAAGGCAAAATGGAGCAAGTAATTGTGATTTATGTTCCTTTTTGAACACTGTGATCCCTTCGTCACTTCCGTAATCATCACCACTCGTCATCACTTGTCATCACTCGTTATCTCTCGACATTACCACTAGTCACTCGTCACCATCACTAGTCATCGTCACTCGTCATCACGACTGTCTCTCCTCGCCTGCACGTCTCTTCCGATTTACCTTATATAGTCATGTCCCTCGCCGCCAACACTCTCCATCACAACTGCGGGCCATGCAACGCGGAGGGCTTTTCTGACGAGTGGCTGCAGCTTGAGAAGCAGCTCGGCTTTTGCCCAGCCGTCAACTTCGAGGACACCGTCGAGCAGCATCGACATGTACTGGAGGACAGATGTGCCACGTGGGACGAGATGTCCCTCACGCCTGATCTGCCAGACAATATCACAACCAGAGACACCACCGTCCCCAGCAAAAATGGCCAACCCGTGCCCGTCCGCATCTACAAGCCAAACTGTGGGCCGTCGTCACCGTCGTCGCCAGCGTCTTCTCGTCCGTCTGGCCGCCCCTGCGCCGTCTACATCCACGGCGATGGATGGACCCTGGGAAGCATCCAGACCGACGACCTCTTTGCACGCATGATTGTTCGCGATGCCGGCCACGTCGTCGTCAGCATTGACTACCACCGCGTACCCGAGCTCATTCACCCGACGGCCAGTTACGACTGCCTGGCCGTCTTCCAGGGGACCGTGGCGCATGTGGGTGGACCCCGCGAAAATCTACGTGACTGGAAACGCAAGTTGGCAAGCCGGCGATCGGGCAACGTTGGCTGAACGCTCTATTGCCCTCTCTTTTACGCATGTTCATCATTATGCATACAACTAAAGGAACGTATTGCGACGTGTTCGAATCTGCGACTTTTTCACGTCAGGGTTTTGTCATATTTGGCTCTCCGAGCTGTCACTTCTCCCTCGCTTGTCAATCACCTTTGGAGACATTCATGGCAAGGCCCATACGCAGAAAAGTGCACATTGCCGCCGTGCCAACCATAATCATCTTCTAGCCCATGCACTCTGTGCCACGCACAAACGAATTCCGCTCTAGCTCTTGTCCTGGACGGATGCCTGGAAACCGCAAAACTCACCACTCTTTGCAATAAACAATCATGATGCTTCTTGCAACATGTTACCAAAAACTTCCTCACACGAGCACGGCAACAACGACTTTTATTCTTTTCAACTGTTGGCTCGCCGTCGCCATGACGAAAACATCCAAAAACGCCGACGCTGGCCCCGTCAAGACGACGAAAGAGGACCGCAAGGCCAAAACGCCGTCGAAGGCATCCAAAGGCGGAACAAAGCATCACTGGTAAGTGGATGAGTGGGAGTGTGGCTGAAGTGCCAAAAGCCCAAAGAGAGACTGCAGACTAAAGCATGCCCAATGTTATTACACGACAGCCCGGTATGTTTCAAAATGGCATCGCCGCGGTGTACGGCCAAAGGTCACTTTGTGGTGTGTCCGATTCATGGCAACCATCACAACGCACGACAGGGCTGTGTCAAATGCCAGTGCGAAAGGAAACGGAGTGAAAGGTTGGAGAGGACAGAGAGAATGGAAAAGCCGGAAAGGACGAAATGAATGGAGACGATGGGAAACTTGCAAAGAAGCAACAACGTTGTGGGATAGTAGGCAGAATATACATTGGAGACACACCAGCATCGTCGTATATGACAAACTCGTCCACCATACCACCCGCCATCGACACTCAACACCGCCCTAATACGAACTGCTGCTCGCAGCTGCCCATCGTCATGGCCTGCACCTCGTCACAGTACGCGTTCTGCTCTCAGAAATAAACACACACCGTGCGCTTCCCGTTACTCTCTGTGGCCATCGCGCACTGGTTCCACTGCGCCTTTCAACTCGTTTCACTTCCCCACAAACACTGACTCTCTCCGTCTTCTGTTTCGTGGCTATCAATATGCGTCCCTCTTTCTGTCTGGCCTCACTCTATCGCTCTGTGGGTCTAGGAAGGAGAGTTTCCGAGGGCGATAAACAGGCCTTGTGAGCTTACCTTGCAGCGTGTTTTCCCCAGACTTTTTGGCTGCAGTGGGGAAGCCTTTCCGAACCACACCAAGACATGAACTCGATCTCACGCTAGTCTGCCCTGTTTACTTTTGAAATGAGGAGATAATAAAGGCATCATGAACATAGTTGTTAGTAGGTAGCAACGTCCCATCCGCTTTCATCCCTTGTCTGCATTTCTCTATATGGACAGCCCATTGCAAGACGAAAACACCGAATATTCTCCTGTGGTCAAACATGTCATAGCCCCTGGCGTGAAACCCAGCCTCAAAACACAGACCTATTTGGCAGTCCGTTCTGTTGTGAAAAACATCTTCCCTCTCCTCTTTACCCCGTATGGTGAGCCGGCGATCATAGGCCGACTGCATGGCCCAGGGCCGCCTTGCAACATGCACGATCGACTACTCGACCCCGGTCTGTAGTAGATCTCTGCCACTCCGTCCTCTTGTCCATGATAACTATAATATATTGCCGTTGTTTAGCATCACCAGCTGTCTCCCTCCTTTACGAACGCTCTTTCCAAAAAGGGACATTGAACAAACTATGTACACCTCGTGGGCAGTTATCGTCCGCCCCGCAAAATTGCATCGTTCCTTCCTCCTTCTCTTCTTCGTTCCTGCTTCCTTCACCATTGGCAACGACCGTCCATCATGCCTTCCCAAGCAAAGGACTACCACTTTGAACTGCCCGACAAGGCCATCAACGATACTCGTCCGGTGCGCGTCATCTGTGCCGGCTCCGGGTTCAGCGGCGTATGTGCTTCCATCTGTCTGCCGCAGCGCATCCCCGACATTGACCTCGTCATCACCGCCACCGGCTTCGACACCTCGTACCTGCCACGCTACCCCGTTGTCGGCCGCAGTGGCGTGTCCCTCGAGCAGATGTGGACCGAAGCCGCACTACCCCGAGTCCTATGTCAGCGTCTGGGCCGAGAGCATGCCCAACTACATGGTGTTCTTGGGTCCCAACGGCGCGCCGCCGTCCGGATCCTCCATCCTGGCTATTGAGTCGCAGGCCGAATACATTAGTTACTGCATCCTCAAGTGCGTGCGCGAGGGCCACCGCACCATGGCTGTCAAGCACGATGCCCTCAAGGCGTTCCGTGGCTACATTGACTCGTACGTGCCGCGGACCGTCTACACCAAGCCGTGCACGTCGTGGTTCAAGCGCGGCACATCCGAGGGCCGCATCGTCACTCTGTTTCCCGGCTCGGCGAATGGCTACCGCAAGATGCTGCAGCACCCGCGGTGGGAGGACTTCAACTTTACAACAACGGCCGACTCAGCCGTGAATCCCTTTGGCTGGATGAGTGCCACCATGACGTGCGGCGAGATGGACGAAACCGACCCAACGCCGTACCTGCGAGACTTTGACTTTCCGCCGGTTGTGGATGGGGCGGAGGACGGCAATGGATCGAGGGAAACAGACGTGGGTGCAGAAAAGGAGAAGGCGGCGGCCAAGGTGACGCCAGTGACCACTGCAGTCTAGAGCGTCGTCGAGTAGTCTTTTCGTGGTTCGTGCAAGGCAAGAGTTGGAATCACTTTTTTTTGAATATTTCAATATAAAAATTAGATAGACGTCAGAAACGATAAGATCAAAAGAGACGCGCAGGATAACGAAATGCCTCAATTGTTTCCGTCGGGACTCCCGAGGTAACCAATCTTGCTCGGAACTTCCGACTTATACCAAGTTGGGCCTGGGCGCGACCCAGACCCGACCTCATCGCATAACATCGGCTAGTAAAGGTTGTTCCGAGTTGGCGGAATCAACAATCGGTGAGAGCCGACGGCGTGATAATAGCTGCTTGCGTCAGGTCACGTCCACGTTGCCAATGCAGTTCTGGCTCACCATGCCGACAATCCATTCAAGTAAATATCTCGCTTGAAATTCGGATGCTCGCAAGGAGGATCGCTTTACGACTTAATTCCGACCGGTGTGTCTAGACGATTGTGTCCAGGGTGGCCGTGCTCGGTAGGTGTGCACTTCCGTTTCTTGTTCCGTCAAACGGGAAAACACCTCAAGCTAGCATGGCCAGTGTTCGGGTCAACAAAACAAAAGAGGCAACTGAAGGACGGCGTCCTTCCGTCACTTATCGTCGTCGTCGTAAATCGCCATTTGTTCTTCCCTCTCTTCCGAGGTTGGCATCTTGCGGCTTGCCGTATTTCTTGCCGCGGGCCCCCAAATACTGCATACATCACCGGTCCCGGCCCGGCACGCTAGGCCCAAAATTGCCGTCTGGGACAGATACGTGACCGGGCCTACCGGCTATGTTGACTGGCCTGAGCCGAGAATTCAAGGCCTCGTCAATGGACAAGGGTCCACCCTGACATGGTCTGATGAAGGAGGAAAAAGAAGAAGAAGGCGCCAGGATGGCACCCGAAGCGGCGCCGGGTCCATCATAATATCGACGAATGTTCCGCATCGTTGTGGGGGCAGTTGGCCAGCAGCCAGCTTAGATACGTGGAGCGTCCTAGTAGCTCAGTGGAAGGCGACTCCATATGATGAGTACGCTAGTGTAGCTGCAGCAGTAAGGCGATTGTGACGGATAGTTGTGGAGATGGCGGGTGGATTGGACAGATTCCATTGTGGTAACGATGCAGCAAACAGCCATCAGAAGCCATAGTTTGTATTCTGTAACGTGTTAGGAGTTATGCACCTAAGCAGAAGAGTGATGGTTGTTAACATACTGGGAAAGTGCCATGCAGTGAACCGCTTCCTTTCCGTGCTCTTTCTCCGAAAACAACCGGGAGTCAATGTGCGTTGTGGGACTGCCGCCTGAACAAGCGTAACTCGGAGAAGGAGCTGACGGCACGACACAGTAAGCGGGTATATGTACGGAGCAAGCCGAACTGAAGAGGCTTAGTGACGGCTATCTATGAAATACGATACGGCTTCGGAATATGTCATAACGACGATTGGAGACCCATCTGAAATACTCAGTGTCCCCAGCTAGATTCTAGCCAGCCCCATGCGCGAGACACTCCAGCAAACCGCCTTTATGTCCGCAAGAAGTCGAAGTGCGAGGTCGACGACGCAAAAGAAAACAAAGGAAAGCAAATGAATTACGAAAGCTTCGAGACGGACAGGGGATAAATGAGTTGCAGTAAATTAAGAGCGTTGGTAGACAGCGACAGAGGTCGTGGGCTCCTTCCTCGAACGTTGTCAAAGGTGCAATCCTCAAGCGCACTTGCCGAGTGGGTCGTTCTCACGGCATACAAAGCATATATGTCATCCCGCATTGAACAGAAAGGCAAGAACGCATCCATAACCCCAGCCGGCAAGAACGGCCAGCCGCCGCGACATCCATCCAAGAAATCCTCATATGTAATAAATACGTCGTCAACCAAACAGCCTGCCGTACCATTGGCTCGCGCGCGGAAGAATACCCCGCACTTCACAGGCCGTGCCCATTGTTGCAGAGAGGCTGCGGCCCAAGAAAGGACCCGCTCTTGTCTTCTGGAGTCGACGCGCCTTGCAGCTCTTCACGCGATGCAGGCACGAGGGCAGGGGAGATATCGCATCCAGGGCGATGGAGACGACATCTACTTCTTATTCAGGAACAAGCGTCGTGGACATATCGAAGGGCAGCATCGGAGCGATGGAGATCAGGGGAAATGGAAAAGAGACAGGAACCAGGGACAAAGGAGGCGTCAAAAAGACCATCCACCACCGTTCGAGACCACAAGAGGGTTGGGTCACTGGTTCAAGAAAAGTACTCTATAATGGTTGCTTCCCATCTAAGTAAGGCGAAGGAGCAGCATTCCACAGAGAACATTGAAAACCACACAACCAGCGAAATGAACATATGCCGACAGCCTATTTGCATCCCAAACGGGATGGATGGCCTGTCATAGTCGTGGTCACAGGATGATGGAGGGTAGCGAGGACGAATGAGCACTTGCAGAAAGAGGGGAAAGGCGACACGAGTGTGGCCACCACGCAGAACGTACGAGCCAAAGAGCGAGCAGAAGAATAAAGGGCCGCTCAGACAAAGCAAAAATAGCGGTTCGAGATGGATGGTGGCCTAGCTGGCGTTGATCGACGGACAGAGGGAGGTGCAATGGTCAGATACTTATGAGTGACAATGAGCGTCGATTTCGGAACGAGCAGAAACACAGGAAGAGGGGAAAGGCACGCTTGTGATGTCAATCGCGCACACAAAGAAGATGCACGAGTACAACGCCATGGCAACACATGAAGCACGGCGTACTTCACCAACCCATCGCATCGCCATGATTTCGAATGCGCAACCGCTCCAGAGGAATCTTGCGCCTCGATCACCAAACGGACATCGCTTTTGACCGTCCCAGAAACTGTTCGCATCGACCTGTCATCACGCATCCGTTCAAGACGACGCCACATCATGCTGCTTGTCTTGTACCATCGCCGGCCCAATCTGGACATCCGTGATATGCGGTGGCGTTACTTGTTCTGTCCCTCTCTCACGCACACTGGTTCTGACTTAGACCAGGTCACGAAAAAGTCACTTCCCCCTCCCTCTTCCGTCCTTTTGTGCGGTCTTGCGCATCCCCCCTCCGCCTCACTTTGCCTCTTTCTTTCGCTCTTTCTGGTGCTCTTTTTCGATGCCGACCGCGCCTGCCCGTAGTTAATTCTGTAGCGCCCGACCAGTTCCTGCCCATTCCTCCCTGTCTTCCTGACTTACGTTTGCTCTTTCCTTCTGCACAGCCGTTCTCGCGGTTGCTCTTGCCCATCGCTCTTGCCATTACTGCCGTTCTCGTAGCTGCCTTATCCCATCTGTCCTTCCTTTTATTCTGGTGCTTCCTCACCATCTTGTTATCTTGCTCCCCTGACCATCCACCCATCCTCTGTCTTCTCTATTATCGTTCCTCTTTGCCAATATCTCTAGGGGCGTTCTCGTGCCTCAATCTCTGTCACGACCAACCAGGACTACGCATCCGAACCTGCCTCGCAGCGACTCACAGCATCATAGCCTGCTAACGGACTCTCTCCAATCCGAAGCCCTGCAGACTGCATCTTCCCTGTGTGACCGAAACACTCAGCATTCCTGTCATCCTACTCTAGGACTTTTGTCGTTATCTGCAGGCTTAAGACATCGTCTCTTACCTTACTTTCTTCATCGACGGACCTCCTGTGCAAGCGTATGGCCTTCTCGCTGATATCCGACAGGCTATACACCTAACCAGCTTTATATTTCGAGGCCCTCTCTCGATATCCGTTTCCTTTATTTGCTCCAACGTCATCCAATTGTCGGACTTGTTCATTTCAGCTTTCGTCCCAGCTCTCCCCTCTCTTTCTCTCTCGTCACTTACGTCTTCTTTGTCTGGTTTTGCCGGTGCGCGTGCCCATTACCATACCAGCATACCACACACGCTACCACCCAACTTTCCAAGGTCTCTTACACACCCTCGTCTGACCTCCGACTTTCTCCATTCGGATTACCACAAACTAGGGCACTAGTTGGGGCAACCAGCGACAAACAATCAGAGCAAACGAGCTCTTGTTTTGCAAAACCCCGCATCTCTCCGCACATATCAGAACCAACAATCGACCGAAACGACCGAAAAGAAGAAGCCAGAATAAAACGAAGGCGTTCTCGCTTCACGTGTCTCTTTTACCTGTCTGCTTATTGACCTAGCCGAGCCTTGTTTAGAAGCTTTGAAGCTCCAGAGCCTTTTGGTACGTCACAATATGTCTGCCCGTTTTCATATTTTATCTTTTCTTGCTTTTGTTGTGTTGTCTCCAACTATGCCCACATACGCTCCCGGCCGGTCAACTCCAGCGCCATGCAGCTTGGTCATCTGCGTGTCCGTTGCCGCCCCTCTGAAATACCCACTCTCGTCATGACGTCCCCAAAATGACCAAACCACCCAAAGCACACTCGCATAGCGACTGACTTACACGGTCATTTCGGCTCCACTCTCTCACGCTTGGCCTTAACCTCCCTCCCACTGGTGGGCGAATTAAGATCGCAATGCAGCGAAAAATCGCAGCGAAAGTCTATGAAAAGCCCAACGAGAAAAATAAAGAAACAGCTACGGAGACTTCCTTATCCCCTACTCCACTACCAGCAATGACCTCACCTCCACTATGGGCCGGATTGCTTGCCGTCTATTCTCGTCCTTTTCCCGTCTAGCACCGCTCTTTCGCTGCCGCGGACGGCGGCCCTTGCGTCTGCGTGCTTCGCAAACACCCACCTATCCATTGGTTTACCGAAAAACCCTGTCGTTCCCGAAAATACCCCCAAACAGGCGAACGTCCTAGGCCCAGCCCGACCAACCAAACACGGCAGAGAAACAACTCATCCTCCCCCGTCTGTGCATTGATTGGATTGGCATATCCACTTCACTTACACGCTGCCAGCCTTCCTCTGTCCACGCTGAACCTCTACATTTTCCTCCCTTCTATTGTGTACAGATGCCTCATCTTGCTTCCGAGATAGGCCAAGCGGCCAGTCAGCCTCCCCTCCTATCCAATAAGCGGGTTGTATCTCAGCAAACGAACGACGAGAAAACGTTCGGCTCATCGTCGGCTACACGATCCAACGACGACTCAGCCCACTCATCCTGGCCACGGAATTATTTGGGCAACCAGAACAAGCAGCCACGAAGGCAAGGCATCTGGCATGACATTCTTATTTGGCGAGGACAATGGAATAGTCTCCAAAATTGTTTTTCTCGTTTCGTCTCCTCTTGGGTATGGCGCCTTTTATGATGACATGGCCTGGCCAGCTACAAGAGTTCAGACCAATCGCTGGCCACACAAGCGTGTGGGTGGATCTTTACTTCTCTTCGGAACATGTCACTCAATTTCTCTATCTGCCAGCAGCTACAGAGATGCCTGCAAATGTCACAGCGACCATCAGAGGCTGAAACGTTATGGTATCACCATATTATTTGTTCCGGAAGAATCGCCAGCAAAGGCGGACGAACAAGCACCTGCTTGGGGATGACTCGTTTTGGTTCTTGCTTTTTTCCTACTGAAGTTCAATTTTTGATTCTATCTTTTACTTCTGATCGTTTCTTCAATTTCTCTTTCATTATTCCTTTCGTCCGTTATCATTTCTTGCATGGTCATGCAGTTCACGTTGTTCTTTTGAAGCATCTCATATTGCCATCACGTCAACTTACCAATGACCAGTCTTTACTAATAAGTCTTTCGGAACAGTCATTGTTTTATTTTGTATAATTGATATACATATACGCTCCGGCGCCAGACTACGTTATTTTCCATTTTTGTCCATCAACTCAAATCGTTCCCACATATAAGACGCCACGTCCCCCCTTCACTCCCGAGAAAATCTCCCCTCCTACCAATATGAGCAGCAACACCATCAAGCAGGCAGCTGAAGCGGCCCGGTCTAAGTCATCCGAAGTTATGAATTCAGCCAAGAGCGAAGCCGCCGTCGTGGCTACGGCCACTGCCGACTTCCTTCACACGCCCCTCGTGCGTGCCGCCCTCCCCTTCATCAACGGTGGCCTCAGTGGCATGGTCGCCACCACCGTCATCCAGCCCGTCGACATGATCAAGGTCCGCATCCAGCTTGCCGGTGAAGGTGTCGCCGGTGGCCCTAAGCCCACCCCGCTGTCCGTCACCCGTGAGATCTTGGCCAGCGGCAAGGCGCTCGACCTGTACACCGGCCTATCTGCCGGCCTTCTGCGCCAGGCTGTATACACCACGGCCCGCCTGGGCTGTTTCGATACCTTCATGGGTCGCCTGAGCGTTCGGGCCCGCGAACGTGGCCGTGCCATTGGCTTTGGTGACCGTGCCACCGCCGGCCTGGCGGCCGGTGGCATCGCCGCCATGATCGGAAACCCAGCCGATCTTGCCCTTATCCGCATGCAGAGTGACGGCCTCAAACCCATTGCCGAGCGCAAGAACTACCGCTCGGTCATTGACGCCCTCGGCTCCATTGCCCGTTCCGAGGGCGTGGCCGGTCTCTGGGCCGGTGCGGCACCCACCGTAGTGCGTGCCATGGCTCTCAATTTTGGCCAGCTGGCCTTCTTCAGCGAGGCCAAGGCCCAGCTCAAGGAGCGCACGACGATGTCGACACGCGCCCAGACGCTAAGCGCCAGCGCCATTGCCGGCTTCTTTGCCTCATTCTTTTCCCTGCCCTTTGACTTTGTCAAGACACGGCTGCAGAAGCAGCAAAAGGGTCCCGACGGCCGGCTCCCATACAAGGGCATGGCCGATTGCTTTACCAAGGTGGCCCGCCAGGAGGGCATCTTGCGCTTCTACCGCGGATTTGGCACGTACTACGTGCGCATTGCACCACATGCGTAAGTGCATTTCCCTAGCCAAGGCTGTTTCTCTGTAACCCCCCCCCCCCACCCCAGCCTGGCTCTTCCTCCACTACCTCTCATCCAAGCCCACAAAACCGTTTGTTTGTTTGTTGTGTTATTTAAATATGGACATTGACGCTAATAACGCTGCAGTATGGTGACGTTGATTGTTGCCGACTACCTCGGTTGGCTCACCAAGTAAACGGAACAAGCCATCCTAAGCCTGCCACAACCGTGCTGGCCGCTTACAGTTGAATTTTTTCTGGTTTATGGTTTTATGTTTTGGTGTTTTTGTCGTTTCCGTCTGCTACTGGCCTCCATTTCTATTTCCTTGCTGTCTTGTCTGCTTCTCTGCACACGCCGTTTTAAGATGCTCTAGTACATACCCTGGTATTCTGTATACCTTGATTTTGTCGACTTCGTCAAACTTTGGTCTTTTCTAAGACGAGCGGCGAAAACGAAATCAATCACGAATAAATATATGACAGTAAAAGGTCTCCGTCCCAACTTTGTGAGAAATAACGTTGTGTGTAAAATTGTGTGACGAAGGTCCGTAATGTACATGTAGTTCGGTAGTGATCTATTCAGTATTTTTGTACCAGGGAATGTCCGTATTGATGAACTTAGTTAAGCCTTATCGGGTTGCAAGCTGGTATAATTTTTCATGCCCATTAACCTTCGTTATATTTTATCTTTGTATTTTAGATTATTATTATTATTATTATTAATGTTATTTGGAAATCAACAAACTCAGGTAAATTAAACACAACTTCACAGTAGCAGTTTATAGCGCAGCCTTATGAAATACGTACATAGAAACATTGCAAAAAGACAATTTACAGCTTTGCCTTGCCCTTCTTGCGTTTGTTCGCGCTGACATGCGCAGTCCTAATACGCCACGCTGTCGGATAGCCCTCGAGGCTATTAATGCGCCGGCCCGCTTCAAGTCCACTCACGTGACTGACCTTGAATCGGCGCGCCAGCCACTACCCCACTCCAAGTCAACAAGCACCGCGTCCGGGCCCGCATGAGCAGCGCACGCGCAGTGCGGGTTGCTCTTGCCTCTCCCGCCATAAGCTGCACTAGCCCCTTTCCGTTACGGGCGCCTGCACCCCCCCCCCCCTTGCCTTGCGACGCTGTTAGCGATTAGGTTCCCCATCTTTCCTTCAATTGACCTCACTTTCAGCTTCATCACGTCGGCGTCCAACATATGCTGCAGATGAGATTGACACTCTTCGAGCCGCTCGTACCACCCCTACATCCGCCGATGCAGCGTATTTGACCGCCCCCACACTTCAAGTACGGACAATGTGCGCGAGAGGCAGCGGTCCCCGACCTTAATCTTCCTTCTTCTCCTGCAGTCCACCCCGTCCGCGTCCAATAACGAATCCGAATAAAAAACACGACAAGCACCCCCCGTACGACGACGTCTCCCGGGAATGTGATCCCGCGGCCCGACGGCAAATGGATCCCGAGTGGACAGAGATTGCTTGCGTGCAGCTCAGCTCGTCCAATGGCGGCCAGGAGGAGCCCGCAGCCACGCCCGTGTCAGCGCTGGCCTTTGACACGACCCAGGAGCTGATGTGGACGGGCAACAGTGAGGGCCGCGTGGCCGCCTTTTACGGCTCGGAGGTCCAGAGCTACGTGTCGTATGTCATGCAGCCGACGACCGACGGCGAGGTGCGCCAGATCCTGCTCAACGACACGGGCGTGCTGTCGCTGGGGCCGCGAGGCCTGCACATGGCGCTGCGCCGGGGTCTGCCGCTGTGGAACTGCCGCCACGAGGCCATGGTCGACATGTGCTGCATGGCCTTTACATCGGCGTCCATGTCCGAGGTGCTCGTGGCCGGTCGGCAGCCCACGATGCTCGTGGTGGACCTCAAGGAGGGCGACGTTGTGCGGCAGATCGAGACGGCCGAGAACTACACTCTCATGAAGCGCAACAGCCGCTTCATCTGTGCGGCCACCGTCCACGGCACCGTCGACATTATTGACCCGGCGACCTTTTCCGTCCTCAAGAGCTGGACCGCCCACTCCGCCTTCATCCACGACATGGATGTGCAGGCGGACTTTTTGGTCACGTGCGGCGCGACCTTGAAGCAGCAGGGCTCCGTCATGTTCGACCCGTACGTCAACCTCTTCGACCTCAAGCAGATGACCTCCATGGCGCCGATCCCCTTCCCGCCGTGTGCGGCCTTTGTGCGGATGCATCCGCGCATGGTCACGACGGCGATTGTCGCGTCCACATCGGGGCAGATACATATTATCGACCTCATGAGCCCGAACACGAGCAACGTCAAGCAAGCGAACATTGCGTCGTATCTGGCGCGCATAGAAATCTCTCCGACGGGCGAAGCCCTCGTGCTTGCCGACAGCGACTGTTATGTGCATCTCTGGGGCTCGCCGGCGCGCATCCAGTTTACCGAGTACCCAACCATGATTGAGACGGAGACGGTCGAGCCGCCGCACAAGGAGACGGAGTGGGAGGAGTGGTCTGACGAGGAGAACGACGACACGCTGCCGTTCAATATTGTTGGTGTCCCGTACTACCGTGACGTGCTTCTGTCGGCCTTTCCCAGCCTTGTGTCGGACGTCGGCGCGCCGCCGCCGCGCTACGACCACAGCATGCTCGAGGCGATGACGCCCTTTGAACACGGCTGGTACGCACCCAACACAGCGGGCACACTGCCGAATCAGGTCGAGGACACGCGCAAGGACGAAAACAAGACGACCCAGACCATCCAGGCGCCCAAGTTCTTGAGCGAGCGGTCGCGCGACGGCGGCAACAGCAGTGCCGCGCAGCCGGCGTTCCCCAACAGCGTCGACGAGATCGGTGCGGCCCTGGCGTCGTCGGAGCTTGCTAGTCTCGGCCCCGAAGCGCCGGGTATGTACCGGAACGTGGAGATCAAATTTAGCAAATTTGGTGTCGACGATTTTGATTTTGGCTATTACAACCGCTCGCGGTATGCCGGCTTGGAGAACCACTTTGCCAACTCGTACGCCAACGCGCTGCTGCAGCTGCTGCGGTTCACGCCGACGATCCGCAACCTGGCACTGCAGCACGCCGCAGGTGCGTGTCTGGAAGACCAGTGTCTGCTGTGCGAACTGGGCTATCTCTGCGACATGCTGCAGAAAGCCGAGGGTGCCACGTGCCAGGCGACCAACATGCTCAAGACGCTGAGCAGCCTGCCGCAGGCACACCAGCTGCGGCTGATTGAGGAGGAGAACCCCAACACGCCCATCACCGAGATGCTGCAGAATCTTACGCGGTTTCTGCTGACACAGATCGCCGGTGACTTCAGCCGCATGCAGCCCGACTCGACCGCCATGGAGGACGCGCTGGCTACGTCGGGCATCACCTACATGCGGTGCATGGCCTGCCGAAGCGAGACGAAGCGGCCCGTGTCGACATACGTCAACAACCTCAAGTACCCAGCGCCACAGCGCACGACGAGCCGCGGGCCCAAGTTCCCCAAGGTGACGTTCTCGCAGGTGCTCAAGTCGAGTGTGGAGCAGGACTCGTCGACCAAGGGCTGGTGCGAGGTCTGCAAGCGGTACCAGACGCTGCTCAACCGCAAGACCATCACCAGCATCCCGTCGGTGCTGACGCTGAACGCCAGCGGGCCCCAGAACCTCAACTACCCGGAGCTGCGGCGGCTGTGGGGCACGCCCGGGTGGCTGCCGGACGAGATTGGCATCATTGTCGACACGGCGGGCCAGTTCTTCTGCTACGAAGGGGAGGACTTGAAGCTGCACCTTCAGCGCGGCATCCACGACATCAAGGTGTATTCGCTGATCGGCATGGCCGTGAGCGTCGACAATGGCGGCCAGCCGGCCAAGTCGCACCTCGTCGCCATGGTCAACGTTGGCTACTCGGAGCCCACGCCGCCGGAGCAGCCGCAGTGGCACTTGTTCAATGACTTTTTGGTGCGCCAGACGTCGCCGGGCGAGGCGCTGTCCTTCAACACGAACTGGAAGACGCCGTCTGTGGTGCTGTTCCAGCTCAAGAGCGACAACAACAAGATCGACATGGAATGGCAGAGCCGCATCGACACGTCGGTGCTGTACATGGACAACGAGATGCCGCGGCAGCAGCAGCAGCAACAACAGCAGGCTGGAGGAGGCGAGGCCACGTATCGCCCGCTGTCCCCGACGCACGAGCGGCCGGGCCCCGACACGATTCTGGCGATCGACACGGAGTTTGTAGCGCTGAAGCAGCCCGAGATCGAGATGAACTCCGAGGGCGAGATGGAGACGATCCGGCCCATGACGCACGCGCTCGCGCGCGTGTCGGTCGTCCGCGGCCAGGGCATGGACGAGGGCGTGCCGTTCATCGACGACTACATCATCATCAAGGAGCCCGTGGTGGACTACCTGACGCTGTACTCGGGCATTACGGCCAGCGACCTCGACCCGCGCAAGTCGACGCACACGCTCGTGCCGCTCAAGCGCGCCTTCAAGAAGCTGTGGGTGCTGCTCAACCTGGGCTGCAAGTTCTTGGGCCACGGCCTGAAGCAGGATTTCCGGGTCATCAACATCCAGGTGCCTAAGGCGCACATCATCGACACGATCGACCTGTTCTTCCTCAAGACCCGCCTGCGCAAGCTGTCGCTGGCGTTCTTGGCCTGGAGCGTGCTCAAGGAGAACATCCAGCTCGAGACGCACGACTCGATTGAGGACGCGCGCACCGCCCTCAAGCTGTACCGCAAGTTCCTCGAGTACGAGGACGCCGGCATTCTCGAGACCCAGCTGCAGGAGATTTACCGCGAGGGCCGCGACACCAACTTCAAGCCGCCCAAGCGCAACGGCGACGACAACGAGCTGCGCCGTGGCACCGACACGCCGCCCGTGGGCGCGCCGGCGCCGGGCTCGGCCGTGAGTCCGCTCCTCGCGCGCAGCCAGCCGGCGCCGCCAAGCATTACGGCGGCGGCTGTCACTGTGGCCAATGCCATCAGGGAGAGCAACAACGTCCGCACCGCCTCGACCAGGACACCGACCGCCCCGAGCGGTGGTCTCGGTGTGCCGGTGTCGGTCCCACCTACCAGCACGCCGGCTACGGGCAACACCTTGGCGCACAGCGGCGGTGGGAACAACGTCAACGTCAACAGCAGCAGCAGCAACAGCAGCAGCAGTGGTGGTGGCCGGCACTTTAACAGTCGGCCAAATGCACACGGCCCTCTGCCCGGCGGACGTATTCATGGTGCCAACGGCGGTGGCAGTGGTCGTTACCACCCACCGAACTCGTACCGGAACAACCAGAGCGGGCAGCACGACGGCAACAGCAGCAGCAGCAGCAACGGCCACAGCGTGCCGTATCGTCAATACCGACGGGGCTAGCGGTCCCGCCGGCGTCGCGGTAGTCTGCCATCTTGAAATGGTTTTAAGGACACCCTTCGTATTCCTTATTGACGACATACGTCGACTATCAACATCGCGACGACACGAGCCATCGTTTTCTCTCGAATATTCTATGCACAGTTTTTGTCAATTTATTATCACCAATGTTGATTGATTGTGCATTACAATACAGCCATTATAGGCCCCGCCCTCGCTTTTATCGCCAGGCTTGTTTATATGAATTTTTATCTCTTATTTCTCGTTGTATTTTTCACGGCTGGCGGTCTTGTAGAGGCAGGCGTCCAAAACGAGGGCGAGGCGGGCGGTTTGTGCTTGTGTCCCTTGTGGGAAAGTCAGAACTGGGCACGCAGAAGATCAAGTATATCGTTTTCAATAAAAATTTCAAAATTTCAAAATTTCAAAATTCCAATACAAAATGGGACGATAGTGCGGCGGGACTGTCAAAGGCCCAGCGGTATCCGGAATTGTCATTGGCCGGTTTATTGACGTCCTGGACGACTCCGAGCAAGACTCTAAGCGGCGCCGTTGTTTCGCTGTATTATCGAAACAAAACAAAAGGAGCAGAAACTGAGACGAGCCAATGATAAAGAAGACCAAAGGACTGCTTTCGTCCTTTCTCTGCAGATGATCTTCTTTCACACACCTCTTTGTTTGAAGACCAGAAACTGGCACACAATGAACAACGCCCTTTGACAGTTGTGAACAGCGGGCCATGTAAATAGGCACAACCTTATTTGTGTCGTTTGTTCACAGTGAAAATCATCTTTCTGCCCGCTTTTCTTCTTTTTTGTTATGTTCCACCAGACATGCAAACAAAGCATCTCCAACAAGAGAATATGAACAGAGCACAGTAGTCAAGGAGAAGTGTAGATGGACAGATAGGGAGGAGAAATAAAAAGAAGTCAACAACGTGAACATCTTGAAAGAGTCATGCACAGATTTATCTTGTATATAACAAACGTCCGTCTTGGTCGATTGGGTTTTCTTTTCGAGATCCTTCATACCACAACACTTTTCCAACTCATTCCAGGCTGTTTGATACTGCCTCGCCCACACTTTTCCCTGTTCCGTTTTTGAATTCAGTTTTCCGTTTGCAAAACCAAAAGACAAAAAAAAAAAAGACGTGCACCGAGACTTTATCTCGTTTGAGCTTCCCGACAGTTTTCAACACTTGTGAGGTGGCACACCGTCCTATCCTGTACTTCCCCCCTGCATCTTCGTAAATGTCATCCAAGATGCACACCTCGCAGACGGACAACAACAGCACCCAGCCCGCTTCCACGGCCACAGTCATGTCTTCGGGCCCGACCTGCGATCACAGCCAGAACCAGACCCTCTCCGTCAACCTCGACCCTCTATGGGCCGCCGTTTCGGACGAGGCCGCGACGCGGCACATCGTCGGCGATGACGACGGTGAGCATCTCATGGGCGCGCTGGTCGCTGCCTGTCGACAAGCCGCGCCCACGACGCCCATCGCCCCGCTCGCCTTCTCGTTCACGCGCACGCTGGCCAACGTCCCCTTCCGCTTTCTCCGTGTCGAGGTCGACGACCAAGGCCGCGCCAAGACGCCCATTACCAGCCTCAGCAGCTTCAACAGCCAGCTGGGCGAGCACGGCGCGCTGGCCAAGTACTTCCCGTTCACGTCTCTGGACGGCAATGCCGACGAAAACAGCCTCTGGTGGCATGCCAGCCACCCGCCGGCGTACAGCAAGGACTATCCCTTCTCAGTCGACAACTTTGACTGCGAGCAGCTCGTCGGGGACCTCGAGGACGACAACGACCTGCTGGACCGAGACGTGACGAACTGGGTGCTGTGGGCCGCCGTGACACAGACATCCACGGCCCCCGAGGCGCCCGCCTTCGCTTGCCGTGACCGCATCTTCTCCGTCGACCATCTCCTGCAGTTCCTCAACGATGTCCGCACCTCGCTCAACAACATCGATCCGGTGCCCACCATCTACTTCATCGTTGCCGTCTCGTACAAGGGCCGCTATCGCAACTCGGACGTCTCTGAGATGAACAACATGATGCTGGCGGTGCCGTTGCACACCACGCTCAGCTTCTTTACCAACCTGGTGAAGAAAAACGGTGCGGGGGCCAACCAGGCGCCTAGCTCCATCGGCGACGAGGACGAAGACGACGGCGAGTCCATCCATGACACAGCCAGCAGCGTCAGTGCGTTCGAGGCGGCCAATGGTGGTGGCGGTGGTGGTGGTGGTGCGGATGCCCCTGTGAGCAACTGGTCTTATAGCATAGATTCGTCCGAGGGCGGAGGCGTCACCTTCACCGGAAACCCTGTGCCCTTCCGCACCCGCGTCGACTCCAACGGCGACACCATCTTCCTCGGATACGAGTATGACCCCTTTTATGGTATGTCCAGAGTCCCGGCTCAGTCGGAGAACGTCGTCGTCGACGAAGAAGCCGTGCTAGCCACGTCCTCGTCCTCGTCGTCTTCGTCGGAGCGCGCCCCCACGCCGCCTCCCCCATCCATCCTCCAAACTCTCGACACCAACGCCTCAAAGGGTGACGCTGTCGAGGGCGACCTGCACGCCCTGCTCCCCGAGGCCCAGTCCCCCGAGCAGGCCGCCTGGGAGCAGTGTTGCCGGCTGCTGTGCATCGACCCGGAAGCGCACAAGGACGCACAGGCACGGTCTGTCAAGATTCCCGGCACCGACAACATGTGGGTCAAGCCCAGCCAGCTGTGGACGGCGTACTGGATGCTGACGAGCCGGATGGACCGGGGTCTCTGTGGCGGTGTTCTCGCCGATGTGATGGGCACCGGAAAGACGTACGTCTGCCTCGTGGTCTGTCTCCTGCGGGCGTACATTGGCTACAACCGCGCCGAGGTCGAGCGGGAGTGGCAGCTGCGAGAACACGAGGCCAAGAAGGGCGGTGCCAGCGGCGGCAATGTCGCGCCCAAGCAGCATCTGCCGCGCAACGAGGCCGGCAACGCAAGTGTGGCCTGCACCTGTGGCAACGCCATGGGCATCGAGTGCTACGCCAACCCAGGCGGCATCACGCGCCAGATCGCCGGCAGCCTCTCGCGTGGCGCGTCGCTGATTCTTGCGCCGCAGACGGTCCTCGACAACTGGGTCAAGACGGTCAAGCACGTCCGCCTGCAGCACAAGTTCTTTGAGCCGGTCGTTTTTCACAGCAAGATGTCCAACGAGGACGTCGCCATGGCGCCCGCGCCGCGTCTCAAGCAGAAGCTGCAGATGAGCGTCCGCCCGCAGGCACATGTTAGCAGCGACGGCCTTTTTTCGCATAGCTGGGAGCCCAATGTCCTGGACGTCGTCCACGATTACCAGCCTAGCATCGCCAAGGACGCCTACCCGGAGCGCTTCATCTTCCTAGCCACGCACATGCCTGAGAAGCTGACCGAGTTCTTCCAGCTGCCTGTGCCACTCCGCCGCAAGGCCGGTGCGGGCACGCGAGGGCGCAAGACCGTCTATGGCTGCCCCGTCGGCATCCAGCTTGTGGACGAGTTTCACAAGGCCAAAGACGATGTGATTGCGCTGGCCCTGCAGCACAAGCACCTTCAGAGCGGAGACGGCAGCGGCAATGGCGACAGCGCGACCGACAACTTTGACTTCTGGGCCATCACCGGTACGCCCCTGCCGGCCAAGCTCACAGACCTCGAGGCAGTCACCAACATTCTGCAGCGCCTTCCACAGTGGGATGAACCGGCCAGCCCTCACCACGGCAGCCGTGTTGTTGCTCTGCGCGAGCTGCAGGTGGCGTACGAAAAGGCGGTCGCGGAGGACGGCACTCCCGAACAGGCGGCGGACTTCCGCCGTCGTGCCGAGCGCTTCTTCCAGAGCGGCATCATCAAGCGCCACACGGAAAAGTCCATGTTCTTCGACCAGCGCATCTTCAACCTGCAGGACGTGACGGCGCAAGTCGTCGTCCACGCCACACCAGAGCCCCTGCGCGAGGACGTGGGCAAGGTAGTGGCCCGCGTCGCCGTCAAGATCCGGGAGTCGATGGCCGATGGTCCGTCGGCGGGCGTCAACACGGCCAACTGGGAGCAGGCCGTCCGGTCCAGCTCACTTTTCAACAACATGATGGACCTCGAGATCCTCGCCACGTTCCCCGGCGCCGCACCGCTCATGCTTGCCGATCCCCCCGTCCTTGACTTTGGCCTTGCCGCCATCCGCGCCGAGATCCGCAAGGCCAAGAACCACGACGTGACCAAGGTCGAGCTCTTCCAGACGCACCTCGACGCCATCATTCACGACAGCCCGCACTTGCAGTCCATCTTGGCGACTCTTGACGAGATGGAGACCGACCGCTCGAAACGCCGCGCGCTGCCGACACCTGTCGCCGCCGACGCCGCCAACAGGTCGGTCCTCTCCAAGAAGAAGGTCGACCTGTCCGTCAAGAAGCTCGTCGTCTTGTGCCCGCGCATGGGCGAGGCCGTCTTCGTGTTCCTGGCGCTGCGCAAGCTCCGCCCCGAGTTCAACCCCGTCTTTCTGCACGCCGACCTCAAGCTCTCGGAGCGCACGGCGCTGCTGCAGGACTTCAACCGCCTCGACGCGCCCACGCCCGCCGGTATTCACCACACAGCACGCGTCCTCGTGGGCACGTTCCGCGACGCCGGCACGGGCAACGATCTCACGGTCGCCAACTACCAGATCCTGACGGGCCCGCTGCGTCTGCGCAGCCAGCAAGACCAGGCCTTTGGGCGCACGAACCGCGAGGGCCAGACGCTGCCGCTGCACCACCGGCTGCTGGTGACCGAAGACAGCCCCGTGGACCGCATCGTCATGGTAACTCAGGCGCGTCGACACATTGCCAGCGACCCGTTCGCCATGGACGAGGAGCTGGAGCTGGCGGACGTCGATGAGGAGGAGCAGTAGGGCGTGGGTTTTATGTAGCCATCTTGTACTCTGTGTATTTTGATTCTGTTTGTTGCCCCTTTTTGCTTTTGGGGATGCTGTGGCGTGTTGCACTTGCCATAAAATAAGCAATAGACCAAGGCTCTTTCCCCAATTTGATTTTCGCAGGCTTTGGTGTTCCTCGTGCCTTCCAAATAAACATAGCATTTATTACGTCGTAAATAAAACAATCGCCCCTTCCTTAATATATTTTGTCGCTGAACAATGTCTCGATAGTACCTGCCACATTGCCCACTGTAAATCCACAGCGCGCCTCTGCTACTTCCTCTTACGACGTGCCTAGACCATTCCCGGCCCACTCCTGCCTGTTCACCGCCCGATCTCGCCCAGCACTCTCGGCATGTCCACCCATCGTGCCTTCCATCCTTTGAGGCTCCTTTCAGGCATTCCTCGGAATCCAACCCTATGCCCTCCGCTGTGAGACATTGAAAACCATGCTCCCGAGACGCCCTGTAGCTTAGACCATTGACCAATGACTGGCGAAACAAATGCAAACAAATGCGAGCTAGAGCTGTGAGCACTATATCACGAGAGCCTGTAGCCCGTCTCTTCCAGCTGGCCAGGCCCACGGTGCTTAGTCCGAGCAGACTAGCGGGCTTTAGTCACTTGTTCGCTCCTTCCGTTGCGAGCAAGGCCCAGATTTTGCCAGGGCCGAAGATAGCCACTACTCGAGCGAACTGGGTCCTTCCTGCCCTTTGTGATGAATGGTCTCGACGGCGACCGTTCCTAATTTCTATTTCCATTTTCCTTCATGTTTTGATCTTTGCCCTTTCACCTTCTTTTATCCCCTCTCCTTCATGTTCAAGCAACGTCTCCTGTACTCATCGCGACCGGCCGGACACCGCCCACCGTCGCACGAACCGATTTCTCGTACAATTTTCGCACGTTCCGTTTTCCCACCCTCTCCCCGCCTTGTCGCCCACCGGACCGTCCAATCCGTTTGCGAGCAGCACCCGCAGTCGATCAAAGAAAGCAACAGGACGTGAGCGGGCGCCTTCGCCATTGGCCGATGAGAAGAAGGTGCAGCCAGGAGGGAGGATAGACTTGACCAAGACGCGGCGGCCAGCAAAGAGCAAAGAGGCGCGGCAAGCTGCAGACAATCGCTTTCGGCAACCTTTGCCGAAAGAGCGAGAGCGAATCCACCTCGTCTCGGCTTGGATCCTGTCGTCCTCAAACAAATACACATAGCGGCATCCGGTCGACGACGAGCAGAGACGCTTTCCGATTCATTGCATTTTGTCAGCAACTAGGTCGCTTCGACAAAGACTCCCAAACCCCGACAAACGGAACATAACACTCCAACCATCCCAAAACGTAACCGTGCAGGGGTGCTGGAGCCATGGATCGGGCAACCAACGCGGGCAGTGGCACCCGCCAATCAAAGCGGTTGCAGCTTGTGCACAGCAGCTCGGGCAGCGACGACGGCAATGGGAGTGGCAGCGACAGCGAAATCGAAGGCGGCAGCGAATATGTCCAAAAACGACAGCCACCATCACCCACACCGCCGTCGCAACAGACACGGCAAGCGTCCGATCATCAAACACATCAGACGCGACACACACCGCAAAAGACGCAAAAATCACACGAACAGCAGCAGCAGCAGCAACCTCACAAGACCACATCTTCCGCTGGCGCGCCACACACCCGAGCCAAGGCACCGAAGCACGTCGTAGGCGGAGGCGGTAGCACTGCACGGTTACACCCTCGTGTGCCGTCCTCCAAAGCGCTGCACAAGACGGTGCACCATCACCATCACCACGCCGCCTCGACCAAACTGCAGCAGCAGCAGCAACAGCTTCAGCAGCTCCAGCAATTCCAACAATTTCAGGCACAGCTCCAACAGCAGCAGCAGGCCCATCATCGCCGCAGATCGTCCGCATCACCCCCGACGACACCCGCTGACTACGCCGCGCGATTTCCCTTTGCCGCCGCCCCACCTCCGATTGACCCGACCGCCCAGCACCAGCGGCCCCAGCCGCAGCGCCGTGCGACGGCAACAACTGAGAGCAACCTGAAACGGAGCGCTAACTCGGCGTCAACGTCCTCGCTGGTGCGTCGGAACCAGTCGGCGTCGAGCCTTCTCAAACGCAACCGCTCCCACGCCGACGTCGCGAAACGGACGAGCCACGGAGGCACGCGGTCAACTGCGAGCGCCACCATCAAGCGCACCAACTCGAACCCGGCTGTGAACAACAGCGGATTGCAGCCACTCTCATCCGCCGGCAAAAAAAAGTCCACGGTTGGCGCCGGCGGAGGCCAGGTGCACTTTGAGATTGGCAGCCCCGACGCCCAGGACCAGGAAGACGAGTGGGTCGATGCTGGTTCGTCCAACTTGAGCGGGTCGCGCAAGAACAGCTACAGACACGAGGATTCTCCAAAGTCGCACGAGAGTGCGAGCCAGGCAGCAAAGGACAAGTCCGAAGAAGAAGACGACAGTGAAAGCGAAGGTGGGAGCGAGAGCGAGCAGGAGGCAGAAGTCAATCCCACAAAACAGCAGCAGCAGCAACAACTCAAGCTGCCCATAAGATCTGCCAGTGGATCGCAACAACAGCAACAGCAGCAGCAGACGGCCAAGGACAACCAAGCCGAGGCGCACTCTTCCTCTTCGGCATCTTCGGTGGCATCGACTCATCTCCGAACCAGCTCGTCGACCACTCGTCTTCTTCTCCCCCGCACACCGCCCCGACGTGCGCCACCCCAGATGTCGACCGAGACCGTTTCGGCAATGCGTAACATGCCGTCGTCGTCTCCCGACTCGAGTCCCTCTAGGCGGCTGCACCACCGCCACCAGCAGAGCCTACCCGGCGGAAGCGGCGACCGTGACGCCATGACATCTCGATTCATCACGACAGGAAGTCACGAGGCAGCGGGTGGTACAACAGGCGGCGATTCCTACTACACCACGTCATCGTCCCGGCCCAGTACAGGACGGCAACTTGCCGACGACAGAAATAACGCCAGCTCCTCATCGGGCGCGCCATCCTCCTTAAATCCAGCCGCATCAAAATCGCACCCGCGCCGGACACGATCCATCGGTGGCGACGCAATGCAGCAGCAGAAGCAGCAGCTGACAGACGACGAGGACTATTCGAGCACCATCAGTGGAGGTGATGTGCGCAAGATGACGTCTGTAGCCTCGTCTACGGGCGGCCCAGCAGGCACGCATGCTCGACGGACACGCGCGCCCCATGCCCCTCCTGCCGAGCTCAGCCGCACCCAGCAAAAGCTCAACCTGGAGCGGGCCAGCTCCAACATTGATCGTGGTAGCCGCCAGCACGCTGTACCTGTTGCTGGCTCGCTTGTTGGCGCAGGCGAGTTTGGCATGCACGATCCGCGTATTGGCAAGCTGATGGAGAAGACTGGTATGGAGTACTACATGATCCGTCGCTACCAGAATCCCGTCACCCGCAGTCTCGGTCGTCTGACAGACCGCTTGGGCGGCGACAGAAACTGGCGCATCCCGGCTGCCAATGGTGGCATTACCCGTACCTCCACGGGCTTGTCAGAGGCCAACGGACCACCTGCTGCACCCGGTCACAGAGCCACCCACTCGGCTGCAGGCCTCAGCCAAAGCTTCCGGGAACGCGACATCCGGCGTGGCGTCCTCCAGTCGGCTGCCGCTGCCGCAGCAGCAGCTGGCTCTGGTGCGCACGGCCCAAGCGGCGGGGCGCCACGGCCAGGCAAACCGTATATTCTCAACGGCAATGGTGCCGGCAGCGGCAGTGGAAGCAGTGCTGCCGGCGACGCCGCCCTGCAACAACAGCGTCTCAGCGGAGCCAGCCTCGTAGAAGGCGGTGACGAGGACAGCACGGCCTCGATTCTGCGCAATCTGTGGGACAAGAATCTGTATCTCGGCACAAGCCAGGACTAGGAATCCGTCGACAACGAATGCACCTTTTTGTATGCCAAGCTAGGGAATGCTGCCTAGGCTTTTCGGACGAGCGGGCTTCATGTCTCATTTTGTCTCTTTTTTTTCGTGATCTTGTCATCACCTGTTCTATTTCATGGCCGCTGTTTTTGTTTTTCCCATCAACGAATTGTCATTTTTAATCTTAGAAGCTCATTTGCAGCTCTTTTTTTCTTCCCTTTTCTTTCGGCTTTACGTTGATTTCATACTCAGTTACTTCGAGCTCAATTAAGGCAGGCATAAGACAGTCTGCAAAGCAAAAGCAGACAAATGAACCTGCTTTCTTTGACATGTATAGCGATTGCGTTGTCGCTCTCGCGACTTAAACTACAACTGTTAGCCTCGTCAATGACGTAGCTCAATTGATATATTGATCGTACCTGCCTTTCTTTGCTGGGAAACAGCTTTTGCTGTTCCTGCTTCATTTTGTTTCTTTTCACGTCAGTTCGCACCTGCCACTGTGAGTGCACATGCTTGATTCGGCCGCACCTGCCCTTCCCATCCATGCCCGTGCATGAAACGTAACCCCTCAAACCAGGAAGGAAGTCGCCAACACTTGCCGATTCTCCTTTTTACGACCGTTCTATTTTCTCCTCATTTCTAAACGATGCCCTTTTGCGTCTTCCAACATAAGCCCTCAATCTCCATCGCCTTTTTCTGATCGAGAAGACTTCCATCCGTCAGCCCACCATGGTCTCCGCCGCCCTTCTTGGGCTCACGAACTACAACAGCCCGCTGCTTCGCAATGCCGTCCCCTGCGCTCTGGCCTCCCTTTTGGTGCAATACGCTGTCGGCCTGCCGTCCACCTTTCTAGTCAACCCGCCCTCGGAACGCTTCTACGATCTGACCGGCGCGCTCACCAACGTCGCCGTCGTTGTCTTGAGCCTCTACCTTCCGCGGTGGCGCGCCGAGGCCCAGCTGGTGACGGCGAGCCCCGGCGCTGCCCTCACTCTCGAGCCACCGCACTGGCGACAGGCCGCACTCTCTGGCGCCGTCGCCCTCTGGGCCGTCCGACGTACGTCTCTTTGTTAATGTCGGTGCGCTCGCAACGCTTGTTCCCTGGACCGGTTTTGCTTACAACACAGTCGGTACCTACCTCTTCCGCCGCATCCTGCGCGAGGGCAAAGACTCTCGCTTTGATGCCATGCGCACAAAGCCCGCCAAGCTCCTCTTTGCCTGGACGGCCCAGGCGTTGTGGATTGTACTCTGCCAGTCGCCCGTCACAGCCGTCAATGCCGTGGGAGCGCCCGTGGTGGCGGCGTCGGCAGCCGGACCAGCACATTCGTCGTCGGTCCTGCCAAACAACGTCCTTTGGTCCGACATGGCCGGGTTCGGTTTGTTTGCCTTCGGCCTCGTCTTTGAATCTATCACCGACTATCAAAAGTCCAGCTGGGCCGCGGCGAAGCACGCCAAACAGCACGACGAAGTGTTCATGGGCCGCGGTCTGTTCTCCGTGAGGTGAGTACGTGTTTTCCGACGGACGATCGCTGGCATCCGAAACTCACTATGAAACTCTTTCTCGACAGCCGGTATCCTCATTATTTCGGCGAGACGACGCTGTGGACGGGCCTGGCCGTGGCGGCTGCCGGCGTGCTCACGCGCGCGCCTGTTTGCGTGGCTCTCGGCGACATTGGTGTGGCCACCGCGCTCTCTGTTGCGGCCATCAGCCCGGCCTTCACGGCGTTTGTGCTGCTCAAGCTGAGCGGCGTGCCGTTGAGTGAGCCCAAGTACGACAGGAAGTACGGCAAGCGTGCCGACTACCAAAAGTGGAAGCGGGACACGCCCAAATTCTTCCCGAAACTGTTTTGAAGGCGTACAATATTTATTTCTTGGTGGATGTGGCCTGCTGCATATTGTCGTATGGCGCAGATTTACATTTCGTTTACTTATTTACTTGTGTTGGTGGGGTTGGTCAAGGTCTATTCGATTAAGCAAAACGTTGTACAAAATCAAAACGAAACGTGTCGCGTGTCCCGACAAAATTTTTTATTTTGCTCGTTGCTGTCATTAAACGCAGCGTGGTGGAAATAGCCTCCTTTTGGGTTCGTGCCAACAACAGTTATCCATTTAAGCCGCCTCCTCGTCCGTGACCAGCTTGATAATCTTGCCAATGGCAATGGTTTGACCCTGGACTGGTTAGCTGTGGTTCGCAGTGGTTCGCAATATCTATTGAGACACTGATATGGGGCATGACATACCTGGTCACGGAGCGTGAACCGACCCATCTGCGGGTAGTCTTCGAAGCGCTCCACGCACACGGAGCCGGCGCCGCCCGTCACCGTCAGACGGGCAATGATGCTGTCGCCCCGAATCGCGTGCGACGGCGGCAGCTTGCTCTTGCGGCCTGTGCCCTTTTGCAGCTTGTGCAGCAGCGCCGAGAACGTCACCTCCTCGATCGCCGAGTGCACGTGCAGCACACAGTTGTAGCCGGCCGTCAGAATCGACTTGAGCTCCAGAATGCGCACCTGCGCCTCAAAGGTCTTGACGTTGTGCACCAGCCGCTTGGGTGAGCACAGAACAAAGCCCGGCAGAATGTCCTCCTCCTCGATGCCGCGCAGCCGCAGGCGGACCTGGTCGCCGCACTGCGCAATCGACATCTCGTCCTCGGTCTCGCCGTAGACGGCCGTGATGTCCACCTGGTTCTTGTTGGGCATCATGGTCAGGGTCATGCCCTTCTTGACTACACCGGCCTCGATCTTGCCCTCAATCACGGTACCCATGTCGCGGTACTTGGCACTGATGGCCATCATGAAGGGCGCGTTGACCTTGCGCTCGAGCGTCTTCATGTCGTCCAGGTACTCCAGCAGAGAGGGCCCGTCGTACCACGGCGCGACGCCGGCGGGGATGCGGTCCTTGATGTTGGTCGTCTGCTGCGCGGCGATGGGCATGAAGAACACGTCCGTCTTCAGGTTGTAGCCCGTGCCCTTGAGGAACTGCGACAGCTTGGTCGTGCACTCCTTGTAGCGCTCGTGCGACCACTCGACCGTGGGGTCGTCCATCTTGTTGATGACCACAATCAGCTTGTTGACACCCTGCGTCTTGGCCAGCATGGCGTGCTCGCGCGTCTGGCCGCCCTTCTCGAAGCCCGTCTCGTACTCGCCCTTGCGCGCCGAGATGACGAGGATACCGACGTCCGCCTGGGACGCGCCGCCGATCATGTTGGGCACGTACGTCTTGTGGCCGGGCGCGTCCAGGATGCTGTAGCGGCGCTTCTCCGTCTCGAAGAAACCGCGACCCACCTCGACCGTCTTTCCCTTGGACCGCTCCTCGTTGGTCAGATCCAAGGCCCAGGACAGGTACCACGTCTCACGGCCCATGTCCTTGGCCTCGCGCTTGTACTTGTCCATCGTGCGCTGGTCGACCATGCCGGTGGCGTACAGGATCGAGCCGCCCAGCGTCGACTTGCCAGCATCAACGTGGCCGATGAAGATGATGTTGACGTGCTCCTTTCCGTAGATCTCCTTGAGGGTGTCCTCGTCGACGTCAGCAGCCTGCTCCTTTTGCACGGCATCGACATCGCGCGTGGCCTTGGCGCCCGCGGGCGCCCGTGACGGGCTCGAGCGGCCGGACGACGGCGTCGGCGACGTGGTGCCGCTGGCCGAGCTCTGTGTCGTTGTGCCGGTCTTCTCTATGGCCTTGGCGGCAGTCGTCTTGGCACCAGCCTCCGCAGCCGCGGCGCCCGTGCCAGCAGAAGCGCCAGCCACAGCGGCCGCGGCCACATCCTCCTTCTTTGGGGCCTCGTCCTTGTTCAGTTCCTCCTTGGATTCCTCGTTCTTGGCCTCTTCCTTCTTCTCCTCCTTGGGCGCAGCCGGGACACCGATGCTCAGGACCTTGGCGACCTTGGGCTTCGCATCGCCACCAATGCTCAGAACCTTGGCGCCGATGGGCTCGGAGGCATTCGGCAGAGACACCACAGGTGCCGCTGCCGCAGCCCCAGCAGCACCAGGTGCCGACGATACGCCTGCCGGGGCAGCAGCGTCGGTCGGTCGCTTCGCAATCGTTGGGGCACCGCGGTTGTTGTTGCTGTTGCTGTTGCTGTTGTTGTTGTTGTTGTTGTTGAATTGGGCACCACCGCGACCCTGCTGGTAGCCGCCGCGCTGGTATTGGCCTGCCAAACAGTTGTTAGTATCGAATCTCAGTGGTTCGCAGCATAGTCTAGAAAATATCTTTTTTTGTTTTGCCTTCGCTCGTCTTCGTTGCACATACCGTAGCCTTGCTGCTGCTGGTTGTTGTATCCCTGGTTGCCGTAGACGGCAGAGTAACCCTGGTTGGCGTACTGGTCGTAGTTTTGCTGCTGGCCCTGATTGCCATACTGCTGGTAGCCACCGTATCCCTGGCCGTAGTACTGCTGCTGCTGGTACTGGGGAACAAAGTTGTTACCGTACGGTTGGCCCGGATTGAACGACTGAGCGCCGGGCTGGAAGCTCGCGGCGCCGGGTTGGAAACCGCCACGGCCGCCGCGCCCGCCCCCACCGCCCCCACGGCCACCACCACCCAGGTTCATCTGCTGTTGTGTCTGGCGCGCCAGGTTGTCGTCCTGGGCCGACGGGTCGTCTTCCCACGAGTTGAGGTGCGACATGTTGATATGAGGTTCGGCGAGAGAGGATTTGTTGTGTTTCTGAGATGGTGATCAGTTGAAACGGGGGCCGGCCGCGAAGCAA
This sequence comes from Sporothrix brasiliensis 5110, assembly GCF_000820605.1. Lineage (NCBI taxonomy): Eukaryota > Fungi > Ascomycota > Sordariomycetes > Ophiostomatales > Ophiostomataceae > Sporothrix > Sporothrix brasiliensis. Next base: position 2,500,663 of record NW_024467134.1, read on the forward strand.
GCGGCCTTGCTGGTTTATATAGCGAGATGCCGCGTGGCGCAGCAAAACTGTCAGGTCTCAATAGGGTCGTCGAAGTGTGACAGTGCGGCACAAATTAAAATACTTCGGGCCTGAAATGTCAGGAGACTCGTTGATGCCCGGTGACTCAACGGTGCAGTTTTCGAACAGCAGGAGGAAGACAGGAACTCGTCTGGTAGATGCAGAAATCGATCTACCCTGTCGTGTCGAAACGATCAAGAGAACGGATGTGGTTGGTGGTTGAGAAACAGGTTGTCCTGGCCGTTCTAGGATGCAGGAGAAAAAGAGACAATGGCTTCGATTTGGCCGTTGGCTCCATTTCCCTCTCAGTGCTTAATTTTTTTCAATATTATTTTTTCAGTCCCTTCCTGCTTTTTGGGCCTTTTGCCCCGCCATGGCTCTTTCCCGCGCGGCGTTAGTGCACTCGAAACATGGACAGACTGGGAAGGAGGAACCTGGTCCTAAATGCGGGCAGAAGTTTTATCACGTGAGGTATATTGAGATTTTGGTGCACAGTGCGCTCCCATGATACGTCATTATTTGCGTTGGCAGCGCTAGTGGCACAGTAGTGGGGCAGCTTTGTCAGGCTCAGTTTCACTCTTGAGGAGGGGCAGGCCACTGCTTCGTCCGTCTGTCATCCAAAATCCGCACGGTGTAGGTACTTGCCTATTTTGCATTTCACTTACACGAGCCAATGTGAGAAGCAACGATGGGTGCCATTCCTGCCTGTTTGGGCAAGAAAACAATACGCCTTTCTGAATATAAAATTTTCTTTCTTAAAAAAAAATTGGTTTCTTTTGGTTCTTCTTCTGTTTTTTTTTTTCAAAGACGCACTCTCCTGAATCTTCCCTTGTATTCTATCAGTCTTCTTACAGCATGGCTACCAAGACGCAATGGACGAACTCCTCGATCGACTCGGCGTCCAGGCTGTCAACTACGCGATGCGATGCGGCATTGCTCTCACGTCGACATTTGCAATGAAACAATGTTCTCGATTATTGAGAACTGTCGACGACAAGCCGCAGCACAAAGAGCTTGAGGCCCTCCAGAAAGAGCTCGACAGCAAGATCAAGGTAAGAACCGCGAGAACCGCGTTCGCGAGGCACCGACATGTCGATTTCTAACAGACTGGTAGATTGTCTCTCCGGCTTTGGATCTCATTGAGTTCAAGTATGCTTCTTACCCAATACTCTCATTGTTCAACTGCTGTCACTTCTTTTAAACTGACTCACCTCGCAGATCCGGTCGCGGCAATGTGTTCCTAGGCAATGCAGCTGCACTGGCCAAAGCGCTGCATCGAGACATTGTCGCCTTGGGGAATCGTGTCGCGAAAGCTGCCGCTACTGAAGAGCATGTTCAAGAACAGAGTTATTTTCTCTCACAGAATACGGAAGAACGCAACGTCGAGCTCCTTGCGATCATCCGCGACATCAAGAATCTTCTTGTCCACATCGACAGCGACGTCCCCCTCTTGCAGCTCGCCATCACAGCCTCTGGAGAGAGCCTCTCGGCATCGCTTCCTCCGAGCATATCCCCGTCTCGACTTTTGCAGGCGAGCATGTGTCTTGTGATTGGAGACACACAGTTTTCCGGTGACCCCTGCCGTGCTGTGCAAATTGGGCCGTCGTTTACACTGTCACTTTACATGCTCTTTCTCGGCCACTCCACAGTAGGGAACGTTCCCAGCACTGCGAGACATGAAGCAACAGACGACGATCCCCCAAGAGACGACCAGAAAAACAGTCCATACGGCATTGGCCCCGGTGAGCGGAAGCCTATCTGGCAGGAAGTCCTGCATAAAGCGCGCGTCCGCATCTGCCGGACGCCACCTGGTGTGGGGTTCCACCACAAACTAGGTTTTGTTCCCGCGGCAAACGAGACCGCGCAGGATTTACTGAATACTGGCAATACAATTTGTGGCAAGGCTTCTCTGGCTGGAGAGACAGATAAAGAAGACGAGTATTCGTACTTCCTGGAGATCATCGAAGACCTCGACGACGGCCGCGCACACGACGACAACCGGACCGGTGCAGCGTACGATGGTGTACCGATGGCTGGCGAGAAAGAGGCCATCTCCATACGTCAAATCTCGAAGCTGTTTTACACGGACTCAGGGCGGATCCTCAACATTGGCAACCAAAACAATTTCGAAAACTCGTCTGTCCTGTTGCTCAAACGTGACCTGACGGCCTCTTCACCATCGAATGCAATTGCGAATACACAGCCAGAGAAAGAGTCTGGGGACGAGGGAAAGCCAGACGATGAAGACGAACAAAGGGACGTCGACCGCCAAATACGGGAGGAAAGCAAACGTGACGCTGGGAAGCTTGCGGCTCACGCTGACAACCACCAAAACCATGGTCGCCAAATGTTCCCGAGCTACTTGGACCCCGAGTGGCTTGCACTAGAGGTCTTTGTTGAAGATGAGAATGACCAACGAGAGACGGACACAGACGACAGCGACGCAGACGATGAACACGATGACGAGAGTGGCAGTGACAACAGCAATCATGAAGATAACGCAGTCATCGCTCGCCCCACAAGCAGGAAGCGCAAATCCGTCGATACGCATTTGGCACAGCAATTGCACAACATGTCTGTCTCGAGAACGGCAGAGGCCGTGCATCAGCAGTGCACATATGGCGAAGGGGCCTACAGAAACAACAATGCCCCTGCATCAGAGACCGTCCCCCCACGTGTTCCTCAGTCTCCGTATGGTTCCGTCACCTCCTCGTTGTCTCTCCTAGAGATGCTGATCCGCCTCGCAAGTCTCCAGCAGTTCCAGCAGACATCGCATCTCGCCATTCCCGACCATATCCTCACCTTCTTCCTCGAGGAGACGTCGGCGACGGGGCTGCGAGGCGAGGCGCGGTTGCAGGCAAAACAGGCTGCCGAGCAGAGGATGGGATTCGACCCTTTCACAGACTCGCCGACAAAGGAGTAAAGGCCCAGAACTCAACGAAATGAGATGTTGTCGGAGGAAGAACGCGTTGGGCTGTAGTTATTGCGATGTCGCGAAATTGGGCTGCACGGATCCAAGGCCGCGATAAAACGGTACTCCAACTCTACATGGCGTCTGGAGACAAGAGTCGAGCAAGGCGCGAATGTACACAATACCGTAACCGGCGCTACTGCCATGCCAGATGAGCAGGGGCACGGCATGAGGCAGACGGCAGCCTGGGAGGAATCGGTGGAAATTGAGCAGTCGTGTTGACTGAACATTTATGCAGCGGTGAGGAAAGCTATGTACTGCCGTTAGACTTTTACTAAGACTAATTTCCTATCTGCACAAATGGAACCCTGCCTGAAGTAAACAACGGCCGCCCAGGTAGCAGGTACTTGCCGTCAGCGCACAGTGTTCCTTATCTTATCACCTGTGGCGTTGCTCAGCAGCCACCTGTTTATGACACCAACGCCAGCCAATCACAATGCGTGACGCAAGAAGCGCCTGCCAACCCTGCCGCCACGCCTTAGCGGGAAGGCGCAAACGCCAAACAAGCGTCTCGTTCAGTGGCCACTTGCCTCCAAAGGAAAACCACTTTACACGACGACTTGCTTTCTGAGACGAGGCATCCAAACATCCCTCCCACCCTCACCACACTCCAAGAGACACATCACGACCATCCTGCATGTCCTCCGCCTCGGGCATCCGTTTCTTCTGCTGCTACCTGTGACGTCCACAGGTCAATGCGGTGAGTTGTTGCGCACTGTGCTCACTGTCGAACCGCTGTTGGTCCTTTATCCTCTCCTTTTGTTATTTTTTGTTGTCTGTCATATTGCTTCATATTTGGGGCGGCCACTCGCGCTCGATTCCCCTTTTGGTTTGTTGTGAGAAGTGTCTTTCTGACTTGTCGATTTGTCTATAAATTAGGACCAAGCCCGGTGCTGGTTTTGGTTTCCAGCCCAAGGACACGCTCGCTGCAACCGACTCTCCCTCTTTCCACAAGCACAAGAAACAGTTCAGCAAGCCTACGTCTCCCCGCAACCCTTCTTCACAGGCGTTGCAAAAGGCATCTCCTTCTGTCAAGAGCCGAGACGAGCTCGCCCAGAGCTTCTGCAACCTCATCCGGTCCACGACCGCCGTCCGTCCTCCTCCTACATCTACCATGTCTCGCTCGCGAAGCGCTTCCTTCTCAGACGATGATCTGATGATTGTCAGCTCGCAAGCCATGAGCTCGCAGGGCTATGGGTCGCAGGGCTATGGCTCGCAGGACTATCCTTCCCAAGAGCTGGGCGGCGATCTGATGTCGTCGCCTCTGCAGCCCATCCGGGCACCGAACGATGTTATCGACATCACGAGCAGCCCTGTGGCGCCGGCGCTGTCGCCGAGCAAGGCAAGCAACTCTACTGCGCAGACAACACGGCAGCCAGTGTTTGGCCGACCGACACAGATGTCAACGCCGACCTCGTCTTCCTCCAAGCCGATCATGTCATCGTCGGCGGCTGCCGCTGCAGCTCTGGTCCAGCGCCGCCAGAACGCGCTCTTCAACGCCAACCAGAAGCGCCCAGAACACCACCGACCGCATCGTCTTACTGGGCCGCTGGCACCGAAGCAGCCGGACCGCAAGGCTGCGCCACGGCCCGTGTTCAGCTCCATGGCCTCGACCCAGGACAATGGTGGCACGTCCTACCCTGTCAGCTCCTTTTACAACAATACCGCTACGAACAAGACAATTGTCAAACAGAGCATACCGGCATCGATGCATGCCGATGTGGATTTTTATACTGACCCTGACAAGGCCACGGCCGACCTGAAAGCCCTCCTCGAGGGTGGCATGGAGGACGACGAGGACGACGAGGAAGAGGTGCCGGCGGCCGCTGCGCCGCCGGAAGAAATTGCCAAAATCACAGCGATAACGGCGGCGCCGGAAAAGGCAAAGGAGGCGCCCGAGAAAAAAAAGGACAAGCAGGAGCCCGAAGGGTACGATGACGGCACAGTGGACGGCATCAAGGTGAAGCTGCTTCCGCACCAAGTGGAAGGCGTCAAGTGGATGCGCGGCCGAGAGCTGGGCCCCGTCAAGCGTGGTCGCGTGCCCAAGGGCGGTATTTTGGCCGATGACATGGGTCTCGGCAAGACACTGCAGGCCATTTCGCTGATATTGACGAATCCCAAGCCTACAAAGGACATGCCGGGCTGGAAGAAGCACTACGAGAAAATTACCGGCGGCACACTGGTCGTCGCGCCGCTTGCTCTGATCCGGCAATGGGAGGCCGAGATCAAAGAGAAGGTGTCCCGCGACCCGCCGTTGAGGGTCTGTGTGCATCACGGACCCCAAAGAACGGTCCGTCCTCAAGACCTGGCCAAATTCGATGTTGTCATCACAACGTATCAGATTCTGGTCTCTGAGCACGGCCACAGCAGCAGCGCCCTCCAGAGCGGCTGCTTCGGTCTCCACTGGTACCGTATCATCCTCGACGAAGCGCACAGCATCAAGAATCGCAACGCCAAGATGACCAAGGCCTGCTGTGCCATGCCGGCCGAGTTTCGCTGGTGCTTGACGGGCACGCCCATGCAAAACAACCTCGACGAGCTGCAGAGCCTGGTCAACTTCCTTCGCATCACACCCTACGACAACCTCACCGAGTGGCGCAATCACATTGATGTGCCTCTCAAAAACGGCCGCGGCTATCTTGCCATCCGGCGCCTGCACAGTCTCCTTCGGTGCTTTATGAAGCGGCGCACAAAGGACATCCTCAAGGAGGAGGGTGCCTTGGTGCCCGGCGGCAAGAAGGCCATCGATGCCGCTGCTGCTGCTGCTGCTGCTGCTGCTGCTGCAGAAGAAAAGGTTCTCAAGAATGGCACACAGACACCTGGTACAAGTGACACGTCAACGTCCACCCCGGGTGCTGCCAAAGTTCCCGCCACCCCCAGCTTCAAGATCACGGAGCGCAATGTGGTCAGCGTCTTGGCCGAATTCTCGCCGTCGGAGCGCGCCTTTTACGATCGGCTGGAGGAGCGCGCGGACAAGAGTCTTGAGAAAATGATGCAGGGCAAGTCCATGAGCTACGCGAACGCTCTCGTCCTGCTACTCCGCCTGCGGCAGGCATGCAACCACCCTGACCTGCTCACATTCAAGTTGGAGAAGGACAAGGATGCCATGTCCACCGACTCCATGCCTGCGTCACAAAAGTCTGCTACTACCGACAGCGACATCGATGCGCTCGCCGATGTTTTTGGCGGCCTCGGCATCCAAGCAAAGAAGTGCGAGGTGTGCATGACGGACCTGACCAAGGACGAGCAGCGGGACTGCGAAGCGGCTGGCGACGGCATGGTGTGCGCAAAATGCATTGAGGACCGCGACATTATTTCTGGCAAACCGAGAACGAAGAAGGAGAAGAAAGACAGGAAGTCGAAGAAGCATCGCAAAGACAAGAAGAGCAACAAGGACAAGAGCCAAAGGCACAAGGCGAAGATAGAGGTGGCAACTGCTGCCGACGTCGACGATGACAACAGCATTCTTCCCGCGTCACGGAAAGCAGCCCCACGGAAGCCGCGAAACCGCCGTGCCATTGTCGACAGCGACGACGAAGAGGAGGAGGACGGCAGCTGGCTTGTGGGAGAAGAAGAACGCGGGGCCCTGCGTCTGGGCAAGGCCGGGGGCGAGGAGGACGAGAACGCCGAGGGCGGCGGCGACTGGATCAACAGCGACGACTCCATCCACGAGTCGGAAGACGAGGACAAGGATGCAAGCCGTATGGGCAGCTTCATCGAAGACGACGAAATGGAAGACGACACAGCTGCCAGCAAGGGCCAAAAGAAACACGCCAAAAAGAAGATCCTCCGCGTCGGCGGCCAGGACTGGGACAGCGACGAAAGCGACGAAGACTTTGAGTCGTTTGCGCAGTCCGCCGGCAGTGATACCGAGTCGGTGGACGAATCGGGTGACGAATCGGGTGATGACTTGGGAGATGGCTCAGAGTCGGAGTCTGGTTCTGATGAATCGCTGGGCGGCGAAAACGAGGAAGACTCGTTCATCTCCACGTCGGAGCTGCTGTCCAATGTCGATGACGAGTCGCTTCTTGGAAGACGGCCGGCGCCTTCACGCAAGACAAAATCCGGCCTCGGCTCTTCGTCCCATTCCGACACAGTGCTTATCTCGGCCAAGATCCGCAAGATGCTGTCGATTCTCAAGAAGGAGGCGGGCGAACACAAGTTTATCGTCTTCTCGCAATTCACGTCCATGCTCAGCCTCGTGAGCCCCTTCTTGGTGCGCGCCGGCCTCGGCCACGTCCGCTACGAGGGCAGCATGCGCAACGACGCCCGCGAGGCCAGCCTCAACAGTCTGCGCCACGACCCCAACGTGCGCGTCCTCCTCTGCAGTCTCAAGTGCGGCGCCCTCGGCCTCAACCTGACGGCCGCCACGCGCGTCATCATCCTCGAGCCGTTCTGGAACCCCTTTGTCGAGGAACAGGCCATTGACCGCGTGCACCGTTTGACACAGACCGTCGACGTCACCGTCTACAAGCTGACCGTCGAAAACACGGTCGAGGAGCGCATCTTGGCCCTGCAGGACAAGAAGCGGCTGCTGGCGGCCCAGGCGCTCGAGGCTGGCACGGTGGGTGGCAAGGGCAAGAAGGATGCCCTCAAGCTGGGCCTCAAAGAGCTCATGGACCTCTTCAAGCACGATTCTCGCGGTCCGCCCGGCATGTCCAATGGCGGCCACGATGGCGGCCCGGGCAGTGTAGAAGCCGCTTTCGTCGACCAGTTTGCGGCCATGGGTTCGGGTCTGCTACGGCGCCGCGAGGGTGGCAACGGCGGGTCTAGAGCTGGCGGCGGGGCGTCACAAGACTCGGCATACAGCCGGCGGTGGTAGACGGGAGACTGCCGAAGACGGTGTAATGAGAGAGGGTTTTTGCATTTTGCAATTTATTTGCGACTTATTTTACGACTAGTTTCGTACATTTTGGTCATTATTACTCGCTATATGATTCTAGACATAAACCCAGCGGTAGTTGTATCACGAATTCACATCCATGTCCATTGGTATTAAATTCCTACACATTTCCGACTCGTCGCTAGAAAACCCGCCGCCGCCGTTATAGAGAGGGAGCATTACAACGCAGAAAATCAAAAGCATCACAATGAGAAATAAATACATGAAAACAAAAATCAAGTGCATGCATGGGTTGGTAGGTTGGTAGGTTGGTAGATACAGGGTGGGCACGAAAGCAAAAAGAAGATGAAATCACGAAACAGCACCAAATGGAATGCCACACTCCCATTCCAGCCCTCCCCTGCAACCCTCTTTCATTTGACTGACTTAGTAACCTACCCGACCCGTCTGCCGGTAGTAATCGTCCACGGGCGGACTGCTACCACCCTGGTGCGCGACAGAGGCGTCTGTAGGGGGCACATACGGCCGGTACTGCTGCTGCTCGGGCGGCGGCGAGCCGGGCCCGGCACCTGGCGCGGACGGCCCACTGGTGCTCAGGCGGCTCGGCAGGCTCTGGCGGGAGTCGTAGTGCCCACCACCGCCACCACCAGGAGCGGGCGGCGGAGACGCGGTGGGCGGCGCGGGTGCCGGAGTCGAGGACTGGGGCGGTGCGGGTGCAGAAGACGGGTAGCTGTTGTAGGCCTGATACGAAGGGTTGGGAGGCGCCGACGTGTTGCTGTTCGTTTCAGTCGGTGGGGGTCCGGTAGGAAGACCAACGACAGACGGCGGCCCATACTGGTCCGGCGAGTAGACAGACGAAGAGTACGTGTGGGCAGAAGTGGGCTGGGTAGGTTGGATGGGGGGCATGTTAACGGCATTGGGGTTGTGCGCGGCAATGGGCGAGTCGTAGGCCGATGTGGAAAGCTCCTGTGGGTTGCCGTACGTGCTGTGCGGGCCATTGCCGCCACCGGGCCCCGAGACAGAGCCACCCTGCTGCTGTTGCGGCTGCGGCTGATGCTGTGGTTGCTGTTGTTGCTGCTGTTGCTGGTTGGGGTTGTAGGGAAGGTAGGTGTTGTCGGCGGCCGGACGCTGGGCAGGGGCAATGTTCGTCTGGAGCGGGGAGGGCTGCTTGAGCGGCTCACCGCTGAGACCACTGCCGGACGGGATGCGCTGGCCCTGCTGGTGGCCCTGGGGCGGGTATGGCACTTGCTGCTGATGCTGGGGAGGCGGTTGTTGTTGCTGATGTTGTTGCTGCTGCTGTTGCTGCTGTTGCTGCGGCGGCGGCTGCTGCGGTTGCGCTGGCGGGATCTCGGCATTGGCTAGGTAAAAGGCAGACGGTGCACCGGCGTTCGGACGATGTGTGTTCGGCGAAGGCGACTGGGGATACTGCTGCTGTTGCTGGTCTATATTCAGTTAGTATATAAATTTACAACGAAGCAACGGAGAAAAAGATCCATGGGCGCAGTGTGAACGTGCACAGTTGCTGGCATAAAATGCATGGGCGGGTGCATGGGTATAAAAGATCATTATAAGAGGTAGACCGAAGAAAAGACCTGTAAATAGTTGGGCATGCCTTTTCTCCTGCTGTCTCGCCCTCCAAGAGTGCAAATTATGCTGCCTTTGTACAGTGTCCTGGCCACTTTGATGCACGCTTTGTTTTCTAGTATAAAGACTGACCCTGACGTTGTGGCCCGGGAGTGTAGTATCTCTGGTCTGGTGGCGGCTGCTGCGGCTGCGACTGCTGCTGCTGCAGTTGCAGTTGCTGCTGTGGTGGCGGCTGCTGGCCCACGCCTGGCGCCGCATAGCCTGCATGGGGTGCGATATGGGACGTGCCAGAGCCGGCGGGGCCGCCTGGGCCGATGGGGTAGCCCTGGGGACTGGCGTGCTGGTGCATGGCGTATTGCTGGTAGTTGGGCTGGGGCGGGTGGGACATGGACGATTCGAGCAGGGCCTCGTAATCGCGGCGGGCCTTGATGAACTTTTCGTTGAGCTGGGTGAAGTCGTCTGGTGTTGTCAGTGTCAGCATAAACGGATAAATGGCATACAGCGCAAAGGGCCAAACATTGGCTATGTAGCTGCATACGCACCCTTCTTCTGTGAGTATTTCTCGATAAGCTTAATCAGCTTCGGCCGAATGGCGAGGGTCTGGTGATAGAGTTTCTGTAGTGTGTCAGTACGAAGCGGCTTTCGATGGGTGAGAAGGGAAAGTAAAAGCGTAGAAGGTGGGGAGGGGGGGAAGGCTCCTACTGAAATCTCGTCCGTGTCCTCCTCCCGCGGCGCGGTATTGGAGACGCTCAGCAGGGTCAGCAGCTTCTCGACGTTCTTAATCTCGGCAAACACCTCGGCCTCCATCTGGGCCTCGCGCTGCAGCTCGTCGGGTGTCGGGTCGGCCAGGATTTCGACGTAGTTGAGTGGGAAAATGCCGGTGCGGCCCTTGAGCGAGCCACGCCACCAGTCGCGGTAGACGGACTCGAGCACGGCGATAACATCGCCCTTCTTGAAGTCGAGCTCGTCCTGTTCTGACGCGGCGAAATCAAAGAGTGCACGCACGCGGGACACGGTCGCCGCCGTCGTGCCTTGCGTGGGAGCGGCTGCGGCTGCCGGCCCTCCAGAGCCGCCCGCAGTAGCTCCGCCGTAGGCCGAGGGGCCAGCAGCGCCCGACGGACCCGCACCAGCTGCTCCACCAGCCCCGCTGCCACCGGGGGCGGCCTGTTTCTTGCTCGCCTCGTCCTCGAGCGACAGCTTGAGGGCCCGCTGCAGGTCCTCCTCTTCGCGCTGGCGATCCTGCTCGGTCAGGCTGTTCTTCTGGGGCGCGGAGGGCGGAGGTTGCAGCTGGGGCTGGGCGTGCTGCAGGCGGCTGTAGGCGTCCTGCATGATGCCGAGGTCGGTGTTGCTGCGGAACATGTCGGACCACTCCTTCATACGCTCCAAGATCTTGAGGCGGACGAGGTTGTGGGTATTGCGGTCGTTGGCGAGCTTGAGCAGGGCGTCGGTAAAGGCGCGCGAGGCGAGTTCGCGGTGCAGGGGCGTCCCGCAGTTCTGGCTCAGCGCGTTGGCGAGCTCGAGCGTGTAGAGCTGGACGTTGGCGTTGCGGTGGGCGAGGCGCTTGATGAGGCTCTGGACGGCCTCTTTGGGGCCGTTGACGGGGTCGCTCGAGACACGGTCACACACTTCGAGGATGGCGGACCAGTCCTCGGAGGTGGCGTTTTCGTCGGTGGCCTTGCCTGTGGGGGGTGGGAGAAACAGCTGTGTTAGACCAGAGGAACGACACATGGCAAACGACGAAGACAGACGACAGACGACATACCGACGGCCTCGTCAAAGGGGCCGGGAGCGGCTGCGCGAAACATGGCGGCGGACACGCAGAAGAGACCAGCCGGGTGTGGTGCTTTGGGCGGGCAGGCGGAATGGAAAGCAAAGACGATAAAGACGGTGCGGTTGGTGTCCGAAATCAGGACGGGTCGCGGCCTGAAAGAGAGAAGGATACCACAGAAAACGAGGTCGATGTGAGCTTGGCGAAAAAGAGTCGGCTGCCAATCAGGCAGCAGAGCTTCGCTTCAGATGCGATGACGATGGTTTGGGGGCTGTAGCTTGCAAATGGAGGGTTGTCACGAACGGCGGCGGGTCCCGTTTGAAAAGCGCGCGATCACGACAGAGTGAAGGCTGATAAAGACGTCTGGCAAGCTGTCAAAAAGAAAGAAGACAAATGATTGCTTTGGGAGAGTTTGGGTGAAGCTGCTTCGACGAATGCTGTCAGGAGGGGAGGGGGTAAAAGGGAAGGTCGGGGGCAGGAGGTGGAGTTGCAGCTGAGCGGGCAGGTGCGAGAGGCAAAGAAGAAGGCACGAGCAGGCGCAGGTTAGGCCCAGTTGGGCAATGATGGATGCCCACCCGCCACTCGAGGAAACTACGTGGTATGAAGTGCGTGCCTTGTGGTGCTATTTTAGAGCGCTGTCACGTCGTCCACAAGGCAGTCGCAACAGGGCCGCAGGGCCGGGAAGGATGAGAGCGTGAGGCTGTCCAGTCACAGTGCGTGGTGACTATTGTGGGGCCGCTCAAACAGGAAACACCTGTAATTACTGGGTGGTTGTTACCTTGTGTCGCAGTTCAAGCAGGACGGAAACTGCAACTGGACAGGCTAGAGATGGCAAGATGCAGAAGAAGGAAAGAACGAACGTGATCGATCAGTTTATCAAGAAACGCAAAGTATCGTCATTCGAGGCGGTTTTGCCCTCTCCTTCAAGAGCCATCCAGCAACGTCAAGTATCTGTCATCCACTCCATACTTTGTTCTTGGCCAAGCCACTCTCAAATGTGGCAGAGCCGAGCCTTCCTCGCCACATCGCAACCCACCTCCGCCAACGATCCTGACGTAGTCGTCGCCTCTTGAATAGTGTGGACTTGGGTGGTGAAGGGGTAGGGAGGATGTGGAGGGCACCGACTCTGAGAGCCATTGTGAGCGGCTTGAAAGGGCCTGCAAGGCTGGGAGATTTTCTATTTTTTTTTTCGGCGGTCTTTCCTGCTCCCTGCTGCCTCAGTCTACCGCTGCCGATTGCGTAGGCCCGTCGACGCATTCTGTTGGCAATAAGACAGGCTGCCTCCAAAAGATGTTGAAGCAGAGCGGTGTTCTAAAACGGGCCGACGGGCATACAAACGACTCAAATGCAACAATATGATCGGCTCCCTCTCGATCATACCATCTCCTGGACATCTCGTCATTCATTTTAGCCTGTAACATCGACTTGTGCTGGAATCAGTGGCTATTGCAAAGGCCGTTCAATGCCACTGGTCTACTACAAATTGAAAAGGTAATGAGACAAGCAGAGGCCGTCCGTACAGATGGGGAGCCATGGACAGAAGAAAAGAGTCAAGGCATAAGTCGGGAATACTTCAAAAATAAATTAAAGGAATAAATATGACATTAAAAGATACATAAGTGATGCCGATTTTCCTAATATTTTGTTATCATGTCATTATTTCAATAAATTCATATTAAGTTTTGGAAAAGTAAAGGAAAAAAAAGAAAAAAAGACCAGCTACGATTTAGCTACAGAAATATTGCAGAAATACATAGTAATCAAGCAGAACAAGCAATGAAGTGAAGCCTTTCGAAAAATGTATGAATCCAAAGCTGTCTTGGAGCACAACACAGCTCTCTCAAAACAGTAGGAGCCAATGACGGACGGCGGGAAAATCTTTGTTGCGACCCACCTTCCTCTGGGGAAGCTTTGCGCTGTCGTGCCGTGCTTGCCCCATTGAATGCGGACTACGGCTGGAGCTCGCCTGCCATTGACTTGTGCGATCGCGTTCAGATTGAAGCCAGTTCTCCCACGACGAACCTCAACACCAACCCCCGTCTGCGTCCTCTACCCGCCGTCGTCTCGTTTTGGCCAACCTCCACCCCCAATCTTCGCTTCTGTCTGCCCACCGGCCCAACAGCACCCCACCATGGCCGACGTCGACATGGAAATCGACGACGTCGCGCCGCCGGCGACGGGCGTCAACAACGGCAACGACAACAGCAACGACAACAGCAACGACAACAGCAACGACAACGGCGAGGCCGCCGCCGACGGCCCGCGGAGTGCCGACATGCAGACCCATGCCAAGGCCACGGCCGTCCGGTCCATTGAGGGCTGGATCATTGTCGTGACCAACGTCCACGAAGAGGCCGATGAGGAGGCCCTGCACGACATGTTTTCCGAGTTTGGCGAGATTAAGAATATGCACCTCAACCTCGACCGCCGCAGCGGCTATGTCAAGGTAGGCCCGACCCTGTTTTTCTGTACCTACTTGTTTTGGTTGGCCCGCTCGCTCACACCCGCCAGGGCTACTGCTTAATCGAATACCCGACCCTCAAGGAGGCGCGTGCGGCCATTGACGGCGCGCACCAGACGAAGCTGCTGGACCAGACGGTGCAGGTGGACTTTGCGTTTGTGCGTCCGCCGCCGGCCAAGGCGCGCAACGATCGTGACCGTGACCGCGACCGCGACCGGGACCGCGACCGCGACCGTGGAGGCCGCAACGACCGGACCCGCGAACGCAACGACAGACACGACAGACACGATGGCGGCGACCGCGACGGCGCGCGGGATCGGAGTCCAAGCGAGGAACACAGACGCGGCCCGCCGGGTGGCCGGACAGGCCGCAGCCGGAGTAGGAGTCCAGGGGCCGAGGCTGGCGCGTGAGACAGGGTGGGCGAGATGAGGATCAGGGTCGGGACCATCATACAATGAGACGAAAAGCGGAAGGGCGGCTGGCGTTTTGATTTAATGTTTTATTTTCCTTTCATCTTTATTTTATATACAAAATCACCGGCGGGACGGCGCCTCTCGGTATCGAAAAGACATTTTATTTGTATCCGTCACTGGCAACAGAAACACTTCGCGTAGGCGTATATCGGCCAGGGTCATAATGAAATTACAATGTATAATGCTTTAAGAAAGTGGACAAATGAAGATGCTATCTAAGAATTCTTCTATTTGGGGTTCGCCCAAGGCCTCACGACAAAGATTGAGGGCCGCAGGTGCTTCCTCCATGAAATTTCCCAAAACAACGACGCTGCCAATATGCAAGAATATAACGGACAAGGAACATGTGAAACTAAAAAAAAAGTATAATGGCAGTCTTAACACAATGCTGAAAGGAAAGAATATTGAAGAAAGATGACAAGACGTAGCCCAACCAGTTCACCTGCCATATGCTTAGCGGGCATACTGGTTTTCGGCACCACCATATGTCTCTGGCGGAACTTGCTGCATTTGCTGCATCTGTGGTGCCTGTTGTATGGGCTGTATAGGTTGCACTGGCTGCAATGGCTCGACCTGCTGCATGGGCTGTGGCGGGGGCAAGGACAGAGACGGTTTCCGACGGCCGATGCTGAGAAGCCGCTTGATTCCCGTTGGCGCCGTAGCCACTTTCCCACCACCCATCGCCCCGGCCACAGGGTCGCTCTCGTACGTATACCACAGCCTGGGCACAACCAGTCGGTACGGCACTGTGATGCCCGACGGGTCCTTGGGGTTGACCTCGACGTTGAGCCGGATGTCCAGGCCGCCCTCGAGGTTGACCTCGTACTTCTCGGCTTTCTTCATCTGCCGGGCCGTTAGGCCCGTCGGTGTGCGGTAGAACGGTCGCGTCGGTGGTCCCATGCTGCCGCCCATGCTGCCGTCGGCGGCATCCGACATCGTCGGCAGTGTGCCGCCCGAGGCTTGCGGGGCCCGCTGCTGCTGCTGATGAGGTGCAAAACCTGTAGCACCCATATCGGGAGCCGTCTGGCTGCGCCCGGGACCGGCTGGGCGCCTCTTGACTGAAAAGTAGCCCTCGTCGCCGTTTTCGTACTCGTCGTAGGCTTGGCTGGCCAGGTCAGACGGTGAGCCCGCACCGCCGCGGATGCGAGCCTGCTGCGATTGACCACCCGACGCCGGCGCACCGGGCACATCTTCCTCACTGCTAATCGTACTCTGGTCATCTGGGTACTGGCCGGGGTGTACACCCCGACGACGAGACTGGTCGTATCCGCGGCCATGGCCCTGGCCGTGGTTGTGGCCTTGCCCGTTTGCGTAGTTGACAGGGATCTTGCCCGGAATAGGTGGCGCACCCGACTGCTGCTGCTGCTGCTGCTGCTGTGGTGGTGGGTACCGTTCCTGCTGATAGGCCTGTTGGTTCGCCGCCTGTTCGTATTGTTGTTGCGGCAGCGCCTCCTCACTGTCTGGGCCCCAGCTGCCGTTGATGCCGCCATCATCTGGTCTTCTCTGACGACGGCTGCTGAGACGGCGGAACAAGTTGGAAGGATTCGCGCGTGCCAGGGAGAACGATCGGCGCACACCGTTGTTAGGCACAACGGGACGCTGCACAGAGTCCACGGACTGCCTGCCGCGGCTGAACCGCCGGAGAAGGCTCCCACCTCCACCGGATATAGGGGGCCGTGACAGATCGCCGTTGTTGCCGCTGTTGCCATTGTAGGGGTTGCGACGGAACGAGACGGTCCGCATGAAGAAGTTTCCGCGGCTGCTTGTCGACATGTCGTCCGCTGCAACGTTGAGGCCTGAGTGCTGGAACGCTGGATCTGGATTATCTCCTGGTGCATAGGGCTGGATCGAACACCAGTTGCGGTGGGGCAGCAGGGTCTTGTTATTTCTTGGCTTGCCGTCCACGCCGTGACCAAAGAGCGGGATCATGTCCTCGTCCGTCTCCTTGTCAAAGTGGTGGACCTTGTTGCGCTTGTTGAGGATGTCGGCCATGATGTCTGGTGGCGGCGTGTTGGCAATTGCGGACGAGATAACGTTGGGCATGTACCGGAAATCCTTGTGCTTCGCCAGGCCCTGCTTGGAATTCGAGTAGAACTGTCCAATGGCTGCCAAATGGACGTCGCCACTGTACAAGGAGACATGCTTAGTATTTTTATGTTGGGTTTGTTTTTTGCACGGGCGCATCGAAAGTGAAAACTCACCTGAGAATGGTTATGCGCACCGAGCGGTCAGCCGCCAGGTCTTGCAGGTCTTCAATGACAACCTTCCGCTCGTCCTTGTGGTTCTTGGCCGTCCAGTGGTCGTCAAGGTCGTCGAGGATCTCCACGCCGCCGTCAAAATGGTTGAGGAAGTTGCCGAGGATGCCCGTCTTGCCAAGCAGCTTGACGGGCTCCATAAGCCGAGACGTCAGGATGTTCTCCAGCCAGACAAGGCGTGGATAGGCAATTGGAATGCCGAGCTGGACGAGAAGATGCTCGGTCTGGCCCTTTTCGATCTCCTTGTAACACCGGTCGACGATGCGCTTCCACGTGTCTTCACGAAGAACCTCCTCTCGCGTCCGCTCCGTGCGGCAGTCGACGGCCAGGAGTGCCACCTTCGCGCCAAGATGCATAAAAGTACTGCGGCTGACCTCGTTGATGTAGGGGCCAGGGGTCTGGCCCAGAATCCAGCTCGGCTCCGACTCCTCCGTCTCCCCAATCACGCTCTGGTGTTGGAACAGCATATAGTACTTGAAAGCGACGTTGCCCAATCCAGCGAAGACGGGAGACTGCATAAAGTGTTGCGGGTAGGAGCCAAATCCATCAATAATGTCATGGTCATCGTACATGTTGACCATGGGAATTTGCGAGTTGGCCAAGGAGAAGAGGCCCTGTGAGAACCACATGGCATAGCGGTTGAGGTAGAACTCCTCCATCTCGTCCTGCATTTCAGGGGTAAATGGCATGTTGCCCTTTGTGAGGGGGTTGCGGATGGTGAGCCACTCCTGGAAGATTGTCGTTTGGTTCATGATGGCGTCGTTGTAGAGCTGATCGCCACCGCCAATCATCACATGGAAGGGCTGCGTCTGGTGGTTGTTGAGGACGTCGCGCCACATCGGATCCGGGCCGCTAAATTCGTCCGGCTTGACACTGAGGCTGAAGCCGTTGCACGAGTAGAACATAATGTGCATCGACTGGCCCTTGGCCGGCACCCAGAAGCCGGTGGCCGGGCCACGATTTATGCGGTACGCGATCCGCTGCTGCTTGTCCAGCAGTTCGACCTCAATGTTGAATCGCCAGAAAGTCACGCCGCGCTCGAAGTGCAGCCGGAAACCACGAACGTCCTTGAATTTGCCCGCCTTTTCTCCGTCCAGGTCGGTCTTTTTCAGGCGATCCGCAAACGAGCCAGGCAAGTCCACGGCCTGGCCTGCAGGGCCTACGCCGTCCACAGGGCTCTTTGTCTTCTCAAACAAGCCCTCGTCGGACTCATCGCGGGACAGATCCTTGGCTTGCTCAAGGTGCTCGACAGGACGCACATAAAGAGTCTCGCCGTTGCGGCCGAGTTTGGGATGCCCAACGAGGGGATCCACGTACTCGGGCGACAGAGTACCTTCGACCTCGCTCGGTGGCGGCGGCAGCACATCAAGGGGCTGCGAAAACAAGCGGAGTGTCGGGGCGATTTCGTACGACGAGTCGGTGTCGCGAGTGACGATCATGACGCTGCCGCGCCAGAACTCGCGCTCGGCTATCTGGTTGCGACTTCCATTGCGGGCGCCCCGCGAGGGAGAGCGCTCTTTGCGCATACCACAGTATCGTAGCAATGGTCCACAGACAAGGTGTAGAGGCGGCTTGAAGCGTGATGGGCCGTTGGCCTCGTCATACTCCCCGTCAAATGCCTCGCCTTTCCTAGGACGGGGCGGTGCAGTGGAGGCGCTGCCGCGGCGCTTGCTCTTCTCCCACCAAGCCTTGTCTCGGTCAGCAGACGGCGAGGTCTTGTCGGACAAGTCCAGGAGACCGGCTGCGAGGGTACCGACGGTCCCTTGTTTCCACTCGTCTAGGTAGTTGGGCGGGTTGTATTTGCCCTGGCCCGGTTGCAGGTTGTTACGTGCGCGGTAGACCATGTTGGAAAAGCGGTGGTGGTGGGGGTCGTCAAAGTGCCTGTCGCCACGAGTAGGTAGACTTGGCTCTGGCTCGTTGTCAATCACGTCCTGGCCGAATCGAGCCGTCCTCTTCAATGGTGCGTCGGCTGAGGATTCAGCAGCAGCGGCAGACGCAGCGCCTGATGCACCCGCAACACCCGTGACACTAGCGGCGACTGCGTCCTCTGCAGCATTATTGTTGACGCTGTTGTCGACAGGACTGTTGTACGAACCATCAAAGGTTCCGTTCGCTGCTTGCAGGACAGCGCGGTTCGGATAGGAGCTATTTGCAGGTGCTTTCCGCTGGCTTGGTGATTTCACTAATTTTGCTGGCTGTTGCGGGGGAAACTGGTATGTCGAGGCCTGCGGAGCCGGCGGTGGCTCTTGTTGAGAACGACCTCGTAAAAGGGCCGCATCAAGGTCGGTGGGCATGGTTCTCGGGATGGCTTCAGCAGGAACTCCACCTGCCGGGGGTTGCGCGCTGTGCGGCTGGGCTGCCGGGTATGCATTCTGTGGCTGGGTATACCGCAAGTCGCTGGGCGGTTCCTTCTGCAGCTTCCCGGAGCGTGCGCTGTTTTGTCTGTGGGGAACTGCATTGTTTGGAGCCACGGCTTGCGTGGGAAGGGTAGGCGACTGCTCATCAGCCTGGGGCAGTCTGACATTGCCATGCGCGGCTCGTTCGCGGAAACTGAGATTGCGCTGGGGGATACCCGACCCGGACGGAACAATGCGTGTCTGCTGTGGAAGATTGCGAGGCTTCTCCGAGTCGGGAGGCGGCGGCGGAGGTGTGCCATCGGTGTCATACTGAGGCGGGTTGCCTCTCTGCGCAGAGGCGGCGGCGGCGGCAGCAATTGGCAGGTAACTCTCCTCAACGGGGCTCATCTCGGGCTGCAGAAGAGGTCGAGGTTCTCCATCAATGGCCGGCGGTGCACGGTCCCGGAAGCGGACCTGCTGTTGCTGTGGTTGATGCTGCGGCTGTTGCTGCTGTGGTAGGGGCTGCGGCTGTGGCTGTTGTTGACGCGCGGGTTGATGCGGTCGCGCTTGCGATCTCGCCTGCTGGGCGTATTGTTGACTGGATTGCTGCCGCTGTTGTTGAGACCCTGCCTCTGTACGACGGCGCTCCTTCTCTCGAGCCGCTTGTTCAGCAGCAGCAACGCGTGCGCGTTTTTCTTCTTTTGTAATGCTGTCGAGCGTTAGCTCAAGCTTTTGGAGGGGCGAGCGGACTTCGTCGAACTTTTTCTGGGTGCGGTCGGCCGGGCTGCCGCCGGTGGACACGCGACGCCGTGGCGGCGCAGTTCCGCTGGCATCTTGTGGTGCTGCAGAGCCGAGACCAAGGCCAGTCTCGGTGCCTGACTGCGACCGCCGTGGTGTTGTTGCTGAGGCTGGTTGCGGCCTGGCGCCACCGCTAACCGACGGGCGCCGGCGCGTTCCTGGGCTGGCGTTGGGATCGACGGGATTGCGGGAGCGGCCGTCGCCAGCGGTGCGTGGTGCAGGTGCCGCGACTGGCGCAGACACGTAGTATTGGCCGGGACCATCGACGGCCATTGCGTCGACGGAGAGCGACACCTCGGGCCGCTGCATGCTTCGGGGCGTATGGGGCGAGCTGGAGGACACTGGCGGGTAGGCAGAACTGGCGACGGCGTAGCCAGGCGGTCGGTAGCTCAGGGGCGGGCCACGCGGGACGTCGGGTGCCGCTGGAGGAGGATCGACACCCTTGTCGAGGTCGTCAAGCGGCTCCTGGCTGCCACGGAACGTGTCGTCGTAGCCGACGTCCTCGCTCTGGTCGCGACTGTCGCGGCGTCTGTTGTTCCGGTCAAAGCTACGATCGGCGCTGTCTTGCGACAGCTGTCGCTGGTGTCGCTGGCTCGGGCGGTTGAGGCTGGCGGCGGCGGCGGCAGCAGCAGCGCCGTTGTAGGGAAATGAAGGAGGGCGCGGAGCGAGGCCTTGGTCGGGAAATTGGGGGCTGGTGGGCGACACGAACGGGCTCATTGTGGACTCGGTCGGCGCATCGGTATTTGTAGTGTGTGCTGTCTGGATGGACGCGCGGTTCGGCTTGGGCTGCAGCTGGGCCATCGTGTCCAATGACGGGAGACGAGCGTGGCCCTGTGGTTGGGTCTGACCGTCGGGAGCTGTCAGGCCTGAAGGAGCGGCAGACGGGCCATTCCTTGCCTGACCAGCGGCTGCTTCTGCTGCTTCTGCTGCTTTTGCATCTCTTGCTTTTTGGACGTCTCTTGCGTCTGGCAAGTTTCCCCAGTACGGCCCCATGTCTTGGGTTTTTGGTTAGGCGGTCGAGGGGCGAGGCAAAAGTATGGAAATAATTACAGAGAAGCAGGGAGAGGATTACGACACTGCGAATCAGAGACCTGCAAGGGAGGGGGGACACTGCGGGAGTCGGCTGCTTTGGACCGCAGATCCTGAGGTGCAGGCGTCGATGCTCGTTTCTTGGTTGTGTCAGGGGATTATGTCGAGTCGAGATGCGATGTTGTTTTTGTTTTGCCTGCAGCAGGTGAAGCTATATGGCGGCA
The DNA here is from genome assembly GCF_000820605.1 of Sporothrix brasiliensis 5110. Taxonomy (NCBI): domain Eukaryota; kingdom Fungi; phylum Ascomycota; class Sordariomycetes; order Ophiostomatales; family Ophiostomataceae; genus Sporothrix; species Sporothrix brasiliensis. The sequence goes on from NW_024467134.1 coordinate 2,521,444, forward strand.
AATGAAGGGGTGCCCAGGTAAACTGCCATAACTTGGGCAGGAACGCGAAAGCAGTAACAAGGGAAAGTGCGAGGGCGACGAGATGCAGAAATTAGGAAGGCGCATTTGGATGAAAGCAGAGCGAGAGGGAAGCAGCGAGAAAGCCGGACAGCAATAACGAAGCTCTCACAGAAACGCACACAACAAAAAAAAAAAAAAACAACAGAGCTGGCAGGAGCAATCGAAAATCGGGAGGTTGAAGACGGCCAGGGGGTGCTTTCTTTCCTTCTTTCCTTCTCTCTCTTTCCTGGGTTTCCACAGTAGCGGCCTCCCAAATCGCGCCTGCCACTTGGTGCATCCCCTGGTCGCAACGACGGCAGCTACGTTCTCTGGTGGAGACGTGCGGAGGCTGGCAAGAGCGACTGGCTTCCTCGAAGCTGGCTGCAGAGCTCCATCGACACCGAAAGCTGCACATCCCCTGCTCCTTCCGTCTTCGAGGCCTCTTACGCAAACAGAGCGAGACAAGAGGCGCAACGGGACGGGGCACTGCGTAATACGGCGTAAAACAATGTGTCTTTCCGATACGAGAAAATGCCCAGCTTTTGGTGCCCTTGGTAAAAGTTGTTCAACATGTGCAATTTGCTTGTCTGTGAGGTGGTGTGTTGGCTGGCTGGCCCCTCAAACGTCCAAAAGCAAACGGTGTGGCCGGGACCAGCCGAATGACGCCCTATCGCTTGAGTTAGCGGGCGCAGTCTCGGTATAAACAGTGCTAATACAGGCGGCATTGGAGCCTATTTGCGGTGACCAACACTGTATAAAATACAGAGTAGTCCAACAAAGAAACAGAACAGACCGCCAGTTTACGAGATATGCTTCTAGAACACTGCAAAACGCGCTTGTATGGTGTCTTATAGCCAAGGATACATAAACGTGCCATGCCAGGAGCCGTGCCGGTCATTCTTGACGCTGCCGGACTCGACTTTTCTCACGACCTCCCATTGGCGCCCAGAATGGCCCAGAGAAAAGTGTCGCTGGGAGAGTGGCCACGGCTTCTCTTGTTCCCTTCCATGACGGGCGGACTTGATGCCGTGCATGTGTGTCGCTGTCGTACTCCGTATAAGGGTCCATCCTTCTCAGACATAGCTATACTCACTCACCGTCTTTTCCACGCTGGTTCGCACTGCTGTATGAACCAAGACGAGCAGATGTGACTGCGGCGTCAATACAAGCAGATGCCGTGTGTCCTGCCTGTCCTCAACAGACGCCCATGGCAGGTCCGTCGCTAGCAGTGAGACACTGATTACATGTGGTTTCTCGATTCCAGCTAGTACGATTTCTTCCTGCAGCGGAATGTCGTCATGAACATTCCAGTCTCAAGACACTGTACCAAACTGGCGGATCTCGAGATCTCGCCGACCCAAATGGAGACAGACAGTGACGATGAGACGTCGTATCTGCCAGTTATTTCTGATTGTCCGCCCCCAGCAACCAAATGGTGCCCGTGGGAATGTACAACGTCCGCCGTACGACTTCTATTTACTAGTACTCACATTTCTTCTTTTCCTGCGACTTGAATGCGAAACGTCTCGGAGCACTATGAGGGGTCGCTCTCTAATCGAGCGCTGGTACCCAAAGTATCGTTTCCTGTCGCTGGGTTGGCCGGATGACTAAGCAGTGGGACTGCGTACGTCACTGGACAAACTAACAAAGCGGTGCGGCATGCGACCACGTAATTGCTCCGTAGTCTACGAAGTATTTCGTATGGCTCACATGAACTATAATCGTACAATAAAAAACTCGGATCATGTGACTAAAACGCCATCCTTTTAAGGACTAACGGGTCCGCTTTTCTCGTGACCACGTCGAAAACGCGCCGCGCCCTCTTTTTTGTTTACTTTTGCCCGTATCTATCACTATAATCCTCCGTTTGTATAATCTGTACGTTCTTTTACTCTTATCGTTTTTCGGTAATTGAACTACTATGGAAGACGGTATGTAGATTATTTTTATGTTATTTTTTCGACCGTCTTTTTATATATATGGTTAACTTTTCTTTTCTTTTTTAAGATATTATAACGTTTTACCGTCGTTAAAAATCGGTACCTCTTTAAAACCTTAACCGTTTCTCGACCCCTCCTTACCTTTCGACCCTCTCTTTTTACCTTTAAACCCTCCTTTTTTATCTCTCGACCTTTCTTTTTTACCTTTCGACCTTTTTTCCGGTAACCTTATTAAAAGGTATTATTCGAAATATTAAATAATATAAGATATTACCGAATTCGGGTTTTTATAAAATAGTAAGTAAAAAAGGATTTATATAAAGTATAAAAAAAACGTTTTACTTTTAAATTAAACGTTTAAAAGGTTTTTATTAAAAGTTATAAACGTAAAAGTTATTAATATATTTTTTTACTTAATTATTTATTCTTTTTTATTTTTTTTATAATTAATATAATTAAAAGAATAATAAACCTACGTTTATTAATATATTATTTATTATCGACCGTTTACTTATCCCCTTTTTTTTTCTCTCGTTAAATTAATAAAATTTAAAAGAAAAAAAAAGACACTCGAAAACGACGTCTCGTAAGTTATTTTAACTTTAATCGATACTATTTAATAGATTAATAATTATCGTTTTTTTTAAAAATAACTTATAAAACTTATATTTCGTTTACGTTTTATTTTTATTATTATTAAAACGTAAATATAAAATAAAAAAATAAAAACGAGAGTTAATAAAATAAAAGAAGTTTTAAACGTTACGATTATAATAATCGTTTAACGATTAAAGTATATTATATTAAGTATACGTTTATACTCTCTCTCCGTTACTATTACTATAAAATATATATAAATATTAATCTTAAACTAAAAGTCTTAAAGTATATCGATATACGGTTTAACTTTTACACTCCCGTAAAGATTTATTACGACTTTATTATTAATAAAGTGTTTAATATAAGTCGTATAACCCTTTTTTAAGTTTATTATTAGTAAAGGAAGGTTAATAAAAATCTTTAAGTACGAGATTAAAATTAATACGTTTTTATACTATTACTTTTATTAAAAAAAAACCGATAAATTCACTTTTAAAGAGTACGTTTATAATAATATAAAAGGGTTTGTTTTTTTTATAAAGAAATAATATAACCGTTTACTTTTATTATAAAAGAGTTTTTTATTAACGTTACTTTTAGTATAAATAACGTTAATATAAATTTATTTATTATTTTTACGAAGGTTAACGGGACTAACGTCTTTTTCGTATACCTTTTCTTCGAAATAATAAAAATAACGTTTAACGTTAAAAAGACCGACGTTAATACTACGGGGGTTATAATAATCTTTTTTTTAACTTTTATACGAAATAATAGTTTTATACCTTCGTTTTTTAGTTATAATAAAGATTAATTTAAAATTACGGTTATTCGTTACGTTTTCCCGGTTATTAAAGTATAGTTATATATTTAATATATAAAGTATATAATAAAAACGAGGTTAATAAGTATTAAAATAACGAGTTTATTATAATACTACCCTTTTAAAGTTTTATAATTCGTTTTTAATTTAAAGTCTTATTAAAGATCTTTATTAATACGACGGTTTAAAGGATTATATCGTAAAAGGATATATAGTTATACGTAACGTATTATTAATATATTAAAAAACGTTTCGTTAAAGTCTTTATTTTTAAATAAAAAAAAAAACTATATTTAAAATATTTATACGTTACTTTAACGTATACCCGTTAATATTAAACGGTAACGGGACTCGTTATAACGTAAAGTTTATTTATAAAGTATACGTAAACGAGATATACGGGTGGTGTCGAGTTCGTAACTACTTTAAACTTTAAGTTTATATATATTTTAACTAATATAAGTAAAATTATTAGTCTTTATAAACTCGTTTTATAAACGTCGTAAAGATTTTTATTTTAAAAACGATTATAATTATCGAGTCTTATTAACGTCGGATTAAATACGACTTTTTATATCGTTTTAATCGATTATATTATTATAATCGATTCGTAGTCGAAGACCACGAATCAAATGACTAGACTTACATAATAGGGCGTAGTGTGGCTGGTCCCCAACCACACGTTAACGCCACGTTAATGAGAAACCTTTTCTCCTTAAATAAAAGGACTCCCTTCTTCCCACTAGGAAGAAAGGGTAAGAATTAGTCTTTATTATAATATACACTTACCTTCGTCCTTAAAACTAATACTTTTTATTAATTAATCTATTATAAAGACTTATTTTACAATCACTTATAATAATTTTAATTCTTCTCTTTACGGATACCTTTTTACGATAGTTGGAAGAAGAGAAGTGATAAACTTACTCTCCGTTAGGTCGAGCCGAGTTACACGTTCGTACTTACGAGGCCTTACGAGTCTCCCGTAAGTAAACGTCGACCTTATCCTTGAAAACTTTAACTTATAACTAACGGTCGAAGACCCGATCGGATCTTCGGGTACTAGAGTAGTGATAATAGTACCGACTAGTGGAGAAAAGGGAGAAGAAGGTGGTAAGATTAATACTATTACGGAAGAATAAGTCGAAAAGAAAGACGACGAAGAAAAAACGTTTAAAAAAAGGTTAACGACGTTTAAAAAGAAACGAGTTTTCGAAGAAAGGATCGTGGTTTTAAAAGATACGAGACGTTAATAAGTCCCTCGTTAAAACGAAAAGATTAAGGATAAATTTATTATTATAATCGATTCGTAATTAAAGGTTACGAATTAAGTGACTAGGTTTATATAATAAAGTATAATATAACTAGTCTTTAATTATACGTTAACGTTACGTTAATAAAAAACCTTTTCTTTTTAAATAAAAGGACTCCCTTTTTCTTACCGGGAAAAAAGAGTAAGAATTAGTCTTTATTATAATACACACTTACCTTTACCCTTAAAACTAATATTTTTTATCAACTAATTTATTATAAAAACCTATCTTATAATCACTTATAATATTTACCGTTTCCCTTTCTTTAACCCCGTTATTTAAAAAAAATTCTTTTAAACCGAATAATAACTCGAAAGTCGACGAAGAAACGTAAAAGGGTCGTAAGTTAAAAGATTTAAAAATACAACTATCGTTTAAAGTTTATAAGAATTATTCCACTTTTAAAGACCGGGAATTTTAAATCTTAAAATTAAAAATAATATTTAAAGTTAAACCGTACGAATTCTCGAATTCTCGTAATCGAGTCGTCGTTACTTATAACTATATAAATAAACCGTTTAAAAAGTAATAAAACTAGTATATACGTAACGTTAAAGATTTTAAAAAACGTTAGTAACTCGAACGTTTTTAAAATAAATTTAAAGAGTAAATAACGATACTCGTCTTTATTATAAACGACCCGTCGATATAAACTTATAAGTTATATAAAAAGACACGTTCTCGACCTAACTAACCGTTATTCGAGTTTTTAAACTACTTACGTTTTTTAAAAGAGTAAATAACGTTTCTTTTTAATAAATTTAAAAAAAAGGCTTTTTATTTTAAATTAAATAATTAACTTAAGTATACGTTAAACGGAACTATCGATTATAAAAAGATTAACCTCCGAGACTTATACGTAAAAGTCGAATTATTATTTATATAACGGATAAGAAATCGTTTTACCGATAACGTTCGTAATTCGTAAAAAAGTCGTAAACGACTCGACGATAAACCGTAAAAAGACGTATTTTAAAAAAAGAAACGTTAACGTCGTTCGAACGGTTATAAAAATCGTAAAAACGAAAGAGAGAGGAATATAACGGACTTTTAACCTTTTCGTTTATAAAATAAAAAGAGTTATAAAAGAAACCCTCGGTTACTTACTTTAAGTGTAATAAAGTAGGACACTATATAAATAACTACTTAAAAAACGTACTTATTTAAAATACTATTATTAAAAAGCCCGTTAAGTTAAAAAACCTTTAATTACCTCTTTCGAGTTTAAAAAAGAGACGATAAAAATAAAATATAAACTATTAAAGAACGCGTTAATAATATATTACGGGAGAGTCGAGGAAAAGACGACTATTACTTTAAACACTACCGTAAGGTTAAATATCGTAAGTATTTAATTCGTAAAACGACTTTAACTACGAAAAACGAGATATCTCGATCCGGTAACGCGTTTAATAAACGCCTTTAAAACTTAAACATTTAAAATTTAAAATATCCTTATCACTCTTACGGATTTCCGTAAAAGGATTAAAGAGACGATCCGTTTTTATATTATACTCGATAAGTCGGAGAGTTTAGATATTAACCTTATTTTATTAAGTGTTATAGGTTTAAAAACGTTAAATATTAATATTTTAATAAGAGTACTATAACGTTTCGTATATAAAACCTTAAAGATTTATATTAAGACTTTAAAAAAGTTTACGAAAATTATACGAAACGAGACGGTAGTGTATACGGTTATAACGTTCCCGGTAGTCTCGAATAAACGCCTTTATAAGGACTATCCTCTCGATATAAAAGAGTAAGAGACTTACGGGGAAGTCGTACTACTCGTCGAGTTAAAAGACTTTACGGATATTTTTAGTATATTTAAAACGATAATTATCCCACCGTTTAAATAAACTAATTATATTATAAATCTTTTACCGGACACGTAACTCTTATATAAAACGATTTACCCGTTATTTAAACGGGAATTATAAAAGTTACGACTTTATATTAAAAAGAACTTATAAAACGGACGTATCCGTCCCTTTAAGTCGTTAACTAACGTACTTATATTATTTATATTAAAAAAGGATAGTACGTTACGACTTTACGTCGACTATCGTAAATTAAACAAAGTTACCGTAAAAAACTAGTATACTCTTTTATTAATTTCCGAGATCTTAAATCGAATAAATAAGACTTAGTTTTTCTTTAAACTCGATATTAAAGATACTTATTATCGAATCCGGATTAAAAAGGGTGATAAGTAAAAGACTACGTTTCGTATACGATATAACCACTTCGAGTATATAGTTCTTCTTTTCGGTTTAACTAATACTTTTACTACCTTTTAATATTATATTTATATAACTTTATAAAGGTTAATTAATATTATATATATAATATATATAAATAACGTTTTAATATTCTTTTAATCCCGGGAGTAGTACGTACGATATTTATACGAAGTATTAAAAAGACTTAAACGAGTTTAATTATATACTAATTTATATAAGTGTAAATTTTTTATAAATAAGGTAAAATTCTTAAAATTTATCCTTATACGTTATAAAGTTAAAATAAACCCGGAGCGAATAACTACTATTATAAAGTGGTTAAAACCGAAGTCTTACCGTAATATACAGGTATTTTTAAGATTTTATAACTTTTATAAACGATTTATCCTTACGTATTTATAAATTATAACCCTACTTAATAACCTTTTAAAAGGTATATAAAATAAAAAAAAGCCGGGAATAGTCACGTTTTCGACTCGTAAACGAAAAGTTTTCGACGAGTTTAAAGTTTATTTTTAAAAAAACGCCGTTATTAAAGTACTTTAATTTTAAATTATAAACCCGACTCGAGACGAACGCGTTAAAGGAGGGTGGCTCCGGGGTACTATCTTAACTAAACGAATAAGATAAATACTACTTAATCGTCTTTTAGTTAAGGAAATGGAAAGGGTTAAAGTTAAACTATAACACCCTCGACTAAGAAATAATAATAATTATAAAAAGTTTTAAGTATTAACGATAATACTTAAATAAAAGTCGTTAAAGAGTCGAAGTCTTATCGGACTACGTTAATTTAAAAGCGTTTATAAGTTAATAAAAGTTAAATGACCGGTAAACTAGATAGTGTATATTTTTAATACTATTTAATTTTAAGATTAAATATTAAGTAAAGAAAAGAAACCTTACCGACGCGCCGTCGTATCGTCCGGACTATAAGTTTAATAACGAAGATTATAACTATAAAGACCTTTTACTTACATTATAATAAAGGTTAACGATAACGTAATAGGTATTAATCTTATAATAAGAGTATTAATAAGTTTATAATTAAGACTAAAAGGAAAAGGTCGTGTCTTTATAACGAGAGTTAAACGAGAAGCCTTTATAGGTTTAATAGATTTAAACTCGTCTTTAAAAAAACTAGGCTCGAATAAGAAGTTCGAGAGCCTCGTCGTTAACTCGTAACTTTTAATCGAAACTACTTATAACGTAGTATATTTTAAAGACTCTAGTATAGTCTATAACTATATAAAAGAAGGTTACGTTAGTAAATCCTTTTACCCCGTTATAAGACTTATTATTAACCTTATAAGTTAACGATTCGTTTTATATAACGAAACGAAACGTTACGTAAACGGGAAAGTTACGAGACTTTCGATAAAGACTAGACTAGGACGGATTATTAAAGTACCGTTATTATATTTATATCCCGGTAGAAAGTTCGGTACGTTAAAAGATACTTAACCGATATTATAGTAAACCTTTAACGGGTTACTTTAAAAAAGTTAAAATAAAAGAAATAATAAAAAGAAAATTCTATTAACTAGATATAATTAAAAATATATATAAATTTATCGATTCATATCCGATTTATTAACGAATCGTTACGAGAAGATATAAACTATATAAAAAGTTGTAACCTTTATTAATCTTATAAGGACTTTAGTAAAAGATTTCTATAAATTTTATTACAAGATTACTTATCGTTTACTATTAAAAAGAACTAGTAGATAGTATTTTAGTAGTAGTCGACCGATATACGAAAATGTGTCGTTTTCTTTTAGTTTTAACTATTATTACGTCCGAAAGACTAGTACGAATAATATATAGTAAGATTAAAAACCGGTACGGGATACTTAAAGGAATTATCTCCGATAAAAGAAGTGTGTTTATAAGTTAATTTTAATTAAAAATATATATAACGTTATTAATTCGTCGGAGACTCTTAATAATATACTACCTTTAAACCGATAAATAGACTAAACGTATAAACTAAACCTTAAAATATTATTTAAAGGTATTTTTTAACGACGAGTAGTCGAATTAACCGTTACTTTTATAAGACGTAGAGTTTACGGTTAATAATACTATTAACGTAACTATTAAAGTTACACCTTTTAATATATTATACGGATATAATCTAGATATATATATTAACGTCGAGGCCGACGTTTATAAAAGGGGGGTACTAGTTATCGTAAATAGGATCGAGAAAATTTATACCTTTAAAAAAAAGGTAGAGAATTATTAAAGAAAAGTTTAAGAAACGTATAAAAAATACTATAATAAAAAATATTAATTAAAAACTTTTAAAGTAAAAGATCTCGTCGTATTATCAACGTAAAATCTTAAATTATAAGTAATTAAAAAGAAAATAACACCGAAATTTATTAAACCTTTTAAGGTTATTAAAGAAATTAGTTTATAAATATATAAACTAACGTTACTATAAGTATATAACCGTATCTATAATATATTCTCGGTCTTTTTATTAAAACCTTAAAAGTCCCGAAAAAAAGAGCCGGTAAAAAAGATACCGTTACCCGTACTTAAAAAGGACTAAAAAAAATAAAAGGTAAAAGTAGTTAAAGATAAAACGAAACGTAATAAAAAGGTTTACTATTTAATAAAATAAGTAAAATAACCCGTAAAATATAACTAGTAGGTACTTAAAAAGGATATAAAATATATTAAAAAGGTTATTTAAAATTACGAAAAAAAGTATAAAAAAATTACTCCGTAAAAAAGAAAGTAGATTTATAAAATTACTATTTAAATTCGGTTAGTAACTTTACGGTGAAACGTAAGTACGACACGTATTAAAAACGTTTACTTAATAAAAAAAGATTTAAACAACGACTTTATAACGATATACAAACGTTATACGTTAAAGGCGTCTACTTAATTAAAAGAATATAAAGAACGACTCGGTATATAAACGACCTAGTTACGTACTCGTAACGTTTAACCCGGAAAAAAACTATTATTAACACTTAGTACGACTTAATAAAGATAAACGAGTGATATACGACGAAGACGTTTTAAAAAAAAGAGGGGTTAAAACGACGTTTACGACGTTTTACGTAAACGAAAGAGAGGCCCTTTTTAGTTACGTTCCGACCGATTAAGTTAAAAAAGATACGACGATCCTTTAACTACTTTTAATATAAAGGATCCCCGGGCCCGAGTTATAAATAAAACCGTTTAAAGTCCGACTTATTATTATTAATAACGAAAAGGATACGGTTACGAGTAACCTACGACTTTATTACGATTCCTTTATAAACGGCCCGACTTACTACTTTATTAAAACTAGTAATTAACCGGTAAGTTTTTTTATAACCCCGTACGAACACTACTAACCGGTGTATAAATTCGTTTATAATATATAATAAGGTTAAAAACGTTTCCTTGTCCGGTTTTAACGAAAGGTCGATTACTTTAATAATAATACGAAAAACGATACAAACGTTTTTTATAAATAATGTAAAAACCTTCTTATAAAAATAATAACGAGTTTTATATCGTTAATATCTCGTCGTTACTTTACGTACGTAATATAAAGTTTAATAAAGGTTAACACTTTAAAGACTATTAACCGTATTAAAAAGATAAGTAATATACGTATAAACTTAAAGGTCGGTGGTAAACTCCGACTCGGGGTCGTCGTTATTTTAAATCCTTAACGACTCGTCGTCGGATTTATTATTTATTATATTACTATTCTCGTTTAAGTATATATCGTTAAAAGTATCGTGGTCCGACGTTTCGTAAATAAAACGTTAAAAAGTTACGGACAAGGTTTATATTATAAAGGAAACGGAAATAGTATCGTTAGTAATATACGGTCGAGTCGTAAAAGTAACGGGAGTTATAACGGGCCGAGGGTAATTAGTGTTTAAAAAACTTATAATTACGTCGTAAAACGTAAAGTTATTAAACGGTTAAAGGTGGTTTAAACCTAAAGGGTTTATAACTTAAATACGAGATATAAAAAAAGTAACCTTAAAAAACGGAATAAACGAAACTATAAACGAACTAAACGATAAACCCGAAAAGAACGGACGTGGTTAAGATTCTTTTACGAGTAGTAAAGTTACTTATTAAATAAACCGTAATATATTAAACCGAGGTTAAAAAGGTTTAACGATTATCGAACGACTCGTAAACGAATTAACGTCGATATACCGAACGATAATACGAACACGGACGTGTTTTTTAACCTTCGACACTACGAGTTAATTAGTATAAAAAAGGGTAAACGAACGACGAAACGAGTCCGTAATACGTCGGATAAACGTATAGTTTAATACGGTCGATAAACGTTAAATAATTAAGTTCGAATTACTTACGTTATTATACGAAAACGAAGAGATAAAAGACGAAGACTACGAAATTCTTACTATAATATCGTTTAAAGACTTATCCTTACTACGTTTATAACGTTAAAAAGTTTTAAAAAGTATAATAAAAAGTAATTAAGTAAGAACGACTTTTAAACGAACCGATAGTAATATAATAACGAATAAAAAAAAGTTATTAAAAAAACTCGACTAACGATTTATAAACGATAAATAATCGATAATCTTACGAAGTGTTAAAGGAAAAGGGAAAAAAAAACGAACGACGATTCTTTTACGAGTAAAAAATAATTTACTTAAAAAACGTTCGTTAAGTTAAAAACGGGTAAGGAATAAAAAGGGTAAAAACGAGTTATAACGAAGGTTTAACCGAACAACTAACTTTATACTCGTATACGAAGAAAGAACGATAAAGGTAAATAACGTTTATAAAAAGAACGATATTTACGAATAAACGTTTCGGGTAAAAATAACTTACGAACACTCGTCGTTACTTATTTACTATATAATTATTAATATACTTTACGAAAACGACGACGTTAAACGGTATTTAACCGAAAACGAGAATATTTATTTAAACATCGACGTTTAACGATAAATAGTCTAAACGTGTTTAACACTCCTAAACCTCGTACTACGTCGGTGACCGACGGACCGGATCATTATATAATATAAAAGATTATAAAGTAACTCGTACACGAATTAACGGACTATCGTATATAATTAAAGGACTAATTATAACTTCCGATACTTTTTACCCGAGTAAAAGTAAAGAGATTAAAGGAAGTCGTAAAAAAAACTAAGGTTTAGTTTATCGAAAAGGGAGGATAATTATTATAATCGATTCGTAACCGAAGACCACGAATTAAGTGACTAGACTTATATAATAAGGCGTAGTATAACTAGTCCCTAACTATACGTTAACACCACGTTAGTAAGAAACCTTTTCTCCTTAAATAAAAGGACTCCCTTCTTCTTACCGGAAAGAAGGGGTAAGAATTAGTCTTTGTTATAATACACACCTACCTTCGCCCTCGAAACTAATACTTTTTATTAACTAATCTATTATAAAGACTTATCCTACAATCACTTATAATATATATATCGATTTAATAATATAAGTTTTAATTATACGTGTATTTTTAATACGGTTAAGTAAATATATATAATACTTAAAAAAAAACCACCGTATTATCCGTATAAGTTAACGTAAAACCTTTAAAAAGTAATAAAAAACAACGATTTAACGGTTTATAAATCTTATAATTATTTAACGATATTATATAAACTTACGACGTTAAGTATACGGTTACTTTACTTTTTTAATAAACCGTTTCTTTTTTTATAAATATATTTTTTATTATTTCGAACCTTTAATTAATAATATATACTTTTTTAATAATATATAAAAGTATAAAACGTATCCTTTTTAAAGTTATAAGTAGTTTTTTTTAAAGTTAAAATATAAACTCTCGTAAGTAATAAAGTAAGTTAACGTTATAAATATACGGGGGGTAGGTAGGAAGGTTTTTAATAATACGTCGAGTATTTTTATTATTAATATTAACTTAAACGATTTAAAAGACGAGGTTATTAATAAGTAAGACCGTAATATTAAAGATTATATTAAACGTTTTTTTTCTTTAATTTAAAAATAAAAAGTATAATAAAATACGAGGTTTATTAACGGTTTAAATATACTTTTACACTTTTTTATACGGTTAATCGACGATATCGATAGTTTATAAAGACGGTATACGATACTTTATACTTAAAATATATATAAATATCCTTTAACGATATTTTACCGTTTATTTATAAATAAAAGTTTTAATAATATAAATAATAAGTAATTAATAATATAATAATAATTCTTTTACTTTAAATACTTATAACTTTATAAAAATATAATAATAAATATTATAATAAAAACGTTTTTTTAACCTTAAAATATATAAAAAAAACATTAAGTATAGTTAAAATAATAAAAAGTAATATTATAATATTAAAAAAGTATAATTTTAATTTAAAATTATTATACTTCGGTTATTATACTACTTTTATAAAAAAAAAATCGGAAAAATAAAAAAAGGTATTAAAAAACAATACGTAATTAATATATCTATAATATAAAAATAATTTTCTTCTACTTAATATAAAACGTGGTCATTTTAACGATATTCTTCGCGATACATTTTTGTAGCCTCACTTTTTTGATGCGCGGGCAATCGCTCGCGTTCCTGGCGGATTGATCACATGACCTATTTTAGTCACTTTTGTCACATGATCCGAGTTTTTTGTTGTACGATTATAGGACGTCCTGGCTCAGAGACCTGCACGTACCTACCTGCCGCTGTCTTACGACGCCTGCCTCCTAATTTCTGATACACCGCTGCAGCCCCTGGGTGGTCACTTCCCTTTTTGGTCCTATTGGGGCAATTCAGCGATAGGCAGTGGCACCTGCCCTGCAAAACCCGCCGCAACACGGCGCACTTGCCTCCCTCGTTACTGCCGCGCCGCAGCACGCCAATGCCCAAACAGCAAGCCCCAAAGAGGCAACTGCCACCCGCATGCAGCAAGGCCACCTCGCCAAAACACAACTCGTTCTCTTCAACGACAAAAAGGGTCGAGCACAAACACGGACGACAGACTCGATACATCCTCCATCCATAACCCCATACGACGTCCCCCCCGGCCACCCAGCGACAAGGGGGCTTTCGACGAGCCAAGGACCGCTTCGAAACACCAAGACCACGAAAACGTCCTCGCCAGGGCCTGCCGCGATCCAGATCCCCCAGACGGCGCCCGCGGAAACGGTTTTGCGTTTCCTTTGTTCTGCTTCTGCCCTTTTTGTCACTGCCTCGCCCGTGCTGTGTTTCTCTGCCTCTTGCATTCCTTTTCGTATCGTTCTTGGCTACTCTTGGCTTCTTGGTTGGGTTTTTGCCGTCTTCCTGCATCTGCTCGACACTAGGACTCTGCACCATCTTTTTGTCATTCTGTCCTCTGCCTTTTTTTTTACTTGTTCATCTTTCCTCTTCGTTTTGTTCCCTCAATTTGGTCTGCCTGCATTGCTTTCGGCATCCGCCCAGGACGCCTCATCTTTTGTTTTATTGCGTCTCCTCCCTTTGCAGTCTGCCAGGTGTCGGGCCCATCCCTTTCCGCACGAAGCCTGCCCAAGCCGGCCACCAAGTCCACGACCAAGAGCTCATCTCCCTGTTTGCTTCAAATCTGTCGTTGTCTGCTGGTGCCAGCTCGCGTCGGTCCCAATGAGGCTGGATCTCGGGTCTTACTACAGTGTTCTTTTCTTTCGCACCCACGTTGAACTTTGACGCCGCGTCCATCTTCATCCCTGCCCTTTCTCCCTTTCGATTGGTATCTTACACCTCAAACAGGCAGCATCGAATCTCGTGCTCCCGCGGTCCGACCGACCTTCTCTTTCCGCTATCCTCTCTCCCCTCTCCTTTCTCCTCTCTCCCATCTTGCTCCCGCTACCACGCCCTTCTCCTCCTTCTTGACACACCATGAAGCTGTCCGCTGCGCTGCTGGGCCTGGCCGGCCTGGCTTCGGCGGCTTCGTCGTTCCGGTCGGTCCACCGCAACCACGACACAAACGACTACTATGTCCTCCACCTCGACCCCGAAACCTCCCCAGACCAGGTCGCCCTGCACCTCGGCCTGACACACGAAGGCCAGCTCGGCGAGCTCGAAGACCATCACGTCTTCTCTAGCGACAAAACGGAGCACGATGTCGTCAAGCGCGAGCTGACGGAGAGAAAACGGCGGAAGCGGGACCTTCCTGAACTGGCCGACCGCAACGCCCTGGACGGCGTGCTCTTTGCCCAGAAGCAGGCCCTGCGCAAGCCGTGGGAGAAGCGCGTCGTCCCGCCGCGGGTTGGTCCGTCGCTCCCCGCACTCCAAACCAAGGCGGACACAGTCAACCCTGCAGCGTTGGCCAAGCTCAACAAGGTCGCCGACACCTTGGGCATCAAGGACCCCATCTTCAAGGAGCAGTGGCATCTGATCAACACACTGTATCCGGGCCACGACGTCAACGTCACCGACCTCTGGCTGGAGGGCATCACCGGCCAGAACACCACCGTCGCCATTGTGGACGACGGGCTCGACATGTACAGCGACGACCTGAAACCGAACTACTACGCGGCCGGCTCCTACGACTTTAACGACAAGAACCCCGAGCCGCGTCCCAAGCTCTCCGACGATAGGCATGGCACGCGCTGTGCTGGCGAGATCTCGGCCGCCAAGAACGACGTGTGTGGTGTTGGCGTTGCCTTTAACTCCAAGATTGCCGGGCTTCGTATCCTCTCCAAGGCCATATCGGATGCCGACGAGGCCGTCGCCCTCAACTACGACATGCAGAACAACCTCATCTACTCCTGCTCCTGGGGCCCACCGGACGACGGCCGTAGCATGGACGCCCCCGGCATCATCATCCGCCGCGCCATGCTAAACGCGGTCCAGAAGGGTCGTAACGGCCTCGGTTCCATCTACGTATTTGCCAGTGGCAACGGTGCTGCCCAAGAGGACAACTGCAACTTTGACGGCTACACCAACAGCATCTACAGCATCACCGTTGGCGCCATCGACTACCAGGGCAACCACCCATACTACTCCGAGAAATGCTCCGCCAGCCTGGTTGTTACCTACTCCAGTGGCGGCGGCGAGGCCATCCACACCACCGATGTCGGTACCAATGCCTGCTACAACCAACACGGTGGAACGTCGGCTGCGGCGCCGCTGGCGGCCGGTATCTTCGCGCTCGCCCTGCAGGTTCGGCCTGACCTCACGTGGCGCGACATGCAGTACCTCGTCATGCTCACGGCTGTGCCTGTCAACACCGACGATAAGGACTGGCAGAAGACTTCCATTGGCCGCTACTACAGCCACACCTATGCCTACGGCAAGGTTGATTCGTACGCGCTCGTCGAGATGGCCAAGACATGGAAGAATGTCAAGCCGCAGGCCCGGTACTACAGCCCTTGGATCCACGTCCACCAGGCGATCCCGCAGGGCGATGTCGGTCTCGCTGTGTCCATTGAAATCACCGAGGACATGCTCGACGAGGTCAATTTTGAGCGCATCGAACACGTCACTGTCACCATGAACGTTGAGCACACCTGCCGCGGTGACCTCAGCGTTGATTTGATCAGTCCCGACAACATTGTCAGCCACCTCTCCGCCACCCGCAAGCATGACAAGGCCACCACAGGCTACCAAGACTGGACCTTCATGAGCGTTGTTCACTGGTACGTATTCTCCGTCCCGCCGGTTTGGGCCTGTCGTTTCTTTTATGGTATTCGACGTTTTGCTAACCAGACAGGGGCGAATTTGGTGTTGGAAAATGGACGCTCGTCGTCAAGGACACCGTTGTCAACGAACACAGCGGCAACCTGACCGACTTCCACCTCAAGCTGTGGGGCGAGTGCATCGATGCCTCCAAGGCCACTCTGCTCCCCATGCCCAAGGAGACCGACGATGACGACCATGATATTACTAGTACCACTACGTTGCAAGCGTCCACCACCACGCTCCCTCCTGGTGGGCAATCTACGGGCAACTCGGTGACCACCAAACCTGGCGACCACCCCGACCGCCCCGTCAAGCCCACGTCGAAGCCCGCGTCAAAGCCCGCGTCACAGCCCACGTCGTCAACATCCCAGGGTGCTTCACCGGCCAAGCCGACAGACGGCGCCGGCGACAAGGGCGGCACTGAAGTCGAGCACGATACAGCACCCGCCGCCACAACCAGTCAGACATCCTGGCTGCCTGCCTTTATGGCCAACATGTCGACGAAGAAGCAGATTTGGATTTACGGCGCGCTAGGCGCCATTGTTGCCTTTTGTCTGGGTCTGGGCGTGTACCTGTACATGGCCCGCCGCAAGCGGCTCCGGAACGACTCTCGCGATAACTACGAATTCGAGCTGCTCGACGAAGAAGAGGGCGAGGCTCTGAACGGTGGTGGCGGCGGCGGCGGGCTCGGCAGCCACGGCGAGAAGGGATTGGGTGGCCGCAAGGGACGCCGCAAGGCCACGCGCGGCCGGGAGCTGTACGACGCGTTTGCCGATGGGTCCGAGGACGACGAGGACGACCTGGAAGGCGAAAGCAGCGGGTCTGGTAGCCATGGCCACGGGCACGGTGTCCGGCGTTTCAGTCTGAGCTTGGACGAAGACGACGATGACGACAGCTACGACGACGTCGATGCAGGGCGCCAGCGGGCGTACCATGACCGGTCCAGCGAGCACTTGCCCGCGGCGACCACCGACACGACCACCACAGCAGCAGCGCGGCGACAAGTCGCCGATGAAGAGGAGCCGCAGCACCACGTGATTGGCAGTGACTCGGACGATTCAGACGAAGACGGCGATGGTGCCGCAGCACGGCCTGGCAACAACACAAGGCTGTTGTGAGGGCACACGATAGAAGACCAAAGAGGCCAAACAAAGAACAGGAGCGTGTATGCTTGCTTGATTGTATATTTTTTCTTCTTTTCCTTTTGTGCAGGCATTTCGTTCATAGAGTGTATAATACATATTCAATACCAGTGACCAAAATTCCCAATCGCACACAACGGTTTTAGTTTCACGCGTATAGTTTTGCTTCTTCCCCGTGGATTTATAGTTGTGTTCTTTCGTCTCACATTTGTATTTTTTTCGTATTTCTTTTAAGAAAAACTTGGCATGTAAACCTGTTACAGGATTAAAAACGGATGTCATATTAATGTCGATAATGAAAGTCAACCCGGAAACGCCAACTACCGATATAACACTCCATGTGACGAGTTCAAACGCAACGAGAATACAAAACATGGAAGCAGTGCCATAGCCGCACAATTCAGAAGCCCACATCTTCAAAGCAGGAAACGATAACGCGCAACATGAAACGTCAACACAAAGGCAGCCTAGACCGCCAGCACGCCGTCCTTTTCCATCTCCCGTACATAGGCCTCCCACACGCCGGCTACGGCATCGTAGTACGCAATGTGCGCATCGGCCAGGCCGCCCAGTTGCTTCTTGAACTCGGTGCGCTTGATGCGCTCAAAGTAGGCTACCTCCTTGACGACTTCCTCATCAAACAACTCGCTCGTCTTCTTGGCCCGCTCTACCTCGGTCGTCAGCTCCTCCACCCGCAGCTCCAGCTTGCGCTGCCGCTCACGCCGGCTCTGCTCGTGGTCGACGCCGCGGACGTCTTCCAGTTTGCTGCGCAAAAAGCCGCTGGCACCCGCCAGCGCGCCACCGCCGCTGCTCGTGACGTACGAGGCGACACCACCGCCGGCGGACGCAGACCCGCCAGCGTGGGACGAGCCGGCACCGCCCGCCGCGCCGCCGCCGCCGCCGCCCACGCTGCTCTCGCCCAGACCACCACTCCCACCGCCGCTGCTGCTGTCCCTCCGCGTGCTGGACCCCCCGCCGGCAGACAGGCCGCTGTGGTAGTAGCCGCCGGACGTCTGGGCCAGATGGTCGCGGTCGGCCGTGTTTTTGTTGAGGTATTCGGTGAGCTGCTCAAAGTCGAGCTGCTTCTGCTCGCGGGCCTTGAGCAGGTTCTTGAGCGAGCCGCTG
The DNA here is from genome assembly GCF_000820605.1 of Sporothrix brasiliensis 5110. Classification (NCBI taxonomy): domain Eukaryota; kingdom Fungi; phylum Ascomycota; class Sordariomycetes; order Ophiostomatales; family Ophiostomataceae; genus Sporothrix; species Sporothrix brasiliensis. Next base: position 2,540,339 of record NW_024467134.1, read on the forward strand.
TAGGCGACCATGTCGCGCAGGCTGCTGAGGTAGTCCTGGTCGGTGATGTCGCGCAGGCCGCGCAGGCCTGCGGCGGTGTCCTCGACGGATGCGGCAAAGGCGCGCACGGCGTCTTCGACGCCCGGCTCGAGCGTGATGAGTTTCTGGAACTGCTCGGCCAGGTCCTTGAGGTCGGCCTCGAGGTCGGCCTCGCGGCGCACGACGCGGGACACGACCTTTTCGACGTGGGCGAGGTCGTCGTCGAGGCGGTCGGTCTTCTCGCGGACCTCGACGAAGCGGCGGTCGAGGCGGTGGACCTTGGTGAAGACGTTGATGAAGCTGTCGGCAAAGGCGTCAAACATGCTGCTGGTCACACCCTGTTCGCTGCCGCCGCCACCCGCGCCGCCGCCGCCCGAGCTGCCGCCGCCAGGCCCACCGTAGCCACCACCGGCACCGTAGCCGCTGCCGTCCGCGGACGACACACGCACCGAGTGGCTGCGCATGGTGGCATTCCACTCGCCCGACTCGAGGAAGATGTGCAGCAGCGGAGCGCGGCGCAGGTCCGGATGCAACGACAGACGGAAGAGGAAGCGCTGCAGGGAGTAGGCGCGGCGGTTGGTGAAGTCGGGGCCAAAGCGGTCGCCCGTGACGCGGACCATGCGCTGCTTGTCCGGGATGGGCGGCACGGCGGTGGCGGGATAGTCCCTGCAGAGGGAGTTGTAGAGGTACAGGAAGTCGGTGAAGCGGCGGCGGACGGACACTGTCGGCTTCTGGAACGTGGGAAAGGTGGACGTTGTCGTCACGAGATAGGAGGTGAAGGGGTTGCTGCCGCCCTCGTTCTCGGTCAGCGGCGAGGAGACGCGGCACTGCAGGATCTCGGGCCCAAGCGCCGCAGCATCGTGCTCGTCGTAGTTGATCTCACCAGCGTCTCGGCTTCCGCCGCCACGGCTGCTGCTGCTGGCTGGCTGTTTCTGCTTCTGTTTCTGCTTCTGTGTCTCCTTCTGTCGTTCGTCGCCGCCCGGCAACAGCGGCTGCTCAAAGTCGTCGTCGGCCATCCTCGATCTGTTTACGTTGCTGCTGTTCTTGGTCTTGCTTGCTGCGGCGTCGTATGTAGTGCTGTTGTCGTTGTTGTCGTTGGCGATGACGCCTTCGTCGTCGGTGCGCTGATCGCTGTTCCAGGAGATGTTGGAGAAAGTGTCCTGGTCAATGACGGCCATAGCGCCAGGAGGGTTTTGGTAAAAAAGAAATGTCCGACGTACGGAGTAGATGGCAAGTGCAATCGTACGCTGAAGGAGCGACGGGGGAAAATGGGACAACGGGAAAGAGCGCTGTTCACGCGTGGGGAGTGCAGGGAAGGTGCGATAGCTTGGTTGGATGGTGGCGGTTTCGGCTAGCTGCTGTAGAAGGTATCTAGAGGGGTAAGAGCGGCCTGGCCGGGTTGGCGCTGGTCAGGTCAATGGTTGTTGGGGGGAAGGTGCGAATTGTGGTTGTAGGATCGGATCCAATTCGGTGTCGCCTTACGTTTCGCGTGACAGCATCAGAAGAAGGAGGAAGGGACGACAGAGAAAGGCATCCAAGGACAGAAGCAGGGAAGGTGGAAGCCAAGGGAAAGCGCTGGGCTAGGCAACGGGGAAACAGCGACCGAAGACGAAGCTCGGGCAAACCAAGCACTATTCAGCAGCACGAGGCAGCCACGGACAGGTGCCAAACCGGCTGACGTAGTGGGCGGGGTGGTTTCTGAATTGCAGTGGCTGGTGAAACGGGGCTTGCGCGTGCTAGTGAATTTGGTCGGTGCGGATAGGCAGCTATGCTTTGGATGAAGCCATTTTGGCTGTGGAATATGCTGCCAAAAACCACGACGAATGTCTCAGTTGTCTCAGTTGCTTACGACACAACGCAGCACCAACCAAAACAGAAAAGAGTATATGGAGTATTTCGTACAGCGTGCATGCAATGTTAAAGCGGAATTCTATTGTGAATTTGGCCCCTCTTTGTTGTCCAAGGAGCAATGGTGATTCTTCTATCCTGAGCCATCCTCGGTTCATTCGCCAAACCCATGTATCCCTGTAAGATCATACCCTTCCATCCTATATAATGCCAGTATTTTTGTAGTGTTTGTTTTGTCCCATTTTTTTTCGGTTTGTTTGTCTGTTTGATATCGTACAGAGAAGTGTATGGTAAGCCGGTCGATGGCCGCTCTCGTCCCATTTCGCCTCGCAAGGGAAAGGGGTTGTTAAAATGTAGACATGAGAAAAATGACGTAAAGAACAAGGAAATAATAAAAATTCAAACGTCAGATGATGAAGGGAGATGCATGAAGAGACGAAACGAAAAGGAAAATGGGAAATAAAAATGCATGGTGTGCGTATCAGTCGGTGTAGTTAAAAAAACAGCCTTGTAAAAAGTCGATTGTTTGTGAATAAGTGCGGCCGTACAAGACGAGAGAAGAAAGAATAGAATGCAGAAGCGAATAGGGCGAGACAACCGACCAGACACCAGGCAACGATCAGTTTACTCGGCCTTCTTTGCGTCCTTGGCCGCGTCGGCCGCCGCGGGCGCCTGCGCCTGGCGGCCGGCGTTGGCCCGGTCCTGCTCGGCGTCAATGGCCTCGGTGGCCTGGGCGGTGGTAATGTTGGCATCCGCCTCGGCGTGCAGCTGGCGCTCCTCCTTCTCGTCAATGTCTTCGACGTCTCGGGGCGTCGCAAAGCCCGTCTCCTGGTTCTCCTGGTTCTGCTCGGCCTCGTCCTCAATCAGCTCCTCCTGCTCCTTGAGCACCTCGAGACGCTGCTTGTTGGTGGCGGCGCCCTCGGCGTTGTGGACCTCGAGCTCAATCTCGTGGAAGAGCTCCTCGGGGATCGACGACAGCACGCCCGTCAGCGCCTCGATCTGCGTGTCGACGGCGCTGACGCTGCTGCTGCTGCCGGCCGGCGACGAGGTCGTGGCCGACGACGTCTGGCCGTACATGTAGGCGTTGCTCAGCACGAGCAGCGTCGAGGGCACGCCCTCCTTGAGGCGCAGGTCCAGCCAGGTCTGCAGGTCCTCGCGCAGACGCGCGGGCGACACGCCGTACGACTGGATGCCGCGGCTGGCGCAGGCCGTCTGCAGCTCGCCCACGGTCAGGCTGTCCACGCCCTCGTAGCTGATGGCGCGGTCGTCGCGCTTGATCTGGCGCATGCGGTGGCGGATCTGGTAGCGCAGCATCATGTCGGTGCCAAAGGTGTTGAGGTTGAGGTAGCGGCACATGGAGACCAGCTGCGGCCGCGACAGGTTGTCGAGCGTGACGTCGTCCTTGAAGATCTTGCACACCTTGATCACGTCGTCGGCCGTGGGCTTCTCGCCGGTGGCGCGCACCTTGCGGAAGAAGTTGGTGAACTCGGCGCGCTGCGTGGTCGCCGCCTGGATCGGCAGGCCCGTCTCCTTGAGGGTCAGGCGCAGAAAGTCGCTGACCTCCTTGCGCGTGGCACGCAGGAACGAGGCCTTCTTGTCGCGCGACGTCTTGCCCTCGTACGTGCTGGGCAGCAGGTTGGGGAACAGGCGCAGGGCGATGGGCAGCAGCAGCTCGGCAAAGGGCACAATGACAAACACGGAGAAGGGCACGAGCCGGCCCAGGTCCTGCACGGTGCGCTGCAGCTGGCGGTTCTCGCGGCGGGTGAGCTCGTAGCCGGCCGCCATCTTGACGGCCAGGCGCGTGCTGATCTTGACCTCGGTGGCCAGCAGCTTGGTGCCGTCCCAGTAGTGCTGCGCCTCCTTCTTGATCTTTTGGCCGAGCGTCAGCTTCTTCTCCTCCTTCTTGCCCTCTTTCCCCTCGACGTCGACACCGGTCGCGTCAGCGTCCGCAGACGTGGCAGTGACAGCTGTTGGCGCAGAGGCATCGGATGACGACGGAGCGGCAGCCGTTGTGGATGTGGCGCCCTTGGACGACGACGTCTGGGCAGTGCTTGGCGATGCGCTGCTGCCGGGGGACGACTGGGTCTGCGTAGCGTTCGAAGCCTTGGCGGCGGCAGCCTTCTGGCTCTCCTTGGAAAGAGGAATCTTAGCCTTTTCTGGGTCAAAGCCGGGTGGCGGACCGGACGGCGGGCCGCCGGCGGATGTGTGCGTGTCGGTGGACAAGGCGCGCATGGGCACGCAGAGCGCGAAAGCGACGTTGTTGCGGGCGCCGAGGTTCCGCGAATTGTGCATTAGGTGCATGGAGGCGGCGCGCATGGCGGTCCGGGGCATGTTGCGGCCTGGAAGGGGAGAGGAGAGTCTGTTAATTGGGGCCACAAAGGGGGAAGAGATTCATAACATAAAAAAAAGGTACATGCGCAGCAAGGACGCAATGCGACATACCTCGTCCCAGGAACGGGTTGTTGGAGGCCGTGGCCCGGCGGGCGGCATTGAGAGACACGCTCATGATGGAGCAACGGTTGACCGAAGATGTAGAGCCGGCGATGGGCGCAGATGCTGTGCAAGATGGAAGAGGTCGATGTAGCTATTTTGGACTACAACTGGAAAATGCGCAGATGTCGGGGTCTAGGCGAGGAAGACGCCGGATGGCAGCGGAAGAACAGGACGTCGACAATGACAAGTATAATGGAACGCACGGAATGTTCGGCAAGGCGTGCAGAACGTTGCGATGGCGAGAGGTGCAGGAAGATGAGCTGCTGTTCGGGTGGTGTTTGTCGAGGAACGGAAGTGAAGGCACAAGGATGGCAGAAAAAGGACAAGAAAGAGGCGGAGGGACAAAGGAGTGAAAAACAGCGTAAGGCAGGAGGACAAAAGGCCTAGAAGAGGCAAGACCCAGGCGAGCCAGCTGGCTCCGGGCGGGTAATAAGCCCCAGGGCGTCCCGTCATGCTCCTGCCTTGTCAACCAATCGGCGCAAGAGTCGTGGGCGCTGAGTAGCTCGTTCCGTTCGAGGGAGAGTCACGTGCAGCCCCACAGTGCGTGGCTCTTGCTCTTCTGTGAGTTTCCGTTTCGGTTCCTGTTCCAGAAACTGGGCGAAAAGCGGGTCCGCTGTGGAAGAGGCCATACGATGTATGTACGAATTACGTACCTCGTGCTGGGGCCGGCCTGGAGAGAGGGAATGCGCTGACGGATGGCGGGCAGTAGTGGCCTGGCCCTGCTTAACTACCAAGTTCCCAAGAAGATGTACGGAGCACGGAGTTTTTGTCCTAGCTAAACGGAAAGCACGTATGTAATGAAAGAAAGCGGATGAAACGGGAAATAGCACAACCGACAAAAGAGGAAAGACGTGGGATGCAACAGAAGATAGTGGACACACATAATCCGACTTGGACGCAATGCGGCGGTTGTGACGCTGGAAAGCGTGCCGTCTTGCTGTGTTGGTGGTTTGAACGCCGCCGTCTGCCCGGAACCACCGGGTGGCAGCTCCAAGTACGTGTATGTTACGACTTACGGAGTGTGCTGGCACAAGACGGAGTTGGGCCTTTCGGCATTGCTTGTTTCCGGTCCTTGGCTTCTTGGGCCGATGACCACCTGTGGCATTCTTTCAAGTTTACTTTGCCCGGACCATGGGAAGCTATGTTCCTGTTCAGCCAAGCGTCTCCCAGGCGGAAAAATGATGTAAGCCTTTGCTTGCCCTTGCTCCTTGGCATATCTGTAGAGTGCCTGTGCTAGTGTTTTAGCCCCTCGAGCCCCTGTCTTGGTCGAACGAGCAGCGAGCTCAACAGTTGGCAAGGCCGCCCCGCCCCGGAGCATGCTCGAGGTGTGCTTGCGAGAACCCGAAAACGAAACAATTTAATCTCGAGTCTCTTGTTAGGAGATGAAGTATCTCGACATTGCAGGATCGCTCCTTCCTCAATCCTAACCTGTCTTTGCTGCCCGAGCTCTTGCCGCCTCATCTCTGCGCTTGTGTTAATCGAATATCCCATGCCTAGCTGCAGGGTCTCTTTATTTGCCGCCTACTTGCCGACCCGCTGACATCGACTTGCCTGCCGGTCTAGCTACCTGGCACTTGGCGTAGTCGTTGTTATTTTGCTGTTCAACACGGAGTAATGCGACAGTCGGTTGGGTGCATCGCTCCTTCCGATGTGATGTCGCCGTGACAGCTGCATCTTAGGCCGTTCCTGCTTTCTGTGGACGGACAAACTAATTTTGGCATCTTTGCGGTTGCCGTATTTAATCTTGGAATTTGGAAGCTGCCCCTCATCCCCGGGTCTTAGACCGAGGCAAGTGCCGCTCTATATTCTGTACTTTATACTTTGATCGCTCCTGCCCACTTAGCACAGACCCCCAATTCAGCAAGAGCTTCTTCCGTCTGGATGCACTCCACCAATTCGCGTCCCCCGTCTCCCAGCGCCCCAAACATGGCTCACACCACAAACCCGATGCCGGACCTGCCGCCGCCGCCGCCCGTGTCCCGACGCACCATCCCCGTGGCCGGTCTGCTGGTCGACTTTTACGGCCTCGACGAGCTGCCGGCAGACACCGAGTCCGTCTCGGTGCTGTGGCTGCACCACCCGCGGCTGCGGTCGCGCGAGGACATGGCCGACATTGGCGCGCGGTGCGTGCAGGTGGTGGCCGATGAGAGCGCCACGACGCGCACGAAACACCGCCTGGTCGCGGCCGCGTTCGACCAGCGCAACCACGGTTCGCGGCTGGTGTCGCCGCGGGCGAACGCGGCGTGGCGCGAGGGCAACACGACGCACGCCCAGGACATGTTTGGGATGATTGCCGGGACGGTCTCGGACACGCACCTGCTGATTGACCTGGTGGACGGGTACCATCACCACGACGGACACGACGGCCGGGGACAGGTGAAGGCAGGGCCGGGGAGCGAGCCCGCGCAAAAGAAGGGCCACGCCGCCTCGGACGAGAGAGACGCCGCCTATGCAAGCGGCATTCTGCCGGCCCACGTGGCGGTGACGCAGCATGTGGTGCTGGGCGTGTCGCTCGGCGGGCACAGCGGGTGGCAGCTGCTGTTTGCCGACGAACGCGTCACGGCGGGTGTCCTCATTATCGGGTGCCCAGACTATATTGGTATGTTTTCATGTTGTCTTGTTTCCTGTCCAGCGCTTCATCATCTGCGTCCTGGGCATGCTTCCGCTAACCGTGCTAGATCTCATGGTCGAGCGCGCCCGCCTTTCCAAGCTGGCCACGTACAAGGCCGCTGCCGAGGGCGGCCCGCCGTTCTTGGGCAGCCGCGATTTCCCTGCGGCACTCGTTGGCTCCGTCCTCAAGCGCGACCCCAAGGGTATTGTATTCGGCACCAACGCGGCCGTGTGGCCGTCGACGGCCGACGGCGAAAAGGCCGTGCACGACACCTTGCAGAAGCACGTCGTCGGCAAGCGGTTCCTCGTGTGCTCAGGCGGCGCGGACAAGCTGGTGCCGTACAAGAACGGCAAGCCGTTTTTGGACGTGTTTAAGAAGGCGGCGGCGACGTGGCCGGACCTGAGGCTGTCGGTGACAGACAAGATATACGATGGTATTGGACACCAGTTCAGCTCGGACATGGTCGTGGACGCCATCCAGTTTGTCGTGGAGACGGTGGCGGACGCGCCGGCTGCAGATGGCGGTCAGAGTCCAAAGACGTCAAAGATATAATGGGATCATGACACACTCGGTGAGCAAACAGAACAGAAAATAAATAAAAATAAAGATAAAAACTGTTTATAGCATGGTCTATCATTGCATTCCATCGACCGCCACATGACCCAGAAACGTGCCAACGACCGTTTCAGCTGTTCCACGGCCGCGGAACGTCATCGTCCAGGGCCTCCATATCGATGCCCACCATCCGCGTCCGCAGTCTGCTGCGCTGCCGTTCCTCGTCGTCCACAAACAACAGCTGGCTGATCTTCCACGGGTTGCGTGCCCGTCGCTTGCCGGCGAGAAGGTCGCCGACGCCGTGCGGATCCTCGGTCCAGTGGTCGACGACGGTGTGCGCGCCCGCCATGGCCTTTTGCTTGTCTTGGGACACCGACGCCTTGCTGTTGCTGTCGCTGCTGTCGCTGCTGTCGCTGCTGTCGCTGCTGTCGCTGCTGTCGCTGCTGTCGCTGCCGTCGTTGCTACTTTTGTTGTCCTTGGGGTGTGCGTTGCCAAACTCGGCCGGTAGGTTCGGCGGGTTGATGCCAATAAACGCTACACGGCTCTCGACTGGGAGGAACCCAATGGCGTCGGGCCCGCAGTGGCAGTCGACCAGGCGGGACAGTTTGAAAGCATGGCTGACAATCGTGAGCCGAGCTGGCCAGGCAGACGAGGCTGGCAGAGGAGACGAAGCAGCCGCGGTAGAGGCGGCCAGCTCGTGGACGTGCCTCCAAAAGGCAACGAGGCTGAAGAGGATGTTGTAGTACGAGTCGAGGGCTTGTTCTTCGACCAGAATGCGCCGGTGGAGCGGAATCGGCGAGAGCGGATGCGCGCCCTGTTGTTGCTGTTGTTGCTGTTGTTGTGCGTCACCAGCGTCTGGCAGCAGTCCAAAGTAGTCGTTGGCGGCTGCTAGATTGGCATAGCTGCGGGCTTCAGACAGCGGCGTCTCTTTGCGTGTGGGACCGCCCGAAAAGGCCACAACGGCACGCCCGTCGTCCGCCAGCGCCTGGATGCCAGCTTTGATGTGCTCGATGAACGTGGGCGTCTCGCCGGCCTTGTAGCTCTCAATCAGCCACTCGGCCTCGTCATGGCCGCGCGCCGGTCCGCCGCGCCAGATGCCGTGGCCGCACACCACCACGAGATGATTGGGAAGCGGCGGTGATGTTGTCATCGTAAAGAGCAAGCGCTGTAACAATCGATTGGCACGCACATTGGGAAGGTTAAATAGCCTCGCTTTTGTTGAAGGGTGTGTATGGAGTAGCAGTAGTAGCCATGGGTTGAGCGTATGTGTGTACAGACGATATAATAAACACGGTGTTATACCCGCCGAATAACCTCAACAACCTCCCTGCAAATCGCGGCCCGTCTTTGGGGGCCAAGCACCGGCGCTACACAGCCTGGCACATGCGCTAAGCATGCCTGCACAGGTGTGCACGTCCTGTGCACCGTCTGCGCCACAGCAAGTATGCACGCGGTTATAAGTATATAGCTCTAAGCGTACGGCCTCATCCATTAACGAGGGACACAAAGAAGGAGGCCCCAAACAAGTTCTAACAAGTGTTGTAAAGTCCTCGAAAGGTAATGTGGCTCTCTGTAGTTCTTACTGCCTATACTACCATAAACGTCTATAAATATGGTACTATCCCGCACTAGAGGCTCGCTGGATTTCCTCCTCCTAATCAAGACCATCTAGTGTGCCCTTTTTCATTCTAAAGCTTCACTTTGACAGAAAGCCGTCTTACGCATCAGCCGAATCATGAGTTCTCGCAGTTTAACCTGGGGCCGAAGAGCAACTTATCCAGACGAAGCTATCGCGTTTACTTTAAAAAACGGGCTCCCTAATGTTACAAAGGCACTTCCCAAGGGAGAGAGTCTCTGCTAGGTGATCAGGCTAGGGAGGGGGTTCTTGTTCTTATAAAACAATGAGAAGGTGTAACGGTCGAATAATAATCAACACGTATGATGGGGCTTGACATATCCAATCGATATTTTTTTCCCCTCAAATACGCAGTGCGCCCAAAATCTTCTGGACAGCCTGTTCGTCTCCTTGTATCGTATTCTCCTTGTCGCTGTCCACCCACCCATTTGTCCATCCGCCCCCAAAGTCAATTAGCCACAAGTCGCCGACAGGGGCTTCTTCTTCCCCATGCACAGCCCCCGTCAGGTCGTCGGCCCCGCCAACGCCGACAATGAGATTGCCCGTTTTCCCGTCGCCCCAGACAAGACCCAGGGCGTGCAGGGCGTCCACGGATGCGCGGAGCTGCCGGGCCCATCGCTGCTTGTGGTGCGCAGCGAGTGGCTTACGCTTCCCGCGCTTCTCGCGCTTTAACACATTGGATAGCCTCTCGCCTGATATCCACTCGCGGACAAAGCCGACGATGCGCTGGTTCTCTGGGTGTGTGACCAGGCCGACGAGACGCGGCGTGAACACGCGCATGGACTCTGCCGGCGCAGAAAACGTTGATGCCTGATATTTGTGTTCGTGCAGCGCCAAGAGGCACTCAAGCTCGCGCCGCAACGTAGGACTTGCTATGAGGCCGGCCGAGTATTCCGTCGCTTTACAAAGAAGATCGTTCGAGGCCGTGTAGATGTCGTGGCTGTCGACGTCGTCCCCGTTGTTGCGTGGCACGACACGGACACGCGTTACGGTACCACCACTAAGGATCTCTTCGATAACGTTGATGTCGTTTGTTGTGTACCGCGGAAAATGATACAGACGGGATAAGAGCGATTGGATTTCCTCAACACTACCATCAACGTAGTCTTCGGAAGGAGGCGCCCAGCGGTCTTGGACCTCGCTTAGGGACATGGGTACAATCTTGGGCTGTGTATCGGGGGCCTCTCTCCGAAAGGCAAAATAATGTGTCTTGGGGTAGAGCAGCGAGTGGAGTCTGCTGTTGCCTTGATGTGGCGACGGCGCGGGAGCCTTTGGGGCGACGCGCCGAAATTCTTCCTCTCCCGCCGGCTGGATGATGTCGAGAATTGCGGTGGAGACGGTGTTGTGTGTATCAACGGAAATTTGGCTAATCAGATCAACAACGCGTTTCTCTATGGAGCTTTCCTTAGACTCGAGGGGCGCCAAAACCGTGATCGAAATCAGCTCGTCGTTGAAAAGCAGCATAATGTCGGCTTCAAATTCGTCTCCGAAGTGCAGTTGGATGATGTCGACATTGTCCCCGTCATAGTCGTCTCCGTCAAAGTCGTTTCCGTCAAAATCGTCCTCGGTGTCGCTTGAACCGGAAGGAGAATGCGTTTCGTGTTTTATTTCGTTTTCCATTTTTATCTTCTCCGCGTTGTTCTTATTTCGATTGTTTTTGTTGTTGTTGTTGTTGTTGTTGTTAGGGAGTGAAGGGAAGGGAGGCTGGCGTTTTTTTAAATCCGTGTTTTAGTTTCGCGGGCTGGGCCGCCTTTAAATCGAGCAGCCGATGGGTTGATCCTTGTTCCTGAGGCACTTAGATAGGAGAAAGTGGCGCTGGAGGCAGATTACGAGTCAGTGCACGCCCAGCGAAGCGGGATACACTTCATTACCTGGCCAGACTCTACCAAACAAAGCTGTGGGAGATGTCAGACCACCCTTTTTTTTTTTAATCATAGACTGTCCCAGCCGCCCTGTGGCAGCTATGCAGTAGTGTGCGACTATTAATACTGGTTCTCCCGCATCCCGTTTTCCGGATTCAACTTTCCCCCTTCAAGAATTGCCCGTCTTGTACACGAAGCCGTTCGTCCAAGAGGTGTTGTCCGTCTAACGAGATGTGGGAGCTCCAGCATTAACAGCCTTCCTATCTGTTCTATCTATGAGGTCTTGTCAGGCCCTGCCGGCGGTGTGTTCCGATATGGGCTTTGAGTGTTGCTTTACCCGGCCGAATCCCGGGTCGATGGAGTTCCCTTCCGTGCTTTGCCTTTTCCCATGCTTCCTTCCACTCGCGTTGCATGGCCTGGCGGATCGAGAGTTTTGTCGTGGCCATGAGTAATTTTTGAGTGGGTTGCCCAGAGCTGCCGCGGGGGTCGGAGCCGCCTTCTTTGCCGCTTGATCTGCCCATGGCCGACCCTATGGATGTCGAGTACGATCTGTAGGGCCAGTAGCTTGAAGGTCTGCCGCGTACACGTTGACGTAGATATCGGTCCCATGTATTGTCGTCTCCTCGCACCCAGTCCTCCCGTTGGTGTAAGTGCGACGGCGGCGGCCCCTACGTGCCCGTTGATCGCGCTGCCGTCGGTAAACAACCGTATATTTACATGATGAGGATGCTTGGGCTGTGGCATGCGGCAGCCGGAGGGCGTGTGTCGAATTGGCCGTCGTGTCTCTTATAAAGTGCACCAGCTCGTATTTTGCCCGGTTAAACTGGCATCCATGCTTGGCCGCCCAGTCTGTAACGGCGTAGGGCCGTTGAGGCTGGGCAGGCAGAGGCACTGCCCAGGGTGTAGGCACGGGGCCCGGGAATAGGGGCACGCTCCTGATCAGAAGTCTCACCGCCCGGACTTTCTTCTTTCCTTTCTCTCCTTTCCTTCGGTATCTGGAAGTTTCGTTAGAATTGAGCTCCATTGCCTCGAGGCTACCTGTGCTTTGCCAGCTAGCCCGTTACATCACTGTCACAGAGCAAGCGGCCGTCATTCAGTTGCAACTTTCCGAGATACACTTAAGCGTAACTCTTATTGTAAGATGTTGGCCTAGTACAAGTAGAAGGTCCTGTGGCTGTGCCTCCAGCACAACAGGCACAGCGAGCACAGGTGGAACAGGGAGCACAAGCACAGGGGAGCACATTCGCTAAGCAGCTTGGAGCAGGGACGGCGCAGGGGCACGTCCAAAGAAGGAAATTTCAAGTGAGGGTTTTCGGTTCGTATATTGGGCTGATTTATTACATTGCCGACTTCGCCGAATCATGTGACCAGTATTAAAGGGACTAAAGCGGGATATCCCTGCGTCACAACACGGACACTCGCGGCAGCCCGGTTTCGCCGCCTGACTGGCGCAGGAGACGGAGTGTATCCGATACTAGGTAGAGACTGCCGGCAATCACAACCGGGTAGCCGTGACCACCGTCGGCCGTCGCCCAGCGGAGCGCTGATGCGAGACTGTTGGGATCATGGACGATGCTGCCCTCCTCGATTACAGACTGGGTGGTGGGGTGCTGGTCCGTCTCTGCGTTCAAACCCAGCTCTGTTGCGCGCTTTAGAATGGCACTGGGTGCCGCCGGCTTCACCCATGGCATACCATCCACAGGGCCGAATGTGACGGCCGCCACGCGGTCACCTGGCCGTAACAGTGGCCGCAGGATCTCGTCAAGGTCCTTGCCCTGCGAGGCAGCAAGAATCCAGGTGATGGGCCCGCTACTGTGACCGCCGCGCAGGTGCTTGTTGACGTAGGCTGCCAGGGCATCGGCGGACTGCGGGTTGTGTGCGCCGTCGAGGAGGACTGGAACCTTGTTTGGTATATGGTCGTCATCGGCATTGCCTTTCGCCTTTAGCAGTGGGGCAACATCGAGCTTCTGCAGCCGACCGGGCCAGCGCAGCTGTTGTGCAATAGACGCAAGAAACTCCGTGTCAGGTTCATTTTCGGCGTCGGCGGTTGCGTCTGCACTACCAACATTACCGTCTTTACTGCCTATCTGGCCCGTGGCAATCTGGAACGCCGCATAAGCGCATGCCAAGTTGGTCAGCTGGTGCGGTTCAAGTCCCAGCCGGGCCACGGGACGCGCCAACCCCCCACTGGCGTTGGCGCTGTGTCCGCCTCGCAGGAGCAACAACGGGTCCGGGTACACGAGCGGTGCGCCGACCGCCTTGGCCCGTGCCTCCAGCACGTCCCGCACGGCGTGGTCGTCGCGGTTGGCCGGGTCCACGACGCAGGGCACGCCTGGTTGCATGATGCCCGCCTTGTGCGCCGCGATAGCCGCTGTGGTGCTGCCTAGCAGTCCTTGGTGGTCGAGGCCGATGCGTGTGACGATCGTGACGGCGCGCTCCGCACGCATGGCCGTTGTAGCGTCGAGGCTGCCGCCAAGACCACACTCCACGACACCGAATCCGCCGCTGGGCAGGACCGCGTTGAATACCTCAAAGGCCGTTGCTGTCAGCAGCTCAAACTCCGTGGCGCCAATCTGCTCGGCTCGGTCGCGTTGGAGGACAGCCTCTTCGGCACTGTGGAAGGTGGCCTCGGGCACCACGCGCTCATCAACGACCACGCAATCCCAGCGGTCGACAAAGTGCGGCGACGTGAACCGCGCTGAGGGCACACCGCGCGCATGGAACATCGCCGACAGATACGCGCAGACAGAGCCCTTGCCGTTGGTGCCGGCAACGTGGACGGCTTTCCACGCCCGTGGCGGTGCGTGCTGCAGTAGCCGTCCGATACGAGCAAGGCCGAGGTCGATCATTGTCGGAACAAGGCAAAGCGATGTGGTGTGGCGTGGTTGCGACGTGAAACGAACGCGATATGACGAGCTTGTGAATGATCGGGTGAATCTGATGTCTGTGCGATTTTATATATCGGCTGGACCCACTATTGTTGGCCAGTGTCGTTAGTTAGTCTGCCATACACTATCGCTGGGCGAGCTCTAAGCGCACAACCTTGAAGCTTATCTCACCTTCACCTCATTCCGTCCAGAGTTATCACAGAAAACAATAAAAAAACACGAAACAAGAATACGCATGCCTAATTGCTAAACGCGGGCCTTGCCCTTGCCGTCAACTTTGATGCACCTACAAAGAGGAAATGCGGTCCATGACAGTATAAAGAATCAAAACATGCCACCGTTCCCTTTTGCTCGTCATCTGCTAAATCTACCCGACTCCGGAATCCCCAAAACGGAAATTGAATCGAAAAAGGACAACGAGAAAAGAAAAATAAGTGTCATATAAAGTTGTATGGAACGGATGCACGCCCCTGTGAATGCTATGCGGGATTAAGTAGAGAGACACACACAGCCCATAGGACATGAAATAGGCGCGCGAAAAAAGAAGTCCAAAACAAAACAGAACAAATGAAGTAATGAGAACTAGTAGCGGCTAGGACTCTCTGGACTCCCTCCTCTATCCCGTACGGTATCGACTAGCTCGCTGTCCTGCGCAAGCATATCACGATCGTCACGATCAGGAATAAGCAGCAGCGAGCTAGACCGAGAGGCAGCGCCCGCGTATCGCCGCCGCTGCCGAGCGATATCCTAGGACCACTTGACATCGGCACTGGGCGCTCGTGTACGGCGTCGGTTGCTCACTTTGACCTCGCTGCCCGCGCCGTGACGGCTGCCGGCCCCACCGGTGCCGTTAGCATTGGTCGCAGCAATGATGCTGGTGCGTCGATCGCTGCTGCTGCTGCTGCTGCCGGTGCCGCTGCTACCGCCGTGGCCAGTCATTCCACTGCCGAGAGCCGACAATCGCTCGACACGCTCTCCTGCCCCCGCAGCCACGGCCGACAGGCCGAGTCCCAGCCCCAGTCCGCCAGCCATCGAATACCGCCCACCCACATTCTCCTTATTCGACATGGAGCTATCCGATCGGCTGATAATGGCTGGCCCGAGGCTCGACCGGCTGCCGTGGCGACCGTGGCCCATGGGCTGACGAGGAAGCCGGCTTCCCCCACCATTCGTAGGCGTCGTAGACGTCATTGTCGAGCCGTTGGTGCTGGAGAGTGACGCAAGGCTGCTGTTGCTCGCGCTCCCAATCCCACTAACCTTGGACAGCGAGGAGACGCTGCTTCCACTGCTCGAGTCGCCGCTGACGCGCCGGGGAATAGCCGATACACCGTCTCGGCTCCGTGGCCGGTATGCTAGGGCATCTCGCTCGTGGGCCAACGCCACAGCCGACCTCCGGTGCGTTGCTGCCACCTCGATCAAAGCCGGGCTCGCAGATGACAAGGACGATTGTGAGTGCTGGAGCGCGCGGTACTGGTTGTACTGGCTGTGCCGCTGGTTGTGCGCTAGGGCTGCTGCACCGTTGTGTGTGGGCGTCAGGGGTGCAGACACGGACGACTGTAGTCCCGGCGGCGTGTAAAGTGTTGTCCGGCGTTGCGCACCGGGTCTTGCTCTCGAGGAGCTCGGTGCTGCCATGGACGATGCATTGTTGGTGGCCATCGCCATAGCGGCCGCATCGGGCGGAACGTCAATGTGGGACCGCACAAGCTCTGCAGCCAAGTTCCGCACCAGAACGGCCGAGTCCTTCTCAGCCAGCTTCTGGACAGCCTCAAACAGGATCGAGAGGTGCATGCGGCCCGCCCGTGTGGAGCTGACGCCCATGTCGGCGCCCGAGTTGTCCATAATGTTGCGTACAAGACGCAGGAGGTTCAGCCGTACTACGGCTTTCTTGTGCGTGAACTTTTGTGCCACGCCAGAGTACATCTCGGCCTGGGCCAGGTCCGCCGCCAGCGAAGGACTCAGCCGCAAGACCTTGAGGAGCGGCTCCAGAAGGTTCGGGTCGAATGCGTTGACCTTGGCCGTGTTGAAGCACGCAACGATGGCCGTCTTGAATCGCCCGTCGTTGAGAAGATGTGCCTCCACCTTTGCTGTCTCTTCCTGAAGCCTATGTTGTGTTAGTGAGGAGAACATTGAACATTGTAGCGAGATTGTGTGGAACGGGCAACTGAACTCACCAAATGAAGATAGCGTCAAGGGCAGTGACCTGCCAGTACTGGTCGGCCAACAGGGAAACGTAAAAGTCCAGGCCCTTGTTTTGCCAGAGATAGCGCCGTCCTTTGCTGCCCGAGTGGGCCATGTCGCACAGAATTGGAAGAGCAAACTCCTTCGGAGGACGTTCGGTCTGCATGATCTTCAATAGAAGAGGGATGATACCGTTGACGGCTGCGTACTCTTGACGCTCCTTGCTGAGACGGCAGAGGTTGAACATGGTGTTGAGGACCTGGTTCGAAATTTCGCGGAAGTGATTCTGGCCCTTCTTCATGCTCTGGCTCAACACATCTATTAAGAAGTCAATGCCATCGGCAGAGTGAAGGGTCTCCAACGTCGTAGAAAGCATCGACAGGTTCTTGATGAACTTGAGCATCGTGATCTGGTGGATGGGCGTCATGCGCCGCAGGTCCTTCAGAACGGTCTTGAGAACTTGTCTATCCGCAACAACCTCCTTCACATAGTTTTCCGCCTGCGAGAAAAGGTAGAAAATGTTCACGATGCGGCCTTCGATCAGCTCGGACAGGCCGGTTCCGTCTTCGTCATCTTCATCAAGCACCTTGTGTAAAACGAGTGCCAACGGGTCGAGAATCTTGCTGCGTGAGAAAATACGGCAGAAGTCGTTCTTTGGCGTAGGTCCTTGCAGTTCAAATACGTTCCAGATGCCGTTGACACCGATCAAGACCAAGTCACGGGAGGAGTCGTAGTCTTCATCCAAGAACTCGACGAGCACGTTGAGACCACCAGCGCTGACAAACATCTGTAGTGTGGTCGTAGATGTCTGGTACATTTGTCGAACAAAGGCAGCAGCCTCGAGCCGAATCTCGTTGGAGTATTGCCGAGCAGCAAACTTGGTGATGATAGGAATCCCACCGACGAAGCAAAGGTTTTCTTGAAGCTCGACATCATCGAGAATAATCTGAGATGAAAACGTTAGCATAATGCCGGGTAGTGGATAGATAGCAAAAACTTATTCGAAAACTTACCGCGTTGACGATTTTCAGAAGCTGCAAAATCATATCCTGGCGGCTCTTAACCGTGCAGGGCTCCAGAATCTCGAGAATTGGTAGCAACCCGTGGGAGCTGATGATGAGGTCTTTGATTTCGGTGTTCTCCCATAGCAGGGATAGCTGGAAGAGAGTGATTAGTAACGTACCGCAGACATAACAAGATTAAGGGGAACAGAGCTTACCAGGTCCTCTGTCAATTCGGACAGTTGGTCTTCTCCTTCCGTGGTTTTCAACGACCTGACGAGCTCCTCGACCCTCTCAGCCAAGCGCGCATGCCGATCTCTGGCAATGTTCGCTTCGAGGTCCATCTCGTCCCAGCCAGGATCCATCATGGCAAATGGGTCGTCTTCATCTTCCTCGTCACCGAGCCACGAACTATGAGAGAGCTTGGATAGGAGCATCAGACCACCGCCGTCCTCCGATCCAGCATCACTTTCCTCTTTGTCGGTGAGGTTGTCGCCGGGGCCGAAAATGTCAGAGAAGTCTTCGTCTTCTGCGTCTTCGGCAAAACGCTCGATTTCAACAGACGACCTCGTTCGGCGCATGGGCCGGTCTGGCAGCACAGACGGCCGAGAGGCAGCTTGTCGGCGCATGCTGCCCCCTGCAGGAGCCTGCATTGAACGGGGAAGGCTGGTGAGGTCGGAGGGGTGGAAAAGCTGAGGAGAGTCCTGTGGTGTACTGTAAGAGCGAACAAGTTCGGAGCGAGGGACCGGAGCCGGAGGTTCAGCAGGGCCGTTCAGCACCATATTTAACCGGTTGCTAGTAAATACCAGGTCGCTCTCCGCCAGTAAGTCGGAATAGTCTTCCACTGGCTGCTCTTGGTAGGCCATCTCAGGGCGGGACGGCAGTTCGAATTTGCTGCCAAAGGACATTTTCGTAGGTGACCTGGTCATTGACGAGTCGTGAGAAATGGGGGATGCATACTTGCTCCTACGTCTTCGGATGGGTTTCGGCGAGTCGGCTTGAGGCGACGTCACTGTGCTGGAGGATGCGGAAGACGGCATTGGAGGAGGTGATATCGCGTCTCCTCTCGCGAATGCATTGCTAGCTGTTGTTGCAGCTGCGATGGCAGCAGTCACGGTCGCCTTGTCCGATTTTCTGTTGATTGGGCGGATCGTCTGCTCCTGGAAGTCGGGCTCCGCAAGCTCTTTCACAGGTTTAATTGTCATCAACTGCTCACCCTCCAGAGCGTCGTTATCCCAGTTGGCGGACACATTGCGGGAGTCACTTGACGCGAACTGCTTCAGCCGGTCGCTGGACAGCAGGCCGCCAAAGTTGTCGTGGGGCTTAAGGTTCTGCAGTGCCGTTGGCGAGATGGCAGTTGCAAAATCATTATCCCAGTTGTCCTCATCTTTATTGCTTGTTAGATAGGGATCGAAGCTGACAAAGGAGAAACAAAAAAAAAAAAAAAAAAAAAAAAAAAAGAAAAAAAAAGAAGAGAGAGAGAGAGAAAAAAGAACTGACCTGCAAGCTCGGGTGAGCTGAAAACGTCGGCCATTGGTCGGGGTTTGGCAAGATGGAGCGCGCGAGCGCCACGTTGAATCTCACTGGCACCGTGCCTTGAGATTAGCGGCCCCATCAACGGGGGTCCCGAGTTGTCTGAACCGGTCGAAGCTCTCAAGTTTGTCTCGGACGACTCAAGAGCGCGGTTCCAGCGCACGACTTCTTCGACAGCTTCCGACGGGTTTTTGGAGACCGGTGCGTCACTCCGACGGCAGCTCACGATCCAAGGGTGCCGGCCCAGCTTTTTCGCAGATACTCTCAAATTGGGGTCCTTCTGGAAGCATTGCATGAGGAAGTCCCGTGCGGCCGGCGATACGCCCTCTGGGAGTGGTGGGTGGTCATCGTTGACGATGGCAAACAAGGCTGGCATGGCAGCCAGGTTGTGGTAGGGTGGCCGACCCTGCAACAGCTCGATCACAGTGCAGCCTACGCTCCAAATATCAGACGCAGAGGTTGCGCCGGATAGCTGGATGATCTCGGGGGCCATCCAATATGGTGTGCCGACAACCTGTGCTTCCTTATCTGGACCGGCCAGACTGCTGGTGGAGACACCAAAGTCGGCGAGCTTGACTGTACCGTCTTTTGTAGTCAAGATGTTTGCGCCCTTGATGTCGCGATGAATGACACCTTGGTCATGAAGGTACTGCAGGCCTTGCAAAACCTGCGTCATGTAAACGCCGACAAGATTCTCGGGGAACTTTCCATATGCTTTGCATATGGAGTGCAACGAGCCGTTTTCGCAATATCTAAAGGGACTGTTAGCTTAAACGACAAAGAGATCTGCGGTGGCCCGCGCATCCCGAGTACTGGAACAGCATACTCTAATATGATGTTCAGGCAGTCAACGGATTTGACAAAGCCGATGTATTTGACAATATTGTCGTGCTAGAAGGCGAGAAGGGTCAGTAATGTAGGCCTCAGTACTGCTCATCGGCAGACAGGCTTGACACCGGGTGCCACATACGTGTAGGTTTTTGAGTAAGTCGATTTCGGCCTATGGCGGTAACATGTTAGCATCATATGTCACGTACAGTCTCTAGATCCATAGAGGGCGCTAAGATATACCTCAATCATGCGCAGCTCGCTCTTAGGCAGGTCCGTCAGCTTGATCTGCTTGACGGCCACGGCCTCGCCGGTCCCCCAGTTGAAGGCCTTGTATACAGAGCCGAATGCGCCCTTGCCAATGCAATCTCCTAGACGCTGTGCATGTGTGATAGTTAGCAGGTATCGCGGACAGGCGACAAAGAGTCTGCGGTGGCACATCGAGTGAGAAGGCCCTGGAAAAGCTGGCATAGCACATACGTAGTCTTTGAGTCCTGGGTCTTGTAACGCGCCAGACCGGTCCCGGCTGCTCGCACTTGCACTGCTGCTGCTCGCAGCCTTGCGCAATGCCGGTGCCTGTGCCGACGAAGCGGATGATGTGGTTGATGGAGGCGCACCGCCGCTGGCATGGGCACTACCACGGCTCCCGCCGCCGGACGACGACGGTGCATCCCTCCTTGGCGTTCCAGGGACGACTTTGGCTGCTGCCACACGTACATTGCTGCCGCTGCCGCTTCCGCTTCCGCCCCCGCTTCGGGTTCCGCTCCGGCTGCCACTCTGGCTTCTATTCCTGCCGCTGCCGCTGCCACTGCTGTTGCCACCATTACTGCTCTCTCCATTCAGGCGCCGTTGTCGGCTTTCGTGACTCGTATGTGAATGTGAGTGCGACTGCGACTGCGACTGCGAGTGTTGCGCGCGTTGCTCCGCCGCAGAGGAGCTGCCTGACGCCATGGCCGAAGGGGCGCCAGGGTGGGATTTCGCCGGGACGTGCACTCGGCCAAGATTTCACCGTCTATCCAAGCCCGGAGAGTCTGTAGATGTTCGCAGTTGCGGTGTGTCGCGTCGTGTAACTGCCTCGGCGACGGCAGCTCAGCTACCGGAGCATGTGCGAAGTCGGGATGAATCGGTCAAGGAAGTGAGTGGGGCCGTTCGACTCTGGCCGGAAGAAAAGTATACACTATAAGGCCGTGGGAAATCGGGGGTTAAGGTGGCTATCAAATCGGGCACCATTCACGGCTCTCGTGAAGGTAGAGGGAGGACGTGTTGAGACGAGGTGCTTTGGAATGGGCGTGCTGGTGCAATCCCTGTGGCTCTAGGTCGCGTCGAAAATGAGAGCTCGGGGGGGTGTTTGAGGATGTGCTGTTCTTCTCGTCTGCAGCCTCTCAGAGTCCAGGAAGCAGATCCGTCGATGCTGGTGACTTTCTTGAGCACTGCGTTGCATGAGCCAGGCGCGTCAAAAGGCAATGCCGTCGCAGCCGCCCACAGAGGTGGCCGAATCGTTACGGCAAAATTGTTGTCGAGACGGGCTGTCGTGGGAGCCGCTGTCGTGCGCGGTGTGCAAAGAGAGAATGCGCAGCGACGATGAGCTCAGGCGAGCGAGCAAGACCCAGGTCGTGTCTCTTGTCGTTTAACGTTTGGCCATTCGCAATGCTTGGCTGTTTCCAGCTTGCCGTGTGTTGTTTTTTTGGGTGTCCACCCTTTTTGGCTTATGGATGTGGAGGAGGGGACAGCGACCGTCAGGTCAGGGCCAGTGGGCATAAAGCGGGTCGAGGCTGAAAGCTGGTCGGACCAGTCGATAAAAACGCAAGGGGAGAGAACAGTATGGAGGGGACTAAAACGCGTGGTGTGGTGCACAACATGGCCCATATCTGACGAAGACGATGTCGAAAGGAAGAATCAAAAAATTGGGACATACAAAAACCATCGTGAATTTCAGGGGTGGGCGTATTCGACGTATTATGTGACTGCCCGATACGGGTTGTATTTACAGTGAAAGTGTAGTCTGTAATTACTGGAAAGCACAAAGGAAACAAAAGGCATGGGCGATTAGCAGGAGCGAAAGAGAAACATTCCAGAGCAGAGTGACGGCAGGAGCGACTTGTGGCCATAGCAATGCATTCCTACCCGGGCACAAAAGTCACTCGGCGGGCAGCTTCATAGCAGGAGCGTTTAAGCTTTGTGCAAACGTGCTCTTGCCCAAGTTTCGATACCCGAATCCGTGGCAGCTGGCACACCTAAATGGTCTGCCAGGGGAAGGAGCACGGAGGGCTTCATTTGGATCGCAACCAAAGGGGAAAGGGCAATACTGAACGCGCGATGGGGAAACCCTAGAAGGAGTGGTGAGAAAGAAAAGGAAGAAGCAAAGGGTTCGGTCAAGGCACCCGGGTAAGTGTGTGTGAGAACGGATTACTGGCCGGAACAGAAGAACCAAACGGGGCTCGAGATTAATAGAACCCGATTTTATATTGAGCACAATACACGAAAAACACGTAAAGCACCCATGCGCGTGTCACCGAAAAAAAAAAAAAAAAAAAAAAAAAAAAGAACAAAGAGAGAAAAGGCTAAAAATGAGCACAAGTGTGTGATAGGTGAGCTGGATGGACGGATCACGGCGACACGCAAAGCTGGTTCTCGTTTCACGTTCGGCCCTGAACTCTGGCACAGGAGAGGAGAACGCAGCACGATACCAGGATTGAGCGACCGGTGGATCACAGCGCCATATGCGACCTTCTACAGACGCCAGAAATAGTGCAAGTGGAGCATGCAGTGTTCAGTTGTTTCCAACCAGACGTTTATTTGATATTGCAGTTCCCCGTCCATTTTACAGTCTCTTCGACATAAGGGTCACGATACTTGTATTGTGTCACTCCAGCCCAGGGGCAACTGTTCGGCGCTGAGGTACAACATAATAGTCACGAAAGAGACGGCAGCAGGGGTCGTCCATCTCGTAGAGAATCCCTGTGATTCCTGTTTTCTGTCCAGGCTCTGGTCTTGGACGCTTGCTGCATGGGAACAGACGCAAAATTCGGACCTAACTTCTCTCGGGGAACGGGGGAGCACACGGTCATCTCAGTACGTTTGTTGAATCTTCGTCCACTCTTCTTCTCATTTCGTCCGCCTTTTATGGAATGTGCCGTGAAATATTTCGTACAATGTCTCGCTTTGCGAGTGGCGATGCCAACCAGTTCGTCTGGTTTATCCTCCTGTCCTCAGCCATTGAAGCTGCGCTCAAAAAATAGCAAAAGATGACGTCTCAAACACGAAAACGCAAAAAATCAAAAAAAAAAAAAAAAAAAAAAAAAAAAAAAAAAAAAAAAAAAAAAAAAAAAAAAAATAAACAAAAAAAAATCAAAAAAAATTCGTGTCAAAATCAAGCAAAATATCAAGACTCAAAAGCCTGCAAATCAAACAACCAAGAAAAATAAAGTCGCCTTGGCCCAAATCGTTGGGTGCTCAAAATAGACTACCACAAAATTCCAACGCCATGCCATAATATCCTTCCGCCTAGGTAAACTTTTGGCGTCAAAACGAGAAACAAAACAAAATCAAACGCTGTCCGTCAGAAAAGGGATCGAAATTCTCTAATTCGACGCTTCACGAGGAAGCGTGCGGCTCAGACCGGCCTCAGCCCACCACTCGTCCGGAATGTCTTCGCGCCGAGCCAGGCTGCGCACAATATGCTGCATACCGCCAATGCCGAGAGTGTCGAGCGTCTCGTCTGTGTTGTTGTTGTTACTGTCGTTGGTGTTGCTGCCGCTGCCGCTGCTGTTGTTGGTGCTGGTATTGGTGTTGGAGTTATTGGCGCTGGTGTTGCCGGTGGTGTTGTCGTTGGCGTCGTGGTTGTCGGGATGAGCACCACCAAAGCCAGTACGCATCGGCCGATCACGGCTCGCAAAATGTAGCATGCGCTCCATCGGATCCGCGCCACCTTGTCCAGGCCGGCGGCCAGGCCGTTCGTCGGACAGGCCCAGTAGATACGCCCGCGCCTCTTCCGCCTCGCGTTCCTCCTCTTCGTCGTAAAGGCCCTCCTCGTCGCCATCTCGGTGCACACCATCGTCCATCTCAGAGTCTTCGCACGCCACATCGTCGGCATCGTTCTCCAGGCCATTGAACAACACAGGCGACTCGTCTGCCGTTTCGGCATCCGCCGACACCACTGTAAAGGGCGAGCGAATGCGCTGAGATGTGCCCGCAGACGTGGCACCCGAAGGCACGCTATCGGTGAGGACTGGGTGGTCTTCCGCGAGCCATGACGGAGTGCGCGACATTTCAACAAGGACTGGTGCGGGTGTGGAACCGTTTGTGCCGTTGTCATTGTCGTCCTGGTCTCTCGTGACAGGCGATGGGACGGCAGGAGGAGCAGGCACAACCGGTGTCTGCGTCACGGTCGGCTGAGACGAAGAGGCCCACGCCGACTGGCCCTGCGCCGTCGCAGCAGCCAGCGCCGACGTTGAGGAGACAAACGACAAGCCCACGCTAGGAAGTTGCGGGTCGGCCGTCAGGGTCGTCAGGATCGTCTCCCAAGAGTTGACCTCGGGGCTCAGGCTGCGACGGCGGTCACCAAGCCCGTCGACAGGGTCCACAGGGACCCCGTATCCGTCTTCGAGTGGGTTGCCGTCCTCATCAGTTAGATCATAGTCGCCAGAGCGAAGCGGGGCGTCACGTCGCGATGATGTTTCTGGCAGCGGACGGTGACGATCGCCGTTCACGTCGAGATACCCAACCCGCCACGCATGGCGGCGACTGGCTGCGGCGTCGGGTGTCGCCCGGCCGTTCGAGCCAGGTGTGGAACCGCCACCGTTGGGGATCTGGCTGGTATCGCCGAAAATGCGGGACTGGGACGATTCGCGGGACTCACGGGACCGGCTGGTGGCGCGATCGTTGCTGTCGGACCAGCCCACGGTCGGCCGTCTCGCAGGTGCAGATGCATTCTAATTTGGTTTGGTCAGTAGCCCCTCTGGTTTTACTAGTACACAGCACGGTAGATTATGTGTACTTACTGTAACACGGCGCAAAGAGGACGAACGCACCAACCGGTGACGGGAACGGACATTCGTAGGTCTCGTCTCGGAATCGGGACCATCGGAGTCCACAGATTCACGGGGCTGCTGCTGTTGGAGCGCTCCATCGGGCTGCGATGTCGATGTTGATGTCGGGTCGAGACTGTGGACAAAAGCCGAAGACCGGGCCAAGCGGCTGCCAAGTGCTGCCATAAGCTCCCCGGTGTATGCGTCGTCGGAGTCTTCCAGGCTACTGGCGATGGCTGCGGTCATGAGCGAGCCAGGCCCTTCTTCGAGTAGCGCCGAGGGCGTTTCGCGGGCGCGGGACACAACATGTTCGTACCAGCGCCGGTGTTCTTCGCGAAGACCGCCGCCACCGCTAATAGCAGCACGTCGGGTGCTACCGCTGGAGTTCCCGTCCGCAATGTGGCCGTTGATTCTACCTCTCGCCTGTTCCCGGGCGTGGCTCGCCGCTGCCCTCGCTTGCTCGGAGTCGCGTGTGAGATACTGCTGGAGTAAATGTTCTCCCCTTGGCGCCGGCGGCGCAGACAGGTCATACGCGTTTACCAACGGTTCCCGGGTGCGGTTTAACCGTTCGCGCTGGGATTCGGGAAGGGCACCGATATGCATCTCATGCCGACGCTCCATCCGCTCTTGCATCTCGTCCAGTTCTCGTTGCCGTTGCCGGATGTTGGCTCGCTGACTGTCGGTCAAGCTTTCGAGGCGAGGGAGGTTCGCCACCGCCGTGAGAATAGCACGACGGCGGCTCTGCACCAGACTCTCGATGCTCCGGCGCGTGCGACGGATGCGATTCGGGCCATGGGTAGGGCTGCTGCGACCGGCCGCGTGCTTGTCGTGCAGGTCAGATTCGACCGGGGCGACGTACAGACTGCGGTGTTGTTAGACAAAACAGCGGACGGAAACTAATGCATTTCAATCGCTGCAGTGGGGACGAGAACACTGCAGGCAAATTGTTTTGATGCGTCGGACGGCGCAAGTCATGAGAAGATCAGAACAAAACATACGGAAGACCCATCGTCGGGATTGTAACAAAATTGGCGCGTCGAATGGAAAGTGAAGCCGACACAAGTCTGCTGCTTCGGCCGTGTTTGTATCGTCGCGAGTGTTTACGCCGGTGATGCGACAGTAATCGTCGAGTGGAGAAACCGGAGGGCTGCAAGGGTTGGAGGAGGTTGGATGCGCAACACGCAAGAGTGCGAAAGCCGTGCGAATAAGGGCCAAATGAGAGTTGCTGGCGCGTTTTTTTGGTACCAACAAGCGACAGTCGACGTATTTCAGGAACCAACCCGGAACAAAAGTCGAGATCGTTTCAATATGAAAGTGTTCGGCACTTGGGTAGATGGAATGGTCGAAGGTGGATCGCGCGCGATGATGAAAGACGAAATCAACACAAGGGTGAAGAAAAGAAGACGAAACAAGACCTGGAATTGCAGAAGGAGGAAAAGAAGGAGGGAAAAGCTATTATGACATGAAAGAAAGGAAGGAACAAGTGCCAGGGGGAAAAAACAACAACAAACAACAACTTTTTTAAAACATCAACAACGAGGAAGGTGCGATCCGGATGGTGATGGCCAAAACGGAAAGAGTGAGGGCGCCGAATGATGAATAGGGAAGGAGGGCTGAGGCGAAAGGAAAGGAAGGAGGGGATTGGCGATCTAGGGGCGTCGCAGCGAAGCGATTTTGCGATTTGGTTTTTTCTTCCTTTCTCTCGCTCACCCATACTTTGACTGGCAGCCGCCGCCACCCCCGGGCCCGGCTCGCTGTTTTGACAATGTAGCTTTTGCTACTGCAACTTCACAAATGGTACGTACGAGGCGCCCGCTTGAGCGGCGACGGCCCCTGTCTCTAAATCGGGCAGTCGCGCAATGCTGGTTGGCTGGGGAAGGCGAAAGGCGTGTGGTCCGTGCTTTCCTCCTTTTCAGGCACCAACGAACCAATCATATGAGGTGTGCAGATAATACTGCCGACTCTCACCGCCCTAGTCCTTGAAACACCAACCAAGCATACGACTTTGCAGGCAGGTACGTCCCCCTTGTAAGGCGGATCTGCTGTGCCTGTCGCGTGTGGGCGTCGCGCCGCGTCCGCTAAGCGAGAAGAAAAGTCGCGTTCCTTCCGTCCAAAAGCGTGAAACGCGCCCATAGGTCTTGTCCACGACATTATGCCCCATTTTTATGCGATTTGCGTCACAGAGGTGGTTAAAGTGAATCTGGCAACGAACCTATGCACACGGTTTCACTGGTCTGCGTTGGCTATTGAGTCTTTCAAGCCTCCGTGACGTAACAGCCTCGTCTGTGGTCACTTATAACGAGGTTGATCTATCACCTATGTCAGTAAAACAAATGTCGTCCTCGATTTTTTTTTAAAATAAATAAATAAATTGAATAAACATCATTTGCTTCGCTCTTGATAGTGTAAGTGCTTTGTTTTTGTTTCGAGCGTCTTGAATACATGAATACATTGGTGAGCCTCTGGTCCGATGCTCTAACTGTCCATAAAAGGCACAAAGAATAATTATACGATGAGGACAGGAGAAAGATGACATAAGAAAGACATACCGTTTCGTTACCAAGTTACTAATGCATAGTATCTCTTGCATAAAGGACGAACATCAAAGGTGACACACGAAGAAAACCGGTGACCGTGAATGGAGGAGTAGAAAATACGAGAAACAAAGAAACCAGCCGCCTAGCCCTTTCTTAATACATAATACCGCCGTAGGAGTTGACGCAACCGGGGCATAAGGCCCAGAACGAAAAACAACAAAGGAAGAAAACGAAAACATAGTTGACATAAAAGGACATAAAGCGAAACAATAACAAAGCGGGGTATAAGGTGTGAAAATGGTGTATGCCGTGTAATTTTGCTTGCATAATTAAAGCGAGCCATATAAACACCCTCTCACAAAGAGAATAGAAAAGTAAAACGAGAGTCATAGGGTCAGCATCAGGGAGAAAATAGGCGAATCAAACGAGGAGGGAAACCAAGAAAACTAAAAATCAAATAAAACGAGATGGCAAAAGGGTGATGAGGAAGGGGTGGATGGATTGTGCTAAGAGTGTGGATTTAAATTTTGATAAAAAGGTGTGAATGGTTGTCATGTTTGAGACGTGGGTATCCAGCATGTCGTTCCTAGGATGTTAGAAGCCGAGTGTGAGGTTCTGAGGTTCTGAAGCTCTGAGGCTCTGAGGTTCTGAGATTCTGAGGTTCTGCACTTGTAGCACGCAGTGCGTGAATGACTATGTCGTCCAGAGCTGTTGAGGTGGAAAGTGGTAGAGGAAGCGACATGGACGTAGAAACATCTTTACTCCATCTTCCAGTGGTTGGTCAGGCCGCCGTCCATGTCATCGCTGCCCAGGTACATTTCGACGGCGTAGAGCACCATGACGCCCACAACATTGACCCAGCGCGTCGTTGTGCCGCCTGCGATCTCGCCTGCGCGCAGCAAGGACCAGCCGGCGTCGTGGCCAGCCGCGTTGGAGGCGACGGTAAAGTGCTGCAACAGCAAGCTGGTGTAGATGGCGATGAGGATCGAGGCGGAGTACCACGACAGGAACCCGAGCAGCTTGCTAGCGGCGTCCGAGTCCTCGAGCGTGGGCTCCTGCAGCAGGGCACGGGCGCCGGATTCGCGCACGGCGGGGATGATGCGCGTGGCGCAATAAAAGACAATGATGCGGTAGGTCAGGGAGATGATGACGGACGGCGTAATGGTCTGGAAGGCGGCGTGCAAAAAGTGAAGGGCGGAGCTAACAGCGGTCGGCAAGGTGCTCAGCAGGTGCACGAGCGTCGAGTAGGACGCCATGATGATGGGCGGCAGCGGCGGGAACTCGGGCTCGAGCGCGGCTGCTTGCTGCTGCTGCTGCCGGCGGCGCTCCGCGGCCTCGGGCGACGACGGCTGGTAGTCGGTGAAGATCTGGTACACGCACAAGACGACATACGCAAACAACAGGGACGACTCGACCGGGTTGCCGCGGCCACTGCCGATGCCGTAGGCCGACAAGAACACGACCGACGTAATGGTGACGCCAATGAGGATGGCGTCGATGTTGTCGATTTGCGGAAAGCGGGCAATGCGCGACAAAAAGTAGACGGCGCTCGCAATGACGGAGCCGGAAAAGACGACCAGGATTATCTATACGAACGCAGTACATGTTAGCCATCGAGCCATTTAGCAAATAGAGCAGTGTAGCAACGCTCTCGTCGGATTCGTGGATGCCCGTGGCAGAAACTACGCACCAGCCATGAATCGCTTCGACCGCGGTTGACAAGCCAGCGTGTGATCTGGCCGGCGGCCTGGATGACCAGCAGTGTGCAGAAGCCCTCGAGGACCTGGAAAATAGGGCTCGAGTACTGCAGCGACTTGTCCCAGCCGCCCAGGGCCGCCGACTCGACAATACCGCCGCGGCCAAAAATCCAGTCGCTCCAGCTCGTGCTGGCCGGCCGGCTCGTAAAGACGGAGGACGAGGCACTCGCGCTGGCGGCGCTGGCAGACGCGCTAGCACTCATCTTACTGCTGACGCTGCTGCTGCTGCTGCTGGCACCTCGACTGATGAGGCCGAAAAAGTTGGAGATGCCAAAGCCGCCTCCGCCGCCGCCGCCGCCGCCGCTGCCAACACCACCGGCGGTGCTTGCGCCGATGACGCTGCTTACGACCTTGCTGGCACCACTCTCCCCGCCGGTAACGTGGGCCACGGTGCGGGCGACCCAGTCGGTGCTGCTTGCGTCGATGGAGAAGCGGCTCAAGGACCAGATCAGCAGGCTGGGAATGACAACCCACTGCGACAGGCGTAGGGTGGCGGCGACGGTCCAGCGGAGGCGCTGCGCGCTGGCGCGGTCGGACGGGGCGACGAGGCGCACGGCGATCTTGATGGACGAGTAGGCGCTGTAGTAGAGGAAGAGCGCCAAGCTGTAGGCGAGACCGGCGTCGCGACCGCCGACATCAAAGGCGATTGGGATCGAGAGGACGACGCTCAGCAAGAAGATGGTGCTCAAGAGCACCCGAAATATCCACAACATGTTGTCTGGAAAAACGGCAAGACACGGGGGAGAAAGAAATCGAGAAAAGAAAGAAGGGCGTGACTATCGATGTCGATGTCGATGTCGAGACAGCCCAGAGCGTGCGCGCGGAGAACCGCGCAGCGCGCGCTTTGGAGGTCACTCTTTGTCAAGCCCCAACTCGGACGGAAGATAGGAGGCGAGGACGAGCACGATCGCTGGCCGTGTCGTGGGGTTCGAGACGGCGGGACAGTGAAGGCCGCACAAAAGAGTATCAGCACCGGCAAGATCGTCGTGTCGCGATTCGCTGGCGTCTCTTGTCGCGTTCGGCGAGGTCGAGCGAAGGATCTTGTAGCGGCTATAGATGAAGGAGGAGCCGCGTCTGACGCCGAAGCTTGGTCGAGCAAGCGGGTCGTTCTGTCCGCCTGGTGTTGCTCTGTTCCGGTGGCCGGTTCTTTCGTCGTGTCGTTTGCGCCTCGAGAGGGTGTAAGCGTATGCTCTGACCGATTCGGGGGAGGAGAAGAAAAGAAAAAGAGCGCCGAAGAAAATTGAATAGGGAGGGGGTTTAAGTGAGGGCGGACGCGAAACGAGGTAAGGGGGAAGCCGTTTGCGACGGACTGGCAGAAAAAAGAGGTAAAGATGAGGGAAGGGGCTGGTAGGCGGGACGCAAGAAAGAATCTGGATAGACGTCGTGAGGCGAGGAGTGTTGATGCGAGAGTGACAAAGGAGAGGTTTTCTTTCCTTTTTTTAATTGTCCTTTTTTTTCAACAGCTTCTGACTTAATCTCGTCAAGACGTGGCAGGCACACGCCATAGGCAGGAACTGCTACGGGGAGCTAGGCGGCGTGCAGCATGCACTTTCCAAAAATTTCAAAGTGGATAGTGGAGAGTGAATGGTGGATGGATGGTGGTTGGGTGGGCAGGTGCAGGTGTGAAGCTTGCAGGTGTTAGGCTGCTAGTAAAGTCGCTACCACGGAAGGTCGCAATCCTAGCGGCAGGTGGGTTGGGCTGCTGGGCTGGTGGTACCGTATCTTCACGTGCCAATAGGGGACGGCGGGGGCAGCGTTCAGGGTGAACTACAGGCACTGATGACTGGGCCGCTGGAGCAAAGAATAGGAAGGGGCAAACGGCTGCTAAGGGAAAGTACGAAATACTCTGTTGTAATGAAGATGGAAGGAAGGAGAGAAGAGGCCAAGGATGAAGATAGCGAACGAGGCCGAAAAGGAAGGAGTGATTGACATGCCTCCAGCCGATGGAGATTTTTGCACGCAATTTGATCGCTGGAGGGCAGGTGGAAGTCGCGTGCCACTTTCCTCTTTCCTCTGTTCCCCTCATACAGGGAAGATATGCAGTGCTACTCCATCGAGTTGGTGTGATTCGGCGCGTGCCTGGGAAGGAACCGGGCGAGTCTGGATAAAACTGCGACGTTCTCCAACATGGTGTGTCTGGCAGACGGTGCGGAGGTCTCCGTTGAAGCCACCACACTTAGCATCGAGATTCAGATATGGCTGTGTGTGTGGTGCAACGCCAGATCTCTTCCAACGCCGGGTACGAAGCAGGAGAGAAGTAATTCGTACAGAAGTACGCTGAGACAAGAAGACGAGACCGAATGGGAGCTGAAAAACGACGAGAATCGCAAGGATTGTCGGTTTCTGTGATTGTTTGACGCAGTCTCTTCTCTTCGCATGGGCTCTTGACCTCTTTTCTTCTCTTTTCTATACCCTGATTGAGGCGAGCTGAGGATTGTTCACTTTGTCTACTTTTTTCTTTGCCTATGAGAGGTTCGTTCTTGAATTTCCTGCATATTTTCCCGCGGACAAGCTACACCGTACGAGTCGATAGTCTGCAGGCTCTGTCGTTGCGTTTGGGCATGTTCTTTTTGCAATCGCCTTGCAGCTTGTTTTCCCCACGTTGCTGATCTGTGCGGTCAAATATGCGGTGAAGACGAGCTGACAAGAGCTGAACTGAGCAGCGAACGAGAGGCGGCGGCGTGGCAGGCTGCGGCTGGGGAGTGGGTTGTGCGTGTGGGTGGACTCCGCGAGCTACGTACCGGAGTGGGTTGAGTGGACGGAGTGGGATGCGTCAGCGATGGACTCACAACCGACGGCGGCCATCTTCTGGCTGGACGGGGCGACGAGGAAGCGAGAATCCTGCCGAGCGGTGTGGAGAGTGCGGTCATACTGTTTGGGATTTTATTTTGACTGGTTCACGTCTCGTCACGTTCTTGAAACACAGCGCCCACCAAACAAGTCGAAGCAATCGGCGCGGCCCGGTCGTCGTGCGGGTGCATTTCACATAATACATCACCACAAGAACGGTGGATCATAGAGGACAGCAGAACTCGAAATAACGACATCGAACAAAGAGCGCTTTGATATTGGCAGGGTCGAGCCGCATGGGCAGAAACCGCAGAAGAGAAGAGTCTATCAAAAAGGCTACGTGATAAGTAATATGTATCCAAAACTGTACCAAGAAAGTACAGATTTGCAAGTGTAAAAACAAGACGCAACAAAAAGACAAAAAAGCAAGTCCCAACCCACGAGACCGGCAAGCGATAGCGTAGTGAGCATTGTCGCAAAGGCAGAGTCTCGGTCCCAACGCGCCGTCCCTTGTTTCTGTCAGCAATGGCGTAGTAGCACTGTTGCTGGTTCGAGTGTCTCCCCCAGAGAGCAAAAGATGGTTAAGTACCATAAAAAAGGAATAGAGAAATACGGGGGAGACCTCGAGGTAAAAATAAAGCGGACATGGCTGAAAACAACAATGGTTGGTTGTTTTCGTCGTCACCGTCCGACAGCGCATTCAAACACAAATGGGGGTATCATAATGTAGTCGCAGAAAAAATGCAGATGCAGAAACGAAAAAGAAAAGGAAAGACGAAAATAAGAGAAGCCACAAAAATTGCCGACCAGCCAGCTTGTGGAAAAGCAAAGAGAAGGGAAGTAAGAAAGGAAGTAGAGAAGAGGTGGCAAAGAAAGAATCCAGCCACGAACAACAAGCATCCAATCCATCAGCCCAGGGACCGTCCTTTGCTTGTGTCCCAACGATAGCGCGTTAGCATTGTCGTCATAAAGACAGCAACAAAAAGACGATCTATTGGTCAAAGATGATTGTAAACTGAGGCGACGAAGACGCGTTGAATAAAAAGACTGTTTTCAAAAGTGTCGTATAAAATGGCAAGGCAGGCTGGTGGCGTTAAAATCGAAGGAAAGGGTTAAAACATAATTGAGCCCCTGGCGGCAGGTTGCGCTGCCTTGAGGATGCGGGATCGAATCTCCACAGGCCATCCTTGTGTCATTGCGTATGCCCGCCCTCGAGCGGCTGTTGAAATGATGTCTCTTGAAAATTGAACAGAGATAGGGGCAAGGCGGACAAACGACGGGGCTCGCTCTCTAGTTGCCGCCAACCGGCAGTATCCGCGTAAAGCCGCGCTGCACAGCCTCGCGACGGGCAGCACCGTCCAGGACCTCGTCGTCGTTGGAGTCGTCGGCCGCCTTCGTCGGGGTGCGGCGCTTGTTGCCAAACAGGCGCAACAGCACGACGTTGATGAAGCTGCTCGCAATGCTGACCACCAGAATAGCAATCATGACGAGGTTGCTCTTGCGGAACTGGTGCGGGTTCTTGGGCGACGCATCGGCCGGCCAGCCCGTGTACAGCGCGTACGTCGTCGTGATGCTGCCCAGGTTGCCGAGGCCGGACACAAGCGCCGAGGCCGCGGCCACGCCGACCTCGCCGTGGCGGTGCTGGAAGATCTCGCCCGTCCACGTCATGCAGATGGGCACCGTGGGTCCCAGACCGAAGCCCAGCATCAGCATGCCGCCGTAGCGCGCCCAGGGATTGGACCCGGGCGCAAACGACACGACGAGGAGGCCGACGATCTGGATGCACACGGCGGCCGAAAAGAAGGCGGCGCGGTACCGGTGGAAACGGTCCGAGATGGGCGTGACCAGCAGGATGGCAACCAGGTCCATGATCCAGATGGGCGCAAACAGCAGGCTGACGACAATGCTGCTAAAGTGGGGGTTGATGGCGCTGATAATCACGGAGCCGTAGAGCTGCGTGCCAATGCCGACGCCGACCACGCCAAAGTACATGAGCACCAGCGGCCACAGGCGCCAGTCAATCAGCACATGCAGCAGGTCCCGCACCGTCCACGGGCGCGGGTGGTAGACACGGCGCATTTCGTGGTAGTGGACCAGCGCATCCTCCCCCCTCAGAGCCTCGGGCGACCGCGGCACCCAGGACAACAGGGGATGCGGGGGCCGGCGCGCGGTGCCCGGCGGCAGCGGACGGTCGGGCAGCCACCAGAGCAGAGCAACGCCGAGAACGACAGCCAGGAGGCCGTACACCAAAAACATCCACTGGAAACCAACCAGGCCGCCCAGGCCGTCCATCTTTTGGAAGCCGGCCGACACGAGGCCGACCACGGACGCCGACAACTGGGCCGCCGTGAAGTAGTAGCCAATGCGCTTGGCCAGGCGCGAGGGCGGGTAGAAGAGCGTCAGGTAGTATGCCATGCCGGGCCACATGCCGGCAATGACGACGCCGAGCAGGAACCGCAGCAGCTTGAGACTCCAGGCGGCCTGGACGGCCGTGAAGCAGACGCCGATAACGCCGACGGCGAAGACAATGCGGGCCATCCACACGCGGGGGCTGAGGCGGGTCATGATCAGGTTGGAGGGAAAGTCGAAGACGACGTACGAGACGTAGAAGAGCGCAAGCGCGGTGGAGACGTCCTTGGACGACAGGTGCAGCACCTTCATCAGGTCGTGGCCCTGGGCCGCGTTCATGGTCTGGGCGATGCCAATGTTGGAGCGGATGGCCGAGCAGAGGAAGTAGAGGACCCAGAACGGCGGGATAATGCGCCAGTCAAGCTTGCGGTACACCCGCTCAACGCACTTGGTGTCGTACTCGACGATGTCCGGGGCGGCCGTAGCGATGCCCTCGTCAGCTAGTGAGGAGGTGACGATGCCATTCTTACCCGGTTCCTGGCCGTCGGCGTCTTGGGGAGCCATTCTGACTCGGAAAACTGTGCTGTCTGTGAAGTGACAAGGAGAAGGAGGGGGCAGCCACAGGAGACAACAGCCAGAGGAAGCAATGGGACGCGTGCTAGCCTGGTTGTCTGTTCTCTGCAATCGTCAGAAGAGGTGAGGCAAACGAATCTCAATCTTAATCTCGCGATGCTGAAAGGGCAGATGGGGGCAAATTCCGCAAGGGGCCGGTGACGTAAGGCGGAGTGGATGGGACAGGGAAGGGGAAGGGGACGTAAGTGAAAGTAAGGACAGGAAATGGAAGAGAAGGGAGAGGCGAGGAGGGTAGAGGTGTGGAAGAGGAGAAGGAAAATTGACTCAACAAAAAAAAAAAAAAAACCTGTGATCCATAACCGAAAGTTGTGGGGCGGCAAGAGCTAACGCGGCAAAGCTAAAGAAGCCAGGGCGTGCTTCGCCGGCTCGCCGGGTCGGTCTGGGCCTGGCTGGCGCTTGACCACAACTGGTGCTAGTGCGAAGGAGAGCTTGTGCTGGTCGGGGAAAAAAAGAGGGGAAAAAGGAAGCAGCGATCAGGAAGGAACGGCGACACAGTTGCGACAGCTAAGGAAAGGGCGACCGGGGTGAACATGAACGAGACATCGAAGTGGTTATTAAAAAAAAAAAAAAAAAAAAATAACAACACAAAAGTCTGCACACAATTCGTCGTATACAACGAGGTTTGAAGTGACACGCACCGGGGCTCAGTCTGGCTCTCAGAAGACATCCGGGCGAGAACCTCTTTGAGGAGACTGTTACGGACACGGGTCGCGCAACAGGGCTACAATGAGCGGCCAAAAGTTTCCATAAGACAGAGTGTCTATAAGAAAGAGTGTCCATGAGACAGTCTCCTCTGCGATATTTAGGTAGCACGAAGGAGCTGGTGTGTCGTTAATGTCTGGAACCGATATGATGATGCTGTTGTTGTCTCCTTGAACATCTACGTGCAGTCAACGATCCCGTCTTATTTGTGTTCAATTTGCATTCTTTTCCTCCTTGCAGTACCTACATATCTGCTGGCCGATGCCACTCTCTGCCGCTGCTCATGGGCTTTATCTGTACATCGACTTTGAAGCAAAGTACGGCTTATGGCGAGGCTCTTCAAGTCCAGTCCACGGTCACCTGTCAAAGCAGCTGACGTTCCATGCCATCTGACAATCTCCATTGCATTCATTATTTAAAAAATCCAGGCCGTCTCCGCTAGCTACTGAAAAAACATTTGGTATCCTTCCTGCCGTGTCCACCGCTGGCGGCTCATGCACCATTCAACCATCAACGCCGACGCTTCGGCGCGGGTTTCCGCTTTCTGATGCCCGCACTTCCTTTCCTCTGTTTCGACCGGCTATTGTCTGCCGTGGCAGCTTGCTTTGCCGGTTGTTGTCCTTTTCCACGGCGCGTCTGCCGCGCTGGCTGCGGTTTCACTGGCGCTGGTGGCTGTCGCGCGGCCAAGGCGGCGATGCGAGCACTGCGCCGGAGTGGACGTGGCTCTTGAGGTGGTGGCATTGCCTTTTTCCGTCGAGAGGCCCGCGTGGGCGCCGGCTGCGGCAGTGATGGATGTGGCAGCTGATCACCGCCCGGACGTTCTTCGTCCGGCTGGGACGAAGAAGCGACGTCGCCAGCAGCGTTGCCATCGTCCGCGGCCTCGGCTGCGGCCGCCGCTGCTTCTGCCGCCGCGGCCTCCCTCGCGAGCTCGGCCCGCCTCATGTCCTGCATCATTCTCGCAAAGGGATTCGTCGGCGGCTTTGTAAGATCAATCGGTGATGGCGGTCGTGGTGGTGGCGTCGGAGGTGCACTGGGGATGTTGTCAAACGCATCGGCTTCAGAGGGAGTAAGTTCCAGGCCGGCAATATCTTCAACGTCCGAAAGGTCGTCCGGCTCCGGGCTTGGACTCTCGTGGCGCCATTTCCAGCCGACGACACTCTTGCCATGTAATTGGTGGTTCCACTTGTCTTGCCAATCACCACGGTCCACCCATCGCTGGTATGTGTCCCTCTTGAAACTGGTGCGTTTTGCACGATTGTCGAAACGATCAGCTCTGCAAAACCACTCTACAGACTCCAAGGAAAACTGAAACCAAGGGCGGGACGTAATGAACGACTCCTTTTGAGAATCCGAGGACGACGCGGTCAAGTGCGAGCGAGGTTGGACCGGGGCATATTCGCCGTGGTAAAGACCCTGGCGCAACTCAGCAGCTCGCCGAACGGGATGGTAGTCGGATGCCTGGTCGAATTCGCCTGGCCATGGGCCCAAGCGAGCAGGCCGGTATGTTGGGTCATCGAAATGGCAACCACTATCGGGGATGCCCCATTCTGGGCCCCACACGCCAAGCCTCTCCCACCGCCGCTTGACAATGTGCCGAGCAACGATGGAGCATCGCCGCTCAGCAAGTTGAAGCTTCTTCCCAGACCCAAGAGGCGCCAAGAGGCGGCGCACGTCCGGGTTGGGATGGTGCTTAGCCCAACTACAAATACGGTCGCGCTGGACATTCGCCTCCAATGCAAACCGCGAACCGGCTTCATACTTTCCGAACAAAAACGACGCAACAGAGCGACGTTCGCTTTCGTTAAGCGGCGCCATGAATATGTCGCGATCCTCTTGAGTCAGTTCGCTTGCGCCAGCCGGCATGACCCGTGAAAGTAGATCTTCCTCGTCATATTCGGTGGATGATTCGTAGGGAGGAGGCTCGTCGCTTTCAAAGCGACGGAGGCCGCGCTCGCGTAGATGTGGTCGGTCTTCGAGGGCCTGCAGAGCGGGGAGCGCGTCCTCACGGAGCGCATTCGCGAGGCCCATCGCGTCGTAGAGGGGAGGCATGGCTGTTCAGCATTCAGCGTTCAGCGTTCAGCGTTCAGTGTTCAGTGTTCTCGTCTGTTGTTGGTGTCGTGTCGGTGACTGCATTGTTTTGAGGGTCAGTTGTACGCTCTTCTCAAGTTCTTCTCCAGCATAATCGTTGGCATTCGCTTGGGGAAGGAAGGTATGGCTTTGCCTTGATGGGCATTTGCGGAAAGAGCGATGGTCTTGTGGTGGCTGGTTCCTGTGGTCCCTGTGGTCCCTGTGGTCCCTGCGGTCCCTGTAGTCCCTGTGGCCTGTAAGCTTTGTGGGCGGTAGCCGCGGTTTTGTACTCTATAAGACGCCGTAAGTACACCGCGTTACGCGTAGGCCGAGCGCCAAACTCACTAAATCCGCTATATCCACTCTTTGCCGCAAACGGCTTTCGGAGTCTCCACAGCCACTCAACTCAGAAAGGCCCCGCTTTTGTCGATCCAGACAGGGCGTTTAAAATCGACTTCATTGAGCGTGCAATGCGACGATATAAATACCGTCCATCTCTTTATGATGATTGCGGTGACACCGGTTGCGGCATGGCCGTGGTATGGGTTGCCAACTATCTTGATCTGTTGCTCAATATCTCCTCTTTGACTCTTTCATGATGGAAACACGGCGTTCGCCGATGAGACCCGCAGAGTATGGTTCGTGATTATGACTCTGGCAGGCCCAGAGGTGAGGCCAGCCAGAGCTGAAACCAGGGTGACTTCCAATTTGCGCTGTCCTACTGTGGACGGCCGTGTATCTGGCATCAACGTGACGGATTTGAGCCAATCACGCTCGTCCCTGCGTCCCAACTTGTTTCTTCAACGGACACCATATTATGACACCACCAGCGTGTTGAAATACGGCCATGATCTATCGTTTCTATTTACTCTCTTGCTTTTATTTTGGGACCCCATGCGCTATGAGGACGCCGTTGGTCACATTTGTCGGCTGGACGTGAAGCGGCCCATGCTTTCTTTGCGGCGGTAAATATAGAAATGACATGCTGCAAATTGCGACTTTCTCCTCCTACACCAACCATTGCGCCTCAACAACCGCCGTCGTTGAAACATGGCACGAAAGACACAAACTGAAGGGCGGTTGCGAGGAGTGCGGCGCCTGCCTCGTTTAGTTGGCAGTGCTGGGTTTTGCGGCTCTTCCTTCCCCTTGTCCGCTCCTTCTTGTTTCCACCTTGCCATGGTCCTGCATCCCAGCGCTCTTTCCCGCCATGACCTTCTGTCGTGACTTTCCGTCGTGACCTTCCAGTCATATACTCCGACTCTGCTTCCTCTCTAAATTCTTCTCTCTTCACCATATGCTCCTTGTCTTTTCCTCTCTTCTTTCCTCCTTGTCTGCCTGTCTCTCTCCCCCTTCCCCAGAGACTGTCGTTTTTAATTCTGGTGCCAACAACTACCACAACTCATCATTTTCACAAATCCACGCCACATATCTGCCGCAATGGCTCACCCTGATACGTTCTTTCATTTGGTACCACGGAATGAAGAGTCTCTTCCCATTCTGGACCTTCGCGAAAACTGGCGTTTTGTATCGGAAACGACTGATGGAAAGAAAGGACTTGAAATCGGATACCATGTCTCGAAAGTGCCCGGTCGCGTTATGGCACGCCTTGGCCGTGGCCTAACGGCCGACATAAGGCTTCTTGGAAGAAATATTTCGTCCATCCACGTTGCATTTGAGCTTCACCCCGATACACTTGCTGTTCTTCTCTCGGTACGAGCAAAGAATGCATCGTCCGTCACCGTGGAGCCTGTAGAGGATGACGGAGAAAGCGGAGCAGTGGCAGACACAGGACGAGGAGATGTGGTCGAGGGGGACTGTGTTCTTGTTTTCGAGCAGCCGTACAACATCAAAATCGGTGTCTACAGTTTCGATGTCGCCTGGTGTCCCAAACGCGAGGTGCGGCAGTCCAAGGACGAGGTATGGCGCATCTTTGCTCGACGCGAGTATCAGAAGGCCGTGGAGCGCGAAAAACTTGCCCGCTCCTGCGATCTTCCGACCTACGACAGCTCGACGCTGAACACATGGCACAACACGAGAATTCATACAGCCAATCGCCCCCTGTTTCGCGAGGCCCCCGGGGCAGAACGCCACATGCTCGATGCAGGCAGCTTTGGTAGTGTTTTCCAGGCTACGGATCGTGAGTCCGGTGACCCGTTTGCCATTAAGGTCATCGACCTCACGAAGCTGGACAGTCAGCGTGATGTCGAGTATGCACGGGCATCCGTTCACAATGAGGTGAAAACACTGCAGAAGCTGAAGCACGTAAGTACTGGTACAGCGTTGGCAAAGTCGATGAGAGACATTGGCATAACTAACAGTGCCGGCAGCGGAACATTATCGAGTACCTCGGCTATGCCCAGATGGACACACCCAAACCCGAAATCTTCATGCCGATGCGGCCTGGGACTCTTCGCAATCTACAAAACTCCCCAAATAGGCTCTGCAGTATCGACGACCTATGTAACCGGGTTTTGGAGCAGATACTCTCTGCCCTAGACTACTTGGCCTCGCAATCCATATGCCATCGTGACATCAAACCAGACAACATTCTCTATTTTGACGAATCGAAACACGGAAACTACATCTTTCAGCTGGCCGATTTTGGCTTGGCGAGACACACAACGCTGGCCGTGGGCTTGGGCGGAACAGGGTTCTACATGGCCCCAGAAACATGGGACGATAGCCCATATGCCCAGAGTCCCAAAATGGACGTCTGGTCTCTCTTCGCTACAGTCATCGACGTTCACACAAATTTCAACTTCCCACCAACATGTGACAGTGACACTAGAACACAGTTCAGGCTAGCCCTTGTTGCCATCCCGGCGATTGCAGCGGGCCTGCCTGATCTTGGCTGGATGGTGCACATGGACCCTTGTGTGCGAGCATCGGCCGCTCAGATGCTTAAGTATTTCTTCGGCGAGCGCGGCCTAACAACAGCAACAAAATATATCAAACCTTTAGCTACAGCGCCTTCTGTAGTGTCTGTGGAAATGACCGGTATCCCCGAAGCAGGCTTGATGAAGCCAGACCCCGGCCCGTCCAATGTGCCTACTGCATGGGCCGCTCGAACCCCTGCAGAAGCTGTCCCAGTGTCAAAACGGCTCCCGCTGGTGCAGTACCCACGGACGCGGCAACGCAGACGGTTGGAACTTGCCAGAGCGGGCAGGGCAGCAGCGACACAAGCTGACAGGTTGGTGACAGGGAATCTTGCGTCGAGGCCTGGCCCCGGCATGCTGGTACAAGGACGAGTCACGGAGCCGGGTGCGCAGGCAGGCAGGGAACAAAACCTTACAAGACGGCCAAACTATGAGACGTTAGTGCCCCAAGACGTGAATGGCTGGGCCGATCCTCCAGGTCGGCTCAGAGAGGCTCGCAAAGGCAACGGGGAAGATCTAGCACAACGGGGAGAAATGGCGACCGCACAAAGAGTCCAAGACAACAGGAAGTCGAACCCGAAAGGAAAGGAAGTTGCTCATTCGTCACAATCTTCCTGGAATCTTCCCGGTGGTTTCCCAAGATGAGGCGCCAGTCATTAAAATTGGTTGGTACGTCTCCTTGACACCCTATGTGGCATAATGTTTACGGCCACAACCATCTCGTATCATCTCAATTTTTTGGGGGGTTTGGTTTATATCCTTTTCGCCTTTTTGGAATATTTTTTTAAGCGAGTTGATTTTCTTCTCATATACACTTGATTTTGTTTTATTCCCCTTTTTCTTTTTTTTTTTTTTCTTTTTTTTTTCTTTTTTTTTCTTTTTTGTTCATGTTCTTCCACTTTTTTTTTAAAAAAAAACTACCATAACGAACATCACAAATTTCCCGACATCCAAAGGCGTATTCGAAGTTGCTCCGCCACCGCGATCGCCGCCAATTTCAGCGACGGAGCCGGCCAGGCG
Source organism: Sporothrix brasiliensis 5110 (assembly GCF_000820605.1). Taxonomy (NCBI): domain Eukaryota; kingdom Fungi; phylum Ascomycota; class Sordariomycetes; order Ophiostomatales; family Ophiostomataceae; genus Sporothrix; species Sporothrix brasiliensis. Next base: position 2,581,548 of record NW_024467134.1, read on the forward strand.
GGGGAAGCCGCTGGCAAGGAGAACGCCATCGTCGGATGTGGTACCACCAACTACCAATGTCGACGACGAATTGCCCCGAGCGGAGCTTCTGATTTTCCGTAAAGAGAGCCGAGTCTGGGCGCCTGACTACGCACTCTAGTGAGGTCGGTCTGGGGTTGTCTGATGAACGCCCAGGCATGCCCAGGCACGACTGGAAACAAAAGCAGAACGTGTAGGACTGTGACGTCCGGGGAGGATAAGCGGCTGTTTCGCGTCGCCGACTATCAACTTGACAGTCGCGGAGGATAAGCTAACCCCGAGCCGCGCCGCGCCAGTTCCAGGTACCCGGTATTGCCCGCCCCTAGCGGCCAAGCTATCTTTGCGGAGCAACGCCGCCTCCTGCAAGTTATCTGCCGCTGGGGGTTGCCGTGCGTCCGCGCTTTGGCCGAGGGACGTGTCAAGCTTGCGGCTGGGCAGCGGGGGTCCGCAAAGGAGCCTGTTTGAGAGTGCTGGGTGTTGTCGACATATAAGAGGCAGTTGTCGACGGCAATGTGAGCGACGTGAGGATGGACGACGAAGCGAAGCACAGACGAAAACCCAGGCGAGGCAGATACAGTCGGCTCGAGAAGACGACATAAAAGCGGCCGGATCATCGAATTTTGCGACTGTAGAGCGACAATGACCAGACTCATCAAGACGGATACAATGGAGGCAGCCAAGTCCATGATCAAGCAGTCGCTGGTGGCCTATACAGAGCAGGTGTGGGCAGTGAGTCAAAAGGTGCGTTCTATTTTTTTTTTTTTTTTTTTTTGTTCTTATGTTTTTGTTGAGTTGCTGAAATGCAAGCTGGCGATGTTTTGTGGCATTCAGGGGCCGTTCTTGCCAACTACGCCGAACACTGTTTTCGGAAGGAACAAAAGAGCGACTGCCAAATACAATCGTCTCGACTCCGGGCAGGAGGTGCATACGTTCGTCTTTCCATTTTGGGAGCCAGCCCTCCTTCCGGTCTTGGTGCTGGTGATGACTAACTTCAGCGGTCTCCAAACCACCAGATCTTCAACAACCCCGAGCTCGCATACAAAGAGGCCGGTGCACACGATGCGATTGTTGGCATGCTCAGCACAGTCGAGGGTGTGCGCGTGACGCCACACGCATACGGCCTCGAGACGTCGTTTGAGGCCGAGTACGGCGCGGGCGGCCGCGTGCTCGTGTTCAATGCCGAGTACGACGCGCTGCCCGGCATCGGCCACGCCTGCGGCCACAACCTGATTGCGACGGTCGGCCTGAGCTCGTTCCTGGCCGTGGTCGACGCGCTGCGGGCCAGCGGGGCGCCAGGCCGCGTGCGGCTGCTGGGCACGCCGGCCGAGGAGTCGGGCGGCGGCAAGATCAAGCTGATTGAGGCGGGCGCGTACAAGGACGTGGGCGCGTGCTTGATGATGCATCCGACGGCACGGGCAGCCTTCGGGCCCGCGTCGGTGTACGGAAACGCATTCGACCGGACGCTGGCGATTGCGCGCTTCGCGATCGACTTCAAGGGCAAGCCGGCGCATGCGGCGCTGGCGCCGTGGGAGGGCGTCAACGCGCTGGATGCGGCCGTGGCGGGGTACACTGCCATCTCGGTGCTGCGGCAGCAGATCCGGCCCCAGGAACGGATCCACGACATCATTACCAACGGCGGCAAGCAGTCCAACATCATTCCCGACGCGGCGCGGCTCGAGTACGGCGTGCGTGCGCCGACGCTGGCGGGCGCGCTGGCGCTGCAGAAGCGGGCAGTCAAGTGCTTTGCGGGCGCAGCCGAGTCGACGGGGTGCACGATGGCGACGCAGGATCTGGGGGGCTACGCCGACCTGCGCGCCAACATGCCGATCTGCAACGCGTTTGTCGAGGCCATGGGCGCGCTGGGACGCGAGGTGCTGTGCGACACGGACCACACGACGCCGGCGTCGACGGACCAGGGCAACGTGTCATACGAGTGCCCGAGCTGGCACGGCATGTTCGGCATTCCGTCCGAGGGCGGGGCGTTTCCCCATACGGAAAACTTTGCCAGGGGCGCTGGACTGCGCAAGTCATTTGACCGTGCGCTGGAGAACAGTGAGGGCATGGCAGCAGTGGGCTACCGGTTCCTCGTCGACGACGAGCTGGCGGCGGATGTCAAGGCTGCGTTTGAGGAGCAAAAGAGGCACGACTGAGTGTGCATTGTAGCGAGCATATAACAAGCATATACGGCATATACGGTATATATGGCATATATAGCGTACAGAGAGGAACTAGACCCTGGCACGCAACAAATGTTTGTAGTCAATGCACGGTGACTTGATTGGCGTGCTTGAGGATCGGCAGTGACGACGTCAAAACTTTGACCTCGAGAATAAAAGATCGTTCTTCAAAATCGACGTATGGCCAGCAGTGCTTTTTCTAGCGCTGTGCCGTGGATCTTTATAGACGAGTGACGCTTTGCAAAGCATGAAAAGGGGTGTAAACAATAGCCAACAGAAAGAAGCCGAGCAGGCACACCCTTGTAAGTATCATGATGAAAAAATGTAAAGTAAAATAACAACAAGACACATTAGACAAACAAGACTGGTGATAAATCGCGTATGCCCTCTATATTACACGTCCATCAACATAAACCCTCAATGTCTCTCGCCGCCACGGGCGCCCTCTCCGTCTTGTTGTCCTGGACGTGCCCCAATCTGAAGTGCGCCTCCTCCTTGTCCTCCTTGTCCTCCTTGTCCTCCGTTTCTTCTTCGCTCTTGGCCCTCACAATTGCCTCGGCCACGCCGGTCTCGCTGTCCTCCATGTCGGCCACACGCCGCTTCCTGCGCATGCGCTGGGCCTCGCTGCACACCTCCCGCAACCGGCGATCCTATGACCGGCCCAGGATCAGCGACGACGCGCCGCCGCTGCTGCCAATCACCGGCAAACCCACCATCTCGTCCGCCTCGGCCACCCACAGCCGGGCCAGTGCGCGGCTCAGGCCCACCCGCACCCGTTGTAGAACGTCTGCCGCGGTCGTGTTGGCCGGCAGCCCGCTGCGCCAGTCCCAGCCACGCTGCATGCCAGTCGACGCCGACGACGCGGGCCACGCCACGGAACCAGGCGCGCTCGTCCGCGCACCCGACATGCTGCGGTGCAGCTGGCTCGCGAGCATGGAGCTGCCCGTCATGAGGAACGACGAGGCGCCCGACGCCGCCGACAGGTCGCTCGTCGTCTTGCGCAGCAGATCGGCCGGCGATGAGCCCTTGAGCCCGCCCGGCACGCTGGCCAGCACCACCTGGAAGAACTCGTCGCAGGTCGCGTACACGCGCGAGCCCGCCAGCGTCTGCAGGTCCTCGACGGCCTTGAGCAGCACGTCGACCGTCTCGGCGGCCACCACGGGCGGCGCCGTGACGTGGCCGGCCGACGTGGCGTCGGGCGGCCAGATGGGCTGCCAGACACGGCGGTGGTGCTCGGCACGGCCTCGGTAAACACGAGCGCCTCGCCCAGCAGCGCCAACAGGAAATCCTCAGAGACCACGGCGTCGCGTGCGGCGTCGTACAGCCCGCCGCGGATGTTGTCGTCGGCGCTCGCAATCACGGCCGTCAGAGCCGCAGCCGCAGCCGTGCGCCGCCGCACAGGCGGAATATCCGTCGACGGGTCGTCGCGCACGTTGTAAAAGTGACGAAGCGTCGCGTAGCCACTCAGCAGCCGGCCAAGGAGCTCCGCCGCCACAAGGTCGCGCCGCGCCAGCTGCTCCAGAGACGTCTTGCGCTCAAACAGCAGGCGCCGCAGGTAGTCGTCGAGGTCCGCTTCGAGGGGGTAAGCTGCCGACTGCACCAGAGAGTACGAGATGAGCAGGTTCATCACCTCGCGCACCTTGCCGGGCCGGTGGGCAATGGCAAAGTACCACACCGCCTCGCCGAACCGGTACGATTTATTGGCTAGGAGGTAGCCGTAGTGCTACGTCGTCAGTGTCAGTGTTTTTGTATGTGTGTATGTGTGTATGTGTCTGCTTCAGAATGGGTGGCTCTTACCTCCGCCGCTTCTTCTGCGAACGAGGACATGCCCAGGTCGCTCAGCAAGCGCCAGATCTTGTCCACTGTCGCGCCCGAGTCCACGTCCAAGCGAAGCAGGATCGTCCGCACCAGCTCGCCGATCGTCTCCTCCGCCCGCTCCTGCGAGTTCATGCGGCCGAGGACGTGAATGGCCAGTTCCCAGCCGTCCATATTGGCAGGCGAAGCATCGCTGCTTCCGGCAGCCTCCTCACGCTCGTTGTCCGCCTCCTCGTCGCCCGTCGGCTGCAGCTCCTTGTTGTTGATGAGGGCCTGCGCATACTGGACCAGTGTGTTGTCTTTGAAGCCGTCTGACTCGTCGGGGTCCGTCGGGTCCACGCCGAGCACCTCGAGGTCCTCCATGTCCAGGCCGCCCAGTGCCGTCGCCAGAGCCGACGTAGACGACTGTGTCGGCAGCCAGCCGCCGAGCGCGGCAATCTCCACGACCGCCGAGGCCACGGGTAGCGACCAGGCCCGCAGAAGGCCGAGCAGGCCGCGCGGGTTGTCCTCAAAGATACACGCCAGGGCCACCTCGAGCGGGCTGTTGGTGTTGATTTCCAGACCAGCCTCCGTCGTCGCCCGGAACGACCGCGTCAGCCGGTCCAGGTAGTCCGCAAAGGTCGACGCTGCGCCGTCCAAGCCGCCGGCCGCGTGGCCGCGCAGCGTCATCGTCATCGACATCGACTGGCCGTGGCGGCTCGTGCCGAAATTGGGGGCGTTTGGCGTCGGCGCTACCTTGGTCTCGTCCCACCACCCAAACAGGCCCAGCGTCGCCTCGCACCAGTCCTGCGAGACGCCCAGGATGCGCTCGCGCGAGCCCAGGGCAATGTCAAACACAATGTTGAGGTTCTCGTAAATGTCCCACGGCACCTGGCTCTCGGCCTTGCGCGCCATGCCGGCCATCGACTGGCGACCGCCCCGGTATGGCTCGCCAAACTCATCCTCGCCTTCGGCGTCGTCGTCGTCGTCATTGCCGGTGCCGGTGCCGGCACCGGCACCTCGGCCTCCCTCAGCAAACCGTCGTAGGTGGTCGAGGGCCCCCTTGGCACGGATCCGAAACAGGGTCCACTCGCTGTTCCAAATGTCCCAGCTGCCAAACTTGCCCGGGCACGTGTCCAGCATCGCAATCGTCTCCTGCACAGCACGCTCCACGTTGGAGAGGGCGCGGCCGCTGTACGCCTGCACACCCGCACGCCGCACCTTGTCCCAGCCGCCGGCCCGCAGCAGCTCGACGGCGTCCTCGACGCGGCCCTGCAGCAGGCTCACAAAGACGGTCTGCCAGAACATGCCGTGCGAGGCCGGGCTGGGCTGGAACTGCAGCACATCATGCACCTGGTCGGGATAGACGTTGTGGTAGTCGGCCATCCAGCGGAAGAGGGTTTCGGTCAGCGGCTCGGGCGACAGCACGCCCGTGTCGTTGTCCGTGCTGCGCGTGTGGTGAAGCTGCAGTGCAACCGTCGCAACATACGCGGCATTCTCGAACGCGCTCGCGTCGGGCCCGGGGCCGATGCTTGCGAACTGTTCGTCGTCGTGCTCGGAGTGCGCCGTCTCCGGAAGGCTGTCGGCGTACGCCTGCCAAAGGGCGACGAGCTGTGCAGACGCGTCGGCCAGAGCCTGGTCAAGCCGGTCCGCGTTGTCCTCCACACCCACGCCCTGGCTGTAGAGCTTGCTAATCTGCACCTCTGTCTGGCGGATCAGCTGTGGCGCCTCGGCCAGGCTGGCACAGCCCATTTGGCCGTACATGCTCTTGGCAATGGATGCGTATTTGAGTTCGCGGGGTCCGCGCGTCGATGCAGCACCGCCCAAAAGACGACCGCTGCCGCCGCCGCTGCGGGCGGCTGATGCACGGAAAATGTCTTCGGCCTCTTTGCGAATGCGGTCGTTGATGGCAGGCGTGGCAAAGGTGAGCAGGTCGCTGTTGTTAACGCCGTCCGTGCCGCCCATCGCGACTTCGCCCTCGCCGCCGTCCGCCTCGCCGCCGGCAGGCATCCATGGCGCGCGGCCCTGCAAGGAGGCACGCTCTCGGACGGCACTCTGCGCCAGGTCGAGCCATGGGTCGCTGCCCGCTCCGTTCTCGTCCTCCTCCTCCTCGTCGTATTCACCCTCTGCATCCTCCTCGTCGTCGTATGAGCCCTCGTCGTCGTCGTCGTCTTCGCCGTCTTCGTCGTTTTGGTAAGCGGGAGCACGGCTCCGGTTGGCAGGAACCTTTGTTGCTACTCGTGGCCGGTAGTAGGCCTCGTTGTCCTCCTCGTCTTCGCCTTCGGCATCATCGTCATCCTCATCCTCCTCTTCCTCATTCTCCTCGTCTTCGTCTTCCTCCTCCTCTTCCTCTTCCTCCTCGTCATCTTCCTCGTCGTCGTCGGCCATCACTTGGCTTAGTCGCGAGGGCTGCCGTGTCGATCCCGGTCCAAAGGTGGGCTTGCTACCTTGAATCGAGCGGCCAAGGGGTGAGTTGGAGCTGCCGCCACCACTGCCTGCCTTGAAGCCGCCGAAACTGCCGCCGCCCGCAGCAAAGATGTTCCGCGAGGTCGATGGCAATGGTGAGCCCGTGGACTTGGCTGTGCCCGCCACGCCCCGCATCATGGAGCTGCCCAGATACGACGCCGAGGGTGCGCCAGCTGGTGTGAAGCTGCCTGCCGACGAGGGCGGTGGCAGGCCGCCGGGGGTTGTCGAAGATGTGGCGCCGCCATCAAAGCGAAACAGGCTACCGCGACCGCCGCCGGCACCGCCGCCAAAGCCGCCACCAGGAGTGGCCGGCGACGAGAAGCCGCCGTCGTCGTCGTCGTCGTCCGGCAGCGAAAACTTGTTAGGCATTGTCGTTTACGCGGACGGCGCGAGAGGGCAGAAAGAGAAGCGCGGAGAATGAAAAGTGAAAAGGCTCGACTGCTTGTCGCTAATGCAATATCGTTGACATCAGATGGCATCAATTGGGCGTTTTGCAGACGACGAAAAGGCAGCTTGAAGCTGACGCTGGATTGTTTTGTTTGGATATTTTGGAGTCTTTCTGTTGCTGGGTGTGTACCTTCCTCAGAAAAAAGCTTAGCTCCTGCCACCTCCTCCACAGCTCAAGCGCGCCGCACAACGCGACTGAGAGTCACGTGATCAAGACGACTCGGTAGTCACCATCAAGACCATCCATTCAGGCATCAACTGGCATCACTTTCATCTCCCACCATTGCATTGCACGCATCAAACTGAATACTTGTATGTCGTAGATTATGAATTATTAAATTGGTAGTACTGTTGTCTATAGTGACATTCCCAGCATCCTTCGCAAAGGACGCCAGATACGAGAGCCAACCTGGAGGAAGACCGAGAAGAAAAACAGAGAAAAAAAAACACCATTCTTCGCTCCATGAATATAAAAAGACAAAACAATACCTTTTGCTTTTTTTAACAACACATCATCGCCTCTCATCTTCCATCTGCCTCTCGCCCTGCTCTCTTCATCATCCTCTTGTCTATAAACAACGTTTCCTTGGCAGCATTGTGGCCGGTCCAAAATTGTCTGCTCGTTTTGTCTTGTCCGTCCTTCCGTTATTTTCTTCGGGAAATTAATAGAACATGGCATGGGAACGAGATCCCGCGGTTCTACCTTGAACGCCTCAATAACGTCTTCGTCTAAATAAAGGGGGCGCAGAGAGTTCGTCCATATGTCATGCAAATGCATGTGTGACCAGGGAATGGAGTCGCTCGATATTCGCTTTGGGGTAGTTGGCGTCGTACGATTTGTGCTGTTTGTTGCTGTGTGTGATGCCAGCGTTGTGGGTGAGTGGATACGCCCATCTGCAGCGTTGCCGTTACGCCCTTCGGAGCGGGCACCGCTCAGTTGATGCGCTGGTAGAACAACAGGTATGCAACCTTGTTGTCCTTGATGCTCTCCTTGGGCGCCTTGTTCTTGGGGCTCGTCGCGCCATTCGCGACCGAGCTCCACTTCTTACCATTGCCGTTGACAGGCGCGCTCCAGTCGTTGTCGCTGTCGCCGGCTTCCTCCTCGCCCATGCCAGCAAAGCGGTTCGGGTTGCCCGCAGCTGGGTTCGGTGTGGCCTTGACGGCGTTGGACGGGTTGCTTGGCGGCGCCGAGCTGCTCGAGCCAGCAGACTCCTCAGCGCCGCCCTGGGCCACCTCCTCGCGGCGAATGCGGCGGATGACGGTGTCGTCCAGACGGATCCACTCGCGGCCATCCTCGCGGAGCGCATCGACGGTGTAGTGGCCACCGCTGGCCTGCTTGCCGTGGTGGTAGACGACGGCGTTGAGGCGGTATTTGGGGAGGGGCTCCGACAGGAACGTGTTGCGCTTGCGGCGGCTGAAGATCTCGCGTGGGATCTCCAGCTCCAGCGGGTAGCCAATCTTCTTCCAGATCTTGACAGTGCCGTTGCCCTGCCAGTCGAACTGGAAGCGCTTGAGGTGCAGAATCAGGACCGGCGGCAGGTCCTCAATAAACACTTGCTTCGTTGCGCGGACGTCCTTGCCCTGGGGGGACTTGAAGTCGGCGTGCAGAATCTCGGGGTTCGTGAGGTTGCGCAGCGCATCGACAATGTTGCGGACCTCGGGCGAGTCAATGTGTAGCTGCAGAGACTGGTACGGCTCCAGGGTCACGGAATCCTTGCGCCCAGGAACGCGCAGCTCCGACCGCAGAAGACCACTGAAGATACTGTTGATGGGCGAGGTCATGGCGTGTCCCGATGACCGCGTCTCGGCGGCGCGCTGCCGGGGGCCAACCTCGAGCCAACCTCCGGAAGGGTCAGCACCGTCAGACGTCACAGAAAGAGCCGGCGTGGCCTGTGCAGACGTGGGTGACGAGCCGTTGGTGTTGGCCGCGTTGGCCACGTCCTGCAGAACCTTGGCGCACTCGTCGTTGAGAGTCTCGAGCAGGAAGCCGAGGAACTCTTCGGCATCTTGCTGATGACCACGCTGGAGAGAATGGTATTAGCTTCTGTTGCTGCTTCTGCTACGCTCGGTCGGGGGAGAAGGGTGTTCGCAGCAGGGGGTGCAACTTACAATCATGCTGGAGAATCGTGGCAGTTGCTTAATGGCGTTGTACACAAATTCAGGGGTAAAAGCCTCGCCGTACCGCTCCAGGTCATCGCTCTTGAGGCGTTTCTGGAGGGCCGCGGGGTCGGCACGGTCGATGACCTTGAACTCGCGCAGGAACATGATCATGGCGTCGATCATGGGCGTCTCGCTCTTGAAGCTAAACACCGCCTTCTGGCCAACCTGGTCGAGAAAGTCGTAGAAGGGGATGCAGAACGTGAGGACTTGGAGCACGGAGTTCATGTAGCACATGTTGCCCGTGTTGATCAGACCGCGCGGCTCAATGAAAGCCACCTTGTCCGCGGTACCGACACGGTATGAAGAGACCGCCTCGGCCAGCGAATTGGCGTTCGACTTGGCAAAGACACCAGTCGAACCGTTCGTGCCGTTGGCAGCGGCATGACCGTTGGTGGCAGCGGCGCCGTTCACGCCGGCGTTTCCTGCTGCAGCGGCCTTTGAAAACAGGCCAGTCCACAGCTTGGGGCCCGACGGCACCGGAACGGCAGCTGGCTCATCCTTCTCGGCCTTCTCGGCGACGTCGCCGTTGGTCGCAGCCTCGCCGTTAACAGGAGCAGCTTCGCCCTCCCGTGGCAGTTCAGGAGCCTCTATTGCCGTAGCGCTGGCCACAGGGCCATCCGTAATTGGCTTTGTGGCAGCTGCGCGAACAGGAAGAGCAGGAATCACGGGAACTGCGGGAGCCGTTGGGCTAGTCACAGATGCCTTGGCAGGGCTAGGTGTGGTGGCGGAGGTGGAAGCAGGGCCAGGCTTGGGGGTCTGCGGCGCGGTAGTAGAAGCGACGGTGGCTGCTACAGCCTCGTGCTGGCTGGGAGGCAGCTCAACACTCTCAAAGCCACCCATGTCCCGACGTTTCCGGCGTGCAATTGCGCGTCTCGGCGGGAAGGCCTCTTTGGGCGAGGAGTACCACGGTAGCTTTACGTAAAAATCATGGTCAGCTTCAAATTTTCAAATTCTTTCCTTCGCGTCACGAGAGTTGGAAGATACAACGTACTGGTGCTCTGAAACGTTTTGAAGGCTGAGAGGCCTTTGCTACACCAGGCGCCTCTGGCTCGGAAGGAGCCTGGACAGCGGGGGAGGACTCGACGTTCTCTTGCAGCAAAGATGGATCCGCTTCGGACGTCGGAGTAGGTCCCGCGTCCGTAGAGGGAGTGAAGGCATTGCCTTCAGGGGCAGGCGGGGCGTTCTGTTGGGTAGATATGGCCGACATCGGGGTGGTCGTAGAGTGGGTCGAGAGCGAAGGTATTGAGGCGGGAGGAGGGTTGTCGTTCGGTGTATAGGGGTTGCCGGCGGCGGCGTTAACGATGGCGTTGTTGTGTGGCACATCGCCACGGCCAACTAGAGGGATATGCGGCGGGAGAGAAGGAGGCAGGCCCATCGATGCCTGCATGGGAGGAGGCTGGTAGGACGCGATGCCAGCTGGCGGAGATTGCTGAGGGATCATGCCGTGCAGAGGATACGGAGGCGGCAGCTGCTGGGCCTGAGGCGTGGCGACAACAAGAGGCACATTCTGGGCGTTCCGCACATAGGGAGACAAATGCGGCTGCTGCATGTTATGTGGCAGTCCTTGCGGGTGCTGTGCGTGGGAAGCCAGAGGAGCATGCTGTTGCGACTGCGGTGGTGGAGGCGGCGGCGGCGGATGCATCCCCATAGGAGCAAATTGACCCGGCATACCAGGGCGACCATGCTGCTGCTGCTGCTGTTGCTGTTGCTGCTGCTGCTGCTGCTGCTGTTGGAACTGCATGAAGGGAGCGGGCATTGCTTGGTTCTGCATGTACGGCATCTGGGGATAACCAAACTGCTGGCTGCCATACAGGGGCATGTACCCGTGCTGGAACATCTGCTGCTGGTACGGGCCATTGTGGTTGTTGTAGCCGTACTGGCCATTGTTCTGGTTATTGTAGTTGTTACCGTAGTGGCGACCTCGCCGCGGCCCGCCGCCGCGGCCACCGTGATGGCCATTATGACCACTGTGGCCGTTGTGGCCGTTGTGGCCGTTGTGGCCATTGTGGCTATTGTTGCTATTGTGGCCATTGTGGTTATTGTGGCTGTTGTGACCGTTCTGGACATTGTGGTTGCCGCTACCGGCACCGTTGTTCCCTTGGGTGGTCCCGAAGCTGCCGCCCGGTATGTCGGCCATGCCTTGCGCTGCACTGGCTCCGAGGCCGGCCCGCCCAGCCGGCAGATGACTGTTATTCATCTTGCCGGCTTGGGGAAATGTGTCCGCGTCGCCTGGAGGCCTACAGTCACAATGGAACTGTACGCGCCAAGCGTTCTGGTTTTCGGGGTCGAAGGCTGTCTGCGCAGTCGTTGCGAGTCGCAGAGAGCGGCAGGAGAGTCGCGTGGATGTGTGCGGATGGAAGAAACAAGATGGCGCGATCGGAAATGATTGTGTTTCGTGACGGGCAAGGCTTTCGCGCCACGTTGAGATTGCGGGAAAAAGGGCGATGTGCAATGCTTGTCGGATGCAGATGCACAGAGGACGATCGCACGGTCGAGTGTAGAGGAAGGAAACGAACTAGAATAATCCAAAATGCTCCCGGGGATGGACGGCTTCTTCGTGTTGCAAGGAAACGAAACCAAACCTTGAATCAGAACGCCTGCTATGCCTGTTGGTGCGTCACAGTGTGGCGCGGCGAGTGGTTATCGCACTGTATCAAACAATACCGAGTCGAAAAAAAGAAGTAGCAAACGCAGCGACCGTCGACAAGCTTCCAACGTCGAATCGCAGCGATGGTGCGATGCGTTGGCAAACTCTGCGGAAGCAAAAGATGCGTTGTCGTGTCGTCGTTTTTTTGGGGTTGCCCTCTCGATATCAGGAACAAGGATGCCGAAGAAAAGTACAGGGCGCAATAGAACGCGAATAGGGGAAATGAGCGTCGAAAAGGAACAACAGCGAACAAAACACGCAGAAAAAAAGGACTGGGTCAAGAAATGGTTGGAAACAAAGGACCGTCAAGAAGGAAAAGAAGAAAAAAAGGGGGAGAAGAAGGAGGGCGGGCGATGCTCGGCGAGGGCATCGAGGTTTGATGGATGGTGATGGGGAAGGAGGATGAAAAAGGCTGGCCGAGGAAGGAGTGCGGAAAAGGGAAGGAAAGACCGTCACTGAGTGGAGTGCGCCTGGCTTCTGCTGTCGTTCGCTACTGTCTCATTCATTAGGTTCTGGGCGCTGCCATTCGCTCCTTCCCACGCGTTGGATCCTTTTCGCTTTTTTTTCAGGCGCACGACACTCCCCACAAAAATTATTGGGCCCGTTGCGTCTTTTCTGACTAATACGAAAACATACGTTTATTGGTCAGCCAGTGAATGTGCACGTGCACGACATTGCAGGAGCTTCCCCGGAGCGATGAGTCCGTGGTAGCGACAACTTTACATTGCATCAAAGCCTATCCAGCGTCAACAATACAGAAGCGCAATGAACAAAGCAGATGCGTTGGAACCAGAGAACCATTGCTATGCTGCAAGCTAGGACATCGCTTCGGCCGTCCATTATGCAAGTCAACTTGCATGGCATCGTGCATCATATGCAGTGTCGGATGCATGCAAGGACAGACACCGAAAGAAACTATGCTACTCAAGCCCTGGCTGGATGTTCCAGGCCACACATGCAATACAACCCGAAAATGGGACAGGAAAATGGAAAAGAAAGCCACAAAAGTGCGCCGTCGCCATGCTCGTGTCGTTTGTGAATTGTTCTGTAGACCTGCCGCGCCCCTTTGCCCGCTTCATTCGTCGCGGAACATCCATCGGCCGCCTCCAGACCGCATCGCCTCCCGATACCGCTCCTGGACCGTGATCCGCTCGACCTTGTCCGCCTCGGCTCGGTTGTGCTCCTCGTCCTGGGTGGTGGGGAAGTCGGTGTCCCAGAACCCGGGCGGCGACGCCCTCCGGTGGAAGCGGTGCCGGTGCTTGCCGTACTTGTCAGCAAGCTCTTTTGTGCGCGCCTCGAGCCACAGCGCCTTCTTCTCCTCGGGCGACATCTGGCCCAGCATGTAGGCGCCGTCGCCCAGGTGCCGCTCCATCAAGACAAGGCACTCGGAGCGTCGGAGATGGGCGGGGCCGGCGGCGTCCAGCTCGGACGTCGCCATGCTGCGAAAGGCCTTGCCGCAGCACTGCGGGTCGGTGCAGCCCGACAGGCCGGCACGGTCTGCCCGGCCGCGCACCACTTCGTTGTACGCAAACGTCTCGCCGTTGTTGAAGGCTGGGTTGATTTTGAAGTCGTCCAGCTTGAGGCGGTCGACGGGCCGGCCGCGCAGGGGCGACGACACCTTCTTGGCCGTGCTCTCGGCCTTGGCGGCCAGCAGCGCCGCTGTCAATGGGTTTGTGGTGGGTGTAGCGAGCCCCGCGGCCGCGGGCGTGCCAGCATGTCGTGCAGGAGCCGCGCTGGGCGTTCTCGGCAGAGACACGTTGTCGTCATCGCGAAGATGCGGCAGCTTCCGCGTCGGCGGTGGCCGTCCAAAGAGACCAGCAGTCGGACTGTCTGTGCCGCCATGAGTTCGCGGGATAGCGGTTGCTCGTGGAAGCGACGACGAAACAGGACTCGGCTCGGATGGCCGCGAATTAAGCAGCGAGCGGAGTCGAGTCTGTCTTGTCGTGCTCGGTGGCTCCATGGCCGTGCGCTTTGAAGTGACAGAGGGCGAGTCGTAGGCCTGATTGTCTTCAGCCAGCGATTCGATACCTCGCTTCAGAGACGTAAGGCCCTTCACCGGGTCCTTGGGCCCACGGCGGACGTTGCCAGAAATCGGCGCCAGCGGCGTAGATGGCGTGCACGGCAAAGGTCGCGCGGGAGGTGGTGGCTGCGGAACCAGACACGCTGCTACGGTAGCGGGCTTGGAGTCTTCAGTGTCCCTGGAGACTTGGGCGCCTGGCTCATCTGCGGGCTTTTCTTGGGACGCAGCTGGACTCGACTCGTCGCTGTTGTCTCTTTCCAAGAGCAGTTGTTGCTGGTAAAAGAGATGCCTTTTCCGTGGTGTTTGCACTGTGAGCTGCCCCTCGTCGAGGTCGATGCTCTCTTGTGACTCCCGGTAGTTCGCTAAACCCAGTGCCCGAGGCGTGTTGTCGGAGCTTTCTCGCTTCACCGCCGGCAGGATCTGCGGTGTTTGGCGGTCGTTCGATCGGTCGTTCGCGCCCTTCTTGAGCTTCTTAGTCACTCGTTCCCAGATGATCTCAGGCCCGTCGGAGGACGGCTCGTTCTTAATCGTCACATGGCCAGCAACGTCGTCTGAGCTGGTCGCACGCGGCGTGGGAAGCGCGGTCAGGTCGGGAAGGTCGGGCTGCGCCGCGTCTGACGACGGCTCGCTTTGTGTGGAGTCCGGTACAGTCTCGTTGTTCGCACCATCCGCACGGGTCCCTTTAGGGACTTTTTGTGGCGGCAGTTCCGGCTCAGCGCCGTCATCGTCCGCCGTCGGGTGGCCCAAGAAAGAATATGTTTCCGATGAGGTGAAACTAGCGCTCAGGGTCGGCTTGGTGACTTCGGCCTGTGGTTGCGGTTGCGGCTGTGGCTGTGGCTGTGTTTTCTCTACCATATCGAGTGCTGCTGGCGTGGATGTACGGTCCTCGAGCGGTACGGCCGTCTGTCGGGCCGCGGCCAGTTTCTTCTCCAGCTTCTTGATTTTCACCTCGAGGCTGTCGGCATATTCCACCCATCGGAGCGTTTCGGCCTTGCGCTTCCGAACCAACGCCACCACTTCTTCGAGCTGCGACTTGGCCACCGCATGTCGCATATTCGACTTTTCTAGGGCCTCCTGAAGCTCTTGCACGAGCTCGGACATGCTCTCCTGTGAATTGACGTCGCCTGCTGTGACCGGCCCACTCTGGTGCGCGGCATTCCGTGCGGCCTCGGACCGCTGAAGAGAATCTGTCAGCGTCGCAACCTGACTCCGCAGCTGGCTCATCTCGGATTCCATCTGCCCCTGCGATGCCTGCGAGTCTGCTCGCAGTTTGTTGTACTTTTGCCGCCATTCTTCGTCGCGCCTCTGAAAGTCTGGACGCCGGCCATCGATGGCCGTTGTCAGCACGCCATTCGCTTCTTCATGTGCAGTGCGCCCCCATCGTCTCTCCCCAACTCACCTGCTGTCACTTTCTCGTTCATTCCATCCAACGCGCGCTCAATTGCCTGAAGCAAGGCTGGCCGCCCTTGACGGACGGCGTCAGACATGACCGCGAGCTGTCGAATGCGGCTGCCGTTGCGGTGCTGCGTCAGATCAAAGTCATCCTTTTCGACCGAGCATACCACTTCATTAGGCGTTTGGTCCTCCTTTGTCGTGGCCCAGGAGCGTCGTCGTCGAATTGTGACGGCGAAAGTCCCTACTGCTCGTCGTTGTCATTGGTAGACGCGTGGGGCACAACGCGCCGACCGCGTTCTCCACACTATATTCTTGACGCGCCAAGGCACGTGATAGCACTTTGCCCCAAGTTTTCAGTGGCCTTTCAGGGCAATACTCTATCGCATAATTATGGAGAACCGCCCCTGCCAATCGCTCCCAGCACTTGGATGGCACTGTTTCGGCTGATCCACCCCTAAAACCATACCCGTAGCCTTTTTGCCTCTCACGGCCGCACCAGCTGCACGTAAAACCACGCCGTTTAAGCTGAAACCCTACAGTAGCACATCAGGGCTATCCAGCACAATTTGGCGGATTTTGGCACATTCTGTAATACCATTTACAGGAAGTCAGAATGCTAGGTAAAATATGCATTGTAGCCTTGCCTAGAAGAGACACAAAAGGAACAAAGAAAGGAAAGGGACCAAGCCAACAGCCTGACGGCTCGCGGTCGTTTCTGAACGACATGATAGTCTTTCTTCTTATCGTATGCCAAAACGCATAATTTCTGGCCCGTTATAATATCACACCTTGCCCTGTGAGCTGTTCATGTTTCCCATCTTCCTTCTTTCTGCCAGCGTCGGCGTGGCTCGGTGAACAAATGCCAAGAAGCCGCCCGCTGGCTCACCTCTCGGCGTTGGGCGTCGAAGGCATATCAACGGTGTAATCTTCCCAGGTGAAGACGGTGTGGCGGCCCGTGAAAGGCGAGCCAAGCATCAGGCGACACAGAAAGTGCCACTCTCACAGCTGCCCTCCGTGATCGTCGTCTTCGTGTAGGATACTCGCCCTCCTCTTTCAACCCCGTGGGATCATTTGTGACAAGGCGGCGGCAATCAACGTTGCCTTTTGAATTTTCCCATGTATGCAAAACGGGCGTTCTCTTGAAGCTCACTTTCGCTCAAGTCCCATGTACGGACGTCTGTGTCTTGCCATGATCCGTACATTCACGGACTGGCGCCTGCACTTGTATGGACACGGCACAACTGGAGACATATCTCCACGGTCGGTGTCGTCCAGTGGTCGAGTGAAAAGATAAAAAGTTGGACACTACCAGATTCCGTCCCGGCTGCATCGCGAGACTGGAATGACCAACGGCAGGTCGAAATGCCATGTCCTTCATCTTGGTGACTTCGGGAGCTGGAAGGCCCGCGAGCGGATCGGTCAGAGACAGCCGTTATCTCGTGGCACGAACGATTCCGTGGTAGGAACCAGATCAGATCCAGATGCAAAGAGATGGCATGATCTGTCGATAGTCACGATCGGACGCGCAAGGCAATGGCGCTCTGTAGGCTTAGGCTGATCGCAGCCGGACGGGGTCGCCGTGTGTGTAGCCAAGGGAGGCACAAGAGCAGATGTCGGATGCACGATAGAGCCATGGATTCTCAAAGTATAAAAACCAGACGAAGATGGGACGAGGATTTGCTGCACGACCGGCCGGGCGCAAAGTCAGAACATGACAGATTGGCAGACGTAACAAGACGCGGCAAGATCTGGCCAAGAGCAGCATTGTCCGAACCCATCTCAAGTTGCCAGGCAAAGCACGCCGCAGGTCAGACAATCAAACCGAAGCGAGTTCGCAGGGAGAACGACGAGTGCTCGCGCCAAAACGAGAGCCAAAGGGAAAAGAGCTCGTCCACCAAGTCGTACAAGGCACATGACACAGTGCCGAACGTAGAAAGCTTCCAGAACCCAAAGGGTAGGGTGCACATTTTGCCAAGCCGGACCTTACAAGCTCGGAAGGCTTCCAGAAGGCACATCAGACCGAGCATGCACGCCAACCATGGCAAACACACGGACCCCACCGAAGATCAGGCTGCGCTGGGACACGTTCGACGGGGAGAGCGGGATGGCACTCGTCCACTGGGCCAACAAAACCAAGCCTAGAAAGTAACGGACATGGCGAAATGGATATTTGGCGAGACTTCAACAAAGAAGCTTGAGAGGAATGGGAAGCTTGGAAAGATCCTCGTGACCGAGCACAAGCTCTCCTACATCTTGGCCGGTCGCTAAAATGCAAGTCTCTCAGCGCGTCGTTCGACAACAGGCGGTTCGTGGGATCGTCAGCATGGAACTGGCGGCATAATTCGAGGCGGCTCTTTTGGCTTCTTCCGCATGCCTCTTTCCCGAGTTTGACTGCGCGTGGCGAGATTCACGGGTCAAACGACAAGGCTGGGGGGAAGGCATTCATCGCCGACTCCGTCCTTTTCTAGAATGCAGTTTCCAAAGCATTGGCAACAGCAACGGTGCCACCTGTGGCTGATTCGCAAAACCACGCTCAAAAACCGTTGGACCACCAACTGTCGTCCAAGGCTTGCCAATTTCAACAGCGGCAGCCAACAGGAGCACCGTGAGTGCAACGCATCCGACCTTTACCTCTTCTGGGCCACTGCCATTTGATCATATACTTGTATGCTGCACAGCGTTGCGAGTGCCATGCTCCGACCGCCGTCTCCGTGGATATACGGGCGAGGCTGCCTCCGACATGCATGAGAGCAGCTATCCCGGTCAATATCAACATATTCTGGCCATCCTTCCAGATTCGTTTGTGGTTGACCGCTCAAGGCTGTTCGTCGCCTTACTTCGTCTGGCCCTTGTATCCTGCATATCGCCGGCGTGTCGTTTTAGATTCCGTTCGAAGGATTTGTTTGCTTGGCGGGAGGTAATGCCGGAGCAATACGAGCCGTAACCAGGGGTGGGAAGCCGTTTTGGGGGGGGGGGGGGGGGGGGGGGTGTTCTGTTAACCAAAGACAAACAGTAAGAAGGGTCGGAAACAAGAACGGATCAAAAGCGATAAGCACCCATCTCTTCCCAACAAGAAAGCACCTCCAGGGCCAATTGGCGCATATTGCTAAACGGCCGTTACACGACAGACAAAACACTGTAGCACCCCATCCAGAGTACAAGGCAATATGCCGCTCTCAACACCGCCGTATCGCCAACGTGCGCTGCATGCTGCCCCAACGCACGATATCCCACGCGGTCAGACAGACAAACCCGTGGTTCTCGATGCTGCTGCGTCCACATAAGGACCGTCCTTGTGTGGTTGTGGGCCGGGGAAAGGCGCATCCATTCGTCGCCTACCGCCGGACCAGCAAAACGACAGTCAGGTAAACAGATAGACAGACAGACGGGACAAATGACAAATTTGCAAAGGCAGATTCGCAGGTCTGAGCATCTCCGGTTGGGTTGGTGACGCGAGACGTTGAAGACGGACCCTGGCAAGCTGTCGCTGAAAAGACGAACACGACGATCCGCCAGGTGCTGGCCGAGCTGGGGGGATTGTGATCTGAGATGGCAGATGGCAAAATGCGAAGGCCGACACACCCCCGTCGGTTTGATCCAGACGATGGAAGGCCGCTTCAGTGCAGCCTGAACAGGGCGGACGAGGATCAAAATGAAAGACATGAAGTAGCCATGGAAGGGGGTCGTGGAAGGGAGTCATGGAAGGGGTCGTGGAAGGGGTCGTGGAAGGGGTCGTGGAAGGCGAATAAGAGCGATCATGAGTATCGTGAGGGACTCAGAGTCGCAGCTTTGCCTGGCCGGGTGGCATCGACAGGGACCAGGGGTCTGCTCAGGGCAGAGAGCATCTCGCCATGGTCCGTCACTCGCGTCCTCACCCATAAAGAAACGACCAGAATTGTCTGTCAGTCGCCTCTCGCCACAAATCGTCACAAATTGCCGTCTCGTCATCTCCTCCTCGCGACGTTGCGCAAGTCGAAAAAAGTTCTCAGCTCGGCACTGTCCTCGCTTGGCCTTGTTAGTTGGTTGCATGCGTCATCCGCGCGCTCGAGCCATATCCCACCGCCCACCACATTGCCCACACACCCCTTCCGAACTCACAGATGCATCTCGCTGTCGTCTGCACAGGTTCCCACGAAGATCTCGTCTGTGGTTCCCCTGCAGTGCCATTCCACACCCTCTCGCCCGTTTCGTCCGACCCATCCCACGCCTGTTCCGTACCGTTGGTCTTTGCGTTTCCTTTTTTCCACTCCATTTCACCCTTGCCGTCTCTGAGGATATTTCTGTAGGGAACACATGCATTTCTTTGATGTCGTTGTCGTTCTCGCATATTCTGACACGCACGTCCTGGCTCGCTCTTGCTTTGCACATTCACCTCTTGCCTGTGACGTCCGCTTTCACTTTCCACGCCGTCCTTGTGGATCCTCGTGTCCATCGTACCTTCCCTACATAAACTCCTCGAGCAAGTCGTCCATGTCTCCTTCGTGCCTTCCCGTCCCATTCGTTTTCTTCGCCTCCAGCTCGATTCATATCTTCGCGTGCCTTCCCCATACGTTTTTCGTTCCTGCCTTTCGCTACAGTCGCTACTTCTCTCCTGCCAACATAGCCCTAAACGTTTTCAGACAGCAAAACGACACTAACGCCAAAAAAAATAAATACTAAAAACGAGAAGAAAAAAAATCTTACCAAACCATAAAATCTCAACCGTTGCCCCTCCTTCTACAAATCCACTTCCCACTTTCGAGCCTCTTCGCCTCAAACTTGTCCTCAACCAAAACAAACACACACGCAAACCGTCTTTCGTGAGTACCCTCCATTGTCCCATTTCCTACGCATCACGACATTACCCTCTGTGAAGCTGTCTTGCGTCTGTATGCTCCTCCGCTGTACCTCCCCCCAACGCTACTTTGCCCCCTCTCCCCTCACCGCGATCGAGATCTTTTGGACCTCTTCGCCGCGTCAGATCCCACGAAAGTGTCACCGAATACGCGTTTCTCCTCCTCGCCTTTGTCTATTGTCTACCGGGACCTGAATCTTCAGGCCTCGAGCCTCTTTTGGAACACCAATTGGCCTTGCGGTCTCGCTTGCTTGTCGCCGAATTACAGCTAACAAATGCACTTGCAGACATCCGATCCTCCACGACTTGCTCTACTTTTCCTCCCACGGTTTCAGTTTCTTCCTCCCACCAACAATCAAAATGGATTTCCAGGGTCAGCAGGGCGGCCAGCAGAGCGGCGGCAGAGCTTGCTTCAGCTGTAAGTTTGTGATTGTTTCTGCTCTTTTGCATTGATTTCTTTATCGGCACCGCGCGAGATTCCAACCAGGAAAATATCGTTATCGAAAAACGAAAAAATCTGAACTACACTAAAAGCGGACTTTCCCCCCTCAAAGCGGGGCGGGGGCCAGCCATGCATTGGCATCACTGCCGTTCCTGCACCATTGCAGCTCATGTTGTCGTCACTTGACACACATCTGGCGTGCGACATCGACTTTGTTTAATACACATCTACCCCATACTCCATGCCCAGATGCCAGATCTGAGGGATCGTGCTAGTTTCGGGTATTCCCGAACAAGACGCAGTCGTCTGCACCCCAAGCTACTTTAAGAGGCCGAAGATTGTCATTCGAGCAACCTTGATGGCCTCTTTGACGGGCCACACGCAATTCCTATTGGCGGCCTCCACCCCCTCTCACCCATCTTCACCAGGCCCCATTCTCAATGTTGTGAACATGTATGGGCAGGCCCAAGGAGCCGGTGCCTTGCCCAGATCTTCATATTTCCATTTTCCCGCGTTTTCTGTCTTGATTTGGTACATGTGTGGAGTAACAAGGCTGACCATTCACCCGTCTAGGCGGCGCTACCACCCATCAGGTATGACAAAATAAAGCTCTCGGGCCGCGATGCATGTCTCGAGGATTTTTCGAGGCCCGGGGATCGGCTTCGGCCTTCCAGCCGTTGCAGCGGATCTCACGATTCCTCGCCTCCTTTTGCGAATGATATACTAACTCCTTTCATCAGGCCCGTGACTGCCCCAACCGTGGCGCTGCTAAGTGGTATGTTACCTGTTCTGACAGCCAGTACTGCCATCCTTCAGACGACATTAGCTAACGTTCTTTGTCCAGCTACAACTGTGGCAACGAGGGTCACATGAGTAAGCTTTGAACCCGTGATGGCGTACAGCATTTGTGGCTGTTTATACATGCGCACTCGAATCTCGAAAACTAACTATGCTTGATAGGCCGTGACTGCCCGGAAGGTCCTAAGGATACCAAGACGTGCTACCGGTGCGGCCAGGCTGGCCACATCTCCCGTGACTGCCCCAGCTCGGGTGGTGCCCCTGGTGGTGGCCAGTCGTCGGGCGCCGAGTGCTACAAGTGCGGTGAAGTCGGCCACATTGCTCGCAACTGCCCCAAGAGCTCTTACAACAACTCGTACGGCGGCAGCTCGGGCGGCTACGGCTCGTACGGTGGTGCTGCCAAGACCTGCTACTCTTGCGGCGGTGTCGGTCACATGTCGCGTAAGTACTACGGAGTCTTCCATGCACGCACACACTTAGAAGCGTACAAGTATAGTCCTACGGAACACTTTTGCTAACAGCATTTGACAGGCGATTGCGTTAACGGCAGCAAGTGCTACAATTGCGGCGAGACCGGCCACTTCTCGCGCGACTGCCCCAAGGCCTCGACCTCGGGCGAGAAGATCTGCTACAAGTGCCAGCAGCCCGGCCACATCCAGGCCGACTGCCCCAACAACTAAGGAGGCCATGCCAGCAGTAGCCTTGCCTTAGCGGCAGCATGCTCATCGTAGGCATACCTCACCTCGGCCACGAAAAGAACGGACATACCCACAATCCCTGTACACCAGAGAGCGAAGCAGCAGCCTTCTTTTGAATTGCGCTTAGTCACGAGATCGATGGAGAGAGGTTGGCAAGATACATTTTCCCTTTTTCCTTGTGGAAGCACCCTTTGTCCGCTCACGCGCAAAGGTTCACAAAACGGGTCGGGCATGGTATGAACATGGGCAACTGGATACACAAAAGCGGACGGGATCTCTGTGATTCAAAGGGATTTATTCTTTGATTTTTCTGTGTTTTTTCGACGTCTTCCTGCTGTTCTTCGGGATGCTTCTCATATTCTCCTTGTGTCGTTATTTCATTTTCGTCGTTTTTACAAGTTTCATTTTGTCACTTCCAAGTGTCTTTTCTCTCGTCTTCCACTTTGCCCCCCCTGTCCAACAGCCGAAATTGTCGTCTTTTTCACTCGCATTTCGCATATCGCATGTCGCATGTCGCATTCTTCTGTTGTCTTTCACGTTTTCCCATGTTCTGCACGAGAAATTTGAACGTAACGAACTTTGTACTGATTTTTGCGCAAAAGACGCTGGATGATGGAAACGTTTGCAAAGGGATTTCTCTACCAACGGAGTCAAAACGGTCGGACCACACGTCAATGATGTGGTCGTCCTGTGAGGAGGCCACCAAAAAAATTGCAGTTAACTATCAAACTCTTCCGTGCCGTGAAAAGTGAAAAGAGAAAAGTGTGACGTGAAAAGTGTATAGTGCAAATCGTCCCAAAGAGGCAACTGGCGGTTCACTCTCGGCTCGGTGATGTTTGATCCGTTCGGTGGCTAATACGGCAATCACGGAAGCAGGGGTGTTCTAGAAGACCCAAGGTTCGTGTGGCGTTCCGACGTCTGTGGGTAATCCCATATTGTCGTCCAGCCTTCTTTCCTTCTGGTCTTCTCCCCCGTCTGCCTCTCGGGCCTTCCCAATTGGGGTGTGGTTGACGAGGGTCGCAGCAAGGCAGGAAGGAGAGGGGCAGAGAGATCAGACGAACCGCTGCAGCTGCTCACCCCGTTTTCCACCCCTTTTGATGCGTGTGACCGTTTTTCTCCTGCATACGACCCTCACTCGTTCTCTCCGCTCCGTGTCCTGTCCCTTTTTGTGCTGCTGCGCATCAGACAGCGCTGTCGCAAATCCCCAGCATGGCCCACGTTAGATCCTCCATGTTGTCAACATCCGGATTATAATGCTCTTTTTTATTGAAAGGGTTTCCTCTGCAGGAGTCTTTTTTTTTTTTTGGCTTTGGCTTTGGCGGGTGTAAAAGGTTTTATTTTCCGTGAGGCCTGGCACGTGTTGTTGAATAAATGTGTATTGTGAGGACGAATCAATGAAATAGAACAGAATCCTTATAGGCATAGAGTATTAATTAAAAATTTTTTTTCATTTCATTTTTTTTTTTAAAAAAAATATTATATGTTTTTAAAATCAATCCAAACACTGAAAATTCTACTCGATTCACTTAACAATTAAATCACAAGTAAATCAATGTAAATTTGAGAAAAAAAGAAAAACCCATTTCGACTCGTCCAAACTATTTCATTACGCAAATGCTATTCAAATGCTATTCAAATGCCCTCGTATCTAAACACGTCCACCATCACCATCACCATCACCCTTTACAACACGACAAGCTCCTTATAGCACGGCCTTGGGCATGAACTTCATGGCTTGCCGCACACCCAGGTCGCCCAGGACCTCCTCGGCGCCGCCCAGGATGGCGTCGAACTTGTAGGTGCGGTTGAAGTTCTCAATGACGCGGCCCATGCCGGTCTGGGTGAGACCGCGGCCGCCCCAGATCTGGACCGCCTCGTCGGCGATCTCGTGGGCCATGCGGGTGCTGCTCATCTTGAGCAGGCCGATGGGGCCGCCCATGTGCTTGGCCTGCTGGTCAAAGGGCAGCTTGCACATCTGGTAGGTGATGGTCTCGAGCCACGACTGGTGGCTCTCGACGAGGGCAATCATTTTGGCGAGCCTGTCCGGTTAGCCATGCACGCGTATGGATGGTGCCACGTATGGTGCCATGTATAGTGTCATGTATGGTGATGTGGGACTCACTTTAGACGAATGACGGGCTGGTCAATGAGACGCTTGCCGAAGACGAGGCGCTGGTGCGACCACTTGAGGCACTCCTCGACGACGAGGCGGCTGTAGCGGTTGACGGCGCAGGCCATGCCCCAGCGCTCGTGGTTGAAGTTGGCCAGGATGACGTAGATGCCCTTGTTCTCTTGGCCCATGAGGTTGCCGGCGGGCACCTTGACATTGTCAAAGGTGATGTAGGTGGTGCCGGCTGCGGCCGAGTAGCTCGTCTTGATGGCCTTGGTCTCGACGCCCTCGCCGCGCTCCACCAGCAGCACGCTCATGCCCTTGTCCGTCTGGCAGCCCACGACAAAGTAGTCGCAGAACACGCCGTTGGTGATCCACTTCTTGGTGCCGTTGACAATGTAGTGCTTGCCGTCGGCCGTCTTGACCGCCGTCGTGCGCAGCCGCGCCACGTCCGAGCCCGCAAACGCCTCCGTAATCGCCAGGCAAATCTTCTTGCGGCCCGTCAGGCACTCCTCCATGACCCGCTTCTGCAGCGCCGCGTCGTTGGAGTAGTGCAGCACCACCGTCAGGCCAATCGTCAGCCCGGCCATGTTGCCGTCTTGGAACCCGCGCGACGCCGGCCGCACAAACTCCTGGGCCGCAATCATGTCGTGGAAGTAGTCAAACTCGCTTCCGTCCATGACGCCGTCGGGGTTCGCCTCGCTCTTGAGCAGCCGCACGCCGTGCAGGTGCTTGCCCGGCCCCAGGCGCATGTGCAGGATGCCCGCGGCCGCCATCTTGTCAATCAGCGGCTGGCCCAGGTGCTCGCCCGTGCGCTCCTTCTCAATGGCCTCGGGCTTGACGTGCGTGTCGACAAACTGGCGCAGCGCGCGCTGCAGCCGGCGGTGCGAGTCGTTAAAGTACGGCGTCTTGAACACGGGCGACAGCCACAGCGGCTCGGCATAGGGCACAAGCGACAGGTCGCCCGGCTTGGGCCGCACGATGCTGGGCGTCTCGCCCTTGATCGTGCCGACGGCCAGGTCGTCAATGTACTTCTCGAGCGCCTCCTGGCGGTGCAGGTTGTAAAAGTCCGACGTGGCGTCCTTGCCGGCGACCTGGCGCAGCACGAACTCGCCGCCGGGGTGCGCGTCGAGGAAGTCGGCCACATCGTAGACGACGGCGTCGATGATGAAGAGCACAGGGGCATCGTCGCCGCCCTCGGCCGTCAGCTTCTTGGCCGACGCGGCGACCTCGTCCCGTGTAAACGTCTTGTCCGGAATAGGCATTTTGTGCATGTGATGGAATCTGTGGAAGAATCGGGGGTGTCGTGACGCAGCGGATTGTGTTGGTTCGGCAAGAAGACGAAGTAGGGATGTGGGAGCGAAAAAGAAAAGAAGAGGACAAAAAGGAAAACACAAAGAAGGAACAGAAACAAGACAAGTTACTCAAAGGGCAAGCGACGTTCGTGGTCATCAATCGTGCCTTCCCCTCAAAGACGCCCACTGGTGGCCTACCCCGACGCCAGCCGGACCTTCTGTAATCAGAGTCGCCAGTTATGCGAGTCAGCACACCTACAACGAGTTGTGCCTCGGCTCTCAGCAGTGGGACGCCCCAGAAACGGAACTGGTGTCTGGGCTCCCCAGACCCGCTGACCGATAGCCACATTAGACGCCGTATGATTGGCCGAACGGCACAGCCTGCTCCACATTCGCGTGCCAGTAAACTCGCCTAGCTGTTCCGAATGTGGGAGTCGTCCAGGAACGGTTCACTTTGGCATTCATATGAGGCTCTTATTGAATATGGAGTGCTTTTACCACCACCAATACCTCAGTACACTTTTTATCACCAGAGATGCATAGACGCGGAACTCGAATGTTGCAGAAATATAACATGATTCGGTGAACAAACATGCTGGAAACAAACAATTCATGACGCAAAACGATATTTTATACACATATTATGCTGTGAAAACAAAACCGACAAAGTAGACCACAATCCAAAACGAACCTCCGACAAGAATGGGAATCACGAGAAATGGAAAACAAGACACGCCACATGCCCACCGACCGCACCCGCTTAGTTTGCGGCGCCAGGACGGCGGCGCTTGAAAAAGGCGAGCGCCTTGGCCTTGGGATCAAAGGCGACCGGCAGACTGGGCATGCCGCCGTGGGCGGCGCAGGTCTGCGGCATCAACTGGCCCTGCGACTCAAAGAAGAACTTGGACACCTCAAACTCGTGGAACGCGCCGGGCGTCGCGCACACGCGCTTGACCGTCGACGAGCGCAGCTGCGGCCAGCACTTGTTGCACCAGTAGAAGCTGGGCGGCGTCTTCTTGGCCGTCGAGACACGCACAATCTTGCTGCACAGCTTGTTGGAGCAGCAGACGAGCGTGTCGGGCTCGTTGTTCTTGCCGGAGCGCTTGCTGGCATTGGGGCCGGAGTTGCTGCTGTTGCTGCTGTTGCTGGTCGCGGCGGCGCCGTGGACGGCCGTGGCGTGGTGGTAGGGAATCGCTGGCCAGTCGGTGCGGTAGTCAAAGGCGTTGCTGATAAACATCTCCGACTTGGACCGGAGGCCCAGCGTCTCGCACACGCTGTTGCACGTGTGCGTCGAGAAGAAGAGCTTGAAGCCGTCCACGCCCAGGTTCGTGTCCGTCAGCACGAACCGGTGCGGGTCCCGCGTGTGGATGGCCGGGTCTGTCAGCACGTTGTCGACGCCCTGCAGGTCCGCCACGAGCAGCTCACCCCGCGACCGCTCAAAGGTAAAGTGCGAAAAGGCCTGCGCCGCCTTGCTGATCTCGGACCCGCTGTCGTCGTTGACGCCGCCGCAGTTGTTGTTGTACTTGACATAGCGGCCGTTGTCCAGCATCGGCTCGAGCGACAGGCACTCCTGTGTCTCTTCGTCACGGGCCGTGCTGCTGCCCCTGGACACGACGCCGTCCGCCGTCATCGGCTGCAGGCACGTCACCACAATAAAGTCGAGCGCGTGCGCCTCGCTGGTCACCAGGCTGTTGAACTCGAGCGCAAACGCCTTGCACAGCGCCTGCATGCGCATGTCCTCGGCGAGATCGGCCAGCCGCTTGCCGTTGGCCTTGAACGTCTTGACGACCAGCGGGTTGGTGGATTCTCGCGTCCGCGCATACGACGCGAAGCGCAGGGCGCCTTGGGCAAACGGCTTCGTGCGCCGGAGGATGACCAGCTCGTTTGTGCTGATGCGGATGTTGTCGTCGCTCAGCATCATGCGGTCAAGAATCGATGTAGCAGCTCCAGGCGCGGCAGCAGCAGCAGTGGCTTCGCTCGCTTGGCCTGCCGAGGCAGTCGTTGGCGGCGCAATGTCAATCACATCCGGTGAAAAGGCCTTGACGTGCATGGTATGGTCCAGCCAGCCCGGTACGTTCCACTGCGGCTCGCTCGTGTCAAATTCAAAGGGGTTTGGCTTGTTTGGCTCGACCGGGTCCTTCCCCTCTTCGTCCTCTTCGTCGGCCTCGACAATCGTCTCGGCCAGCGTACTGGCATCGGTCGCATCGCGGGCCCCACGAACGTCGCGCCCATTCAGCCACTCGCGGCAATCTTCGAAAACATCCACCTCGTCGTCCTCGGCCAGATCGCTGAGCGGTGCCTTCTGGTGTGCCAGCTTGGAATTCGTGATGCTCGGCCGATTGCGTCTGCCGCTGGCCGACAGGCTGGATGACAGACGCACGGCAGTCCGCGATGAGGATGCCGTGACGCCATTGACGACCAGGTGGCGGAGCGAGCTGTAGCTGCTGCCGAGCTGCACCTCTGCAAAGTAGAGGCCGCCCTCGTCCTGCATCTTCTTCTCCGCGTACTCCTTGTCCGACGACGCCCGCTGCATCTGCGCCCGGTTGCGGGCCGTCTGGCTCTTCAACCACCGGCGGGATTCGAGGGCATGTTTGTTCTCGCGATGAAGATTGCAGGCCGTCGTGTGTTGGCCGTAGACCATCATGAACGAAAAGAGCATGCGGTCCGTGATGAACCTGATTCGAAAGAACACGTAGTTGAGCTTGCGATTGATCATCTCCTTGAGGACCAGCTGGTACTGCAGGCCATGCGGCTCCTTGCCGACCATATGGAAGTGGTCCTTTTCGCGGCCCATGTCGTGCAGGTTGGAGCCGTGGGCGGGCGCGTCGGCAATGTGCATGATGCACCGTGTCTGGTGCTTCCACGACGCTTTGAGTGCCTGGTCGAGGCCACCCAGGACGTCTTCCGCGGTGTCGCCGCCACCATAGGCCGTTAGCTTGTCGAGGAACTTGAAGACCTTGTGGACGTCCGCGGTGAAATCCAGAAACTGAAAGTGTTTCTTTTCTCCGTGGTCGCGGTACGCGACGACGGCCACGCGCACGTCGGCTTCATTGAAGAATGTCCGGTTGATGTCGTTGACAATTTCCTTGACTTGGATCTTGGCGGCCTCGATGTAGGGCATCATGGAGCCTGTGGCGTCAATGAGAAACAGCAGGTCGGTCGAGCACGAGGCCTTGAAGATGCCCGTCGACACGCGGGGCCCGGCGCGGGTGCTAGCCTGCGCGGCGTCGCTTTGGAGCTGCAGGACTCGCTTTTCAGCCTCGGCCGCGGACGGCCCCATCCGGTTCTGAACTTCGAGGCGCCGGGCAAACTGCTCCATCTGGCTGGCGTTTCGCTCGGCTGCTGTCCAGGGCCCTGAAAAGGTCTCCCGCAGGTTGCTGATGGAGCTGCGGAAAAAGCCCCGCTGAGAGGACTGGTTGGCAACCGGGCTGGTGTACGGGTTGGAATAGGCGTTGTCACGGGAGGCTGCATTTTGCTGGGCATCCCGCTGTTTGAGAATGGCCTTTTCGTCCGGATACTCGGTGGCCCCTGGTGCTTGTTCGCTGTGCGTGTCGATATCTGCACCGCTGTTGGCCGAATCAGTCGCCTCATATGGCGGAGGCAGCGCTAGGTCAGACGAGCGCCGGGGGCGCTGTGTTGGAGCGGACATTATGTTATGTGGTGTGATGGGAAAGCAAGCCCGTGTCCAGCTGACTTGGTTCCGGTTTCAGTGAGTGTAAATTTGTCGATGCCTTTTTGTGGAAGAATCACGATAAAAGAAACAACAAATGGCCTGAGAATCTTCAAGCAGGCAAAGACGAGTTCAACTTTGCGAGAGCAGGAGAGACGCAAATATTTAATGCCTCCCCGATGCCTCTCCTTATCCAAGCGCATGTGCCAACTGGCAATGCAGCCGAATGAGTCCTTCGATTCTTGGCAAGGCTGCCTTGACGCCGATTACTGGACGGACGGTTATGGCTGTCTCCAGACCACTGCGCGTCGAGGGAGTGGAGTCAGGCGAACGAGCACCGCAGCACGCAGCTACCTATCAGCGAGTAACATCGCTGGGACCGCTAGTTGAATTCCGTCAAGTGCACGACGGATTCCGTACAAGGGAATCCTTTGCTGTTTGTTGGTTGTATCTCGCGTCGTAGCATTTTTGGTGGTGTAATGGCAGCAGGCGGGTCGGACGGGGAAGTGTTGAGGCGGAGCCATGGTGCGAGGAGAAAACATGCACCAGCCATGCGAGAGGCAGACATTGGGCAGCGATTAGACTGGCTCACTGGGATCGTGACCGAGAGATTGAGACTGAGACTGAGGCTCGGTCGAAGAGAACAAGGCGAACTGGACGGGCGATCTGCGTTTAGGGGTTTGTTTGGGACAGCGGGATGGCTCCTGCCTTGCAAGTGACGCTGTTGGGTTGGGGTTCGAGGGAAGGCACGACTGCGCCCCGTCCGGAGAACTGCACTAGTGAGTCACAGTGGGAAAGATCAAGAGATCCGACAGCCAGAACAGCGGCACCATCAACATCACTCCACGCGCAAACGTCCGTCGTGTCCTTTGAACAAGTGCTCATGGTGCCGTGCGTAAGCCTCGTGCAAGCATTGGCCAACGTCTTCTTGCATCTCAACGCTTCAAACCGTGTCAACGTCTCGGCAAGTTAAGATTGCTACATCTCCTATGGCTATGGCTGCAGCTGCGGCTGCTTCTCCGCTTCTCCGCTTCTCAGCTGTGCAATCGATACAGCTTGCCCACCGGGAAGCGACAAAGGTTACCGAGTTGGTAGCCTTGGCGTAATAGCATATCTACGTCGTAGAGCATATGTGCTCTCCCTGAGACAAGATGCTAAGGCCGAACAAGCTCCACTATTCGGGCAGGTACGCCTACCAGACACGGAGAACGTCGTACGGGCAATAAGGCGCATCGTCGGACCTTCAGTCAAGCTGCAAGATTTGTACTGCTTTCGACATTGCTCTCTACAGAGTATATCATGGCGTGGCGTCCTTGGTGTACTGTAACAATGACCACGATGTAGCTGCTGTGAGGCGTTTGGCCTGAGTAGTCATGTCTCTGGAAGGAGCTATGGCGCGAACACTGGGCTCACTCCGGAATGCTCTTTCCTCCCGCTCGTTCTTTCCGCCTTTGACCATCACAGCCCATCTTTCCCCGAGACTTTAGTGCCCATCCCCGCTCCAAGCTCTCCCCAAATCCCCACCAACCGCGCTGCTGGATCGACCCACAATAGACGCGACAGCTGCTGCGTTTCTCCACTGTGCCTTCCAAAAGCTGTTGCTTGTTTGCCAATCTGACCTTCACGTGCATTTTGGTCCCATACGTCGCCCATCCCTCTTCAAACGCCTCGTATAACGCCATCGCCCTGCACACACATCCTCTCGCACCCTCTCCCCCATCGTTCGACAGCGTTTCGACTCCTCCAACCACCCATTTCTAATCTTTGCGGTTTTGCACATCGCCACAATGGTCAACATTTCAGAAGGCACCTTTACGGTGAACGGCCAGGAGCTGTACACCAAGACGTGGCTGGTAAGTCGCCGCCGGCCTTTGGTCTGCTTCTGGACTGAACATCGAGCTGACCTCCCCCTTTCTCGTACAGCCTGACGGCCCCGTCCGTGCCAAGCTCATCGCCATCCACGGCTTCAGCGACCACATCAACAACTACCGCGAATTCTTCCCCACCCTCGCCGAACGCGGCATCGCCGTCTACGGTTTCGACCAGCGCGGCTGGGGCCGCAGCGTCCAGAAACCCGCCGACAAGGGCCGCTCGGGGCCCACGGCCACGGTCTTGGCCGACATTGTCGCCTTCATCAAGCCGCACCTCGGCGACGAGACGCCCGTCTTTGTGGCCGGCCACTCCATGGGCGGCAACGAGGTCGCCACGCTCATGGCGGCGCCCGCCGGCTCGGCGCACGAGGCGGAGGTCGTGTCCAAGGTCCGCGGCTGGCTGCTCGAGGCGCCCTTTTTCGGGTTCCCCGCCGGCGAGGAGCCCAGCGCCCTGAAGATTTCCGTGGGCCGCCTCGCGAGCCGCCTGCTGCCCAACTTCCAGATCAAGAACAAGATCCCCGTCGCGTACCTCAGCCGCGACAAGGACATCCGGGCCGCACTCGAGGCCGATCCGCTGTGCCACGACACGGGCACCCTCGAGGGCTTGGCGGCCCTGCTGGACCGTGTGACGGAGATTGCCCAGGGCCGCGTGAAGCCGGGCCCCAGCGTCAAGAGCATCTGGGTGGGCCACGGCGACGCCGACAAGTGCACCAGCTTCGTCGCCAGCAAGAAGTGGTTCGACACGTCGGCAACGGCCGTCCCGGACAAGACCTTCCGCAGCTACGAGAAGTGGGTGCACCAGCTGCACGGCGAGCCCCTGGCGGACCGCCAGCTGTTTTACCGCGAGGTCGGCGACTGGATTCTGGAGCGCGCCGGCGGTGCCAAGGAAGACGCGGCTGGTGCTGCTGCTGACGCCCTTGTCTCTGCTCCTGCTGCCGATACCGACGGCGCTCCTGCTGTGCAAGATGCCCCTGCTACGGAGGCAGCTGCTGCTACTGCTGCGGCCGAGTCAAAGCTGTAAGATTGTAGTTGTTATGCGAAGGACACCTGGATTGTGTGCTTTATTAGGATGTTCTTATTTCCGTTGGATAGTGTTTTGAAATATACCCTCCATACATGCATTATTGCCGTACGAATCGCCGACAAAGTGGGCGACAATAAATGAGGCCACGAGAGAGGGAAGAAAGAAATATATGCCATACACATGCAATAGTCCTACCATCGTACAGTACAATGGTGCCTCGCACCGTCCCCGACCCATTGATGTCCTCCCTATCATGCCATTATCCAATTTTGCTTCCAAAGTCTCTTCCCCGCTCCTCTCAAAAAGTGCCAAAACAAAAGAAATACAGCAGCAAAACAAAGGGAAACAAACCTCTCATGTATCCAGTACATCCAATTCCTCTTCCGAGGGCAGCGCTGCCGCCACTTCCTGCTCGGGGTAGCTCTCGTCCTTTTCGAAAACGATGCCGGGGCCGAGATACGAGGGCTCGGCAATCTTTGTGTCCGAGGTATTGGGCGGTATGGTAACGTCGTCGCCGCCCGTGCCGGCGCCTGCTGCACCGCTGTTGCTACTGCTTTGGTCGTAAATGCTGCGCACTGAGCTGGTCTCGAGACCGCCGGGCTTGATCGGTTTCGGGCTGACCACGGCGGGCGGCGCCTGGGCGACATAGGTTGGGGACTCGATGTTCTCGGATCCAAAAGGAAGCGGCCGCAGCGGGATGGTACGGGGTGCATCGCTAGCCTCACCCCGGTCGGCATCGCCGGCGTTGCCCAGCTTCTGGAATAGTATTTCTGACTGCTGTTTGGCCAGCTTCTGCAGCTGCGTGGCCGGATCCTTGTTGTTCCCAAGATTGTTAGTACGTTTCAGGTCATCACTACGATCTTGGTCTTTTAGATCGCTATGATCGCCAAGACCAGCAATACGATAGCGTCGCAGATGTTCGCAGAGGCAGTCTGCCGGCGTCCACACTACGCCATGCACACATACCCAGTCGGCCTGCTTCGGCACACCATCGGCAGCCGGCAGCAGGTGCGTGCCGTCACCGCCTTCCGCATCGTCATCGTCTGTGCCAAAGCTGGGACCACCACTGCCCCAGTAACTGGATCGACGAATCGGCGCTGGTGTGACGGGTAGACTGGGTCGTTCTACTTCGCTGGGGAAGTCTGTGACTTTGGAGCCGCGCCTCCACGGCGCGGAGGCGGCGTCGTCAGCGCCACCGCCACCGCTCACGTCACCGACACTGGTTCCTGATCGCAGACCGCCACCGGGCGCTTGGCCACGGCTCCTCACTCGGCGGTGCTGCTTCTGGAAAGCGTCGACGTACCGCTCGATCTGGGGCACCCCGTCCCAAGCGTTGGTTCGCGTAAACGACGCCCAGGGGTCAGAGGGCGGCACGTCACGAGCGGTCGATGGCATGGTTGGTGTGGTGGGCTCCGTCTTCAAATCCATCGAGGGCGAACCTGTGGTCATAGATGGCTCAGCTCCTGGCTCCTGGAAGGAAGGGTGTGGATGGTCGCCCGACTGACCCGAATGCGTTTCGGCTCGGGTCGGTTCAGATAAGGGGGCTGGTGGCGGCGGTGGCTCGGCAAAGACACGGGTCGCTGGTGGTTGGTGCGTCTCCCATGGGAAGATGGCTGCCGGCCGCTCGTGCGCAGGGGCAGGGGCCGCCTTTGGCACTTCATACCACATGTCGCGCGGCGGACTCGCGTACCGCGGCGGCGGGATGAACGGCGTTGCGTCGCGGGACATTTCGTAGTGGGTCTGCGGGAAGTTCATTGCCTCCGGTTTAGCATTTGTCGGCGGTGGCTGCCTAAAAAAGAGAAGGACAGCATGTTAGCAAGACGTCTCATTTTGGGATCTCTATAATTCAGTACAGCGGCCAACATACCATTGAGCATCCCAACTGGGCTCCATTGGGGGTCGTTCTGGCTCATGCTTTTGCTCTTGTGCCGGAGGTTGAGACGTTCCCGGTTGTGGACCCGGAACCTGGTCTTCTCGAGTCTCAGTGCGCGTGTTCCCATCAGAAATCGCAAAAGAGACAACATGGGGCGGGTGGTGCGAGGTGTCTTGCTGAAACAAAAGAGAGGACGCTGGGGGAGGAGCAGGTTCGGAGCGATCATGCTCATGGGACTGGTTTTGATCATGATGACTGTGAAATTTGTCATGTTGATGTTCATGGTGGTGATGAGGATAATGAGGTTGCTGGTCAGGTGGTCCATGGTCATGTTCATTGTTTTGTGGTGGTGGTGCTGCTGGTGCTGGGGAATGTTGCAGGTGCTGATGCTCGCGGGACGCATAAAACGACTGGGACGGGGGAGGAGGCGGCAGAGTTTCTGAATGCTGACCGTATGTCGAGCGCCCGAGATCCAAGGAGGGCTCGCCGGGAGTTATTCTGTACGTAATGGTCGGGTGATATTCGCCTTTCACAAAGTACTGAACAATCTCTGGGGGTGGATTCTTCGCGGGAAGATTGGACCCCTTCGGAGGAGGGGACTGTCAGGGGAAGGTCATGTCAGTACGCCATATAATATGGAACGGGCGCCAAGCCCATAGAAGACCAACAAGGAGCTAACGTACAGCAGGGCGATAATGGCGATCGTAAACAGCCCACCACTGTCCGACCATCTCGTCGTAGACACCGCCACCGTGGGAAGCACCGCGGCCCCGGGTCCATGGTTTGTCGGAGCCGATGAAGTGGACCATGGTGACATTCGATTGGAAGTGGCGGTACGCCGGAAGGTACTGGTAGTGAGCAGACGGAGTGACGTTGTAGGTAAATGGCAGGCGGTGGTAGGAGTTCTTAAAATACATGTTCAGGAGGCCCTGGTCGGCGCCGTCAAAAGAGATGCCGCGCTGGGCCATGGCAGAGAGGGCGTAGTACTCGCCGACATTGGGTGTGAGGACCATGACGCCGGTGTTGAACAGATCGGGCCAGCCGATGTCTGGTGCTGCGGCAAAGGCGTGGGGGAGGTCAAAGAGCTCATCGGGGGCCCGGTACGCGACAACATCGGCGTCGATGTAGACGATCTTGCGGAACTGGGCTTGTTTCCAGAGGTTGATCTTGGTGAAGGCGGAGTGGAGATCGGGGCGGTTCATGAGGTGAAGTTTGCCGGCCGAGGCCTCGTTTTTGATACGCGGCACGGATATCACGTAGTCGTACACATTCTGCGCGTGTCAGTTGCCAAGAAAGCACAGCCGAGGAGTGGGAAGAGGAACAAGGACGAGGCTGGGAGCTGGGAGCTGGGAGCGCACTTTGAGCTGGGTAATGACCTCGGCGGACACGGAGTCGAGCGTGGCCAGGACGGCCAGCTTCTTGGACGTGCCGGCATCGCGGAGCGAGTGGGCCAGAACAAGGGCGCCTGGAGGGTGGACAGGGCTTTAGCACGTGCACCGAAGCAGACAAAAGAAGACGTGCAGCTGTAAACCGGGCCGAAAGGAGGTCTCGCGATCCGGAGCTCGGTCAGCTTCCGGAGCTTCGAGAGCTCAGTTCGGCCTCGCAACAATAAGCCCAGAATCTCAGTTGTCTCAACCAAAACATACCTGGCAAGTACGTGTCGCTCGTAAGAAGCTGCAATGGGGCGTCATCAGCATGTTAATCTCACGAGAAAACATAAATATTAAAAGGCGATGTCGCTGCGGTTTGCGGGGGAGAGACAGGTGACCACCGTCTGGGAAGCTGAGACAAAGATGCGTACCGTGGCGTAGATGTCCTCCCCACTCTGAAGAGCCATCGCGTTGGAAAAGCGATTGAGCGTCCTGAGGGGAGAAGTGAAGCGCGATAAGCAATCGAAAGCAAAATGGACGATGCAGAAAAGGACAACAAAAAATCACGCAGACGAGAAGGCAACAAGGCAAGAAGAGCGAAAGAAAGAGCGTCCGGAAGAAGGAGCCGCGACGCGGAGCTTTAAATGAGCTTGGGGGGTTGTTAGGGGTGGTGGTTGCCCGATAAGTGGGTCGCGAGGCGTGAGGAACGAGCAGTGGAAAGGGCGACTGGAGCTAAACAAGCGAGACACCAGGAACCGCGAGGCAAGAGCGATGGGCCAAAACACGACGGCAAGACGAGAAGCCGCCAAATGGCTGAGACTTGTACAGAAAACAGCAAAGAGAACAAGGGAAAGAAAACGGAGCAGTCAGGAGAGGAATGAAGAGAGGTCCGAGGGGCGGAGACACGCAGGCGATATTAGCCAGGAAAGAGGGGATGTCGACCGAGACAAAACACGAAGCAACACCAAATACACAAATGATGTACAAAAGTGGCGTCACCACATAGATAGAGCCGGCTGGAGGAAGGAGCTGGAGAATGGAGCCGGGAGGACAAGACGGAAAGAGCGTTGGGACGGCAGACGGGAAGGCAGGTACCAAGGCGAAGATGAGATGCCAGAGAGACAAAGGAAGAACGCCTGTTTGATGCAGCACAGCTTCGACACGGCGAGGATAGAATGCGGAGAGCATCGAGACAAGAGGAAGAAAATGAGGCACGTCGTGCTATGTGACCATGTGCATGTATGCATGTGTGCAGGCATGTAAGAGTGGAGGAGGCGACATAGCCGTTCTTTCTCTCGCTCGTTCTTGTTTCTTGTTTTCTTTTCCTTGTGTTTTTGCGAATGCCTCCTCTCCGTCTAGGCCAGTTTGGGAAAAGGAACCCTGTCTTTGCTGGTGGCCAGAGCTTTTGCTATATATTTCGTAATTAGTCCATGACTGGATTGTTTGGTGGAGCCAGCGGGCCAGACCAACGGGTCGGCGCATCGGGGGCTCCTTCCACTGATCTTTGAGAGAAGTTCGTGGCAACAACATCGCTGCTCTCAAACGGGAAGGAAGCAAGACGGCGGCTTTGACACCGCAAACTACATTGACATTCTGAGCTGCAGGACTCTCTTGTCACCTCTAGAATGCTTTGCAATTAAGAAGTTCCAGGTGGTGGTATTTGGACACAGTGCAGCTTTTAGTTGCCTCTCGGCCCTCTGCCGCATCCTCGCACCTCCCAAGCTCAGATATTGCCTTGGATTGATGAAGCTTGGGACAAGGCCATCCTTTTGCGTCGTATTTATCCCTCTATGTCTCGAGAAGGCGTATTGTCTAATCTTGGCAGATGCTGTCTCGTCTGCAAAGGCACCCGAGACCAACGGCGGAATGCGATTCAGAACCATATAAGACAGCCTCAAACCATGTCATTCATCTTACTTTGCACACCATACTCGTTTTACCTCGTCCGCTCCTTCCAGTTTCCTTGTCTTTGGCAGCCTTGTCCCTGGCTCCGGGACTTTCCTTTTCTGGCCAGACAAAGTCAATCATCGGGGTCTGCTACCGTAAAATAGGAAAGAGCCAATTCTGAAGACTACGTTGGATTATGAAAAGCAGCGTCGAGCGCGCTGCCAGCTGCCAGATCCCGCTGCCAACGCTAGCTGCCAAACTAGGAGACGCGCCCGCTGGAAGGTAGGGCAGCTAAACAGAGACTGCCACCATCTCCGACTATCTCCACTTTCTGCAGCACCACCCACCACTCAGGCTGTTGGCAGCAGAGCATGTTTTGCATGTCAAGCCAAAGAATGCTCCGCTGATCTGCGCCCATCGCCTCGTTTGCTGCGAGCTGCAGCTTTCCCCGCATAACGTCGGCTGCGGAGGCGAGCAGCTGCCCCCTCTCCATTGGCTGCCGTAAAACCTGCAATTGCTGGACATGAGTTTCCGCTGCAGCCGCCATCTAGCTGATGACGGCAGAGGACGCTGCAGAAAGACTGGTTTTCCGTCTGCAACGCAATGTGCGCGCGTGACATTGTGGCAGACATGGCCCTTCACTCTGCAAAGCAGGGAGGCAGGGTGCTTGTCCGCAATGCAGCTGTATGTTGTATTTTTGAAGCATTTTTATTTGAAGCTTTTCTGTTTCAAAGGCAGTGTCGTGTTCGTACGGTCGTGGTCAAAAATGCAAAAGGAAAATCATGCTGCGCACTGGGAGAGAGATCTAGAACAAAGAGGAGTATCACACAGAGAAATATCAAATAATCAACCCAACCCAACCCAACCAACCGAGACACGCCTCACCAAAGCATCTACAACGCCACTCTCCGACCTCCCTTCGGCCACACACTTTCCCGCCCCGCCTCCTCACAGGTCCTTCTTGTAGGCGTGCTCGGGCTTGTGCGTCGTCTCGTAGTCCACGTGCACATACGCGCGCTCCACGTCCGGCAGGCACTCCAACTTCGACTGCAGCGCCTCTGCGACATCGTGCGTCTCGCCGAGCGTCGCGTCCTGCGGCATCACCACGTCCACCTCGGCAATCAGGCGCGGGCCCGAGTGGTACACGCGCACCGTGTCAATCTGCTGCACGGCCGGCGAGTGCGTCACGCAGACGTAGGTGATGAGCTGCTGCGTCTCGACGGACGCGACGACGCCGACGAGCAGCAGGAACTCGGCAAAGGCCGTGCGCAGCCAGATGGTGGACACAATGACACCAATCAGCACGGCGCCCGCCGGGTCGATCCACCAGACGAGCTTGCTGCCGCCGACGCTCGTGAACAGACCAAAGCCGTTGATCAGCAGGTCGTTGCGGTGGTCCTGCCACAGAATGTTGACCTGGCTGTAGCGGTCCTTGATGGCCCAGGTGTAAAAGAACAGCACGAGCTTCGTGGCAAACGCAATGGCCACGGCGAGCACCGACGGCAGGTGGAACTTTTTGGTGTCGCCCTCGTCGGGGGAGCGGCCCTCGACGAGCTCGCGAATGGAAAAGGCAATCAGAATGAAGGAGACGGCCGTCATCAGGAAGCAGAACACGATATTGCCCACAGTCTCGAGGCGGGCCTTGCCGGACGGGAACCGCGCCGGGTCGACACGCTTGACGGCGCGGTTGGACACAATGAGGGTGACGTTGGAGAGCGGGTCGAAGATGGCATCGGCCATGGTCGTGAAGAGCGAGAGCGAGCCGGACGACACGGCGCCGTAGATTTGCAGCGCAGCCAGAATCAGGTTGGCCGCGAACGAGCCGTACACGGCGATGCGGTAGCGCAGTTGGTCATCGCCGTGCTCCTGGCGGGCCTCGGCCTGGTGCTCCTCGACGCTCTTGAGCATGTTCTCGATGGTGGCGTTCTGCGACTTGTAGAAGCCCTGTAGCTTGCGCTTCTGGAGCGCGCGGCGCGCAAACGACGGCATGCCGGGAAACCGAATGGACGGAAACGGGATCGGCAAACACCGTGCCAACAGCCCCTTGTTGCTCCTCTGCTGGCCGCCGGGGCCATTGGCGTGTCCCCCGCTGCTGCTGCTGCTGCTGCTGCTGCTGACGACACCCACGTCGGCTCTGGTGTTGCCACCGGGGCTGCTTCCACCGCTGCCGCCGTCGCCGCCGCTCCCTACACCGGCGGCATTCTTGGCATTCTTCCTCTGCGTAAGGGTCGACTGGATTTGTTCGAGTTCCTTGTCGGTCTTGTAGGCCGACGACAGGCCGTACGGGTCGTTCTCGGCGAGGACATGCGGCAGACGCCCGGCGCCACCAGGACCGACCGTCGTCTGGCCTTCGACATCGGTGACCCGGCCGGCTGTCTGGCTGCTCATCGCGCTCTGTTCGCTGGGGCTCCCCGGGTGGATCGCCTGGTGCCGCTCCACGGCAGCACCATCGTCCTCCTCGGGCTTGTAATCAACGCCTGTACTAGAGGCATTGTTTTGGCCGGTGCTGCGATCGGTGCGGTCGATGCGGTCCAGGGCGCCTGGTGTGCGCGACGATGAGCGGCTCGCCGGGGCCGAGTGCTCGAGCCGGAAGGGGTGAGGGTGTTTTGTGATGCTGGCGCTCAAGTCGGGCTCCATGGCTTGTTCGTGTACCTCGGCGCTGGGCCACAACTCAAACTAAAAGGCGAAGCGTTTTGGGTGTTGTTTGTGTGGAGCTTGGCGAGGTGCTCCTTTCGAATGGCAAGTCTATCAGAAGAGGCACGTCGCTGGCCTAACGGGACGATGTAGTTCGCATGCGAAAGAAGAACCGAAGGTGGAAGAGAAAGAAAAGAAAAGTGAAAATGGAGGAGGAGATGCAAAGTAGCTGTGCGGAGGAAAAGAGTCAATTTAGATGGAAATAAAATTGTGAGGGTGGATGTGAGACATTAAATTGGATGAATGCGGGATAGGGAAAGAGGAGAGGGTCTCGCGGAAACCGAAAAGAGGAAGGAGCTGCAGGTCTCAAGCGCAGGGCAGGATAAGATAATAAAAAATAAAAATAAAAATAAAATAAAAATAAAATAAAAATAAAATAAAAATAAAATAAAAATAAAATAGAAATAAAGAAAGAAAGAGAGAAGCCGGTGTTCAACACACAGACCACAGGCGGCAGAGTCAGCGACAAAGCGCCGCCCCTCGGCAGCACAACCTCGGACCCCGAAATCTTGCACAAATCGAGAACGAGGAAGAGGGGGGAGGCGGTGGAGGAAACACAAAACCCAGAAGATTAGATGCGTCTCCACACAAGCCAAGATTCGATGCAGCAGATAAGAATGGGGGGGGCGCACGCCTGGGAAAGTCGTTGCGTTCTTGGACGGGCGGCGATCGGTCGGGTCGCGTATTTTGTTCGATTTGAGGTGTTTCTTGTCTTTCTCTCTGCTTTCCTGTTTCTTCGTGCCGTCTTTGCCGTCTTTGCCGTAGATCCTCCTGTTGCTGCGTCTTGCTCGCATCAAACTGCCCCTGTTTGCGTGCCCGTTCGTAGCCCCGTGTTGGCTGCGCTGCTGGGTTTCCTAACTCGTCCGTTGGCACGATAAGGTCGCGTGCAATATCGAAAGGGGCGCGAAAGGGAACTGATAGGAACAGG
The DNA here is from genome assembly GCF_000820605.1 of Sporothrix brasiliensis 5110. NCBI lineage: Eukaryota > Fungi > Ascomycota > Sordariomycetes > Ophiostomatales > Ophiostomataceae > Sporothrix > Sporothrix brasiliensis. Next base: position 2,622,166 of record NW_024467134.1, read on the forward strand.
GAATCGAGCACAAGAGCAAAATGACAAAATGTACATTTTGCAGATGGACAGTTCGATGGCTTGCAGTGTCGCAGCGCTCTTGCCTCCCGGGCAGTTTTAGGCGCACGTGTGTACATGCCCCACTGTGAGTTGAGGATACAACGTTGGGAAGGCGCGACTGTCAGACACCGTTCTCCGCTTGGCACGCTCCAACGTTTTTGTTGCACCAGGCTCTTCTGAGCAGTGGAATCGTGCAATGAGACAGCCGACTTCAATCCAACGACTCGTACAGAACAGTTCAAGGAAGCGTCTGAACACTGTCGTCGTAGTTGTCGCTGATCAAGCTGCCAAGCTGTTCCAGAGCGACAGCTTTCCTCCGTCTCCACTGCAGGAGCTGCTCTGGATTGCTAGGCTCCAAATTAGCCGTAAGGGTCCCACATCTGTCAGTGGGTGTGGCAGTTGCCCGATGGCGCCTGCCTCTTCTTAGAGGCGGCCTCCAGCGGAACGTGCGTTTGGCAGGTGTAAGAACTCTGGTACATGTAAGCAGACGCAAACGGGTCGAGAAAGCGCGGCCGGCAAAACTGCCCACATCCAAAAGTTTCAACCCGCAGGGAAGGGATGGACAGCAGATCAGGAAGGTACGAAGGTGACAACACAAATTCTACGAAAGACGGGAAGGAACTGCTCTCCGGCAGCGCAAAGGCAGGAGCGTTGGCCAGCACTGCTGTCGTTCCTGCCGTTTCACAACCGCTTGTGGATGAGCGCTCAAGCCCCTTTGTCGGACTTTCTCAATCGGGCTGATTACAACGTCTCCATCAGACTTGTCCATCAAACACCGAATCGCTGTATTTTGTGCGCAAAAACTGGTGTCAACGCGCACATCAACTCGTTACCTTTGCTACATTTGCTACATTTGCCGAACCTGTCACCATTCCAGAACGTCTCGAGCCGTTCTTGAGGAAAACGCGGTTCGCAACACGAAAACCCGCAGATCATTCTATGATGAAAGGTAACTTGAGGCGAGGCAAGCGATTTTGCGTTTTGTAATGCTCTACAGAGTATACGGAGTAATTGGATCTTATAACCAACCAGATATTGGTGTTCCTTTTTGTATTCTTTTATTTTATTTTTTCTTATTTTATGTAAAAAAAAAAACACTGGAAAAAGCGCGACAAATAAAAATAAAAACACAAAGGGGTAATATGCCTCTCTACCCTAACCTGATACGTCCAAAATCCTCCGTGTAGATTTCAGTCACCTTTTTTACTTTCTATTTCTTTTCTCCATGTCTAGTCACTTACGCGTTCTCGAACAGGAAGCTCGGGTTGCCCGGCGTGGCAGCCGCCGCCGCTTGCGGCAGGGGATCCAGCGTCTGGCCCTCGCCCTTGTGCACAACGCCAGACGTCGCGCCCGGCTTGACAGACACAACCACGACCGTCTCCAGCTTGTTGACCGTCTGCTTCAGGCCCGGGATCATGGTCTCCAGCGTGGACAGCTCGTCAAACGCGAGCTTGCGGTCAAACACGGCCGTCGCGTCCTCGCCGCCGTCGATGCGCTTCTTCAGCGCCTGGATGAACGGCATCGACTTCTTCAGCTCCGCCTTGTCGAGCTTGCCTGAGACGTTCTTGACGTCGATGCTGCCCGTCGCCTCCAGCACCTGCTTCACGACCTCAATGCACTTGTCCTGCCACTCGGGGAAGGCGTCGGCAACAAAGACGGTCAGCTTCTTGGCCTTCTTGGGGTCGAACGCAATGGCCTTGCCCTTGGCCAGCTTCTTCGTCTGCAGGCCCTCGGCGGCCGTGATGTTTGAGGTGGTCTAGTAGCAGCGTCAGTAGTCAGTATTACATGAGCTCATAGAGTCATACAGATTCAGTAGTCAGTATTACATGAGCTCATAGAGTCATACAGATTTGGTCATGGCATTCATGCTGGGGGGGGGGGGGGGGGGGGGGTAGGAACGTACGTTGCGGATGTAGTTGCGGGCCGCCGTCAGGCTTGGGCTGGGGTCCGGCACGGTCGGGTACAGCGCCGTCTGCACGCTGTCCTCGTGCTTCAGGACATCGCGCCACAGGTACTCGCAGACGTGCGGCGCAATGGGCGTCAGCAGCAGCGCCTGCAGCTCGACGTAGCGCTTTACCAGGTCGAGGTGCATGCCGTCGCCTGACGCCTTGGTGATGTCGCGGTACCAATCGCGCGAGGCGGTGAAGTCGTAGAAGCCGCTCTTCAGGGCCAGCTTGAAGAAGGTGTCCTGGTAGTGCTTCTTGGTCTCGATGACCAGCGTGTTCATCTCGTTGTCAAACATCTTGTCGAACAGACCCAGCTCGCCCGTGCGCAGCGTGGTGTCGGCGACCGTCTCCTGCGCCCACTTGCGCAGCTCGTACAGCCGCAGAATCGTGGCGTTGGCCACCGACTCCTCAAAGTTGGCGTCCTCAATACCGTCGCCGGCATCGGCCAGGGCGACGCGCGTGGCATCGGCGCCGAACTTCTCGGTGGACTCGCGCAGCGTCAAAAAGTTGCCCGTGCTCTTGCTCATCTTCTGGCCATTGATCAGCAGGTGGCCGTTGACGCGCATGCCGCGCGGCCAGTACTGCTTGGGGAACAGGGCGGCGTGGTGGTACAGGCAGAACGTCAGGTGGTTGTTGATCAGGTCCTTGCCCGAGATGCGCGCATCCAGCGGGTAAAAGTACTGGAACTCGCGGCGCATGCCCTCCAGGTCCTCCCTGGGGATGTCGCTCTCCACCGCGTCGGTGCGGCAGAAGACGTAGTCCCAGACCTCGTTGGTCATCTGCTGCGGCGTGATCGGCTTGGAGGCCTTGCCGGGCGTCTTGCCAAAGATGTCGCTGTGCAGGTACACGCAGACGGTGTAGTACGCCATGTAGACGGTGCTGTCGCTCAGACTCTCGACCAGCTGCGAGACGTCCCACGGCAGCTTGGTGCCCAGGCCGTACGAGCGCGAGCACGCCCAGTGGCCCAGCCAGTTCAGCGTCTGCTCAAACGCGTGCTTCGCCTCCGGGTAGAAGCAGTTGACGGTGCCGTCCTCCAGAGCGTCCAGCACCTGCTCGCACCACTCGCCGTCGCCGCCGTTTTCGGTCGTGCCGTAGTTCAGGTACCACTGGTCCAGGTACGCGGCAACGCATACGTCGGCGGAGCGGGAGATGACTTCGCCATCGGGCTCGGCGTAGTTGAAGGCCAGGCCGGCATCCAGCAGCTGCTTGCGGATCAGGGGTTTGGCGTCCTGTACGGGCGTGCCCTTGTGCGCGCCGACCAGCATGGTGCCCTGGTAGAAGCCCTCCTTGTATGCCTGCTCCTTGGCCTGCTCCAGCAGCTTCGTGTCCTTGGGCGAGTTGATCTTCAGCTTCTCGACCAAAAACTTGGCAATGAGGTCGGACGAGGGGGTCTGAATGACGGGCAGAATGTCCTTGTCCAGCCACTCCTTCTGGATGTGGTAGTACTCCGGCTTGCGCAGCAGATCCGTGACGGTGGCGTAGTCGTCGGGGCTGTCGGATGGCACGCACGTGACGACTCCGGTACCCTTGGTGGGCTTCAGGGTCTGCATGGGCAGGATGTACACCTTCTCGTAGACGGACAGCGGGGCGTTGACCAGGGTCCCGATGACGTCGGAGCCCATCAGCTGCACGACGGACTCGAACGCGCCCCACGGCAAGACGTTCTGGTACGCCATGTTGCGCGCAGCGCGCTCTGTGCACAGGTAGTACTCGAACTTGCCCTCCTTGCCCTCCTTGCCGGCGACGGGGGCCTTGAAGATGCCGTAGGCGACGCTGGGGCCGACGAAGCAGCAAATCTGGCCGTACATGGTTTCGGGGCGCAGGGTGGCGGGGACGAAGTAGACATCGGCGTCGGTGGGGATCTTGTCGCCGATGATCTGCTTGGCGGTCTCGGACCACGCCAGGGTCTTCATCTTGAGGGCGACGTACTCCTGGACGGTGATACCCTCACCGGAGCTGCGGTCGTGGTCCAGGCAGGGCTGGCCATCCTTGGGGCTGTAGACGGTGTAGCGCTTGCCGAACTTGATCTTGCCCAGCTCGCGCAGGCGGGTAATCTGCCAGCGGACAAACGCGTCGTAGTACAGGTTGGCGGGGGTGGTGACGAAGGAGCGGCGCCAGTCGACGCGGGCACCCATGCGGCGCAGGTCGGTCTCGCAGCGCTCAGGGAACACCTGCAGCCAGTGCTCGGGGTCGGTGAACTTGTGGATCTCCTTCAGGTCGAAGCCCAGGGACACCATGATCTGGGGAACGCCACTGTTAGCGGCCATTGTGGCCCGACGTACACGTACTTCCGAAAAGTACCCACCTCATACTGGTACTTGGTCTTGCCGCTCTTGGCGACAGCCTTGCTCTTGCTGCTGCTGAACTTGCTCATGTCCGTCTTCGCCTTGGCGTCTGCGGGAGCCGCGTCGGCAGCAGCAGCAGCAGCAGCAGCAGCAGCAGGGGCCTCAGCACCCGCCGCGGGGCGGATGGCCAGGCCCTGCTCCTCTTCGGCGCCGGGCGCACGCTCAAAGAACTGGCCGAACATCTCCACCTCTCTCGTCAGCTTGTCGGCGGCAGCCTTGATCGGCATGCCGGTGCAGTGGAAGCCCTGGGGCAGCAGGGCGCGGCGGCCCTCCATGCGGGCGAAGCCGGTCATGAACTCGACTTTGGAGAATGTGAAGCAGTGGCCGGCGTGCAGACTGCCGTTCATGTAGGGGTAGGCCATGGTCGTGAAGAGCTTGTCCTGCTCGGGCTCGGAGGGCAGGGGAGCATCCTGCTCAAAGTGCTTGGCCTTGGCCCACTCATCTTGGAACCGCAGCTCGTCCTAGAGCAGAGACAGAGGGTCAGACGTTGATTCGAAGCGCATATGGGTCGAGAGGAGCAGTGGACGGTGGACGGGTTTTCGACTTACGGCAATCAGAGTGTCACGTTTTTCCGTCTGTTTCGGAGTCAAGAGAGTCAGTCATATCAGCGTCCAGACACGTTCTTTGAGCGCAAGAGTGGTGCAGCAGCATACATTTTCCAGCTTCAGCGTACGGTCAGCCGCCAGGGGTTTGGCGTCCTGTCCGTCCATTTTGTCGGTCTGCGGGCAGATTTGAAAAAAAGTGGTGACGATGTGTTTATGTTGCAGAGAGAAGAAGGCTCAGGAAAAGGCAGGAGCGACGAAAAAAGGACGTCTAAAAAAATCCAGAAGGAGCACCTGTGAAACGGGCGCCAAAGGCTGAATTGGTGGCACTTTAGCCCGCTAACAGCAACAAAAATAGGAAACATGCCCCTCTCCTCTGCTGACTCGCAGCCGTGCCTTCCCCGCGGCGACGTTGGCCAGTATTTTATCGCCGCCTCTGACCGCCCTTTTTTTTCTGGGCAGGAACAAACCCATTTGAGTCACGCCAAAACGGAAAGTCCATTTGGGCGAGGCGCAAGAGAGACGACGTCTCTGATCACAAGGCGCTTTTCCCACAATGTAGCTGAAACAATGCCTGGCTCTGGAGGCGATCTCTTACTTTCTGTTTCGCATTGAAGGATTGCACTTTATGACAGGCTGCTTAAGACTCTTATCGGCGCTCTCGTGACTCAGAATCACATGCACTGTTTCCATAACGGGATACTCTTTGCAAAGCACAACTCTCGCCATTGAGACTCTTTACTGGGTATTTTGGAGTCATTGATGTAAAAGGACTCGTGATCTGAAGCCTGAGCCGTATTGCTGATGGCGGCTTGCTATGAGTCGAATTGGTCTGGCGACGGTACCAAGGAACGCACTTGAAGTTGCCGACGTATGATACCCCAAATAGCTGCAGCCAAGATCTGTATATTAAAAGTCGTATATTTAGTTGTACAGGACGCTGTGGAGTGACAGTCACCGATCCTCAAAAGAAATATAAATCAGTGCCTACACACAGCCCGCGGCATGGACCTAAGATAGTAGCTGCGCTGTACCACAACCACGGGGTGCAGGGTCGTCCTAGTTTGCCTTGTGTCCGGTCCTGCCACCATCTTCTCTTCATCCAACGCTGTTTTTACTTTCTGTTATGTACCTCTCCAAATGGCCTGCGCCCTTAGATCTTGCCAACCAGGAGGTTGCCAATCATTTGGACGGCCGTGACGTACGTCGTGCGCCACAGGGTCGGCAGGTCGAGGGTGCTGAAGAAGCCGTCGGCAAAGCCAAAGAACATCATGGGAGGGATCCAGCCACGGGCGTATTCGAGGGCGAAGCAGTTTTCGGGCATCTTGTACTGCTTGACGTCGCCACGACGCAGGTGGTGGACCTCGCCGGGACCGTAGACTTCGCGCTGGAACAGGCCGGGCACGTAGGCCCACTGTTCGCCGGTCAGGATGTGGAAGTAGTCGTCGGCGGTGTGGCGGCCGGTGTGGCCCTCGGTGCCCACGGTGGTGCCTGTTTGTTAGTCGTGGTCTATGCCGAGCAGCGGTAGAGGGCGGGGAGAGAAAACAAGGGAGAACACAAGGAACCCAAGGAGAACCCAAGGAGACAAGGAGACACAAGGAGACACAAGGAGACACAAGGAGACACAAGGAGACACAAGGAGACACAAGGAGACACAAGGAGACACAAGGAGACACAAGGAGACACAAGGAGACACAAGGAGACACAAGGAGACACAAGGAGACACAAGGAGACACAAGGAGACACAAGGAGACACAAGGAGACACAAGGAGACACAAGGAGACACAAGGAGACACAAGGAGAACAAAAGGAGAAAAACAAGATCGGGACCTACCAAAGACAATCAGGTACTCGGTGATGCTGGCGTGCAGGATGGTCATGCCGCCCATGGCACCGCCGGCGTTGTTGAGGATCCACTCGCCATTGTCGCTGACGTACGAGGACAGCTTCGCATGGCCCTTGAGCTCGCTGGTGATGAAGTTGACAATGGCGCCCGTGTCGTTGCCGTGGGCAGCCACGGCGCGCTGGGCCAGGTCGTGCAGGTGGACGGTGTCGAAGATGTAGAAGGAGTCGAGGTTCTTCTCGATCAGGAAGACGAGGGACGCCAGGACGGCGACAACAATGGCAAGGACCTTCATGGCGGCGGTGCTGGGGAGAGACGAAGAGGACGGTTGGTGAGATGGAAACGAGCGTGGAGAGCAGACAAAGACAAAGGAGCGACGAGGGAAAGAACGAAACGATATATAAAAACGAAGGGAAGGGACGAGCCACCAATTTTATCGAGCAGGTGTGGTTTGCGCCTGCCAATCCGCGCGAAGCTCCTGCGAAAAGATCTGGAAAGTGGTAAATGCCGTGGGAGAAGCGCATGCTTTGCCGACCCTGATTTTCCCCCTGGCAGGCCCACTTATTAGAGCCTCTCAGCAACGCCGCCCCACTTATCGCAGTTGCTGTTTTTGCCCAGCTACAATAAGTGTCCGGGACTCGTATTCGGACGCTGAGAGCTTGCCTTTTCTCAACCGAAATCAAGCACGACGAAAAACACACAACAGAGCACATGCACGACATACATAAAACGTCCGACGTTGCAGCCAAAGGCGGGGGCTGAACGCTGTAAGTCGACCTGGCCAGTCTGCAATTCAATTAGCGAAGTGCAGACATGGAATCAACGACCAACCGCAGAGAGAGGGGCGACAGCCGTCAGCATTGTTGCCGGCGGAATTTGTCCATTACTCTGCTGTTTGTGCGGCCGTTTCTGCCATGTGCGCTGAACTTGCAGCGTGGCTGTCGGACTGGTCCAAGACGCAGCACTTGGAATCAACTAACAGACAATGGACATACTGAGGCTTCGGCGGCCGGCCTCACCAACTTGCGCTGCAGCTGCCAAGCAACTGTCGTGGCTTGTGACGACGACATGTCGCATCAAGCAGCCCGCAGGCACTCGTTTCTACAGCGCAAGAGTGAAGCTGCGGCTGCTTCGGCGATAGTCAAATGCATGCCGTGCTGTCAGCTTGTCTCGGCACATTGCTTGGCGGTGGACGCCAGAAGGAGGTCGTCCCCGCAGCCGGTGCTGCTGCATCTGGCCAACTCGTACGAGACCAAGCTCTCGGAATCAAAGCGATCCGGACTCTGCTTAGAAAACAAGTGGGGCCAGACAACCTGCGAACCGCACGAACGCACGGGACAGAACCCGAAAACGAGCGGGCAACAGCACACAATTCTGTTGATGACAGGCATTAGGTATGCAGCTTCTGTTTATGGGGACCATTCGTCACCTCCTGGGTGATTCTGGGCATGCCTTTTGGCTCCTTTTCCTCCCAACACGGACGGCACGAAGATCTTTCGCAATGTCGCGAGCAGACATGTCCAGGTTGCCATACTTTCCGCCCAACAGCGGACCCTGGGCACCCTCGATGGCCATACATTACGCAATGTCCTGCTGCTTGGCCAGTTCCTGCGTTATCTCGGCGGACGGACGACAAGTATGTCCTGCCTCGTCGGCGTTGTACGTTGCAGCGAACGTAGGACGCAGTCCGAGTTGCAGTTATAACGTTGGCTTCTTGGGCCTTGTTCGTTGTCACCTAAGTTGTTGGTTTAACATTGGCGGAGCCGACCCGTTCTTGTTCGTGCTGTAGGCTGTGACAGGGTGGATGCCAACCGCTCCTTGCTCTGTGGGCGTCAGAGCAGTAGAGCTTTCTAGGCAACAATCTGGTTACCTTTGGAACTGTCACGCTGGATGTGCACGTCAACGATAGCCTTGCTGATGTGCTCAATTTCCGACTTCTTTCATCGAACACCTCGTCGACATCAAAGACGAGGTCTAGGTCTAGCTGAAGCCGCACAAGTGCCCTGTTGGACGACATGTACGCTGAAATCAAGACGCCCATGATATACGGCGTTGCCAGATGTCGCGCCACATTCTGCCGACGACGATGAAAGACAGACACAGTCGGCACCGCGTTCGAGCAACAGATCGGCAGTTGCGCGGAGCTGACAGCCGGTGCCCTCTGCATTCATACCGGCGCCATGGTCGAGTATACGACGGATGCACAGGCCACTCTTCGGCGCCGTTGGCGGCGCACCGGTAGGTACGGCAGCCTGGCGGATGAGACGGTAGCCCATGGCATCGTCGTTGACGCGGTGTCGGCGTCTCTGTCACCAAGCTTGCGGGTAACGATGTTGCGAACGTCGCTCATGTTTCCTTCTTCGACGGCGCCAGCAAGATCCAGGCGCGTCTTGGTCGAATCTCGGCGTGCCGGCGCAGGACCTTGTGGCTCTGCATCGAAGTCGCGCGTAGCCGCATCCTGCGACATTGCCGTGCCGGTCACCGTAGACGACCTCCATCGAGGACGAAGAACGCGGCAGTCAAGAGTTGAGCAGCAGCTGTTGCGTCAGAGTGATTTCTAGAGCATTCGGCATGTCCTTTACCGTCTATTCGAGGTGTCGGCAAGAGTCTGGAACCATCTTCTCAGCATTCTCTACTTCGTATACATCTCCAGCAAACGAAACCCACGCAGAGCCGCATATCCACGTTATTACTGAGCTTCCAACGCGCAATTCGGCCGGACAGACTTTGGCCAGGCTTCTGGCAGGGCTTTTGGTAAGCAAGGTGAGAGAAGGTGGCTGAGAGAAACAGCGCCACGTTTTCACGGTGTTGTGCATGTAACGTTCACAAGCCCGCACTAACAGGCCAAGAGACCCGATTTACAGGTCCTCGCGATGTTCGTATCAAAATAGACTGTAGAAAGCAGAAAAACTGGGAAGCTGGCGCCGCGCCAAGAAAATAAGGATAAGGTTTGGTGTGGTTTTGGAGCGAAACAAAGGCGAGACCCGCGCGGACGAGATGAAAACCACAGTTAACAAACAACGGGAGCCGCAAGTAGGATAAGTAGAAGATGGCGGGCGAACAGGCGGGAAATGAGGAGAAAAAGATGCAAAAGTTGAGAAAGGGTGGTGAGCGAAAAACGGAGACCAACGCAGACGCTACCCAATTTCAGCCCTCAGCCCCGCTAAAATAGCTAAAAGGCGCCTTTTTCGCCTACGCTTCAGGGCGCAGTCAGCCTTTAGGTGGGTCCCATGTGGACAAGGGGACAGCGGACTTAGATGCTTCCCCCGTGTTCTACTGAATGGTTTACGCGCATCTCGTCGAACGGGCACCTCTATTCGGTTCGCTTGTGATTTTGTTTCGTTTCATTCGCCATTTTTGGCTGTGCTGTTGTTTCGTTTCAACAGCCAGGGCTGCATCGCTCTTTCCAGAAAACGTCATCGTCGGCCAGGGCTCTTTCCTCATGGGCGCGCACGACAAACCAAGAAGGCACAGCCCAACAGCGCTTTCCCTCTCACGTATCCATGGCCACTAGCTTCCAGCCCAAGGTGTAACCGCGGTCGGTCTTTCCCACCCTCTCTCTTGCCTGTTCTGTCTTTGTTGCCAGTGTCAATCAATATTCCCCAGCGCACTAGGCCCTTTCCGTAGCCACTTCTGCGACGCGGCTTCAGGTCCCCTATTTCCACAACCCCCTTTCTCGTCGGTTCTGCCTCACAGCATGCCATGTGGGCAAGAAAACGCCGCGCATGAAGCACAACGCCTCGTTTCTGCCCACGACTGTGGAGGTGTCGGCTGTTGTTTCTGTTCTGTGCTGGTCAGTGTGATGCAACGCAGGACAATACTCGGCGCTGCAGCATTGCAAATTGCATCTCGCCATCGTCATTGTTGACGATGGGGTCATATCGAGATAGCTGTCACTGTCGACCATATGCCCTACCGTCGTTTGAATCCTCTGTAATAAACATTTGAGTCCGCCTGCCGCCGCTCCCACGAACCAGTCAACCGGGTGGTGTGGGCAGTCTGCAAGCATGCAACGGTCGTGGCAGGGTGGTGAGGCTGAGCGGAACTGGAAGCGGAGCGGGCTAGTTCTGCTTCGTACGGACAACAGGCGTATTACTCGTGTTCGTCGTGGTAATTACAACAGACAGACTGCCGCACCCTGGTCGGGTCAGTTCAGTTCCAGCAAGACTTGTCGGGCAGGCTTTCTCACCATTCATTTCCCCAGTTCCGCAATTCTTGGCCTGCGCTTTTCTTGGCCCCTTTCTCTTGGTGCTCGATTTTGTTTTCTGACTTGCTTCTTCCCGCACGGTTTTGCGGTTTTGGTTTTGATTCTTTTTGCGTCTGGTTGCATCCTGCTGCACAGCATCCCGTTGAATCTCATCGTGTACGTTCCGCGACACTCTCTTCGTCCCTTTTGTGCCGTGTGTGCGCATATATTGCCTTCACACCATGCACCCACGCTCTCTCCTATTTACCAAATAAATAGATTGAGCTTCGGCTGTATCCGCTCCGTCGTGCACAGAACCACATAACGAATTACCCGAACGCGCGCTCACAATAATATTCCAGGCCCGAGAAGACTACGACGAATCGGTTTATTTAGAGGAACAGCAGCTGTTAGGAGGATATGAAGCAGTTCTCACACGTCGCGACGGCCGTCGCCGCGGCCGCCTGCTTGGCCACCGCGGCCGAGGCTCGCCGCAGCGCCCTTTACGACCACCACAACGTTGAGCGCAACTGGCAGCCGCCTGTTGAGACGGCCATCGCCGCTGCCGTCCTCATTGCTGCCGGCGAGGGCTATGGCGATGCCGAGTCCAGCTTCCAGGCTGCGATGCACGACTATGTCGACGCCCCTGAGCCGCCTGCCACCACGCCCCCGCCGGCCTTGGATCCGCGCTTCGTCGCCAAGCGCCACACGACCGACAACACCTGCGCCTACCTCAGCGGCATCAGCAGCATCTCGCTCTACTGCGAAACGTATCAGGAGTGCGTCGCCAACTCAATCAATAAATTTGCCGGCTGCTGCCCGGACACCTCGACGGCCTGTCCCCTCCCAACGACGTGCTATCCCTCGTCCAAGCACTCGCTGTACACGACCAGCAACGGGTACACCCTGTGGTGGTATGTGTCTCTCGGCGCCCCGCTGTTGCTGACCTTTTTTGTTTATAGCAAAATGCTAACACCTTCCCTTATTCCCCCTCTCCAGTGGAGACTCCGCGTACCCCGAGTGTGTGACACACTACTATGCGGACTCGGTCTTCTCCGGCTACACTCTTCTTGGCTGTGGCAAGACCCAAGCTGTCGACAAGGTCTGGTTCCTGCCCACCTCGGCCTCTTCATCTTCATCTTTGTCTTCGTCGATGTCGTCCTCGTCTCCGTCGTCTTCGTCTTCGAGCAAGTCCACCAAGTCTCCGACGACGTCCAACGGCTCGCCCGCGTCGAACTCGGCCTCCTCGTCGTCCTCGCCCGACGGCAGCGGCAATGGTGGCGGTAACAACGGCAAGAAGTCCAACACCGGCGCCATTGCCGGCGGCGTCGTCGGTGGCGTCGCCGGTCTCGGCCTCATTGGCCTCGGTGCCTTCTTCTTGCTCCGCCGCAGCAACCAAAACAAAGTCAACAACAACGGCAACAACGCTGGCGGTGCGCCGCCGCCCATGGGCCAGCCACAGCAGGGACCGTACTATGGCGGCCCTGGCGGCGACCCTGCGGGCTATGCCGCCGGTGGTGCTGCCGCCGGTGTCGGTGCCGCCGCCTACCACGACCCCCAGCAGCAGCAGCAGTACAACAACCAGTACGCCGGCTACTCGCCGCAGCAGTCCCCGCCCCTGCAGCAGGACGCCAAGGCCTACGACCCGTATCTCTCCAACGGCCAGCAGCAGCCGTTCGACCCCAATGCGCCCTCCGCCGCCGGCAGCCCCCCGCTGGCCCAAGGGCCCCAGTCTGGTGCCTACAACGCGGCGGCCGTCGCCCCTGCCGGCGCTGGCCACATCAGCCCCAACGAGACCATTTCGCCCTACAGCGCGCCGCCGCCGCAGCCCGGCATGGGCTTCCACAGCGGACCTGTGCCGACGACGCTGGATGTGGCAGAGCTGCCGACGGAGCGGAACGACGGCGAGCTGCGGGAGCTGGCATAATGTGGGGGTGTAGTCGAACAGCGAGGGAGGTGTGGTCGCGGTCGACGAGAAGTCATCAGGGCCGTTTTTCTATTTCGTGTTCTTATTTTCTCTTCCCTTGTCTTCTCTTCCCTTGAATGGTTTCTTGGTTAATAAAGAATTTTGTCATGTTTCGAGGGTGTCCGCCCTCTCGAGTCGGCGGCGTTTTGCGCATCATCGCTATCTATTTTCTTTGTAGCTCGATCATCTGCATAGAACAGTCTGGTTGCATTAGTATTCGCGAGTGGTCTCGGAGGTGTTGGTTGAGAGATATTGGCACTTGGGAGTTGAAACGACTCGGTTTGCGTTCATAGTGTCTGCTGTATGCCCTGAGCTCAACAAATTTCATTACATAAGCCAAGTCGGCGCAGGGCTCCACTTCCATCTGGCAGGAGCTTCAGAAGGCCAGATTTCACACTTTTGTGCTTCGTTCCTTCCAGAGCTTCTGTGTCGCGCCTGCCAATGGCCCTTAGCCTCGCCCCCCTTTGCCCTGGAACCCCGAATTCCATGCTCTCCACATAGCTCCTTCCCTCGTGCGACGCACAACTCAACGCGCAGGAGCGACCGCACACGACTCAGATCGAATCCATCTTCGCATCGCAACCCCTTTCTTCTCTCCACCATTCTCTCCCTTTTGTTCTTCTTCGTCTTCTGTCTTCCTCCACCAGCCACCTGGACTTCAATTCGTCGTTGTCGACGTCCTTTTCCCAGCCTTCCGTTTCTTTCTTTTCGTCCGGTCTCGGTTCTCTTTCTTTCGGTATCCTTATTTAATTGGATTTTCGCACTCTACCGTTTTCTCTTCTTTTTCTTCTTCGTCTCCCCCCGTCGCTCTCATCGTCCAAAATGGTTTCCTTCAAGCTCTCTACCGTCGCGCTGTTCGCGCTGCAGGTTCTCGGTGCCGCTGCGGTGAGTTAGCTCTTTGCCAATTGGCATTCCCGGGCTCGTTGAAGCTTCTTCGGCGGCTTTCTGTGCGCGGCCCATCGGGCCTTTCTCGTCATTGAAGCTTCATTTGCTTCATTTTGCGCATTGCCGCATTATGCAGTTTTGCTAACAATGTTTTTTTTGTCAATCAGGCTGTCGAGGAACCCCTCGCCGGCAAGGCCGCTGCCGAGGTCAAGATTGACGTCGACACCAAGTTCCCCGAGGCCGACATCTTCGGCCTCAAGCTCATCAACGGCCGCGCCACCAAGGCCATCGTCGAGATCACCAACCAGGAGGACAGCCCCGTCCGCGTCTCTATCCTCGGCGGTGCCCTCGTCAACCCCCAGCCGCTCCCCGAGGGCGTCCCCCCCTCCGCCAACATTGTCGTCAACCTGACCACCGTCAGCTTCGAGAGCTCCAAGGACGCCGTCCTGCAGCCTGGCGAGAAGCGCGGCTACCCTTACAACTTTGTCCTCGACCTGCAGCCCCGTGAGCTGCGCCTCGACCTCATGGCCATTGTCACCAACGCCAAGGGCCAGCTGTTCCAGGTCATTGCCCACAGCGATACCGCCACCATTGTCGACCCCCCGATCAACATCTTTGACCCTCAGATGTGCGTGATTCCGTGGCGTTCTTCCGTCGTATTCTCTCTCTCTCTCTCTCTTCCCCGCTAACGTGTGCAGCATCTTCCTCTACGTCTTCCTGACTGGTGTGTTCGGTGCCACCCTGTACTTTGTCTACAAGACCTGGATCGAGGCTCTCTTCCCGCAGGCCAAGCGCTCCAGCGGCGGCCGCAAAGCCCGCAAGGTGGCTGCTGCTGCTGAGGCTGCCAGCGCCGACGCACTGTCCGGCAACGAGTCGACGGGCGCTGGTACCGGTGCCGAGGACTTTGACGCCAGCTGGATCCCCGCCCACCATATCAACCGCCCCGTCGCCAAGCGTGTCAAGAGCGGTGCCTCCAAGAAGAAGGCCACTGCCGAGTAAGATGGTCCGATAAGATACAAATGGTGTATAAAAGGATGTCTTTGGGGGATGCGTGTCTGGAGGGAACGATACGGCGGACTACAGAGACTATAGAGCACCAACTATTGAAGGTGGAATGTGCTGTACATGTCACAGATTGTCCATTCTCGATCTGTCTTGTCACTACATAAAAAGAACACTACGAACGGCTGAGGTGATCGTCTTCATTATTATGGTATTTTTCTTTTTTTCGGTTCGTTTACCTGGACTGGCGAATCCGGTGTACAAAAATATAAATCTATGGGCTGGAAAATAGGCCGACAAAATAAATAACAAAACTGGAAAGAATTAAGAAAATGATGAAAACGATAAAAGACGAGAATGACAAATCCCTTGCCTATAGATGCCTTTGCCTTTTCCTGGATTTGCGTCTGTGATTACCTGCCGTCCTAGGATCTGAAAATATAAACAATAAAACAATAACGTTTCGAAGCAAAACAATACCAAGACATAAAAATATTAAACAAACATTGTTCCGGCGGTCACAGTCTATAATTCGAACAGAAAACAACTGTTCCCTCACGGACTCACATACAATACGACTCCATGTATGACGACATATGCGAAGCAACTGCAGCTGCGGCCGTTCCAGCGACTGCGCTGGGATCGTCCGACGTCGCCGCAATCGTTTCTGCAACTTCTTTGCGCCGGCGCTTGTCTTCCAGCTCTGCCATGTTGCGCTTCCGCACCAGATCCATCAGTTTGCCGGCTGCCATTGCCGGGTACTTGCGCAACGGACCCTGCAGAACACAGTCTCTGCTGGGCTGGTTGCAGTACGCGAGGCTGTAGCAGTCGCCGTAAACGCCAACGGCCGGATTGCTGGGCGCTTGCTCGCGGTACAGCGTCGACTTGTACTGGTCGTCGCTCCAGAGCATGAGTAGATCGCCCCTAAGCATGGGTGAATAAGTTTCGGTGTTTTTCTTAAAGAAAATAACATAGAGATCCCCACACCCTCCCAGCCAGAACCTACACATTGCAGACGATGTCGCCGTCTTCTATTTCAATCTTGGTCCATTCGGCGTTGGCGCTCGTCGTATGGCGTGTCACGGTTTTGCGGCCTCGACAGATCTCGAGCCCACTCTGGCCCGGTCGCAGGAACCGCAGCGTCAAAAACGACCAGTCTGAGGCGGCATGTGTCGCACTGCTAGGACGGTCGATCTGGGTGTGTGCAGAGCCGTTGGACTGCGAGGAAGGGCTCTTCGTGGCCGTCGGTGTCGTCGGTGTCGTCGGTGTCGTCGGCGTTGTCTTCATAGTCGGCATTGTCGGCATGGTGGGTACCCGCGACGACAGCCGACGCGGCTGGTCCACGGCATAGTACCGTTGCGCACGCAGTACGGTCTGGATCCCCTGTCGTGACATGGCGTGGGCCTTGGCAAAGACGTGGTCGTCCTTTCCGTTGTCCTTGGTGTAGCCCAGACCGCGTGCTAGGCAGATCATGAGCCGCATGCTAAGGAGGTGGCAGGCGTGCATAAACGACTGGCTTTGGTGCCGAAACCCGTGCAGGTCCTTGTCGGATACCCACCGCCTTGCCATGCGCGACTCGTTGAGCTGCATGCAGTACATCTCCTTTTTCTTTTGGTACCGGCTGTCGGACTGGCCGCTCGCCTCTTTGGACAGCTGCACGTTGGCAGCAGCAGTCTCGCCGGCCGATGGCGGCACGAACGTCGTCTCTTGCTCCCAGCCTGCATTGCACGATGTCGCATAGGGTGTTTTGGCCTTGATCTCGTCGGGCAGTGCAAAGAAGCGCTCGACGGCTGAGAACTGTGCGTCGATGGCTGCTTGTGAAATGGCGTGGTTGATCAAGATGAAAAACCCGTGCTGTTTGGCGGCTGCGGCTATGTCAGCCGTGACGCTGTCGACACGGGCCTCAAAGTTGTGTAACGAAATACGAGGAACGGATTTGCTGCTGTATCGTACGTCTTCCAAGGTGGATGTTTCATCGTACTCAGCAGACGGCGAGCATGGAGGGGACGCCATTGTGACCGGTTATTGCGTGGGTAAGGTGAGATGATACAAAGGTAAAACTGATAGGCGCCGGTATTCAGTAGTTGGATGAAGTAGACTGTGCGGAGACACACACCTGATTGTATTCTGCAACGACACAGATCGATGGGAGCGCGGCGTGTCATATATGACAGTGGGATAGGCCACACACGATGAGGCCAAGACGATGCGAGAGAACAGCTCTTCGGTGGCTTCCTGTATCACAAGATGCTTGTGCTTGTTTCTCTTTATTTTGCTTCCCGTAGCCTCCCGCATGTGTCCTCACAAGCCATGCTGTCTCTACCCACTTTCGCACGTCCATGCAACCGAATGCGGTGACGATGACAACAAAAACGAGGCCAAATAAGGACAGAGACAAGTGGCACGATGTGTGCGTATTCCCCGTGCAACGCCAAAAGCAGGCTTCTTCGACATTGGAGGCCCCGTATCGTGACTTTGCCGCTGGGTAACGGCCGATGCTCGTTGGCTGGGGCGGCCGAGGCAGACTCTCGGACGTTGCTCGTCGGTTTGAGAAGACTTGCACGAGGGAGTCAACGGGGCTTCGTTAAAAAAGGTGAATGGATTGCGCAGCCGCGGCTGTTTGATGGTACAGCGCCGTGGGAGTGGCGGACAAGTTGTATGCAAGACTATGAATGAGCGTAGAGCAAAAGTGCAACAAGAGGAAAGGGACGTATTCGGCGAACAAATGCAACGATGCAGTTTGTTGCGCAAAAAGAGTCTCATGTTGCCATGCAACCCTTTCCGGCCGTTTGTTCACCGGGGATTCACATTCGCCCGTCTTTGGCCAGTTGGTAATGTTCGTCGTTCCGCTCTCGTTCAGCTTGCTGCTCCATTCAATGTATTTTTCGTTGCTTTGCCTGCTGTTCTTTGTTGTTGGTCAATGTTCCTCTGCCCTATCAATAAGCCATCTCGGAACGGGCCAGGCCGACAGTACCCGTCGCTTCTTTCCCCACTTTGGACAGGCGTCCACTCTTCACACCAGAGACCCAAATGCTCGGAAGTCAAAGAGATACGACATGGGTTCTGCCCGACATTTGCAACTGTCAAAATATGAAATGTAGAAATGCAGTCAAGCGGAGAAACGGAGAAACGGAGAAACGGAGAAACAAAGAAACAATGAAAATTAATATAAAAGAAAGATAGGCGTAAACATCGTTCTAAACATCCAATAAACATAGACGTGCCCAAGGTAACTATAACTTTTTTTTTTTTGCAAAACTGTCATAACCCGCGGCCAATGTTGGCTCACGAGAAGTGGATACCCTCGCTGTTCATCTGTGGTTTTGCTGATTAGAATGTGCTCACAGATAAGGGATGGTGACAAAAATAAAAATAAAAATCGGAATCGAACAGAGACATGCGGAGAGAGAAGGACGTACCGCATCCAGAAGCTTTAAAAAGTCTGTCTCATCACACTGCCTGGAGCGCCGGTCGGCCATTTCCAGTTGCTCTAGAACGCGCAGCACTTTTGTGCGCACGAGCTCGTCGACCTTGGTCCGCTTGCGCTTGCTTGGTGTCTTGGGCGGCGGTACGTACGGCTTCTCTTTGAAGAACGTCGGCAGGTCGCCATCGTTGTCGTCGACATCCATGCCGCCAAACTCGTCCTCCTCGTCGGCCCGGGCGTCGTTGTCGGCATCGTCATCAACGTCCATGTCGGCATCTTCGCCGTCATCGTCATCTGCAGCGGCGTCTTCCACCAGGCTGTCGTCCACAGCTATGCCGTTCATCGAAGCGTACACTCTGTAGTTACGGGCGAGCATGGCAAGGACTTCTTTGCTAACAAATGAGGCACGGAGCGTGCGGTTTTTGCGCGTGAAGGAGATCTAAGGCAAGGGGCGAGGCCAGGGGAGGACGCCTTTGTCAGTGTCTCGGTGGAACAAGCAGAATCAGACCGGCCGACAAGTGACCGACCACGAGCGGCAAAAAAAGAAAGAGGAGAAAAAAGAAAGATAAACTGAAAACGTACTCTCAGCATGCCATCCATTTCGGCGAAATTGAATTTCGGCTTCTCGGAGCCTGTTCTGGGCGTGATGCGCACCACGGCCGACTCGACCTGTGGAGGGGGTTTAAAGTTGGCCTGTTTTGGTTGAACATGTCAGTTGTCGTCGGCAAAGAACGAACAAACGAAACGTGCGTTGTGTGTAGCGTGTAGTCGCATCGAATGGCGTATAGTTTACGTACTTTGCCGACCTTGAGGACGTGAGTGATGCGGGCGAAAAACTGGGCGTTGACGCTGAGACGGCAGTAGAGTGTGTCACCCGGGCGTGCAACCAGGCGCTGAGCAAATTCCCTGTGAGGAGGCCATTAGACAACAAACAGGCCAACAAGATTTTCGCGCCATTTTCGTTTTTCTTTTCTTTCTTTTTCCTGTGTGTATGGCGGGCGGTATTTACTTCTGGAACATGAGAACGGCCGTTCGCGGTGGATTGGGCATCGAGAGGAGCTTGAAGCTGAGCAAGGGTTAGCCATTGTTGTATTATTCGCGAGGCGGCGGCAAAACGGAGAGAAACAGGATGCCTTCGTCCGTAGGAATAAAAATAGAAGAGGAGAAGAGATGAAGGGAAACAATACTGCGCTCAACGTACACAAGGGGCGAGCTGATCTGGTACGGCGTATTCGAGATGCAGACCTAGCGCCGGGGTCAGTGTGCCTGTCCAACCAAAATCAGATATCAGATGCCGGATGGGGTGAGCGTACGTACGTCGAACGGAGGGAACTCGGTCTTGATGGCATCGCCTAAAAGGACCTACGGGTGGCGTCAATACAGACGTGTCATACAGGGCGATTGGGACCCGTTTGCGGGCGCAATGAGAGACATACCTCCAGCTTCTTTTGTAAGGGCGTACCCTGCACACGTTTTGTGCTACGACCAAAGTCAGCAAACACAATTCCCAATCGTCGGTTTAAATTGATCTCTTGTGACTTACACTTCGGCCGCCATCCGAGGATCGAGCTCGACTGGAATCAGGTGTCAGCACTGCCTGCACAAAACGGCACAAAATTGCGCAGGATCGGGCATTCCTACTCGCTATGCATTTTCTCGCCTTTTCGAGAATTCTCGTCGTGATGTTGCCCGTACCAGGGCCGATTTCCAGGACCGTATCGGTTGGTTTCAACTGGTCTCGTTAGCATGGATGCTGGCGATGGTTTTGTTGGGTCACGTTTCGACCGCCACTCACCTCGGCCTTGTTGACACTGCAGCGCAAGGCTCTATGTCAGCGCCAGTGCTTTCCTGGACAGAAGATACCATATGTCGACTTACATTGCTGCACGGACATTTTAGCACATGATGTCACTGAATTACACGAGTCTCTCGAGACAAATTTCGGGAGCTTACCATCTGCCACGCCGGGGTTTTTGAGAATGTGCTGCCCCAGATTGTCAGTCTCTGGTGATTCAGCTGCCATAGCCTGGCTGTTCCTCCGCCCCGCGTGATTGTCGTACCTGTCCGACGTTCGTGTTGAACTTGAAGACGTTGTTCTTCTGTGCCGATCCCTTGCCAGTTGGCCGCGAATATGGGGACGCGGCGGAGGCGGCGCCGTTCTTCCGGGGCGTCTTGGCTTTCCCCATGGCGTATCGTGCTCGAGGCTTCGGATGTATGCTCGGTACTGTATGCTGTGTCGTTGCTCGTTGCTGGTTATGGTGACGGTGATGATCAGTCAAATGCGAATGGTTTGGCCGACGATTTTTTGGCGGTGATGAGGGGCAGTAATTATTTGGGCTGTCAATTGCAAAAAAGCTTATCTTATCGGAAGGTGTACCAAAACGGCAACTGCTACGGCATTCGCTCTGTCCGTAAAACAGCTAAGCCCCACCAGGCAACAAAGGTAAGGGGGACCTCATTGCTTCTTAACCTGTTTGAGCGAAACTCGGCCGGCCCTGTCCTTCCTGTTACGTGAAGTATCTCCTGGCGCAGCTTTGGGAAAGACGAGGTACAGATGCAGGGAAGGAGCATTGAGAGAGTGTGAGCAAATCGGCAAGACCGATCCTGATTTGCCAGTCGTGCTTGCAAGATATGAACCTGCGCCGTCGACAGTCGTAGTTTCGGAAATAGAGTCAACCAATCTGGAACGCCGACGACTAAGGCGGCTGTTGCAGTCCATCTCGAACAAGAACACTGGAGACTGTCGAGCGCTGAAGTAAAAACCGATGAGAGCACCCAAAATAATAAGATACCACAGCACACGGTCCGCTAAACTAAAAAACGCTAGCTGTTTCTCAACCATATGCAGCTTTGTCCCCTTGCCATTCAGAGGGAAGGAGCAATGACGAACCGTCTTATGTCCCTCTACGATGTCGGGAGGAAGGCGCCTGGGCGCCTATTGTACAGCAACTGGTTGCGGCAGCTCAACCGTCGCTCGTTCTTGCCTAATCCAACAAGTCTGCCTTCCTTCCACCATCTTCATTTTTTTGGTTCCCCCAGGCTATCCCGTAAAGGAAGGATGGCACTGGTCGAAGGGTAGCGAGGCTGATTGGGATCTTGACAACTTCATCTCTTCATCTTCCCGCGACGTCTGCCGCCCAATTCGAGGCAGCCAACGCCCGGAGTTTCGCTGAATCTGCGGCGTATTACCCAGGTCTGTCATCCAGCCCCGCCAGGTTCCAACGAGACTAAACCGCACGAGCCCAGCGAGCTTTGGATTGAGGCGGAGCATTCCCAAGCTGCAGCAGAAAAGCAAAACAAAAACAAAAAAGGCACAAAAGGCCCGCGGAAAAGAAGCTTTGTAAAAGAAACACAGCGCCGCACTGACTGCAGCGGCATTGCTCTCGTCCGCCTCATGCACGGCCGTACGAACAGACCATACGACGCAATTGACTGCTCTTCCGGCGCCGGTCGGGTCTGCCTCGCCAGGCTGCAACAAGTCGAACGCGACGCTTTCTCAGCCTTCTCCTGTCCGCTGGCGGTCCTCGCGCCTGGTCAAAGCCGTAGTACGTCAAGAGCGCGTGCTTCGTTTCTGCGGCGGGGCCTGTCAATCAATCAATCAATTAAAAAAAAGAGCTAAATCGCACCAGCTGCTTGGCTCGACACGCAGCCGGCGTCTAGTCTGCGTCCAGCCTATCCACATTGGCCGCCAGCCTCTGCAGCCAACGGTCGACGCTTCTCACGTTCTCGTGTCTGCCCAAGATTCCATTCATCTTCCACGTCAACTCACGCCAATTTGCTTCCGCTGCCTCGTGCCCGTTGTCCGCTCGTCGCCCCTACGCCGCAGCTTGCTTCAGACTCTCCGCCCTCAAAGCCCGTGGTCAACCGCCAGCTACGTCGATATCAACAGCCATTTGCTATTTTGTCGCCAAGAGAGGATGGGGTGCGGATTCTTGCTCCTACCCCCGTGATTCCGCCGATTCTCCGTTCTCTCCGACATCTTTTTATCCTCCCCTCTCCTCTCCACCCGCTGGCGGCATCTTCCCCCCCACGCCCGTCTGAGACATGTCGGTCCACATCCACCTCGTGGACCAGCCGGAGTACTACACCAATCTTGACATTATCCACGGCGAAGTCAAGTTCTTTCTGTCTAAGCCAGATGCCATTGGCGCCGTCGTCGTCAAGCTCGAGGGCGAATCGAGCACGTCGTTGACCGTCCCGCCCGTCGAGGACGAGGAGGGCTGGACGTACATGAACGAGCCCCTTCACGACCTAGACCCGAGCCGGAACCCCAGCGGCACGATTACACGGCCAGCGCCCGGCACTGTCGTGCAAGAAAACCACAAGATTCTCTACCAAGTTGCCCAGGTGCACCCGCTCAAGACAGATGAGCCGCTCACAAGCAACACCCTGCCGGCCGGCCAGCACACGTTCCCCTTCCGCTTCAAGGTGCCCTTTAACAATGCCTGTGCCGATCCAGTGGCATTGTCGCGCACGGGCGGCATGGTCGACGTCGACGGCAATGCCGAGAACCCGAATGGCGGCCCGCTTCGCTTTGGAGTCGGCAACAACGGCATCCGCATCATGGACGGCACCAAGCAGCTGATGTACACCCACGTCAAGCAGACGCTTCCCCCGAGCTTCGCCGGCTACTTGAGCACCACGGAAACCACCGAGATTCGGTACTTTGTCAAGGCCACTGTGCAGCGGCCGGGCATGTTTCGGGGCAACTGGCGCAACTCGGTCGGCTTCAAGTTTCTGCCCATTGAGCCCATTCGGCCACCGCCGTCGACGCGCGAGATGTTTGCGCGCCGGCCCTTTACCTTCCGTGACCGCGCCCCGCCGTCTGACGCGCCTCTCCTGCGCAACTCCAAGAAGAAGACCAGCTTCTTCCGCAACAACAGCAGCTCGACGCTCTCTTTGCCCGACAGCCAAGCAGGAGCGTCTGTGTCGCCCACATCTCCATCTTCGTCATTGTCCACGTCGCCAAACACGCTAAAGTTCCCTGTGAACGTCGCATGCCGCGACGGTGTTACGCCTTCGATTCAACTGATTGCTTTGCTTCCATTCCCCGCCATTCTGACCTGCAACGAACCCCTGCCGCTGCGCATTGTCGCCCGCAAGCTTGAGGCCAGCCGTGAACAGGTATACCTCACCTCGCTCGACATTCGCCTCCTCGGCAGGACGCGGGTCAAGGGCCAGGACGTTGAGCAGACCAAGACAGCCACCTGGATCATCATGACACGACTCGGCCTTACGATTCCCGTATGCGACCCGGACGCCCCTGTCGACAGCGAATTGGAGCTACCCGACGACATGTGGCGCCACAATGCCCTACCAAACACCGTGATGCCTGGCTTCGTGACATGCAACATCAGCCGCGATTACCAGCTCGAGGTCCGCGCAGGCCTGTGTTGGAGCGTGCTGCCCATAGACTCAGGTCCGCCGTTGGCATCCGAGTCGTTGACTGACCAGCCAAGCAGCGGCCAGCTTTCGAAAAAGGAGTTGAAAGAGCAGTTGAAAGAACAAAAGAAGGAGCAAAAGGCGGCCATGAAGGCCATGAAGGTCATGAAGCCTCGGCCCGCGCACTTGCTTCCTCAGACTATCATTTTGCCTCTCACATTCCACTCCGTGCAGGTGTACTCCGGGATCAAGCCAAACAAGATGCTCATCGACGCCGTCGAACGGCACCGCCAAAATGCGCTTATGCGGCAGCAACAAATGCGGCGGGAAGGCCGGCCTTCACTGCCCGACACACGGCTACACCAGCCGTTTCAGCACCAGCTTCACCAAAACCCATACCCAAATGTCGACCCAAGCCAACCGCCAACGCCTGTCCGACAGCTCTCCCGGGCGACCACATTCCCTGCAGAGAGTCCCTATAGCCGGTACCCATCACTTGCACACGTGGGCCAGCAACATACGCCCCTGCAGCAACTCCCTCGGCAACAATATATCCAGCAACCGTTCCAACACCCGCTACAACAACCACAGCATCCCCCTCCACCGCAGGAGGTAGATCGGCCCGTTTTCGAACTGAGCTCCGATCCGGTGCCGGCACCGGCACTGGCACCGACAGTGGCCCCGCGACCGAACGGCTCGGCGTACGTGGCCCCACAATCGCCATCGCCCTCCACCACCCCGTCTGTTCCACCGCCGTCCGTTCCAGGCGCCGTCGAAGTGTCAGGTCTACCCGTTATCCGCCGGCGGCCTGTTCCGCAGAATTTTGCCGCGCAGCAGAGGGAAGAGCAGCAGCAGCGGCAGAACCGGGAAAAGTTCCCGTCGGGCGAAGACCCTGCCTCGGCGCAGTCGCACGCCATCGGACGCATGCACGGCTCTGTCAGCTGGCATGGTCCCAACCAGCAATTCCACATGCGCCGTCGACAAACGTCGGTCGACCCGCTGTATCCACCGCAGTTGCGGCCCGGCGAAGAGCCTGCGTCCATGCTGCCGACGGCACGCTCGTCTTCGACCGGCTCGGCGCTCACGCCCACGAGCTCGGGCGGCGCCAGCGGCGGCATCGTGGCTCAGAACGGCGACGTGCTGGTGACGTACAATGGCATTGTCTCGTCCATGGCGCCGTCCGTAGCATCTGCCATCAACGCTTTTGCGTTTACCGACGGGGACACGGCCAGCATCTACCAGGAGCCGCCACCGTCGTACGACGAAGCGATGGCCGACACTGCGGCGGCCATGGGGCTCAACGACAATGACAGCGGCGGCGCTGCGATGCGGCCAGCGTTTAGTGGAGAGGCGAACGCCATTACGATGCCGTCCAGCTCGTGAACGAATAGGCATATAATTGGAGTGATGACAGACCGTGGATAGCGTAACAAGAGACACGGTGGAAGTAACGCGCATGTATGTGACGATACCAGGAATGTTGCACGATGCTTGCTATGGAGGGGGATATTCGTCTCGCATATAGGATATATATTAGCCTATATTGACATTTGCCAACCGTGTATTCACTTGCTAAAGCAAAAACAACGAGAGTTTAGGAGCATATGACCGTGGATTATCATTTGAGCTTGACTTCATTTGATTGGAACCTTCTTCCATCTTCGTTGTCCATTCAAGAAATGGGCTGATGCATATTATTGACAGATAATGACGCCAGACAAGTAAGCCAAAGGAAACATGGGTATATACATAAAAAAGCATCATGATAAAAACGCCAATTCCCATATGAAGCAAAACAGATCATAGTCGCAAAACGCTATGCTCCACATACCATGGAAACAATAGAAACAAATCATCAAAAACTATACAACCCGTAAATGAAAATGCGCCACATGCAGGTCAATCGTCGATTTCAATGATTTCAATTGGACGCGACGTCGGCACGGCCCGTTTCGCGGATACTGCCGCATTCGATTCTGCATCGGTTCGTGCAACCTTCCGCGGCGGTTGCCCGTTTTGCTGCTGCGTATTCGGTTTCCTCTTTGCAGCATTGGTAGTAGCCGTGCTGCTGGTAGCCGTGCTGCTGGTAGCCGTGCTGCTGGTAGCCGTGCTGCTGTTAGCCGTGTCGTTGGTAGTCGTGCTGTCGTTCGTCGTGCCGGTGGCAATCGTTCCGCTGTTGGGGTTGCTGCCGCTAGCTAAGCCGACCTTTTCGTCATCGCTGTCGCCCCCGTCATCGTCATCCTCCTCGTTGCCGCCAATTGCTGTCCACGTTCCATCGCCCATGACACGAATCGACTTGACTCTGTCGAGTGTTCCGAGTTCCTTGAGCTTAGCACGAACATCGACGAGAAAGCGGTCAATTCGCAGATTGGTAGGACGGGCATCGTTTGAACAAATGGGGCACCGCCATTTGTCCGGCATTGTCGGCTCCTGGGGTTTCGGGCATGTGCAGTCATAGGCGTGCTGACAAAACGGGTTCATCGGATACGATGTACATACAGGCCGCGTATTAAGCCAGTTGTGCAGGTCGAAGCACTCAATGTGCTGACACTGGGCGCCTCGAACAGGAATCTTGAAAATGCGGGCGCTGTAAGGGTCGGCTAGGTCCACGGAGACGCTGTTTTGCAGGATGGTGAACCCATCGTCGTCGTCCGACGTCGACCGAAGACGAGACTTAATTTTGTCGACTGTAACACTGGCATGCTGAACCCCATTTTTCATGATATAGTCGACCGAGCGGTTGCAATGTGCCGTCTCGACGGTCTCGATGCCAAAGAAGTAAGTTGGTGACGTAGACGACTTCGACGACTGTTCAGGAATAGCCACCTCGACCTTGTTAGCACCAAGCAGGATCAATTGCGTGATGTTAACGGGGAGATCCTTGCCGTTGTGTGACTGGCGACGAGCAAATACTGCTGTGCCGTTGATCTTCATAAAGATGTTCACCGGCCATTGCGTATTGCTCGTCACCCACTCGCTTTCCGTCATTGCTTGGACACCGCCTCGGGCAGTGCAGCAACGTACACGGTAGCTCAAGCTCCCGTCGAAATGGCTCTCAACCGGTAGCAAGGCGCCCTGAGGTGTGGACCTGAAAGAAAGTTGGGCGAAGTCTTCTTCCGTAATCGTGAACTCGAAGGTGTACATAATCTTCCGCATTGGCGTAGAGCAAGGTCCAAGTGCAAGGCGTTGCACGTATTGGTAGAATCTCGGGCTACCAGGCTTGGGTGGGAGCAACTTTTGCGACGTCCGATTGATCATCACTCGCGTTGGGCTCCTGCGATCCAATTGTGTCAAAGCCTGTTGAAAGGCTCGGAA
Source organism: Sporothrix brasiliensis 5110 (assembly GCF_000820605.1). Taxonomy (NCBI): domain Eukaryota; kingdom Fungi; phylum Ascomycota; class Sordariomycetes; order Ophiostomatales; family Ophiostomataceae; genus Sporothrix; species Sporothrix brasiliensis. Next base: position 2,649,041 of record NW_024467134.1, read on the forward strand.
ATCATTCGGGTCAAGAGGGTACTCGCTTCGTGCGATCGTTGAGCCGGCTGGCGGAAAGATGGACCTATGCCCCTCTAGAGAAGTAGGCGCATGTTGATGTTGATGACGTCCGCCTACCAAGCTAGGCTGTTGTTGCGGCTGCTGCATCTGTTGTTGTTGTTCCTGCTGCTGCTGCTGCTGCGGTTGATGAGGCTGTGCCTGCGCTGGTATGTCAGAAGCTACTGGTTGACCCAGTGCAGGAGCCGACGGCACCGCGCCAGCAGGTTGCAGTGGGATAGGTGAAATAATGGGTTGGATAAGACTGTTTCTAGAAACAGAAGCTGTATTCTCGGCGTAGTACATAGCGTTGGCTGGAGGTTGTGCCGGCGGAAAGCGAGCTGCTTGTTGGGCAAGGCCCGGTGATTGCACGGGCGAAGGTACGGGCGAGCGGAGTGTGGTTGGGGGACGTGGCTGTTGCATGGGGGTATAGTTTCGCGGTACCTGTCCAGGTTGGCCTGCAAGTCCTATGCTGCCCTGTGTTGTTTGCGGCCAATGTTGTATCTGCGGCTGCGTAGGAGACAATAACGCTGCCGGAGAAACTGGCTGTTTCCGCTGGTGTCGTTGCAACTGCTGCATCTGTTGCATTTGTTGCATTTGTTGCATTTGTTGCATTTGCTGCACTTGCTGCACTTGCTGCATTTGTTGCATTTGTTGCATGTCTCGGATTTGTTGTGCTCGTTGTGCTGGTTGTACTTGTTGTGTCTGCTGAACTTGGTGCAGCTGTTGTTGTCCTGGCTGCCTTGGCTGTGCTGGCAATATTGTCCGCTGCCGTGATTGCATAACTTGCTGCCTTTGGCGTATTTGCTGCGAATCGGTTGGCGTCTCCATATGCGGTGCCTGTTGCGCATGCTGTTCCCTTTCCAGCTGCAACTGCTGCTGCCTATGCAGTTCGTCCAGTTGTTGTCTCTGCTGTAATTGAAACTGTTCCAACATGCGCCGCCTCTCCGCTGTGCTAAGAGATTGTACGGGCAGACCCTGTTGAGTTGGGCCTTGTTGAAGCGCATATTGCTGGGATGGAACTTGCCGAGGTGGAGCTTGCACTTGCTGCCACTGTATCTGTTGTGCGTGTTGTCCTTGTTGTCCTTGTTGTCCTTGTTGTCCTTGTTGTCCTTGTTGTCCTTGTTGTCCTTGTTGTCCTTGTTGTCCTTGTTGCCTTTGTTGTCCTTGTTGTCGCTGTTGTGTATACTGTGTCTGCTGTGGTTCTTGAGTTTGTTGAGCGACATGCATTTGTTGCATATGCTGAAGTTGCTGTGCCTGGGCTTGTACATTCGACCGAACTTGCGCCTGTACCCTCGACGAGACGTGCGGGGATTGAGCCATCTGGGGCGACTGCCCCTGGAGTATCTGTGGTGACGTCGGACCCTGCTGTGCGAGTCGAAGAGTAGGGAGCATTGACGTCTTGCTTGTTGCGCGCATTGTTTGGCCTTGCCTGTATGGTATAGGCTGCTGGGGCATCTGCACTGGAGACATTGGCTGTTGGGTCTGTTGAGGATGCGGACGGATAAACCTCTGTGGCTGGATATGTAGTTGGGGCTGCTGCTGTTGCTGTAGTTGTTCCTGTGGATGCTGTAGGCTAGCAGTTCGACCACGGTCTGCTAGCATTGGCTGTGCAGCATTGCCACCCAACGTCACGGATGCGCTTGCTCGACGCACATGAGCCATGTACGCGGCCCCAACTGGAAGGCGTGATTCGGCTAGGACTGGTGAGATTGCCGCAGCCTGCGAAGTATTCTGATCCACCACTCTTTGCTGAAGAGGCCGTTGGAAGGTCTGCTGTGCATACTGGGGCTGCTGAATCGATTGAAACTCCTGGGTCTGCGGAATACGAATTTGCTGAATTTGAGCCACCTGTCGCGGAGGTTGTTGAGCTGACTTTGTATTTGAGTGAGGGACTGACGGGCGCCTAGCCCCCTCTACCGGGGTGTTACGAAGAGCCTCACGATAGCATGCAATCGTACCCGCGTTGACCCGCTCCAGGTCCTCGGCAAAACGGGGCTCCGGAAGTGCGATGAAGGTGCTGAGAGCCGGTTGATGCTGTGTCAGGTCTTTCATAAAGATCTCATCAAAAGCAGTGTCACCAAGATCTCTGGCCGGTTGGAGATATTTGCGAGAAGCCGTAGACAAAAGATTTTGCAGAGTCGGGGATAGACAAAGGAGCCGTGACAGAAGCTCGTCCACCAAGAGAGGATAGCCGCGCATCGCAACACTGTTCGAAAGAGGACCCCAATACTGCGCCAGCCTCTCCAAAAAGGCGCACACCTGTACAATGGCTTGGGTGTAGTTACTTGTATTGCGAATCATGTCGTCAATGTTGCCTGGAAACTGAGAAAACCAGGCGAGGAGAGTAGGTCGGATCTTTCCATTGGTCTCGAGTATCTGCTGCAAGATACCGAAACTGTGGTCGATTAAGTGCGGCGGAAGGGCAGCCAGGCGGAAATGCGACTCGGCACTATCGACCAACCACAGACAGAGAAGCTGGTTTGCTGCGACAAAAAAGCCGTCTTCAATGCGGAGAGCACAGTTCAGATTCGACAACCTCTGTGCTTCAGAGAGTGTGAAGGGAGAGCCCTCGCGTTTGAGTTGCGTCATATGATTGCTCACCAGTTGCGCAAGAGCCACATAGCTGAATTCGGCATTGCCTGTCGTTGCACGAACCAAGGTTCGCGGAAAGTAAATGTTTTGTTGCGCCTCGAGCTTAGCTTGAGTTGATCCCGAGTTCGTCCCGCCTGCTGCCTTGGCTGTTGCTGCAGCTATTGCTGCAGCAATTTCTGTGGCCGTTGCTGGTTCCGGTGGTACCGTCGGTGGCAGTTGGTCAGCATTGCTTGGCTCCTCAGGTACAAGGTTTGCTTGGCCTGTAGAAACGGACGATACCATCGTTGTTACCAATGGTGCGCTGGCCGGTGACACACGCTGTGGACGGTCATCCACAAGGAGTGCTGCTACCTGCGGTGAATTTGCATCCGACTGCGCCTGGCTGGGAGCTGCGCCGTTTGTAGATATCCGTGGTTGCCTTGTTTCGCTCGGGGTGTCACTGTCCGCTGCATTCGTATCCGGTGCAGTAGACATCTGCTTCTCGACCCGTCGTCGTTGCCGCTCTTCCGATAGGGCCCTACGCAATGATGGGAAGTCGTGTATGTGAGTGACTTCCTCCGCCGTGGTCTCAGCTGGTGGGATGATTGCGTCAGGACTTGCGGCAGCTGGGCTGGCTTCGTCTGTCGGCGCGGGGGAGAGGAGACTGCAGTCGGATCTGTTTTGGGATAGGTCAGTTGTGGGCGTCCTCCAGTTTAAACCACATTCGTTCTTTCCAAGCTATTATCAACATACTGTGACAGATTTGTAGAAGTAGACATAGGTTTTGGGTCGGCAGGATTTAACGGCGGTAACGGGGGCGCAGGCGTCTCTGCCGGCGCTTGTGGTGGCGCTGCTGGCGCTGCTTCTGGCGCTGCTGCTCGCGGCGCTATTGACACTCCCGGAGCGGGCGCAACGGCTGGTACTGCTCGTGCCATGTCGGTGGTTAATGGTGGACCAGCAGTGGGTGCAGTCCGTTGCTTTGCGTTCGGCGTTAGCCATGACGGTCGCCGGGTACCGAGAAAGGCGTTTGCCGTAGTGTTGGTCGAGGCCATCTGGGCCTCGGCCCGGCTGGCGAGCAACGCACGCTTCTCGTCCGGAGACGATGTCGTGCGCGGCATGGCCTCACGGAATGGGGCTTGACTGGCGGAACGGCTTAATCGGAAAGATCTAGAAGAATCGGGGGTCGACAGTTAGATCTCAGGATCATGTCTCAGGCTCTGTCTTGCATTGCAGCACAGGTTGGGCAACGCACCATGGCAGAAACCGGCTCTTATCGATCGCTATTGTCGAGACCATACACACGACAGCACCCGGGGATCAAGAATCCAGACAAAGTCCAAACGAAACGGCGTAAGTGAATGCCCGGAAATTCACGGCGGTGGCGGCCACGGAGTGGGACGACGCAAGGCGATGAGAAAGTGCTGCGCCAAACGTGCGATTTTCGTCTATCTTGCGGCTTCTATGCTCGTGCCATGAGTCGCTCGGCGAAGGCAACGGGAAGACGACCAAAGAGATGGAAGGGATGGGAGAGAGGACAGCGAGAAGATTATGCAAAAGGCACAACGCAGGCAGCGCAGCGTGCTGCCGAGGGCGTTTTGGAGACAGAAGTGGTTGGAAATCCGCTTTGTCGATGGTCGCGCGCGCGTAGTTAGGCGGTAAGAAACGACAGCGACGGGGGCACACCGCTTTGGAGCTAGGGCGAGTGCATGGGGCTACTAGTCAATTGCAATGGGCCTTGTGCACATTGTGGCTCGCCGATCGGGGACAGCCTTGGAGGTGATGGGGATGTGAAGACACAAACAGAAATGAACAGGAAAACAGGAAATAGGAAAACAGGAAAACATGAGCAGAAAATCGTGACAGGAGTACGGACTATGGCAAGAGCGACCGTAAAGGGGAGGGGGGAAAGAGCGAACGACGACGATGGCCAGGTGGGAAGCCTTCGGCAGGCGTTAGGCGCACTTGCCTGTGCCCCCAACATAAGGCAACAGTGCAGTAGTTTCGTCGTACACATTGCAGGAAAGAACGATCGTCGAGCATCGGAGCCACTGAGAGCAGATGGTCAACGACTGGCTTTTGGTTCTGCACGTCTGTCTGCCTCTGAGCTTTAACTTTTCCAGATTCAATTCATCCGACGGCCAATTGTAGCGCCTGCTTGCATCTTACAGCGATAGCGCGACATTGTGCGCTGGCTTTCTCCGCAGTGCGAACGGGGATTGATCCATTCCAAGATTCCAGGCCTTGCACCCTTGACTGTTGACTTGCACGTTTCAGGAAAAGCTACGGGGGTCTCTTTTGACAAAATGGCACACGAGCAAAGAGGAGCAGTGACAGTGACGCGGAAGAAGGGCATTTTCTGCATCGGAGAGCCTTGTTTGCCGCCTGGGACGGCCTCACGCCTCTGATCCGACAACAGTATGAAGCTTGCACGCCATGTCGTAGAGCAGCCGTTGTCATGCAGTCACTGCAGAGATAAACAGCCCAGCGAACAGCGCGCCAACCCAGTGAGTCAACCTGTGCGACGGCTTCGGGGGAGGTGGTAATATTGAATCGTTTTGTTGACAGTTGCGGTGGGCCATCGTCTCTAATACGGAGATACTTATTGGCGCTAAGCCGAATTCGGCGACAGATAGAGTGGAGATTGGGGATTTCAGGAGGAGCCCCAACAGGCCAATCACAGTCGGTCAAGTGGGGCCACATCCAACCACTAAATGTTATCGATAACCGCCGAGCGATGAAGAAAAAAAATTTGGAGCTACGCCATTTTGCACTATAGGCAAATTCTCAGGAACCTGTGCCAGGACCAAACCAACGTGCAGCGACACCGACGACGTTGACGACTTTACCAACACGCGTCTCGTCTTTTATTTTGTACCGTTCGATCTCACGCGACCACACGGATACAGACACACAATGGCGGCCGAGGTCGTCCCATTGCAGACGCTGAAGCTGGCCCAAGGGCCGGCGGCCATGACGGCCGAGCAGCGCTACTGGAAGTCGTTCAAGAACCAGAAGTCGCACACGTCCACGGCCTCATGGGGCGTCACACACATTGGCTTCCCGGCCACGGCGGCGGTGTACGGCGGTGGGGCCACGACCGTTGCCAGCGCGACGACGACGGCGGCCACGAAGCAAAACGACCTGTTTGCCGTCACGGCCGGTCCCCGCGTCGACATATACAGCATCCGCAAGCGGGAGCTGATCAAGACGATTGGCCGGTTCGAGTCGGTGGCGCGCAGCGGCGAGATCCGGCCCGACGGACGCGTGCTGGTGGCGGGCGACGACTCGGGCAAGATGCAGGTGTTTGACGTGGCCGGCGGCTCGCGGCCTGTGATCCTCAAGACGTGGCACACGCACAAGCAGCCGACGTGGGTCACGCGCTGGTCGCCCACGGACCTCACGACCGTCATGAGCGCGAGCGACGACAAGACCGTGCGCCTCTGGAGCCTGCCGCTGGCGGACCCCGTGCGCACCTTTGTCGGCCACCAGGACTACGTGCGCGCCGGCGCCTTTATGCCCGGCGGCGGCGCCGCCAGCGCGGGCGCCGGCAGCAGCAGCAGCAACAACCACATGCTGGTGACGGGCTCGTACGATGCCACGGTGCGCCTCTGGGATGCGCGTGCGCCGGGCGGCGCCGTGCTGACGTTCAAGCACGCGGCGCCCGTCGAGGCCGTCCTGCCCATGCCCTCGGGCACGGCCATCCTGGCGGCGTCCGACAATGCCGTGTCGGTGCTCGACGTGGTGGCGGCGCGGCCGCTGACGCTGCTGACGGCGCACCAAAAGACGGTGACGTCGCTGTGCCTGGCGTCGCACGGCGAGCGCGTCGTGTCGGGCGGCCTGGACGGCCACGTCAAGGTGTTTGAGACGGGCTCGTGGAACGTGGTGGCCAGCGCCAAGTACCCGTCGCCCGTGCTCAGCGTGTCGGTGATCGCTGCGGGCGCCGGCGGCGACGACCGGCACCTGGCGGTCGGCATGGTGTCGGGCGTGCTGAGCATCCGCACGCGGTTGACGGGCCCGGCGGCCGAGCGCGAAAAGGACAAGAAGAAGGAGCGGGCCGCGCGCGACGCCGGCACCCTCGACAAGTACGACGCCGCCAAGGCCAAGCGCAAGCAGCAGGCCGAGGCGCACGCGCGCATCGACGCCGCGGGCGGCGACGCGGCTGATTTTGTCATTGACGGGTCCGGCATGGGCGGCGGCAGCGGCAGCGGCAACAACAACAACAAGCGCCGGCGCCGCGAGCCGCCATGGCAGCGTGACCTGCGGCACCAGCGGTTTGGCGCCGCCCTCGACGCCGTGCTGGACCCCAACTCACCCAACTATGGCCCGCTCAACACGCTGACGCTGCTGACGGCCCTGCGGCACCGGAGTGCCCTGCGGGTTGCGCTGGAGAACCGCGACGAGGTGACGGTACAGCCGATTCTGCAGTGGGTCTGCCGGCACATTGTGGACCCGCGGTTTACGCCCATGTGTACGGACGTTGGCATGCACCTCTTGGACCTCTATGCCGAGTACGTGGCTGCGTCGGCCGAGCTGGACGCCGGCTTCCAGCTGCTGTGGAAGCGCGTGCGTCGCGAGGTCGAGCAGGCGCAGCTGGCGTGCCAGACGAGCGGCATGGTGGAGAGCCTCATGATGAGCGCCATGGCATAGCGGCTTGCTGCTACGAGGTGTGTTGCGACGATGTGCCCACCTCTTCTTCGCTCTCTCCGTTCGGCCTGCTTTTCCCAATCTTGTCTCAATACGTACGCATTGGCACGAAAGCGTCTTTTACTGTACTACGATTTCCACAAAACGGCTTTCACTGGATAGGGCATTTGCCTTTAGCATGGCATGGGCGTTTGGGGTTTTGCTTTTTCCTGTCGTTTAATGATGCTTTATCTTGCAATAAAAAGTGTCGAGGTTTCAAATATGGACGAATACAATCTCATTCACCAGGGCAGTTTCGTGACGGCGTGAACGCGGACATGGTAAATACCACTTTGTCGTGCTCAGCTACAACACTTGCCCCAGACGGTTAAATGTGATCCCGATGGAGCCTCGCTTTGACGAAATGGCTGCCTCAATGACTCTTCCTCTCACACGACTGGGACGGCCCCACGTGTATGTATGTCGAAGAGGCTTGCAGGCTGCTTCGGAGGACGCGGACGCAGGCGTTATCAGAATCTGCTGAGTCAAAAGCGGCGGGCCACCTGCATGACGCACGTAATGCGTGCAGGATGTGATAAGCACAGAGATGCCATTGCATGGTCTCATCGAGTTTCTGCCATCAAACTTGCAGCCCAGACAGAGCTGTGCCATGTCGACGGGTGCCAAAGTCCCCGAAGACCGTGAGCTTCGTCGAGAACGCAGCGCGAGAAGCCGATTCGCTTCCGTCGACGCAGATACGACTAACAAACCTCACAAACCAGTCGCCGGAGAGCCACCCTTCCTGCGCCGTACATTGTATTGTTCTGCGTTTCCACCCTGCTGCACATGTCATGTCCCGAGTCACGGCGCAGATTCGACGAGGAAACATCTCAAAGGAACTCCACAAGGACACCACCAATGAGACCCAGACGAGGCCAAGAAGGGGAGAAACGGCGGCGGACGCGAGCGCCGCGAGGCGGCGTGGTGGGCTGCACGGCCAATCTGATCGACAAATAGGCTTGGTGCGTCTCCTTAGCCTGGATCACGCAAGCCGCCGTTCCTGGCATTGGTGGCGATGGTGCTAGACGCCCTGCAGAAGACGATATAAGATCGGTGCATATTTTGGTGAGCAGATTAGGGATTTCTGCACGGGGAGGAAGTAGAGTCGGGACAATGGCAGCTGCCATTTGTCTACCGATTACTGACTCCTTCCGTTTGGTCTTTGATCTAGCCATTCGTTATGGCTGGGCTGGTCCTTCCGCACGGAGACATCTCACGTACTTCCTGCCGTTTTGTCCCACCGTTTGCCCCTCCGCGCCCACCCGTTCCTTCTTATTAATCGCTGCGACCGTTGCGATAGCGATTTCTCCGTCCCGCCGCTCCTTGCTACAATCGTGGCAAAGGAAGGGGCGCATCATGCTAAAATTGGAAAGAATGGACAAACACGCCCTACGGCCATCCCAGCCAAGAACTTCGTCCTCGGAAAACGTGCGCTTGCCAACGGAGTTAACACCGTGGGTAGCTCCTGCCCTCGCGTCGTCGTTCTTGCTCCGCGGGTATTCATCCGTGTTCTTGTTGTCGCCAAGTACCTGCCGCGGGTAGAATCTTTCTCCCATCCGAGCCGAGCTTCAGCGCTCTTTTGCGCTGTTTGAGAGGCGCCAATAGTCCCTTGCACGGCAAACAAGTCGAAAAATAGCTTTAGATTAAAACCAAAAAAAATCATAGTGAACCAAATATCAGAAAAGGGCCCTGCAAAGTGCAGATCCCCAGTGTCTTCTGGGCCAGACCCTTCCATTTCTGCCAGTCGTTCCGGCAGTATGTCGTTCCTTCCCTTTTCTTGTAGCGGTTGTTGACGCCCCTTCCACATTTGCATGTGCCCGCGCAATGCCATACAGGAAGGTAATCGACCCTGGCGCAGCTCGACACCCGTCGTTCCTGCCTCAAGATAGCAACGCTCTTTCCTTTTCGTTTCATTTTTGCTCCATCCTGCCCTCGCCTCTTGCTTACTCTCTGCTGTTCTGCCAATGCGCCTTCCTCTTCATCTTCCTCCTTTCTGCCTCCCCCGTACCTCCCCTTCTCGGCAATTATGCGAGTGAGCGTCCTTAGGCCAGACCTGCGGGATAAACAGCTTCAGTGCATTCCGAGCTCTCCCACTTGAGCTTCCTTTTCTTCCTTTTCCTCACTTCTCCCCGCCGGCTCGAGTTTTCGACCGCCCGTGCAGCCACTGTCAGCTAAACGAGAAAACGGTGGCCCCATTTAGGACTTCTGCCTCCGTCTTTGTTTCTGCTCCGCCCTTAGCGACAAACGGCCTCGAGCTAACGTTCCGTTACGTTCCTTGCGCCATCCAGCTTTCTTCACCGGCTTCCTTTATCTCTTCGTTCTGTTCTTCTACAGCTCTCTCTCTCGTCCTCTCCTACCTCCTCTTCGTCTTCATTCTGCTTCATTCCCTTCTTGGGCCTCATGCTCCAGTGTGCACTGTCGCTTGTCCCATAATATAGCGCAAGAGACCGCGCCACCATTGGAGACGGCCGTTCGTCCCGCAAATTCATCTCAAGAAAACAACATCTCCGGGAAACGGTGTACTTTGTTAGACCTTATTCACACAAGATGGGCGCTTTTTCGATCTAGTCCGCTGCTTCCCATAACCTTCTTTCCTTTCCTCCTTTCCTGCAATCCCCTTTTCCTTCCATTGCATGCCGCCGGCTGCGCCGTGCGACCTCTTTTCGGCCTCCATTCTCGGTTTCCTTCGGCTGTGTCTGCTCTGCTGCTCCGGGTTTCCTTATCTTTCACCAGACAACCCTCTGCCCCCCTGCCACACATAACACAGCCGTGCTGTCGCAATGGGCGAGCGAGTCGAGCGCTGCAGCGGGCCGGTCCAGACGAGCGCCGTCTACTTGCTCGGGACCTCTGCCTTCCCGGCAGTTCCACCGCCCTCGCCGCCCTCCCCTGTGACGCCGGGGAACGAGGAAGACCTTTGCAGCCCGATTGAGGACCTGTCGCTCGATGCTGTCGACAGCGTTACCATCACATCCCCTGTCGCGGTTGCGGCCTCAGCATCTGCTGCCCCACCAGCATTGGCCGCCGGGCCGTCTTCGTCCCCCAACAATACGACGGCCGCGGGCGTGCACGACGACACCGCTCTCTCATCACCGCCGGCCACAGCGCCAGCCTCGGCAACAGACTCGCCCGAGTTGTCTCCTTGTGTCCTGTCGCCAAATGTCTCCTCCACCTGCCTGAGCGTCACTACGGCTGCGACCTCGCCGGTAGCCTCTTCGTCCGCCTCTGCTTCTGTGTCCGGCAAGGCACCAGCATCGTCGGCCACTGCACGCCTGGCCGGCGCCGTGCATGTCCTTTCCACAGAGGCAACCGCCCTGCAGTCTGTTGCCCAGCTGTACGCCACATCACCGGCGGCGCAGGACGGCTTCCACCAGGCTGTTGAGGCCATTGTGCGCACGCAGACCTCGCAGCCACCAGGGAAGTTGGTGGTCGTCGGCGTCGGCAAGTCGGGCCACATTGGCAAGAAGCTGGTGGCCACATTCAACAGTCTAGCTGTGCCGGCCTCCTTCTTGCATCCGACCGAGGCGTTGCATGGCGACCTCGGCCACATCCGGCCACACGACGCCCTTCTGTTCATCACCTACTCGGGTAAGACACAGGAGCTCGTCACCCTCCTTCCGCACATCGATCCCGCCCTGCCGCTAATCATCTTGACGTCCCACGTCACCGCCGAGACCTGCGAGCTGGTCCGCCACCGCAACACCCTGCAGTCCGGTGCCAGAGCCAGCGGCGGCATCCCCGGCAGTGGCTCTCCTGCTGCGGCCGCCATCCTGCTGCCGGCGCCCATTCCTGTCGAGGAGAAGGTGTCCTTTGGCGTGGCCGCGCCCACCGCCAGCACGACCACGGCATTGGCCGTCGGCGATGCGTTGGCGATTGTCACGAGCACGGAGCTGCACCCGTCGACAGAGTCTGTGTTTCGCCGCAACCACCCTGGCGGTGCCATAGGTGCCGCCTTTCAGCATCCGGATGCCGCCGCCAACTCTCACCTACAGCAGCAGCAGCAAAAACAACAACAAAACGACACCATCCGCAACCTGGCCGTACCGTGGCGGGACATTCCCATTGTGCACTCCCAGCCCGACTGCGCCGACGTGCTGCGCGCCGGCTACAGCTCGGCCAATGGCTGGGTGCGTGTGGTGACGACGGCCGGCACGAACAGCGACGACAGCAACCTCGAGAGCATTGCCCCGCCGAGCCGCATCCGGGCCCTGCGGTCCGCCGACCTGGCCCGCCCTGTGCACGAGGTGCCCGGTCTTGTCATTGGCCGGCCTGATTTTGTTGCTGTGGCCGCTGACACAAAGGTGCGCAAAGCTGCGGAGTGGCTGCGGGCCGTTGCCGACGCGAGTGCCAGCGAGGAAGGCGTGGCGGCGGCCGATGCTGTCGTCGCCGTCATTGACAACGGTGAAGTCGCTGGCGTCCTGGAGCTCCAGGACCTGCTCAAAGCGTATGGCGATGTGCGTGCATGATTTGTTTGTGCTGGACAAGAGGTTGCGCCAGGTCAACGGCACTGGCGAGCCTTTTCTGTTTTTTTTTTTCTTTCCTTTTTTTCATTTTGTTTTTTGTTGTTGTTGATTGACTTGTTCTTGTTTTGTTAATGATGTTGCATCTTGTTGGTTTCATGGGAGGCAATGCTCTTCTCTTCCCGTTACGATTTACTGGTCATGTGCGTATTTGGATTTGGAATCATACTTTCGCCTTGCCCACATCAAGCGAAGATCCCGGAGATAAGTCCCGGGAACGGGTGGCTTTTTGCTTTTATACACATCTCATCACCGCATTTACAGTCTCTCGTAGACCTTGATTTGGGCGTTTACAGGACTTGCTCTTTGGTTATTATTTATGTTTATATGTCACGGGAACATAGACGTACAGCCAACACACAATGGCATCTCATAGTCAATTTCCGGTCCGTCATACGGAGCGTTTTACAGTTATCCATCATTACTTCGATGTTGCCGCCTCGTAATTGAAATAAGTCAATTCCCATTGCTCCATGTACTCCCATGATGAAGGACTGCATGAGCTGAACCAAATGGCTGGCATAAATAAAACAAAATAAAACAGCATCGTTTACCATGGTAACGCTATGAATTGTCGCTAGAGATGATTGACTCAGAATCGGTCACACGTTCTGTTGACAGTGTCTGTACGCCGGTTACTTTGTCTCTATCCAACTTCTAGTCGGAATCCGAGTCAGAATCAGACGCAGACGCCGGTGAGCTGCTGCTTGACGAAGACGATGATGTTTGTGCACCATTCGCCATGGATAAAGGCACCATCTCGTCGGACGAGTCGTCGGATGTGTCACTCGGCGAATCGGCGCCGCCTCCAACCTTTGCACCGTCGCCATCGTCGCCCGAGTCGGAATCCGAGTCCGTGTCTGAGTCCGAGTCCGAGTCGTCCGAGCTGGAGTCAACAGCCGTGCGCTGCTTTCGGCTCCGTTTCGGCTTCTGCGCCGAGCCATCGTTGAGCTTCACACGCTTGTCGTCGCCGCCGGATGTCGTTGCTGAAGACGACGACAGGTACGAGGCGCTCGGGACATCCGAGGTAGAGCCAGACTGCGCCGCCTTGGGTATTGACGCTGCTGCTGCTGCTGCTGCGGTCGCCGCCTCGCCGTCCTCCTCACTGCTCAGCTCATTCGCAACGTTCTCAGCCCGAATACGCCGCACCAGCCGCTTCTGCAGCACCGGGTCGGCAAACCGAAGGACATAGTCCACCTCGCTGAGACGCCGGAGCCGCTTGCCGTTGCCATTGACGGCGCCACTGGCGGCCTGGTCCCGGAAGCCGGCCACAATCTTGGCATACTCGGCTTCGGCCGCCGCTTCGGCCTCCGTCTTTGCCTTTTTCGGCGTCGCCTCTCCTGTCGCCGCTGTCGTTGTCGCTTTTGTTGACGTGCTAGTGCTGGTGCGTGGCGCATCTATTGTGTTGTCTGCCACGTCGTCCATCTTGCAAATGCTGGTCGCCTCGTCGCGAAGCCGTGTCCGGACGGCGCCTTGCAGCGAGCGGATGTAGTCGTAAAAGATGTCAATGTGCGATGTCGGAATGCCCGCGTTGTTGCTGCCGCCCGCAAAAACGTACTTGATCAGCAGCGTCTGGTGGTTCTTGTTGAACTTCCACGCGTCCCGTGCCGTCTTCCACTGCTGCAGGTACTCGAGTTCGCGGTCGAGGTTGGACGGCTCCTTGTTGGCCGGATTGGGCGCGGCCTTCTTCTTTTTGGCCTTCTTGGCCTTCTTGGCTTTCTTGAGTGCAGCCTCGCCGTTCGTCTTGTTGGCGGTGCCGCCCTCGGCGAATGAGACGGACTTTTGGCGTTTGGCGGCGGACGACGCGAGGGCCGACGCAGGCGGCTCTTTCCGCTTGCTGGGTGTGTTGGTCTGGGAGTAGGAGGAGGGCGATGATTGGTATGGCGGGCGTGTGGAGCCAGAGAAGGACGAAGGAGGAGGCGGTGGTGGTGGTACGGCAGTCGTGGCAGCGGGCGAGGCAGGATTGCCGTCCGACCCTTTGAGCTTGAGGCCCAACCGTTTCCAGGCCGGCACGCGCTGGGCTGGCGCAGTCGTTGGGTACGGCATGGCAGAGGTGGGGGTTGTATGCAACGTTGGAAGTATGCGAAGGCAGCGCCTTTTTAACAAAATACAAAGTAGAGCAGGGGACGTCTGACGGTCTGGAGAAGGAAAATGCAAAAAGTGCAGACAGAACCCAAGAAATGAGAGAATATGATTATCGTCAACAGGCGTCGTTTCCTGACGGCAGTCGGTCGGCAGTGTGCGGCGTTGTGCGTTCCACAAGGAAGCAATTGGCTCATAAACAATGAAAGGCAGATATACAATGTATATGCAATTCCAAAGTGTCGTCGCCTTAAGCTCCGTCGCCCTTCTGCTTGTTCGCCGCTCTCGTCGTTGCGTCTGGCATCAATGTAAATAGTACAGAGGCAGGAAGGAGAAAAACTAGGATCTTTTTAGCGGGTCCCTTATCGATAAGACGATTGGGCGGGAACTTTGCAGATCAGTCCACCGCCGTGACTTTTCACGTGATTCGGAATATTCAATTCTCCGGTTCCCTGCAAGCTCCCTCTGGAACTGGACGCACGGGCCAAGCATGCTTCCTGCCCCGTTCTAGCAGCACTTGCCTCTAGGCAAGCTCCTTGCCAACGCGTCGCAGCATTGAGTGTCGTCTGGCGGCAGGAGCAAGCGGGAAAACGAAGCTCTCCCTATCCAGCTCAGCCTCTCAGCAGCCTAGCCACCTCTATCGTCATCTACACATCCGCCACCACCATTGCATCGCCAAAGTAGCAAGCACACGATTTTTCTTTGCACCTTTCCTGTTTTTGTCCATCAATCTATCCATCTGACGAGCACATCCCATTCGAATTCGGTTTGCCGTTTCTGTGCGGCCTCCGTCCTCGTCTCCGCGAATCCCCGTACGAAGAAGAGAGGAAGCTCTTGAGGTCGCCTCAATCCGCGTGTCACCATGTCTGGTATGGCTGGACCTTCAGTCTCGATCTCGCATTGCGCTTGTCCCGTGACGTGCTTCATTGGAGGGCACACAAACGCAGGTGCAGCTAGCTAACAGGACCACAGGCAGCGCGGGCTTCGATCGGCACATTACCATCTTCTCCGAGCAGGGGCGACTCTACCAAGTCGGTACGACAGCGATCTCTTTCCGTCCTGCCGTCGATGGCGAGCCACCCACCATACTGACCTGTCTGTGTCTCTAGAATATGCATTCAAGGCCATCACGGCCGCCAACATCATGGCGGTGGGCGTGCGCGGCAAGGACTGCGCAGTAATTCTGTCGCAGAAGAAGGTCCCGGACAAGCTCATCGATCCGGCGTCCGTGTCCCACATCTTCCAGATCTCGCCGTCCGTCGGCTGCGTCATGACGGGCTCCATAGCCGACGCCCGCGCGTTTGCGCAGCGTGCGCAGGGCGAGGCGGCCGAGTACCGGTACAAGTACGGCTACGAGATGCCCTGCGACGTGCTGGCCAAGCGCCTGGCCAACATCAGCCAGGTGTACACGCAGCGTGCGTACATGCGGCCGTACGGGGTGGCGGCGACGCTGATCTCGCTCGACGCGGAGGTGGGGCCGCAGCTGTTCAAGTGCGACCCGGCAGGCTACTACACGGGCTACAAGGGCACGGCGGCAGGGCCCAAGCAGCAGGAGGCGCTGAACCACCTGGAGAAGAAGCTCAAGAACAAGGACCACGCCGAGGGCACATGGGAGGACGTCGTGGAGCTGGCCATCACGACGCTGAGCACGGTCCTGAGCATGGACTTTAAGAAGACGGAGATTGAGATTGGCATCGTGGGCGGCCCGCATGCCAACGGCGCCGAGGGCACGTACCCGGGCTTCCGGACGCTGACGGAGGAGGAGATTGACGAGCGGTTACAGGCGATTGCAGAGAAGGACTAAAGCGCGAGCGCCTTGTTTCCGAAGTGTGTGGCGGCAGCGGCGGCAATAAAGACGAGCGAGTCGACGTCGGTTGGCGTGCGCACGCCAGAGTGTATGGTGTGTGCGTCCGCGTGTGGGACCGGCGATCCGACAGGAAGGCATGGAAATGCGCGAATAACAAGACCATTAGCATCGCAAATGTACAACACAGATTTCTAAGCGAACAGCAAAAACGCTCCGCACGAACAAGTCGGCCAATGCCCGCACCCTGTCTTTCACAAACGACTCGACATCTGGCAGAGCTTGGCAGGACAGGAACGGCAAAAGAAAATGGAAGGTTCGATTCCAAAAATATGGGTGATTGGTCGGCTTCATCCCGGCCAACCATTCCATCGGACATGCCGCGATCGTCGCAAGGGACTGGATCCGATCCTGCATCCATCCTTTTGTAGTTGACTAGTCTTTTATGTGGCATTATCCTGGCATTTGCTCGTCTTGGATGGTATGCATATCGAGCCCCTTCTCCGGTCGCATCACCTCCCGCCGTGGCCCTCTCCATCCCTAAAAATCATCGCACACTGCTGCCAAGCGGTTCTTTGGACCAAGAACTAGCCATGCTGTATGTTGTAGGTCCAACAAAAAAAGTAAAATAAAATAAAACGACAGAAAAAAGAAGAAGCCAACTCAGAAAAAGCAAATCTACTTTGTGCTTTCGGCTCGCTTTCGTCCTTCGGTTGTTATGCTTCCGTGCAGTAGCCTGAGATCATTTACTGCAGCAGAAGAAGCAGGACCATCCAACCAGAGGTCAACATGGTGCCTCGACGTTGATGTGGAGGCCATCCAGGGGTCGGTTGTGCATGTGGCGCTAGGCCACGGAGAGGCTGGCACCCGGGAGGGAGGGCGTGGGATGGGCACCAGGAGAAGCCCACATCGAAGAAGCCAAGGAAGGAAAGAAAAACAGAGAGAAGGAAAAACGAGGTTCTTACGTGCAGGGCCCCATCAGACCCATCCATCCCATCCATCCCGTCCACCGTTCAGCCGGCTCTGTCTGTCGGGACGAGCTGAAAGACTGTTTCACGCGGAACCAGCGAGTCCACAAAAATGGATATACGGGGGGTTAAGGGAATGTAAGGTCCGGGCATGCATGTCCTCTGTTTCCTAATCCGTCCTGCTTCAAGACGTCATGTTCAATTGCGGATGTATATGTTTCGTTATCATTTGTTGTTTGCTGGCGATGTTTACCAGAAAGCAGCATGTTGATTTGCATGTGAGCAAAATATTGTAGCCCGAAATTATAATAACAAAACCTTAAACATAAGCACATAATAACTTCCCAGTTACTGTTTTCTTTGTCAATAGTTTTCTCTCTTTTTTAAAAAATAAAAAAAAGATAAAAATTAATTAATTAACGTAGAAAGGAAAGAAACTGTTCAACTTCCCACAACCACGAAAAGATGTTCTTTAGTGTGCCGTAACTTGGCTTACCCCCCCTGGTTGGACTATGTTGTATCCTCTCTCCTCTAACAGCCTTAAGTTGCCTCCCCAGGGCTTCGCCCCCGAATCTGTTGAGTTGGCCGTTTGAAACAGAACGTTGTGTAATTGTGGTTTGTGCTCGTCCCTTGTTTCCTTTTGTAGGGATTGACATTAAAAAGCATAACTGGGTTCGAGAACGTGATATTATTCGCCCTGTAGGGCGACCACTGAGACGACTGCATACAGTGTACTGCAGTGTACTAACAGCGGTTGGCAACGGGGAGGCGAAAACAAGGCAGGAGTTAGGGGAGGGGGGGTGAAGAACAACTGAGGTGGTAGTGGGGAGGGTGTCTGTGTTGTCAGTCGCCCCTTCCTCGCCGAAATTGTGAAGCATTCGGCTTGTTTCCCCATACTTTTCTACTCTGCACCATACACACAAATGTATGCAAAGCACGGATTAGGAGAATTGGAAGAGTTTATGAGACGGCAAAAATACGTAGAAAATACGTCATAATAATGTGGGGGACGAAACGAAACGGACGCCGTGCATCACGGGCCCAATCCAACGTGACGCATTATCAGATATGTCCTATTTCGGAATCGCACAAGGCAGACCAACTTGCCATGCAAGCGCAGGAACGCCTTCAAGCTGAGGAAGGCACGAGCAAAGGCATGAGGCAGGAAAGAACCATTTCGGGACACACTGAAAGCTTTGGAAGGATGGTAGCAGGTACGACCGACCGCCACCAACATCCGGAAGGGACGAACTGCAGCTCAAAGAACGAGAACCAAAAAGAGGGAAACAAGGGGGCCCCACAACCTTGCATGGCCCTCCACTGGCTCTTTCTCGTCCGTCGAGCTGGGATCACCCGTGATAGGCTAGGACGGCCCGGTGCAACGTACTGCGCCCATTTGCTCTTGCCGTTTTGGGCGAGTTCAGCGCTGTCTGGTTGTCAACTCGGGCTGGAGAGAGCCTGCTCTTATTTCTCCGGTAGGCATTGTCGGTGGGTTTGGACGCATTTGACGTGCTTTTCTGGTATTGTTTCGCGACGATTTTCGTAGTTGCACCACTTTGTTTGCAGTCCTTCCGCATCATGTCTTCTTGTTGCATCTTTGTTATTGTTCCTCGTACTACCGCTGCCAAGAAATATGATCGTCATCCAAAGATGCTCGGAGGGAGCCAAACAGGGCCAGGAAAAGAAAAGAGATATTTTCTTTAGCCGCATCGTCGTTCTTTTGATAATACATTGCAACGGGCCTGACAACAAGGGCATCGGCAGTTGTCGTCTGAAGGGCCATGCATATCGAGTCTTCGAGTGCATATCAGAGACCTCCACCGAAAGGTGAGGATGCGGTTTTTGCTGGCGTTTTAGCGTTTTGAGTGGAAATGCGCGGCCCCTCTTCAGCTCTGTGCTAGTAGGCCCGATCACCATCTGCTCTGTCATTGGAGCCCTCCTCTGGTGCGCCATTGGTCAAGTCAACACGGCCGGGCTTTTTTTGAAGCACGGACTTGTAGGTTACAAGTTTCTTGTACTCGTGAACTCTCTGTTTTGATTTTACTTCTCTCATCCGAAGAGAACCCACAACGGCAAAGTGTGATCTGGCACAAGAAGACAATGTCGAGTTTAACAATTATAAAAATTGATTTTAATTGGTTTGTCATTTTGTCAGTATCGCTGACTGTGGCTTTTGTTCTTGCGACTTGCAAGCTTCAATGTTACCTTTGCGTTTGACGGGTTTTTACTAACCTCGTTTGATTTTTTTTGATATGTTTTATCTATTTTCCCTCACGGTTTCCTTATTTCTCGGCTCTTTCCATAGTCTAAACCAAGGTTCGTCGTCAACATTTAGTGGGTGCAAGTGCCAGCTGCTGCTCCTTCTTCCTTCCCCAGGAGATTTATTTTGTCTTGCAAAGACAACTAATCCCAAGTAAAACAAACAATTGACCTGATATGCAGGATATAGTTGACGCATGACATTAGGAGGGGTGCAGAAGGGACTCACATAAAACAACAGGATTAAAGACAGAGAAAAAAAATATCCAAAAATACAATATCATCCTCTCACATCCCCGTGGTATTGGATACAAGCAACCCGTTTTATCCCCTTGGGCTGCTGCCCCTCGTTGCATAGCTTATATCGACCAGCCAAGAGCTAAGGGCGCAAAGCAACCCCTTCCAAAAAGAGGAGGACCTTCTTGAACCGAACTCGTATATCCGTCTACATCCTTTGTCTCTTTCCTCCTCTATTCTGTTTCCATTTTTATTCCTGACCCCCTGCCCCTCCCGCCTCTTATCCCTTCCTACCTTTTACACAATAGCACCTGCTTATTCTCTCCCAGTCCTCTAATTTCATTGGCTTCGTTATTGTAGCTGCAAGGTCGCCATGTCTCAGACACGTCCGGCCTCGTTCCATCTATTCACCCAAATATACAAGTGTGCTTTGGATTTCTTTCTTTATTTTATTTGCCACCGCCGCAATTTTAAAAGCTCGGATTCTTGTGTGAGAGAATATCCTGCTTGGGGACAAACATCATGTTAGGGACGAGGTACACAAAGAAGGACATGCCCATGCCGTGGTATGATATGCCGGTGCTTAACGAGGCCGTACAACGTGGAGACGGGGAAGAGGAACGAAGCTGGAAGAGGAAATCTAGAAGAGAACACATGGAAAATGGAGGGACGTGTACATAAACGTGGTGTGTATTTACACGACTCACAGACCACGGTCAACCGACCTCTCGAAATCCGATTGATCGCCAGGTCGGTCTCGTGCGAACGCTTCCTCTCCTCTAACGTTTATTGGATTGGTGACAATTGGCCGACTTGGCCACTGGGGTTAAACTAGAGCCTTTGCTACGTGTTTTCCAGGAAACGGCTTGGGGTCGGGGAGCTAAATTCAGGATTGTATATAGAGGCTTTCCTGCCAGAAGAGCTTTCATTTGGCGTGTTGGACGGACATACATCGTCTAGATTTCTCTTTATGGCTGACTTTGGTTTCTGGGTGACTTTCCTCCTTTTGCTTCTCATTCTCTGTTGATTACTTATTTTCTTGTTTACCTGTCATTTATCTGTTTCTTATTTTCTTTCTTTTTCACGTATCTCTCCACCAAAGTCGTCTCAAGCTCCAAAGCCAACCTATTACGGAGAGCTCTGAGGAGCTCCCCAGCTCTGACATTAACACGCCTCCCTCTCCACCGCACACCCCTTCTCGACTTTTTTACCCCTGCTCGGCTCCTTTTCGTTATTCTTATTATATCTCCATTTTCTGTTTTCCTTTTTCTTCCATTTTTCGTCTACTTTACTTCTTGTATCTATCCACACCTTCGTCCGAAGCCTTGTTTGGCTGCCAAGATACCTTCCCGCACCGGTGGCTTCCTCCGTCTCCCGCCTGAGCTTCATCAAAACAGGAATAGGGGCATGTACGTCGTCCATCACGCACGCCTATCCCTACCTTCTCCTTTCACCCTCGTCCTATCACGGTCCATTGCAAGCTCCTTGCTCGTTTTTCCACTCTCTTTCCTAGTGCCCGCTCGCGGCGTTCCTCAACAAGGGCAACAAGGCAATAAAAAGAAGAAAAAGAAAACCCAAGACAAGAGCAGCCGGTTGAGCCATCCAGCCTTACGCGCGCGTTCTTCTGTCTTCTATTTTCTGTCTGGTGTTTTCGGTCTTTCTAGGAATCCTGTTTCGGAAGACGACTTTGCGCTAGACAGGAGAGCCACGCTCACTCGGACGCCTTTTTTTCACGCACTCCGAAGCAGGCATTCAGAAACAACTGTGAAAAGAACCGACCAAAAAACGGTCCAAGAATAAGACCAAAAATCAGACCAAAACATCTGCATAACTACAGATGGGCAGGGCTGTCATCACATGTCTCGACCAACCAGAGCCCTTCATCACCATAATCAAACAGCTGCAAATTTTGATTCTTGGGCCCTCGCCATTTTTTGATTTGCTTTATTTCCCGCCCTTCCGTCTCCAGATTGCGTCTGCCTTGCCCACGTCCTTCTGGCATACCATCTACCAAGTCTGTCGTACCCAGAAGTGCACAATCCTCCTAAAATAACGAGTCGCTGGTCGGCTTTGTCTGCACCCCTTTCTTCGTTTCTTTTTCGTACCACACCCCTTTCCATACACCCCCTTCTTGCAACACGCTCGACATCCGTCGTGGCGCCCCCACCTGTCTCCATTTGCCTCCTCCACTTCAACGGCTGCCTCACCTATTTGATATCAATCTCTCAACAGACGTCTTCTCCAGGATCACTGCATCTTGCTACACCTTGGCGAAGAAGCGAAGAACCGGCCTCATCCAAGATAAAAGAACAACAGCCCCCTTCCTCTTGCCACCCGCACCTCTTCTATCCGTTTCCCATCTCCCCTTTCGACATCGGCAGCATCAGACAGCCTCCAACGGCCTCACGTATCCCGTCGCGATCCTCGACATCACACGACACGTGCGCACCTACACATTGTCCCGTCACAATGGACGGCCGTGAGTCCCGCCTTTCCTTCTTTCTCGCAGTATCTCTCCCTCCCCGAGACACAGCCCTAATACTGTTTGCTTTTGTGCAATCGCTCCAGTCAACGAGTACCGCCGCGCCCGCGTCGCCGAGCTCCTGGCCGACTTCACCAACCTCCAGTTTTTTATTGCTGCTGCGCCCGTCGACCCGCCCAGCCAGGAAGACTACTACACCGAGGGCTGGCGCGCCCTCCGCCAGTGCGCCGTCGACGGCCAGCACATTCTGAACACGGGCGCCGACACCCACGTCCCGACCACCAAGGGCGGCCACGAAGAGCAGTCGAAAGCCGAGCTCCAGCAAGTCCACCTCGACGCCCTCGCCCGCCGCCACCAGGGCCAAAAGATCTATCTGCGCCAAGCCGCTGCCCAGCGCTGGGTTGAGTGGCGCAACACCATCCTGCAGGGCCAAAAGCCGTCCGCCGAGCACCAGGACCAGCTGCGGGCCTGTGACGAGCAACTCTGGCTTGTAGGTGTCTTATTTTGGCTGTCCTCGCTTCGCTCGCTGGTGTACAGACCCGATCGTCCGCTGACAGACTAGGAACTGGCTCAAATCACCGACGAGGTGGTCTACGCCGAGCTTCAAAACTCCGACATCCAGATGGGCCGATGGGTCAGCGAGGACCCGAGCCTGCGAGCCGTCCAGCGCTGGGTCCGCTCTCGGCGGTGAAGACAGCGGCGTTGACGACGACATGGACGACGGTGGCACCAATCACCGATCACAACAATCAAAACCACTTAATATCACGACAGGCACTGGCTTGCTGTCTACGACCGTTTGACACGACTATTTCCTACAAAAGCGAACCGGACGAAACAAATATACAGGACACGACTTTTTCTTCTTTTCTTCTGCTCGTCTTCCTTATTCCTTATGTCTACTTCCTCCCTCTCTTCTTTTCACGGCTGCTTGCTTTTGAAAAGAGAGCTTGTTGATCTGTTTTGAGAGATACCATTTTTTGTACAGTGCCTTTACGCGTTTTGCTGGTCCTATATTTTGTTTCATATTTTTTTATACTTGCTTCGATCTTATTGGGTGGAAAGGGATACACCACTTGGCATACATCGGTCCACATTCTGCATACATCTTCATCTGCCTGGAGCAGATACTTGGTGCGGAGGTCGACCACGGAAACGGAATACACAATCATAGGGGCAAATATAAGAAAAGGAACATCACCAATAGAGACTACCAAAAACACCGAGAACGCCTCGCAACATGCAAACGAGACTACAGAGCAAAAGGGACAGCATGGCACGGGCAACATAATAACAAAGATCTCACGAATATAGTCGCAGTATAACGCATCAACACCACCGACGACGGGACGATATGTTGGGCCTTGTATACAGGACTGGCGGCCTCCTTTCGAATAGACACATTTGCGACATTTTCACGTCGTCTTACTATGAACACACAAGGCGATACCACACAGCGACAGAGCCATGCCGATGCACGTATCTTGATTGGCGAGGGGACAAACGTGTTAGTGGAACAAAGGCTGAATGCACGAGACAGGGGACAACGGAAAAGGCCGCTCGATCGGGGACGTACCACGGCTGATCACTTTGCTCTCAACCCACCACTCGCCAATGACGGTGAACAGGAAGGCCAAGGTATTGACGATAGGGACGGTCAAGCTTAGTTCTGTTGGGGAGCACACAAAAAAGAGGGCCAAGGCGGACGCAGCGCGCCATTGGCGAGGATTGGAAACGTGTTAGTTCTCCATAAAAAGAGGGACGTCAGGAAAAGGAAAAGGAAAACAAGAAAAAGAAAAAGAAAAAGGCGCCATGTTGCAAAACGAGTGCAGATCAGGTATCAGGTACGCATCACAAGGTAAGAGCAGGTTAGAGGTGTGGATGGTGTGTGGGGATGGACAGGGCTGGACGAATATAGACTGCATAGCGTGTTCGCCCAACCCAATGTTGCACCTGGACGACGCATGCAGGTGACGCTTGCAAAGGAGGACAAAAGGGGAGCAGACCACCAAACACCAATCAACAATGACGAGAGCAGAAGACAACAAGTCCGAAAGCATCTGACCCTTGACTAGGACGACGAAGAAAAGGAGACGTGCAGACGCCACGACGAAAGGTTACACAAGACGCTAACAGGTTGGATAGCATGTCGAAAAAGGAAAGGAAACAGGTGGACCGTGACCTCCGGAATACGCCGCGCCGTGACAAGACGAGGCTAACGGCAAAGGGTGAAGCGGGAAAGCACAGTAATACAGGACGAGAACGGGGCGCAAACAACCCAAAACAGAACGGTCGAAACGTATCTTACCCGCTTGGCCGATCAGCAGGAAAAACCACACGCTGCCAGTCAGGTTGAGCAGCAGCGGCACCGCGTAGCGCGGGTTGCGCAGCAGGTCGACCACCGCAAACACGGCCCCGTACACGCGCCGCTTCACCGTGCTGGCCTGGATGTCGGCACGCTCCAGCAGCGGGTGCGGTGGCGGCTTGTGGTCGCGCGCCGCTCTGCGAATAAAAGGCGTCGTGAAGCCCCAAGCAATGCCGACGAGCAGGAAGCCAAGCACGTAGTTGATGGCCGCTGGATGGGGCGTGTCCTCGGGGGGTGCAGCCGTGTCTGGACCCATGATTGGGATTAGCGTAGCGGTAGGGAGAGAGGATGTGGGCGGATGCGTTTGCGTTGGGAACGTGTCCAAAAGGGGTGTGTGGTGGGAGTTGAGTTTCAATGCGGTTGAAGATGTTTGCCTCGATTTAGGGGACAGCCACGACCTGCGGGAAAGAACGAGGCTGGATTAGGCGGCGCGCTAGCCTTGTTTGCAACGGGGGTTTGGGAAGGTGGGACCAACCAGAATGGCGATTGCCGTCTGGGATCCTTCCTCTCTTTGCACTTTCCACTTCTGGACCAAAACGACATCATCTCGACAAATCTATCTTACAATTGTTCCTTCCGAATTATTTTGCTTCGTGGCCCCTTTCCCCTTTCCCCTTTCCCCTTTCTCCGTACCTGCATCGAGGACGCTGCCCCATTTGCTGCATAGTGCCGGGACCCTCCCGAGGCTGAGAGCAAGGCTTTCTCGACCGCTGTGGTATGGGCTGCGTCCTGATTGGCTCCCCACACGCAGCCTTTCAGCTGGGACTGCCGCTCCGTGCCTGCGCAAACGAAAATAGGGCACGAACCACGGAGCCACCGCTCGGGGCGATCGTTCGATCATTCGGAGCATTTGCATCGCTTGCAACTACGTTCTCCTTTTTATTTTATTCAGCTGCCATGGCCACCCTCAATCGGCCCACGAGTGCCGGCCCTCGTCCGTGGGACGGGGTATGTCGGGGAGCAGGCCAATGAGCGAAGGCATTTTCCATGTGGAGCTAACAAACAGATCTGCTGCAGAAACATGGAACGAACAGTGGGAGCTTGAGCACGGGCAACGAGCAACAGCCGTTGGACACACCACGGGATGGGGGCCGTGAGCGAACAAGGCTCTTGTCTTCGTCTCGGCTCTGTGGTGGCTGATTGGTGTGGAAAAGACACGCTTTCCTCTGAACGTCACCATCGTCATGGACGCCCAGAAAAGTCCAAGGCTGGGAGGCCGCCCATTCAGGATTCTGCTCAGTATGACCGGGATCTGGATCGTTGAGCAGATAAACACCGCTCTGGTCTTTAGTCGTTCGTCTCTCGTTAGATTCTCGATTTCAAACTTTTCTTCCCTTTCGTCCTTTTCTTCCCCTGCATCCTTTTCTTTCCCTTGATATTCCCAACTGGCCACTGTGCC
The DNA here is from genome assembly GCF_000820605.1 of Sporothrix brasiliensis 5110. NCBI lineage: Eukaryota > Fungi > Ascomycota > Sordariomycetes > Ophiostomatales > Ophiostomataceae > Sporothrix > Sporothrix brasiliensis. Next base: position 2,674,447 of record NW_024467134.1, read on the forward strand.
TGGCTTCCACTTACAAGCATGTCTCGGCTCAAGGCAACACCGCACACCACTACGTACAGTTCAAACTCAATTGGTAAGCCCCTTGCTAATATTTTAGAATAGAAATAGGCACTCGCCAAAATTCCCCGGCAGGGATTCCAATCCAACAACAGTCGTCATCTACGATTTCCCCACGCGGTCGCTGTCTACGAAAGCAAAAACCAAGTTAAAAATAGCAGCTTTCAAAAGTCGGATCCAGGCCGGAGACGGAAGACGGACGGATACACAGTCTCGCCGGCCTGCAGACAGTCCCTCTCCTCCCTGTCGCTGTTGACGAACTAGCTTACGCGTGCTGACATTATTGCTCTGACCCGTTGAGGCAGTTCAGGAGCGCCGGGTTTGCGATGAAGCCAAAGTCAATGCCATGGCACAATAGTAAGCTTGATCGAAGAACGCATAGATTTTCGTGTGTCTCCTTTATTCTCTGTCTCCTTTATTCCTCTTTTCGTCTACCAAGCCTTGTGGTGACGACAAAATACGACACACACCAAATACGACACTTTGTGCCCGCCAAAGTCGACTTTGCCGGGGGAGAACGCAAAAAGTTATAAATACAAATTAAAAGTAGAAAGAATCCGGCTGCCTGGACACAGTGAGACCCCGCAGGCTGTATTCGTAGGGTGTGGTCCCTTTTTGCTGTAGCTCCACGCCCCCAGCAACGCCGCTAAAGAGTGTAAAAATATCGAAAATAATACTGGAGATCACAGTCAACAACCAACCAGGATCGAGCAATCACAACATACATCGAACCGCCATCGGCGCACTCTGAGCGCTTTGTCCCTACGGAACGCGTACTGTCAACAACGACAGCAGCATTGACTCTGCAACATCGCTCTATTGAATTCAATTGGTGCTGTCCTAACGACGAGAAAAGGCTCACATATTGTTGGCTCCCGGTTCGCTCCAAACCAAGGGACACTTGAAACAAGGTGGCCAGCCGTTATTCGTGGATGGCCGCGGCCCGCACATCGGCTCTTACTTCTGTACAGTCTCGCGCTTGGGGCTCTGGGACGGCCTATGGCCCGGTAACGGTTCTCCGTTTGGCAGCATATAATTCTCTACGGAGAAGGCAATATTCTGCAATTTCTCAAGGAGTGGGATTTCCGCTCACGAACTCCTTGCCTCCTGCTCACGTATGGTATTATTCTATCCGAAGACTGCTTTACATCATAGACCCCTGTAAACAGTTAACAATTGTATCGAAACATCCCAGTTATGGTGTATGTATATTTTGTATGGTGGTACGTCGTCATACAATGCACAAAAAATTTACAGTGCATATGTCAAAAATAACGGTTGCTGTCGATTCACGCTGATCCCCTGTCGCTCCTTCTATGGGAACCCCTGGTTCGCTGTTGCCAGCCTCTGCTTTTTATTGTTGACAATAGCTCACTGGTTTGCCCCCTCCCCTTCTCGGGCGCGCCTGCCCCACCAGCCTCTCGAAGACGAGCACGGCACTGACAATCCTAGTCGCGAGGTACCTTCCCTGCAGATCTGGCCGCATGCGGTACCTTCCCTCTTGCCCAACCACAAAAGATTAAGTCGCACCTGATAGGCAGGCCGGCGCGCATGCATGGCAAGAGCTACCCACGGTCCCGCGCTAACTCGTCCAAGGCAGGATGGACAGGCAGCGCCTCCCCGAGGATGTCAACAAAGACTCATTTGCTTTGCGTCTCGACTATTTTGGTTTCCTTTCTATTCTGTAGCCTTCCAACCATTTCATCTTCGTCTTCATTCCGTTCCTTGTCGGCGAGCCTCTCTTTTCTCTCCGAGGACTGCTTGGAGGTTTTTCCCCCTCGGGATTCGTTCTTTTTTGTCACCTTTCTTATTGTCGTCTTTCTCTATCCGATTTTATTATACGCGATTGACGCCATTCTCTCCAATGGTTTATTTTGACTCGACATTTACGACTTCAACCAGACCACTTCAGATCACACCCAGCTCGACCTACTGCGACCACATGTTGTCGGCTCCCTAATCCAAACAACCGCGTGAACGAGCGGCTTGCTGCACCTTGACGACAAACAGACACGCCGGCCTGCGGCCCTCGCGAAGCCGCTTCTGCCTCCGTATGCGTCCGCCCGCCAGCAAGTAAACAAACCCGAATCCCCTCCACCTCCCCGCGTCTCGCAATGTCGTCCAAGTCAAAGTCCAATCCGCTCAACGGGGCACACACTGCCGGCATCTTCTCCGACCTCAGCGTCGACGGCCCCGTCATTGGCACCCTCGTGCTGGTCGTCGACCGTGCCAAGAACTTGCCAAACCGCAAGACCATTGGCAAGCAGGATCCGTACTGCGCGGCCCGCCTCGGCAAGGAGGCCAAGAAGACCAACACAGATATTCGTGGCGGCCAGACCCCGAGATGGTACGTTGGCTCCCGCTTCCAGCATCCCCATTCTGTGGCATTTGCCATTTGCCATTTGCCTATGGCCATGCCGCTCTTGCTGACACGCTGCACAGGGACCAGGAGCTGCGCTTCACCGTCCACGACTCTCCAGACTACTACCAGCTAAAACTGTCCGTCTTCAGCGACGACAAGAAGACCGAGCTGATTGGCGAGAACTGGGTCGACCTGCGGGACATTCTCGTCGCCGGCGGCGGCCAGAGCGACAAGTGGCAGTCTCTCAATTGCCGTGGCAAGTACGCTGGCGAAATCCGCATTGAGATCACCTACTACGACAGCAGACCCAAGCCCAAGCCAGCTGCCCCAGCTGCCGTCTCTGCACCTACGACGACAGCAGCGTCCAACACGGGGAGTGCCCGGGGACGGCCGACGGCGGATAACAGCGGACCAAACACAATGGGCCCGCGGGCGCCCATTGGCCCCAAACGGCGCCCTCTGCCGTCTGACCCAGTCACTGGCCAGCCGCCAGTCCAGCCGCCAGTCCAGCCACAGCCAGCAGCACAGTCGGCGCCTTCCCCTGGTCCCCCGGCACCAACACCGCAAGCGGCCCCTGCTGCTGCGCCGGCTGCAGTGCCATCGCCCGGCTTTGTTCAGCAGCAACAACTGCCCCAGCATATGCAGACACCACCGCGTCAGAGCTACACACCGAACCAGTCTCCGCTGCCCTCTGCCAACAACTACAGCTACAACAGCAGTGCCAACTCGCCAGCGCCGGTTACACCAGCAGGCCAGTACCAAGACTACCATGACCGGGATCCATACTTGGCGGGAGACGGCACTCGTTACGAAAGCACCCCCCCTGCTGTGCAACAACAGCAGCACCACGGGCACCAAAGCCAGCAATCCCACCACAGCGTCCACAGCCCCCACAGCCACTCACATGACAGGTCTCAGTACGGGAGTCGCGACTTCACCCCGGACAATGCCCACCAGCATCAGCAGCACCCATCGTACGACCAACAACAACAAGATTCTGGCGAGTACCATTTCGACGGCGCTCCTGCACACTCCATACCGCTCGCCATGCCGCCTTCGTTCCAAGACCCCAACTACGCGCAACCGGCCGACGACCGCCCACCGCCGCCGCCAGCTCACCGCAGTAGGAACAACAGCAGCGGAGCGCCGGGTACGGACAGCTCGTTCCGCACCAGCTTCAACTCCTCAACACAAAAAGATGGCATGCCCGCCATGCGTCGTGAAGTGCTGAGGAACGAGGCCCACCGGCACTCCGTCTCCACGGTGGCCTACCCAGGCCGTCCCACATACCGGCCAGCGGACGCGAGCCCCGTGTCGCCGGGTCCCCTGCCCGACCAGACATACCAGCCACCGGCTCCGCGCAACCTCTCTCATAGAGCCTCTTACGACGGACAATACGGGAGTGAGTTTGACAACACTCACGAGTCATCTTCTTTCCGTAAGAGCGGCAGCCGGCCCGCCCTTCCTCCAATTCCGCAGCAGCAACAGCCGGAGCCACCGCACCAAGAGCAATCCAACTACGATTATGGGTCGCAAGGATTCGAGAATGCGCCGAGCCCTGCACCTCTGAATCTGGGCTCGCATCGAGCCAGCTTTTCGGCGTCTCCGGCTCCTCTTTACTCTTCGTCCGCACAGTCACAGCATCGCCAGAGCGATGCAGGCCAGTACGTACACAGATCGCCGTCTCCCATGACTCCGCACGATTACGGTCGGAGAAGCCCAAGCCCGCTTCCCACGCATCCGGTCTTGTCGTCGTATGATTCATACGATGGCCAGGACGACCCGTACCAGAGCAATCACAACGAGCCGGATGCTACACATCACAGGGACAATCCGGACGCATATATGCTTCCTGCTGTCCCTGCGTCTCTTGTTCCTGGTGTACCTTCTTCGCTTGCCCTCGAACTTCGGTCCCGTATCCATAGTGAAGACCGCCGTGAGCCGCAGCTTCCGCAGCCGCCCCCGCAACAGCGGCGCTACACATCTGCCATGGATGCGCCTCCACAAGCAACACCTCCCCGTGGCCGCCAAATGCTCGAAGACCCATCGCCGGCCAGTCTCGACTACGACTATAACAAAGGGTCTCAGGTCCAGACGTACAGTACTCCGCAGCGCTCGCAATTCTCCCAGTCGTACAGCACACCGCCACAGCCCCGGTATGACCGTAGCCCGGGTCCGTATTCTTCAGGCGTTCCGTCGCCAGCTGTTGTTGCCAACGCTCAGGGCGCATCGCCGAAACCGCAACACACCATCAAGCGCAAGTCGGTCAGCCCGGCACCTCCTGCTGCCTCGCCCGAGGGTGAGCGTCGTTTGTCCGGCATTCCGTTCGGTCCTGACTCGTACGACTCCCTGAACCCGGCCCTGGCAGCATCCAAGGACCTGGCCCGGCCGGACTACAATGAAGCCAACGGCAAGATTATCGCACACGACGGCCGCGAGATCGACCCGTCCGATCATCTTCCTGTAGAATCATGGGCGCCGGAGCCCGAACCAAAGCCGAGCAATCCTGCGTCTGCCACAGCTTCCCCGGCCGACTACTCGACGCCGACGTCGGGGAGAAAGCAGCTACGCATTGCCGGCCGGCCGCAGTCCTCAATGGGCAGCTCAGGCGTGACATTCAGCTCAGCCGACGATCCCGGAACCACATACACACCGACAGCACGCAACCGTCTCCAGAAGAAGGCCAATCGCCAAAGTGTCGCCGCGATTTCGGTGAGTAGCGGCACGTTGTCTTCAGGCTCACCCCAGGGGTCTACTCCGCTCGCACCGCTCACCTATCCCCGCCAGCAGCAAGACAGTTTCACGCCACCACGGTCACTGGGACGCGCGAGCACGTTCGACTATCCCAGCGAGAACCACGCACCGTCGACGTATGGCAGCAGCCCAGGCCGCACTAGCTTTGGAAGCCCGGCGCCGCCTATTCCGGCCAAGGTCCCCGTCGGTAGCAGCCAGTACAATGGGGCATCCCATACCGGGAGCTTCAGAGGCAACAGCAGCTACGGTTATGATGACAGTGGAGACCGAAGCCCGGTGATGAGCGGCGCTTTGATGCCCACCGGACCCGCAACCAGAGCGCTGCCGTGGAATGACAACAGTACAAGTGGCGGCATGCATGGCGGCCCTGGGGAGATGGCTCTTTTGGAGGAGATGAGTCGAATCGATATTGGGACGGGCCGTGCTCGTCGTCACCAAGGTCGTTGAAGTCTCCGAACAGAAACTTTGAGAGTCGAGATGGGGAAGAAAGGGTGTGCATTTGTTTCAAAAGCCAATGCTTTCCTATGTATTGCTAAGCCACGATATGCGCATAGTGGCCGCCGACGTGGGCGGTGGTATCGATGGCGCTTGATTTCTTTCTTCTGTTATGTTTCGCATATAATTGGGATCTGGGGTGGGCCGGCTTCTTGTGTTTTTTTGTTTTTTTTCACCTTTGAGATACTGGGACTCTCTAATCTTGTACCTGTTTTACGTTTGCTCTATATTTTCCCGCATTTTGCCAGCAATCGATTGGTGCTGCTGAACACAATATACGAAAGTACAGCTCATCATAAATACCCCGAGATATGCTGGCACAGTGAAGGAAGCAGGAAAAGGAAGCAGGAACCAAACAATATCTTTTATATACAAAACGGCGGCTCGTATGCAAAGGTCATGTACTACTTTTCGTAGAGATCCAGGTACGTCGAGCGGAGGCGCATCTGCAGGTGCTCGTCCGCCGTCATGATCGTGCTGTCGGGCGCCGCAATGGCCTTGCCCTTGCCCTTCGCCTCGGCCACGGCCTCGGCTACGCGCTTGCTAGGGACTGCCGACAGCGGGCTCGCGCCCGCGGGGTGGCAGAAGAAGGCAATCGAGTACCGCGGCTCCTTGGTGCTCTCGCCGGGGGTCACGTTGGCGCTATCGACACCGGGCGGCGGGAAAATCACACGGTGCACGGTGCTCCGCAGCAGCCCCCCCGTCCAGTAGGACAGCAGGTCGCCAATATTCACGAGGATGGGAGGCGCGGCGTCGGTCTCGACGCCCGTGCCCGAGGGCAGCACGGGCACGGGGACCCAGCTGCCGTCGCGCGTGTTGATTTCCAGACCCGCCTGGCCGGCCAGCCGGAAGAGCAGCGTCATGGAACCGTAGTCGGAGTGCGCGCCCGCACGGACGCCGTCGGTGTCCTCGTCGGTGTCCTGACGCGCCGGGTAGTACAGCAGCCGCAGCGTGTTGCCCGACGGGCCGGCCGCCTTGCGGTGAGCGGCGGTGAAGAAATCGGGCGGGTTGACCTCGAGGCCGATGCCCAGCAGGTCGTTGAGCTTCAGACAGAGGCGGTAGCAGAGGTCGAAAAAGGCGTCAATCTGCGGCTCGTCCGAAGCGAGCGACGGGGGCAGCGGCTGCTGGGCCTTGCCGTCGACAAACTCGCCAAAGTTGAAGGCCCTGTGTCGGAGGAAGGCAAAAACACGCCTGTGTTAGCATGAAAAACGCTGCGGCCATGCAGTGGCGCATGTGCACCGCGAAATTCAGGATTCCCTTACTCTTTCGTGTCGCCGACCTGTATGAGCAGTAGCAGTTAGCAGACGAACACACGTGCTCAGGCACCAGTTATACGATGGACGCACCCGCTGTGTCTTGGGGTCGAGCGTCTCGACGTGCATGCCCGTCCAGCCGCGGTTGTTGGTCTGGATCTTGCAGGGCTCCTTCTCCTCGGCCGGCAGCTGGAACAGCTTGCGAGACTAGGAGAGTGGTTAGCGATGACGAACGGCAATGGGCCGGGCAGCCAATGCGCGACTGCACGGCTGGGACTGGAGAACGCACAATGTCAAAAGCGCCGTTGATGGCCGACGCTGGAATGTCCAGCCCCGTGTTGCGAATGTACACAAAGCCGTGCTCGACGGCAGCCTCGACGAGAGCACGGGCCACGGCGTCGCGGGCAGCACCGCCCTCGTCGGCACCGGTGAGGTCAATGACCGGAATCGGGGCAGCAGACATGGCGACGATTGTGGTTGTTGGGCTTTAATGCAGATAGAATTGGACGGGCTCTTTCTGAAGGTGGAAGTTGTCAGGCTGTCGAGTTGTGGCGGGGCGCTCCTCCCCCGGGCGATCTCTTTCCTCTTATACGTCAAGTTACAGTTGTACAGGGCCCAACGGCGTCGAGGCGCTCTTGCCCCAGACGTTTCTGTAGTAGCGGCAATGCAATGGATACAAGATAACACTCTTCACAAGTACAATGGATAGACTGCGGCCGCTCTCACAGCTCATCCGCTGGGGAGCCCGGAGCTGCCCGTCCTGGAGCTTAGCATGCCCAAGTTCCCCTCGATGGACCCTTAGCATGTTCTGCCATTCCGAATGAGGTAAAAAGGTGAAGTAAGTCAAGAGAAGCGCCGCCAGACAAGACTATCAAAATTAGGCAAAACGAGTCGCATTGGATCCGATGAGAATGCTCGGCAGGCCCTCAAAGCCAAGCCGCTTAGTCGCCGGCTTCTCGCCCGCTGGATACTGATATACTTACTCTGCTTTGCCTACTTTGTGCGCACTTGCCCCAGTTCTTACACATCAAGTCGACTGGGGCGCTGCTTCCCGTTTGGGCAACTTAAAACGACCAGTCAGAACCGTATTACTACATATCGCATATTGGCATACACACTGAGCCCTCTGTTATCGAGGCAGATCACGTGCAGCTAAGCTGGAGCGCAACGGGTGGAGTCCTTTGGATTCGCTCTGGACTCGGGACGTGTTCTCGCCAGAATTACGCGGTGTCTCGTACGAGGACCAGTGTGCGCTGAGGCGATCTACAGGTGATGGTTCGTCGCTCCTGCCGCTTGTCTCGTCGCCCATTTCCGGCACGAGCACAGGTGAAAAAAAAAGGAAAAAAAGAAGAAAAAAAAAATCAGGGCAACAGATCACCAGCCAATTCAGAGCTGGCCGTTTGCACTTTTTCTTTGGCCTGTCACTCGCTTCGCTCTCCCAACAATTCTATCCAGACCCCTTCACTGGCACTCGTTTCCTGGATCGTCAGCCCCGTCACTCGGCATCGTGATGACCTGCTCACCCAGCTCCTGCCTGGCGAGCTAATTTGCAGCCCCTTCCTTCCCTTTTCGACACCCATTTCTAGCAGCCAGTCGCCCTTTCCTTTTCCTTTTTCCTCTCCTTTTCTCAACACCACGTCGCTCCTTCTCTCCTTCCTTCAAAGCGCACCTACGCGATAAATAAATCTATTACGAAACGCAGAACGCCCCACAGCGCCATCATCCTTTTGTTTTCGACAACACAACTCCATCATCCATCGTCCCTGGCCACAACTTCATCACCGCGGCGATTTGGGTGGCATCCCCCATCAACCCACAGCCTCCCTGCATCTCCACGGCAGGCGCCATCAGCTCACAATGGCCTCTCCAAGCTCGGCCATGAGCACGACGGAAGTTGAGCCCCAAACGTCGCCTGCACCCAACGACAAGTCCTTTGCCGCAAACGCGGCGAATCTGACCGAAGACGACGCCAGCGACCGTGAAAATGGCACCCCGCGGAACACGTCACGGAACACGAGCCGCATGATTGACACACCCGACATATCAGAACGCCGCGGTGGTGCTGGCAGTGGGCGCGGTCGGGGCCGGGGCGGTCGTGACTCCTCGGCTGCCGGTGGTGCCAATGGCGCTGGGGGGCCCGGCGTGTTCAAGGACCCCAGCGCCATTGGCAAGATCCGGCATCTCAAGAAGGAGGATGGCGAGCCGCTGTGGCGTGTCGACATCCAGTACGACTTTCTGCGGGCCGTCTTCGCCGACGAGCACTGCGTTTTTACAAACAGCTACGAGCCCGACACGATGCCCAAGCAGTGCTTCGCGGACCTGTACATTGACACAATGGCCCGAAGCAGCAAGACCAGCAAGATTTTGCACGACAAGCTGCTGACGGACCGCGAAGCGGCCAAAAACATGGCCATGGTGTGTCTGCTGGTCAACATCGGCCGCATGAACACCACGTTGAATTGTGAGTCGTCCCTCTCTCTTTCCACACACACACTCTCTCTCTCTGAACGGTGCATGTCCTTTTCGCATTCTAACACCTGCTCAGTTTTCCCCGAGATGCGTGCGCAACTACGCACCTACCATGCGATTCCCTCTCTCCAGATCCACGAGAAGCCGCAGGACTACAAGCAATTGCAGGACGCGCCGCGCCTCAAGTCCATCCTCAAGGGCGGCACAGAAGACCGCGCCGAGCCGAGGTCGCTGGACCTCCTCAAGGACATGGACGTCCCGCGTACCAACCCGGTCAACCTTTTGTTCCTGATCTGCAACAATGCCTCTAAAGTAGCCGAGCTGCACTTCCCGCCGGGCCGCGAGTTCCACGATTTGATCATGAAGACCAACCTCACGAGCGCGTCGCGCGCGCGCGCGTTCCTCTGGGTCGTGTGGTTCTACCTCGAGTCCGACTTCACCGAGGAGGGCTGCGAAGAGAACCCGTTCGGTCCGGGCGTCGACTATGGCGTCGATGTCGCCAACCAGGGCGTCCCCGTCATGGAGGAGATGACGCCTGAGCAGGAGAAGCAAGAGAACATTGACACCATGGTCGAGATCGCCTTTGGCACAAGCAAGAAGCAGCTGCGCTCCCTTATTCTGCAAGACGAGCACTTTATTGACATGGCGTCGCAAAAGCGCAGCTCGCGCCCCTCGCGCCCGTCTGCGGCTGCTACGGCCGCGGCGGCGGCCAGGGACGCGGCGGCCGTCAAGGAATCAGCCGCTGAGCTCGCTGGCACGGACAATGAGCGGTCCCTACCGCCGGCTATCCTGCCGCGCATTCGCCCTTCCAAGCATGAGAGCGACGTCGAGAGCATGCGGTCCACGCCGCCGCCACGCTCGCTGATCCGCTCGTTTGGCGGCGGTGCCGCCGCAGGTTCTGCGCGTCGTGGCGGGCCGCACAAGTTTTCGTTGGGGGATGGGGGCGGGGGGCCGTCGCCGGTGCGTCAGCCTCCGCTGATACAGCAGCTTCACCAGCAGCAGCAGATGCAGCAGACGCGCCGCAAGCGCAAGTCGGCGAAGCCTGACGGCCGCAGCAGCCGGCACCGCCGCGACGACGACGACGATGACGGCGACGATGACGACGTCCGCGCCAACACATCGCTGGCGCCCAGCCGCAAGCCGCGCCCTCCGACGGCGCACCAGATTGCCGTGGAGAACAACCGCAAGCAGCGGATTGAGTACCTGCTGTCGCGCGGCATGCACCGCAAGCACCACCGGTCGCGCAAGACGCGGCGGACCGAGGGCGCGATTGTGCGGGCGCTGCGGCGCCTGGACGAGGTCGAGGACCCGTTTGAGAACAGCGAGGACGAATCCAACCTGGCGTTCAACCGTGAGCTGTTTACGTTTACAATGGGCGCGCCGCAGAGCATGGCGACGGGCACCGCGTTCCGCGAGCGCGGCTTCCACGGCCTGGTGCAGATCAAGACCGAGCCGGAGGACTTTGGCGAGGAAGTGTCGGCGTATGCCTCGGCGATGCGGCGCGCCTGCCGTCGGCTCAACCGCTGGGAGACGGACGGGATGGCCAAGAACATGGTGGTGCCGACAATCAAGCGGCCGCGCGTCAACGTGCCGGCGGTCGAGGACGAGTACCGGGACCCCAACGAGACGGAGGAGGAGCAAGACCTGGACCAGCCGGGCGGCGATGCCGACGCGTCCATGTCCATGTCGTTTGTCGAGACGACACCCGTTCCGGCAGCCAAGAAGCGGCGCGCGGCCGACGCAACGGGCCAGGTTCCGGCCGTGGCAGCCCTGAGCCGTGCGCGCGGCGGCCGCGTCTCGTCGGGCCGTGTTCCTAGCAACACACCGGCCGCCATTTCGGCGCGGCGGCGGCGCGCGGCCAAGGCAGCCGCGCTTCTGGCCAGTAGCGGCGGCGGCGACGTGGCGACGCGCGATGCCGGCGGCCGGAACGGCAGTGCGGGCATTGGCGCGGACGACGCCGGTGGCGAGGATACGACGGTCCTGGCCAGCGGCGCAGAGGGCGAGGGTGACGCCGACAACGATGTGGACGCTGCCGAAGGTGCCGACGGTGCTGACGGAGCCGACGACACAGAGGACGTGGCGTCGGTGTCGGCCGCGCCGGTCAACAAGACACGCGTGACGATCAAGAAGAAGACGTCCGGCGCGCCGGCCCGCGGCAGCAGTCGCGCGGCCAAGGTGAAGCGCGAGGACGAGGGAGGCGACGAGGCGGCCAATGGGGCCGGTGGCGGCGAGGACGACGAAGACGAGCTCAACGACGTGGATAAGGCGCTGCTCGGCATGGGCTCGGACTCGGAGTAGGCCTTTGCACAGACGATGCTGCATGAGGAAGAGAGCTGTTCCCTGAGTCTTGGTTCTTTTGGTTTGTAGACTTTGTACGAGAAAGACGGACGGAGTAGGATGTTCTTTTCACGGGTGTCTATTGTTCTTTTGTCTGGCTGGGGACAACTTTGTCTATTTTTTTTATTTTTTTATTTTATTTTTGTCACTCGTCGACTTGGGACAGCAACATTGGGGGTTATACAGACGATGTCGCTGGAGACTTTGAATCTGTTTCAGTATTGCGCTGCTTTCACTTTCACGTGGCGATGGATACGGGTTCTTACGAACAGGGTGCACGGTGTTTTGTTATTGTTGATGCTTGCATTTATTAATCGGTACATCCTAGCCTCATGTATATCGATGCGTTACTGTCGCCACTGTGATGTCTGAAATGTGGCTTGATGTCCTGTTTTATTAATAAATACACATTTTACAATTAGAGACTGCGCACCTGCCTTTCTTTACACCACCTGTGCTTCGCAAAAGGCAAATCATCGGTAACAGGCGTCGATGTCCGCCGATAACGGTGCCACTTCTTTACTCCTTCAGTATGTCTACGACGTAATGCTTTTTTCTCCTTCCGGAAGTGGCGTTCGCTCCACAGATGGGGAGGAGGGCAGCAAAACGGAAAACAAAACAGGAAACAAGGCTGGTCGATTCCATGCATTTATTTTATTTTATTTTATTTTATTACTTATTTTATTACTTATTTTATTTATTTATTTGGAGAGTCAGTCGCGCACACCAAGAGCCTGGTTTATGGTTCCGATAGCATGTCGGAAGGATTCCCTCAGGTGCCCTCGTGCCCTCCCATTGGCCCCCTCCCTCTGCTCCACATTTCTCGGACACCTTGTAGACGTGCTTTTCACCCCTGTAGGGCTAGTTGCAGTGGTCAAGTCATATTTCCTGCAGCATCCTTACAGGCTCCAATGAGCCGAGTGTGAGAGACGAATTCAGTCCCCAAGACGATCCAATTCCACAGCGGTATCTCTGTGGTCTTCAGCAGTGGCCATTCAGTTGTTTGACACTGGACAAATGTGTTTCTATAGTGAGCCTTCCCCTTGCTTTGGCCTGTATGATTGTATGGCACTGTTTGTCCGCCGTTTTGGGCCGTTCGTTTTCGTATTGTTTGCTTTCTTCGCTTTGTATTTTGTATTACCAATCAAGAGCGAAACCAAGCATTTTCGTCGTGCTGTTGGCGTTTTGGCGCACTTGTAGGACACAAGTCTAAATAAAAACCGGGGGTAATGCGAGTCCAACCGAAATGGACAAAACGTCGCCAATACTGCCCAATCCCTGCGGGAAGTCGGTGCAGATAACGTCCGACATTGCATTCTGTAGTGCGGAGCAATACTCCATACTCCGCAGGTGGTTCCTGGATCGCATTCTCTGGTGAGCTTTCTGAACGACACATTGCACTCCAGATATTCCGTCAGATGTGAGATGCGAATATCTTCGAATGTGCCCACCGCCCCAAGCAGTGCAGGTTGTCCACGCGATTGTCTGCTGTCGCAGTGGGTAACTGCCGGCATATGTCTGTGTCGTACCCACCCGCCCCGTCAAAGCTGGCCTGGAGAAGGAGCATGCGTCGGGGCCGGTGCCCGGCATACGCCGTCGAATATGTGGTGCATGAGGCGGATGGACTGACAGGTAGGCAACGATGGTCGGCACCGACTAGGGGGACAAGTCGAGTCATCTGGCGTCAACTGCCGCCAAGACTAAAGGTTGAGGGGGCCAGGGAGGTGGACGGTGCAGGGAGGTAAGGAAGATGAAGCAGGGAAGAAGGCGGAGGGACGGAAAGCAGGCCGGTGATGTTGGCCAGTCATGTTGCAAGGAAACATCGTACTCCAAGTCCCGTCTCCGAAAGCATGGGTAAGTCGGATCAGATGGCGGGGATTCAACAATTCAACGAGAACGGTTGTACGGTATGCCATGCAGGGCCATGCGCGTCAACGTTGCGCGCCCTGCCAGGTCGTGTCGTCGTGACGCGCCGCAACAGATGGAGCCTTGGTTTTTCTGTTTCCTTGGTTAATGGGGCTGGCCAGCCGTGCCGAAAAGCAGATACAACGTCGGAGCTTTTGCATGTCCGTGGCGCACATACGAAGTACTGTGTATTTTTTATTTTTTTGTAAAGGCTGCCGTGTGCCGTGCATGGACGGGAGTCGGACTCGAGTTTGTGCTTACTGTGTGCGCGGCCGTCTGGCTAGCCTGCTGCCAGCTTGCACCAACCTCGGAGTCCAAGTCCCATCCTCGGAGCACCAACCACGGGAGACGTCATTAGACGTCTTTCTTTCTCGTGGCCGGCACCGACACCGGCCAAGAAGCAGCCGCCTCATGGTGGCCGACTTGGACGAATCTTGGGGCTCGTCTTTGACTCTTCTTTGACTCACGGACGCTTGACTGGGCGGGTAGGATCCATTTCCTGCCCCGGCCCGTCATTGGTTCCCTGTGTTGTCTTTTGGTGCTGTGCGAGCCGTTGGATTTGTGGTGCGCATTCCCAGTCTCATTTTCGTGCGTCGTGGCGTTTTCGTCGAGTCTTTACCGCCTTTTTCTGCGCGGCCAGGGGTAAACAACGGCGATGCCCAAACGGAGATAGCACAAGCATCGTACGCGAAGACGTCCGCGAAAATACGCGACAGGGACAGCGTGGACGTCGTTTTCGCCATTCACCATTCGTAATGTGTTGCTCCGTATTTCCAGGAACAAAATCGCTTGTGGTTTACGCGAGCAACCCTGCCGGAATGCAGCAACCTCGCGTGTCCAAATCATTTTCTTCGATTTCGTTGCTTTGTTCCGCGCCAGTGTTGCTCCACAGTGGCTTTGCATTGGTCATGCAGTGGTGATAGCCTTTCCGGTGCCGATTTGCCGGGCCGTCCAACCAACCGCTGTTGGCCAACACAAGTACCCCCCTGCTGAAGGCTTGGCCTGGTCTCTCAACAAAGTCCATCTAGTAACTGCACGCCGTGGCTCGATATTCTCGTTGCGCTTTGGTGATTTCGTCCTGCGGCTCAGCTCAGCCTGGGACGGCAACCCATAACCCATGTGCCCGGTCGTTCCACACGCCGGCAGATTGACGAGCTGGCGACCTGCCCATTCGTTTGTGGACCGCCATGGTCAAATACCCAGACGGCTGCCGCTGTGACTCAGCTCCGATTGCGTGCGACACCGTTTTCTGAGAGATCCACGGCCGGAGCAAAAATCGGGGATAGGGCTTGTTCAGTGGTTGATCCAAGACCTGCATCAAGTCCTGCATCCTCAAGATTGACTGGAATTGTCGAGTCGGCTCCATTCACTGACTTTGCCATGTTTTCTTGTCGCCGGTTCAGGCAGTGTATGGGCGAAGGGGGCGACAGTGTGGCTAGCTTGCTGCCTGCCGCGGGCCCTTGCCGCAAAGAAAGCATCGGTTCTGTTTTCTGTGATGGTAGCGAACCAGTGGACGGTGACCCAGGAAATCAACGCAATCCTGACAAACCCATAACCCATCCCGCCTAGCACGGGCGGCCCACGCACCTGTCGGCACCCTCAGTCGCCGTCACCTCCGAGTCCTAGCACCGCACCACCTTCTGGAATCGGCCTAAGCGTCCTCCAGCCCGCTCTCCCCAGACGCCCTAGAAAAAGAACTAGTTAGATAATACCGTCGCATGTATTCTGTAACTCCGTACGACATCCATGACGGCTTGGAACACAGGAGAGAAAAAGAGGAGTGGCGGATAAAAAATAAAATAAAAAATAAAAGTCCGCCCGCAATCGATGCAAACTAACCACAACCCGCGTGGCAATCAGGACTTTGAGACGGAGAACCTACCTTGTATTTCTGTGCCGTAGTTTCCTCCTGTCTTTTCTTTTTCTTCTTTTTTTTTTGATCCGTTCCTTGTGTTCCTTTCTTTGTCGTGTTCAGCTGCTGTCGCTTTGGCTCGCTCCCTTCTTTATTTAATTAGTAGCCACGCTCCTTGTTTGTTTTGTATTGTCCCTCTCTGACGTCGACTGGCGCCGATCGACGGAACAAACCTTTAGGACAATCAAGACAAAATCAACAACGCATCATCGTCAGACCTATTGCCAAGGTGGACCATCTGAGCCGCCGTTTTGTTTGACCAGACGCCTTGGCAGCCGCATTTGGACGACATCGCCGCCCAACTGCGTGTAAGCCCACCATCATGGGCGACTCCGAATATGAAAACGAAAAGGAGCACGAGCGCGAGGTCGCCGATGTCCCCGACCCCATCAGCAGTTCCGTCGCCGCCGCTGCCGCCAACAAAAGCGACGAGGATGTCATAAGCGAAAAGGACGTTGCCATGGACGCCATGGGCGCCATGGACCAGGACTCCGACTTCGACGACGACGACGACAGCGGCCAGGTGGGCCGCGCCCAGCAGAGCCAGCAGGAGGAGATGCACCGCGTCCGCAGCACGGCCACCGACGCCAGCGCCACCAGCGCCGCCACCTCGGCTGCTGCTGCTGCTGCTTCCGCACTCCCGCCAAAGCGGTCGTTCATGCACAGAATCAACCCCTTGCGCTGGGGCAAGGTCCCCGCCGTCCCCGACGAGCGCACCGTGTGCCCGGAAGACAAGGCCAACTTCTTCAGCAAGCTCATCTTCCACTGGCAGGGCCCCCTCATGCGCACCGGCTACTCCCGCCCCCTCGAGCTCAACGACATCTGGCTCGTCAACCCCAGCCGCGCCGTCGAGCCCATGACCGACCGCGTCCGCGCCTCCTTCAAGCGTCGCGTCGCCCGCGGCGACAAGTACCCCCTCCTCTGGGCCATGCACGAGGCCTACTTCTTCGAGTTTTGGCTGGGCGGCATGTGCCAGCTCTCGTCCTCCATCTTCCAGGTCATGTCGCCCTTTACCCTGCGCTTCTTGATCCAGTTCGCCACCGATGCGTACAACGCCAGCAACAATGGCGGCCCGGCGCCCCACATCGGCCGCGGCCTCGGCCTCGTCTTTGGCGTCACCATCATGCAGATGCTCCAGAGCCTGGGCACAAACCACTTCATCTTCCGCGGCATGATGATCGGTGGCCAGGTCCGCGCCACGCTCATCAACCTCATCTATGAAAAGAGCATGGTTGTGTCTGGCCGCGCCAAGGCTGGCGGCCGCGCGCGCCCCGACGACCCTGCCGACGCATCCAAGGATGCCAGTGGCAAGGATGCGAGCGACGGCGATGACAAATCGGACAAGGAAAAGGCCAAGCGCATGAACATTGATGCTGCTGCTGCTGCTGCCGCCGCCGCCGCCGCCAAGTCGGGTGCTCTGGTGGCCGGCGACGGCATCGGATGGGGCAATGGTCGCATTGTCAACCTGATGAGCGTCGACACCTACCGCATCGACCAGGCCTGCGGCCTCTTCCACATCATTTGGTGTGCCCCCATCTCTTGCTTGATCACCCTTGTTCTCCTGCTCGTCAACTTGACCTATGCCGCCCTTGCGGGCTTTGGTCTGCTCGTCGTTGGCATTCCGGTGCTCACCCGGGCCATCAAGAGCCTCTTCAAACGCCGCAAGCTGATCAACCGCGTGACGGACCAGCGCGTCTCTCTTACGCAGGAAATCTTGCAGTCCGTGCGCTTCGTCAAGTACTTTGGCTGGGAGAGCTCGTTCTTGGCCCGTCTCGAGGAGTACCGCGCCAACGAGATTTCCATGATCCAGGTCCTGCTGTCCATCCGCAATGCCATCATGGCCATCAGCCTGTCCCTTCCCATTTTCGCCTCCATGCTGTCGTTCATCGCCTTCTCCCTGTCGCACCACAATCTCGCTCCCGCCAAGGTCTTCTCGTCTCTGGCCCTGTTCAATGGCCTGCGTATGCCGCTCAACCTCTTGCCCCTTGTCATTGGCCAGGTCACCGACGCCTGGACGTCCGTGAAGCGGATCCAGGAGTTCTTGCTTGCCGAGGAGCAGGAGGAGGACGTCGAGTGGAAGCCCGAAGGCCTCCATGCTGTCGAGATGCACGATGCCAGCTTTACCTGGGAGAGAACCCCTACGCAGGAGACCGACGACGGGCCGGGCAGTAAGAGACCAGGAGCCGCTCCCTCGAAGAAGGGTCAGAAGAAAAAAGAGGCGACCGCCAAGGCGGCCCGGCCGGCTTCGTCGGATGGGAGCGCTGGTGACACTGCCAGCACGCTTGTCGAGGAGCTCGACCCGTTCAAGCTCAACGACTTAAACTTCAGCATCGGCCGCAACGAATTGGTCGCTGTCATCGGCTCCGTCGGCAGCGGAAAGAGTTCTCTGTTGGCGGCGCTTGCCGGTGATATGCGCAAAACCAGTGGCGAGGTTGTCCTGGGCGCGTCCCGCGCCTTCTGTCCGCAGTACGCATGGATTCAGAACGCCACCCTCCGTAAGAACATCTTGTTCGGCAAGGAGTACAGCGACAAGTGGTACAAAGATGTTATCCAAGCGTGTGCCCTGCAGCCCGATTTGGACATGCTGCCGGCTGGCGACGCGACCGAGATTGGTGAGCGCGGTATCACCATCTCCGGAGGCCAGAAGCAGCGCCTGAACATTGCGCGTGCCATCTACTTTGACGCCGACATCGTGCTGATGGACGATCCCCTGAGTGCTGTCGATGCTCACGTTGGCCGCCACAT
The DNA here is from genome assembly GCF_000820605.1 of Sporothrix brasiliensis 5110. NCBI lineage: Eukaryota > Fungi > Ascomycota > Sordariomycetes > Ophiostomatales > Ophiostomataceae > Sporothrix > Sporothrix brasiliensis. Next base: position 2,692,736 of record NW_024467134.1, read on the forward strand.
CTTTGACCATGCCATCCTTGGTTTGCTAAAGGACAAGTGCCGTATTCTGGCCACCCACCAGCTCTGGGTGCTCAACCGCTGCGACCGTATCATCTGGATGGAGGCCGGCAAGATCCAGGCAGTCGACACGTTTGACAACCTGATGCGTGACCACGAGGGCTTCCAGCAGCTGATGGAGTCGACGTCGGTCGAGGAGGAGCAGGAGGCGAGCGCGCCCGCGGCAGCGTCTGCGGATGCCGAGGGCAAGAAGAAGAAGACGAAGAAGGGCAAGACCCTGATGCAGAGCGAAGAGCGCGCCGTCGCAAGTGTTCCGTGGTCCACCATCGCCGACTACATTCGGTCGTCTGGCTCCATTTTGAACGGCCCCTTGGTTGTCTTTTTGCTCATCCTCTCACAGGGCTCCAACATTGTGACGTCTCTGTGGCTCTCGTACTGGACGTCGGATAAATTCGGCTTCACGACGGGCGTGTACATTGGCGTGTATGCTGCTCTCGGTGCGGTCCAGGCCTTGCTTACTTTCAGCTTCATGGTGTCCTTGTCCATCTTTGGCACCAGCGCGTCCAAGGTCATGCTGCGTCGCGCCATTGGGCGTGTGCTGCGTGCGCCCATGTCCTTCTTCGACACGACTCCCCTTGGTCGTATCACCAACCGGTTCAGTCGCGATGTGGACGTCATGGACAACGCGCTGAGCGACGCCATGCGCATGTACTTCTTCAGCGTGGGCAGCATCGTCTCGGTTTTTGCCCTCATCATCGCCTTCTTCCACTACTTTGCCATTGCCCTTGGTCCGCTCTTCCTCATCTTCCTCTTCGCCACGTCCTTCTACCGGTCGTCGGCGCGCGAGGTGAAGCGCTTCGAGTCGGTGCTTCGGTCGACCGTCTTTGCCAAGTTTGGCGAGGGCCTCAGCGGCGTGGCCTGCATTCGGGCCTACGGCCTGCGGGAGCATTTCATGGCAGACCTGCGCAACGCCATTGACAACATGAACTCGGCATATTACCTGACGTTCAGCAACCAGCGCTGGCTGTCTGTGCGTCTCGACATGATTGGCAACCTGCTTGTATTCACAACCGGGATCCTCGTCGTGACGTCGCGCTTCAACGTCTCGCCGTCCATTGGCGGCCTTGTGTTGTCGTACATCCTGGCCATTGTGCAGATGATCCAGTTCACGGTGCGTCAGCTCGCCGAGGTGGAGAATGGTATGAACGCCGTCGAGCGCCTGCAGTACTACGGCCAGCAGCTGGAGGAAGAAGCACCGCTGCACACTGTTGACGTGCGCCAGAGCTGGCCGGAGAAGGGCGAGATTATCTTTGACAACGTGGAGATGCGCTACCGTGAGGGTCTTCCGCTCGTGCTGCGCGGCCTCAGCATCCACGTGCAGGGCGGCGAGCGTATCGGGATCGTCGGCCGGACCGGTGCTGGCAAGTCCAGCATCATGTCGACGCTGTTCCGTCTTGTCGAGATTAGCGGCGGCCGCATCAGCATCGATGGCATTGACATTGCGACCATTGGTCTCCACGATTTGCGCTCGCGCCTCGCAATTATTCCCCAGGATCCCACACTCTTCCGCGGCACGGTCCGCAGCAATTTGGATCCGTTCAATGAGCACAACGACTTGGAGTTGTGGTCGGCGCTCCGCCAAGCCGATCTGGTCACGGACGAGGCCGAGCAGCAGGCCATTTCCGGAGCCGCCAGTGGTGGCGCCAGTGGCAGCGGGAGTGGCAGTGGTAGTGGCAACAAGACTGGCGCTGTGAGCAGTTCTGTTGTGCCGGAGACGCACCCACCAGCGGCGGCTGGTCGTGATGCGACGCGCATCGGCTTGGACAGCGTTGTGGAGGAAGACGGCTTGAACTTCTCGTTGGGCCAGCGCCAGCTTATGGCCCTGGCACGTGCACTGGTGCGTGGCAGCCAGATTATCGTGTGCGACGAGGCCACGTCGTCGGTGGACATGGAGACGGACGACAAGATCCAGGCGACCATCGCCTCGGGCTTCCGTGGCAAGACGCTGCTGTGCATTGCGCATCGTCTGCGGACCATTATTGGTTACGACCGCATCTGTGTCATGGACCAGGGCGCCATTGCCGAGCTGGACAACCCGATGGTGCTGTACCAGAACGAGAACGGCATCTTCCGTGGCATGTGCGACCGGAGCGGCATTCGTGCGGACGACATCAGCGCTGCCCAGGACAAGCTGGAGAGCTATGTCGCCAGCCAGGCGGGCAAGGAGAAGGTGCAGTTGTAGGTGTAGAAGCAGCGTCTGCATGTTTGCTTGTCATATCGGCGGTCTTTTTGTTGAAACCAAGACGCCTAGTACCAATTATGATACCTTTGCTTTGTTATGTTTGACATTCTGAAATCCGAGAGACGGACCGGGAGAAGGAGAAGAAGAAAAGTCATTTGCCGTTAGTTACGTCTGCTCTTCGTCCATATAAAAGCCCATTGAGCGAGCTCATTGTTTATTACCCATAGAAAAAACACTGAAAGTAATACAATAAAACAGCAAACCAGGTTCGTTCCCTGTTCTAGTCGCATCGGGGTGACCTTGTACGCAAAAGCTGTTGCTGTTCGTAGCAAGACTCGCTAGACGTCGTTTGGGGGGTGGTGTCGTTTGACGATAAGAAAGATTGAGAAAAAGAGAGAATTTGAGAGTCCTTTGTTTTGTGGCGCAAAAGCAAGAAATCTAACGATCGACTCCATACGGCCCCAAATGGGCAGGAGTCAGACGGTCGTCCCTCCCCAGTGTTCCCCTGTGTAACGCCCCCCTGAAGCTCGTTCTTGCTCGTTTATCAGTCTTTGTTTTGTACAGGCAGGAACGACGATCCGTGCTCGTTTGCTCTTGCCACTGAAACAAACGGCTTCTCTTGCAGCGCGTTACGTGTTCTTTCCTCGTCTGACGAACCAAAAACAGCAGCTTTACGCGATGCTCACGTCTCACGGATCGCTCGTTCCCACACTTTCGGCCAATGAAGCCAGTAGTGGTTGTTATCGAGCCGTGAGCGAATACAAGGAAAGGTGTTAACACGGTGGCTACGATATGGTCAAATACCGCAATCAATAATACAAGACGAGGTGGGCTACAAGGCTCAATCGCAGAATGTAAGTGGAAGGTCCGGTGTGGCTATACATTGCCGTACATGACGACGAAGGATGCGGCCGAGACATTGGTGTCTCCAAACAGCCAACTGCTCAATTAACTCTGTATTTTAAAGGAGAGACAGGGCCGAGTCTCATGGCAGGAAAGGGTACGAACGTATGGCGTAGACCATTCCAAATGTTTACAGACACAGATACGATCTGTTTCTGATGTAAAGCAGCAGGCGGAAATCTGCGTCTGCCATCATCGAACGCAGGAGCACTTTGTCAAGATGTATTTATTTTGATGCTCGCCTGCCGACATGTCGGTGAGCAAGATGAGAAAATTTACGAAAATCTCGAGCCGGTTTTGGCCACCGGCGCGACATTGGAGCAATGATGGAACATAGTAAAATATATGGGATCTGAGGCTATGGCATATGCTACAAACGTACCACGAAACGGAAAGCGGACTAGTGAAGATAGGACAAAGATCATGACGAGATAATCAGTCGACCGCGACTCCTCTTTCATGCTGGGACACGCGTTGTCCAAAGAAAACAAGAACAGGGCAGGGGGGGCTGCTGCAGGAGAGTTGATGAGCAGTGCTGGGACGTGGCAACTGGGTCAGAAGGTGCCCACACATGCTACCTCTCGCTCCCCCAACGTCGCACCCCCCAGATTCCAAAATTAGGTTGACGAGCCGAGCCCATCTTTTGTAGAAAGCAACCAGGTAGATAGAAACAAAAGAGTAAAAAAAAAATCAGACTGAAAAGGGAAAAGCACAGAAGCCTTGGTAGACCAAAGGAAATGAATCGAACAGAGTAAAGAAATAAAACCGTTAGATCTGCCGCCGAAACCGTATAAAAACGCCGTCGAACTCATCGCGCTTAGAGATGGCCAAATATATCGAGAAGATAAAGCAGGGACAGGACGGAAACAAGCATGAACACTGCTGCCCTGCCGATATCCGTTCCCTCCCGCAAGGAAATGTATATTACGCAAATGTCATGTACAGAGTACAGATGCGTGCGGTGTACGTCGAGAAACACGCGCCGCAACACACCCCAACACGCCCCAACAGCTGTATCGCTCTAGCCCGAGAACCGACTAGAACCGACTAGAACCGGCTGCCACCGTGGCTGGACTGGCTGTACGAGTGATTGTGTGATGGGCCCGTGCCGGGAGGGAACAGATGCGGTTGGTCGTCCAGCAGGTCATCGAGAAACGCACTCGGGGCGCGGCCGCTCGCGGGGCGGTTGAGGCTGACGGAGCTGCCGCTCATGTTGCGACCAGCGAGGTTCGTGCGCATGGGGCCAAAGTTGGGCGAGTCGGGCGGGCTGGGCCCAATGTTCCGGCCGTGGCGCGAGTCGGGACGCAGGTTGGACATGTTGATAGCTTGTCCCTGTGCTGCACCTGCAGGCGAAGCAGTCCCGGCAGCGTAGAAGCCCGACGGCAGCAGTCGGGAGTCGCGGTTGCCGCCGGCACCCATGCCGCTCGCACCGGGAGCCGTGGGCGAGAAGAACAGGTTCGTCTGCGAAGGCGTGGCCGAGGGCGTAGGACCGCGGTTGGTACGGCGGACGCCGCGTCCGGAGCCAGCCACGCTGCCAGCACCGGCGGCGCCAACATTGAGCGACGATTCGCGATCCGAGTACTTGTAAAAGGGCGCGGCGGCGGGAGCAAAGGGAGCCTTGTCATTTGCAGCGTGCTGGGCCAGGGCAGCACGGGCGATGGAGCGGTGCAGCAGGTAGGCCACGACGGCTCGCCAGACAAGCAGCGCGGCGGCAAAGCCACCGAGAATGGCACCGACGGCAATGAAGACCGTGCCATCCGGCAGGTTGGAGTGCTGCATGAAGGGCGCGTTCTCAGTCGGGGGAACGGTCGGCGCCGGGTACGCGGGTATAGCGGTGTCGGTCGTCTTGAGCGTCGGCAGGTTCAGCAAGGTGGTGGTACCCGGAGTCGTCAGGGTAGGCACCGAGGCCGTCTCGGTCGGACTCTGACCGCCGGTCGGCGTGATGACGACAGTCCCCGCGGCGCTCGAGCTCTCGGGTGCGGGGGAGCTGGAGGCTGGATCGGGTGACGACTGCTGCTTGGGCGTGTTCTTGGGGGTCGACTTGGCCGGCGTCGAGGCAGGCGGAGGCGGATTCGAAGACTCTGGTGCGGGTGTGGACTTTTCTGCCGGGGTAGTAGGAGCACCCTTGGGGTTTGTCGTCGGTGTCTTCTGGGTTGCGGGCGTGTTGGTGTTGGTTGCCTTGTTCGGGGTGGTGGTGTCCGCGGCCATGGCGGTGGCGGAGAAGAGAGAGACAGCGACGACCGCCGAGAGGAGAAGCGTCCGCTTCAGTGAGACGCGTGACCGACTCATTTTCATAGTCGGTTGTGTTCTGAGGAGACGATGCAGGGGCAACGCTGTGGTGACGAGGTGAGCCAGACGCGGTGCAACGGCTGACACGCTGTCACGCTATGCTGTATCACGCGGAAAAGGGTGTGAAAGCGATGTGAAAGCGAGGGCAATAAGAGGCGAGCGTGCCCAATATAGCCAGCGAAGTACCGAAAGTCCGCAGATGGTTACGTATCAAACTTTGTATTGCGAGGAAGACGGCGTAGGAGATGGAAAGGAGGGCCGATGGAAAAGGTCGAAAAATGAGGCAAAAGCGCGCGTAAAAAAACGAAAGTAAGGCGGCGTGAAAGCGAAATCGAAATGAAATGAAAATCGAAATGAAGGAAAGAGAACGAAAGGACGCGGTCGAGAAGACAAGGTCGATGGCCGCCGGCAATACGATGAGCGGATGTCGATGTGTCGTTGTTGTTGTCGTGAGATGCTAAAGGAGAGGAAAAGAGAAATCGAAAGCTGAAGCAGAAGTTGAGAACAATTTACTGGGGACCAGCGGAAACGAGCGAACACGAGGCAGGAGGCAATGGGGCAGACCGAGAAAGGGGAAAGGATGTGCCAAATGAGGAAACAGGGAAAGTAGGCACAGTGGGTGTGGGCTGAAAGCTGCGGGCAAACTACGAAGTACAGCCAGAGCGGGACTCGACACTCTCGTATATTATGGAGACCAGGGCCAAAAAAAGAACGGAAAGCACGCCAAGCAACACGCAGGGGAAGGCAGGTGAGAAATGTAGAGTTGGACTGTGTCGAGGAAAGTACGCCATTTGGCGGGCAGACGGCAAGAGAGGAAGAGGGTCTCAATGGCATGTCTGAGAAGGACGGGAGAGCAGTTCTGGCGCCTGCATGGCCCTGGAGTGCCCTGACAGCGCCTCCATAGCGGCTACCGTAAGGGGAAACACAGGGCAAACAAGGGGGATAAAAAGGGGAAACAGTGCGCAGCGGGATGTTTTGCGCGGTGCCTTGCTCCTTCCCCGTGCCCCGTTTTAGTTTAGACAGCTGCCGATGCCACTTTGCGTTAGTGACAAACAAAGACAGTGCGAAGTAGATCACGGGCACTAGAGCACTGAGCTCGAAAAAGGTAGACGACAAGAACAAGACGATGCGCTGCTACAATGCCCGGATGCGATGGCTTTTCAACGGCCTGTGCCTGCATTTGTGATCCAGTCTCCTATCATGCTGCAGGCAATATGCCCTCCCCCAGCATTCGGTAAACGCGCCTTTGCGCGACGTTGCACGACTATCAAAAGCAGTCACGATTTGCATAGGTCAGTACTGTGATGGGATAGGGTGTGGCTGGGTATTCGCACGGTGCCGGCTGGTCTCTTTCTCAACCCGTCGAGAGAGGTGGGCCGGTCCTTCCTTGATCGTGCATTTTGGCAAATACTAGAGGAGCAAAACGTCAAACGGCGCCAACACACCCGCTGTGACAGTGGTTGAACTCTGCACTGTAAAAATGCACGGTGTAGATTACCTTATTGTACAAATTCGTAGGCCACAGCTCAGCCACGCATGACTGAGCATAGTGCCATTTTAGCGCGGATGCACTTCGCCCAGAACCATTCTCCCATTTTCGATTTTGGCGGGCCGTTATCGCGATAAGAAAAGTCGCCGCGCTCCAGCCAAAGAAAAAAGTCGAGATCCTTATCTACGGCTCGCATCACAGCATCGGACAGCGCTTCATCAATACAAAACACGGCACCCCGTCTTCGCCTCTTTGTGGTCTCATTCCATACCACCGAGCCATCACAACTGCACACGACCGCAAACATGGGTGTCGCCAAAAAGACAAGAAAGTTTGGGCAGGCAAGTTTTTTATTTGTTTTGTTGCACGGACGATGCATGTGGCCTCATCGTGAGATGGGCCCTCTGTGAGGACGCAGTGGCCGTCGGCTAACCCGTACCATCCACCCCGACAGATGAAGAGGGTGATCGGACAACGTGATGCCCGCTTGAAGAAGAACAAGGACAAGGCCGAGCTGGGGACGAAGAAGGCCGAGGCCGAGGCGTCATCCGAGCTCATCCGTTCCGTGTATGTGTTATGTTTTTGCCCTCCTTCTCTCACATCGCCTCCTCCTACCGTCGTATACTAACGCCGAGGCAGCCCGCAAATGTCCATCTCTCTCTTCCACAAGGCCAACACGGCGCTCGTACCGCCTTACCAGGTCCTCATTGACACAGTATGCCGCCTTCGTCTTGCCATGGCCGCTGGGCTGATTGTTCTTGCTTCATTGCATCATCGCAACATTGCATCATTTCATGCGCTGACGTCGCTGCAGAACTTCCTTTCACACACTGTTCAGCGTAAGCTGCCATTATTAGAAACGATGGTAGGCCATTTTTCTGGGCAGACGCGAGGTCCGCCAACGCCATCACTAACCGTGTGTGCAGATGGACTGCCTCTACGCAACATGCCGCCCCATCATGACCGACTGCGTCATGGCCGAGTTGGAGAAGCTCGGCCCCAAGTACCGTATCGCGCTCAAGATTGCCCGAGACGAGCGGTGGGAGCGGTCCAAGTGCACTCACAAGGGTATTTATGCCGATGACTGCATCTTTGACAGAATCGTCCGTCACCGGTATGTACCTCTTCCCTTTCCGTCTTCAGCTTGCCCCCTCCTCATTGCTTCGCTATCGATTCATGAGCTAACTTTTTTTGTAGTACTGTATGTTACATATTCTATTCACTGCTCGCGAAGCTTTCTTTCCATTGTTGGGCCGTGTGCACCGACACTACGACATGTGCGAACTCGTATGGCCAACGAAGGATGGCATGCTAACTTGAATGATCACAGTATATCGTGGCCACCAACGATCGCGACCTGAAACGACGAGTCCGCAAGGTGCCCGGCGTGCCGTGAGTGCAATCCGAATCCTTCCGTCCCCTGACCTGACTAGTCGTCTTCCAATTTCGTTCCAATGTTGTTCCACTTTTGTTGCCATTTCGAAACTAACATCTTGCCTGTCTAGAATCATGAGCGTCGCACGGGGCAAGTACGTCATCGAGAACCTGCCAGGTGCACCGGTGTCATAAGCCCATTGCCCTGGGAGTTGTCCCGAATGCGAAAGGCTGCTGTTGCTTTGTATTTGCGCGGTTCACTACTCTATCGCCCAAGTCATCTTTTTGTGCGGTGTTGGGCGTTCAGGTATCTCTCGCTGGTTCATAGTTTTGCATCGTTTACAATTCATAGATAATGGTCACGATTCACAGTTTTGCTTCTGCGGCATTTTGCGAAATAAGCAAGTGCAAAAGGCGCGTAGACGGGAACAACGTAAAGGGGAAGCATCTACGCCAGGGGCACATTTGCTTTCGTGATGCGTCATCATATGTAAAGAATTGTAATTTCGTTTGATTCCCTTGCTGTCATCTGCAGAGAAAACAATGCTATCCCAACATAAAGCGCAAAACCCCGCCGTTCCTGACACCCATAAAGTTCCAATCCACCTTTTTATTTCAACACGCCATGATTTTTTGTTTCTTTTCGATAACCAAACCGTACCCCTCTGTAAATGGAATAAAACGCCGTGGGCATGATGGGTCATTGCGAAGAGACCGTAACGCGGACAGTGTATATAAAATGTAAAACAGGACAAAGGAAAGCCTCGTCGAAAAAGACGGTAGATATATCAAGATGGAACATATGTAGATATGTCCACCGAATAGATAAACCCCGCGTCCCCCTCTCGCCCCTTTTCCATGACAATCAAGTGTCTGGTTTTCATAAAATTTCATCTCTCGTCGCCGTAAATTCAATTGCTTCTGGAACAAACAAGAGAATAATTTTTGGGTTTTGCTCTCCTTGTAAAACATGTCCCAAGCTCCAGCTCGCTTGCTGATGCTTTGAAAATAGAAACTGCTTGCTGAGTGACGGGCCTGTCTGCAAGATGGGGAAAATAAATGATTAACGTAACGACGGCAGGAATTGACACGAAACGGCAGGCAATGCGAGACCAGGTAGTATCGTTGGGAGAGGGTTGAATTAGCTCGCAATGACACCACAGAGGCGCTGCATGACCTGCCGCCATTAGTCGGTGGATTCGCAGATGGCTACGGCTCTAAGGCAGCCACTCTTCGTCGTCTCGTGCGGTAACGCGCATGACCAAGCCGTCGTCGTCTTCTTCGTCCTCGTCCTCGTCCTCCTGTTCGTTCTGCGCAACAACCAATTCGCCGACTGCACCACCATTCGAGCGTTGTGGCGGCATATGTAGCTGCTGATGCTCATTGCTCGGAGTGGGGTCGTCATCTTCCTCGCCATTGTCCTCTTCATCGTCCTCGTCCTCCTCCATCCATGTCAGGCCATTTGCCTGCTCCTCCAGAGGGAAGACCTCACGCGCGTACTCCTCGAGCCCACGTGGGGCCTCCCAGAGATTTAAGGCAACGGACGGCACATCCTCGTCGAGGGTTTGGCTGCCAAAGTATGGCGGCTGTTTCTTCGGGTCGTCGCCGCCGAGCATAAAAAGCTTCTCAAGGCCAACCAACTGCGCGCGGTACCCCTCGGGAACAGGCACGTTGATACGGATGGGGCCGCGCTTGTACTTGACGGGGCGGCCAACACCTCTTGAGAAGTGGCGGCAGGCCTCACGCGGTGAAAGCATCTCGTAAGCCAGGGCAATACGCTGACCACGCCCCCACTTTGCCACACCGTCCTTGAAAATCTGCAGAATGGCCGGACCAACATCGTGTTCTGCGTCAAGCCAGGGCAACTTGGCGTCTGGATGGAATGGTGCCTCCCAGAGGAAGGAGCCGTCTGGCTGCAGGTCCATACAGAAGAGCGGGTATTTGAGAGAGGTGAAGTTGTTGTTGTAGATGCCCGTGTAGACAAAGGTCGACGGGAGGCCGATCTTAAAGATGTACTCCTCCACCCGGTGCTTCGCCGCCCACAGCGGCAGTGACGGCCAGTACGCATCGTAGGCGTTGTGCGCGGGCATCGACGAGTAGACGTAGTGCTGGACACCAGCCTTCTTGGCAGCATCCGCGAGAGCCTGGCCAATCTCGAGCTCATCGCCATAGAAAGTCGTGTTGATAAAGGCCAACTGTGCTCCGCGGAAGAGCTCGTTGATCAGTTCGTGGTTGACGCCGATACCGGAGAGTGAAGGGCCTTCGCCCGTGACATCAATGTCCTCGGCGAGCGAGACGCCCTTGGCCTTGTCTGAGTCGGAGCGCGGCAGGCGCGTGTACAGCTCGCCCTCAAGGACTGTCACGTTCTCGTTTGTTGCAACCTCCGTAGCAATGACGCCTAGCCGGTTGCGCATCTGGGCGCGCACATGGTAGCCGACAGCCGTGGCATAGCGAATCAGCGAAGCTGCTTGGCGACCACTGGCATTGATGACGGCAATGGTCTTGCCTGGGGCCGGCATGGAGCGCTTTGCTGGCCGGAAAGTCAGAGAGTTGTTTCGAGAGATGAGCGGGGAGGCGTCCGAGTACGAGGACCGGGCGTGCTTTTGGCGCTTGTCTTCGAAGCTGTGGCCGTTGGCGGAGCCGTTCAGGATGGGAATGCCGACAGGAGCGCCGTTTGTACGAGCACTGCTGGCGCCGTTTATTACAATGTCGTGGTTATTTGTCGGAGCTGGCCGTATGGCAAGATCCGCGCGAAGTTCTCCAGGCATTCGAAGTGGTGCAAGCGGTCGCCCTCCTAAAATAGGAAAAGAAAGCTACCCCAGGGAAGGAAGGGTGGTAAGGTAGGAGTATTTTTATGCGGGTGAGCACACAGGGCGTTGTGTGTGTGTGTGTGTGTGTATGCGCGCGCGCGTTTCGTAAGGCGGGAGGGGCGGATGTCGAATCAAAGAGAGAGGGCTGTATGATGGAGGAAAAAATGAAGACGGAAAACCAAAAACGGTAAAAGAACGACAAGGTTGCGAAGAGAAAGGGAAACAGAGAAAACAGAATCGAGCTCCGAGGACTCTTCTCAGTCGTACCGTTTTAGATGGAGACCAGAATCAGCAAACTCCCACAAAAGTATGTGTTTTTCTCCTCTTTCTTTTTCTCGAGTTTCGTGGCTTGTCAGACTGTTGAGCCTATCGTGAATCACTCGGTTTGCGCGAACGGGAAAATACGCGGTCGTTAAGAAAATGAAAGTCATCGACCGACGGCAGTAATTAGTTTCCTATACAGGCAAAGCCAATGCACCCTGAGGGGTAGTGGTCAGGGGGCCAAAGCAAACGTCTCCTCTTTAAAATTTTCCAGCGCAACAAACGTGCTGCTACATTTTTTTTTGTTAGTGGATCCGGGAACCGTTTTCTTTCTTTCTTGCTGGGCGGGCTGAATGACACGGTTGGGGTCCATGCCAGTTTGGTAGTTTCGGCGGGAGAAAGGAAGGAAAGGAAAGGACTCCAGTCACTCATTATAAAACACGGCATGCAGTTAGCTTCAGTCTAGAGCTACTGGCTCTTTAGTTTGGCGGGTAATGCACCTGCTGGCCTTGACAGCAAAAAACCCCCATTGGCACGTAGCAAGCCCAGAAACTAAGACCGGGAAGCACGATCCTGCAGCATAAAGAGAACGGTAGACTGGACCTAGGAGTGAGAAATGGCAGGAGACGAAAAAGGTCTGCCTACAGACGCTGGAGGCCGTGGCAGCCAGAAGGAAGATGGAGTATGGTGAGGCCGAAGAATGGATTGTTGTCAGAGAAAGATGGCGATATCATGGCGACATTGATGCCCAGCTGGCAAGAGATTGACGGAAACAAAAGGCAGTCCGAAAAAAAAACGTAAAAAAAGTTGATATGACATGACGATATGGGTGAGAATAACAACGTGATGCGAGAGAGGGGTATGGAATTAGATCTAGCCGAACCCATCCACAACAACACAGGGAGTAAGACCACATCGGCCTAGAACGGAGGGGGGGTTGTTGAAGATGGTGGTGGCCAGGTTGCTAGACGAACAAGATGGCCAGGTCCAGGCAGATGAGGCAAATGCCCCCCGACCGAGTGTTGGTGTTTGGTCTTGGCCGTCGGTTTGGTTTGAAGGAAGTAGACCAGTGTAGGGCTAGGGATGGGGGGAGGGGGTGGGTGATGGAGGAAGGACGACGTTGGTGACTGGGGATCGTGGTAAGAGGGGTGGGAGCAAAGACGACGGATTTGCAGATTGTGGAGAAGGAAAAGGAATTGGTGGAGCAAGGAAATAAAGTAAAAAGGCTAACAACCAACGACACCCATGTGGCTACTTACAAGTGTTTTGAGGTTGGGCGGCGTCGTAGCCTGGGGTCTTTTCCGACTTATTGATTTCGGCCAATCGGCGTAAACAGGGCGCCGTCGTGGTATAAAGCTGTGGATGTGAGCAGGAAGAAATCAGAGGCGGCCGTCGAGTTGAATCACAAAATACAAAAATCAGAGCGGGGGGAAAATAAACAGATGGAATCGATGTAGGAGAAAGCAGTGCTCGTAAGAAAGTGGGCGGGAAGAGGGGAAAAGGGACCAAGGAAAGCGCGGAAGTATCGTGAGTTTTTCGAACGGTGTGTGTCGTACTCGTTGTGCTTCTTAGCCCGTCGGGCCGGCTGGACGCAAGGTCGAGACGAGCATCACAGGGCAATGAGAACCTAAGAGTAGCGCAGAATTAGCGGGGACTCAATTCTGTCCTCGTGGTCAATTTTTTTCGTCTGTCGCCAGGCACGATGCTGCTTCTTGTTGTGCTTGTCGTGCTTGTGGTTTTCGTCCCTTGTCTGTTCTCAGTTTATTCCCGCCCAGAGCCGTATCTTTTGTCCGCTTTCGTTTCCAGCCGGGAGGTTACCAAAAGGGCCCTCATTCAAAAGGAAATGTACTCGGCCACAGGGGAAGAAAATCCCGAGGCGACAAAGTGTCGTGTGATGCTGGCAGGATACTGGGGGCGTATTGATGAACCAATCGAGGCAAGTCCAGGAGTGAGATCTCGTGGGATCTAGAGTCGTTGCAGATGGGCTGGACAAAATGCAAATACAGCCAAAGGACGGGCCAGAACCATGTTGAGACGCGGATGCGGAGGAGATGGAAAGCGGAGTAAAGGAGATGGGAGGCCGCGAAAGGCAGGGGGAATGAAGGAAAGAAAAGGGGAAAACAAAGAGCAGAGGAAATTGTGGAATGATTAGAAAAGCAACGAAAAGCAACGAGAATTCAGAGAGTTATGACGCATGGCGTTGTCGCATGAAGAGCTGCAATAAGTGTTGCACTGCTGCTCCAGGCAGTTCGAGATAAGAAAAGGCCGTTTGCTTGCTTACCTTGTTCAAGTGATCAGCACAGACTGGAGAGATGAGCAAGGCGAAGAAAGACGAAAAAAAAAAAGACAAAGAGTAGGAATATCAGATCGAAAAGCAAAGATACCTCAAAGGTGAACTGGCAGTTGATCGCTGTTGCGAGGCACAATCGAAGCAACCGGTACGGAGTAAGAGGTGAAGGGATGCTTGTGTCACCCAAAGAGGCAGGTATTGTCGCGAAAGACCAGGACGAGATAAAGCACACAAGGTGAACTGCAAGAGGCGAAAGCCTTTGCAAAGAATGGCAGAATGGCCAACCGTGAGTGCGTGTGCCTCTGAGCGATGTCGCAATCTGTTCTTGTAATTTGCGCCCTGGGCTGGAAATAGTGTTGCGCTTTTAGGCTGACCTGACACACATTTGCACCGTTTCAATCAAGGGAACTGGCTGTATGTCGTAAGCCTGTTGTGTGAGGGAACGTAGTACCACGAGGCTAGGGACAAAGTAGGCGACTTGGGGCCAGCCTCGAGTACCTGATAAGACAAGGAGACGGTCGTCGGTTGCGCACCACAGTATTTCCCAAAGTGTTTCTCTGTCCGACAAGTGTTCAGGGCGGAGGTCTGTCGTACGCGGTGCTGAGATCGGCCTCGTGTAGTCCTTTTCGTCGTACGTGCAAGAAGCGATTCTCTGTCCAAAACGCTCCTGAGTGAGTTGAGGACAGGGAAGAGAGGGGCGACAGCGCAGGGGTGTGCCGTTTTTGCTGTCCTTGCGAATCTGATAAGAACCTTTCGATGGATGCGCACGCAATGTGATTGGTCGAAAGACACCGGGATCGCAAAAATGACGAACGCAAATTGTCAAAGGCCGAAGAGGTCTGTTAAAAAACAGCAGTGGAAATTAAGGAAAAGATGACGGGGCAAATAAACAAAGAACAGAGATGGCCAAAAAGGGGGCAAAAATTGGAATACGGGATAAAGCAGAGAGGAAAGACAGCAGCCGTACCTTCTGTTTGGGCCAAGGAAGGTGCAAACGGATGCTGGATGCGAAACGGGCAACTGCGAGTCAGCCTGTTCCAAAAGGGCCCCGAAACGGACAGGAAAACTTTTTCTCGCCTCTGGTTGGCTCTGCACGCTGCAAAACACACTGCTAAGACGGTGCCGCTCGGCATGGCTCATACGGGAGGAGGGGTGCAGGAATGGCAAAAAGATACGGCCGACTACTCCGTACAACAATGGTCGTTCACGTCTTTCGCCTTACTCTGATTCCTGTTCCCTTTGGGTTTGGGTGGCTCCGATTGGACCTTCCGATAAGCATTCCGGGAGTATCTGCAAAGTTCTTTCGCTGTTGGCCGATTGCACCTGCCGTTCCTCCCGCCCTGTCTTGCCACTTTCTGTTTTGGGGACATGTTGCTTAGAACGTTGCTCGCACAGGAAAGGGCTCGCACTGAGGATCGAACTTGCTTGGGAAAGAACGATGGGCGACGGACGGGAAGGCGGCGGAAGGGGGTTGAGATTAGGTAAAAAGCGAGCCGCGAATTGGTCGAAGGCAAAGCTGGTGCTGGGCTGAGCGTCAAATGCCGACCCCCAGTTTCTTCCTCCCTGGCGGCGCGCATGGGCCAAGTTTGACCCGGTAAACAAGCACATCGGCCCAGAAGAGGAGCAAAGAACAAATCCGTTTTGAGAGTGGGATGCCGCGATCGCAAAAGACGAAAAGATCGAGAGGAAAGAACGATCAGAGTGCTACGGAAGGAACATTGAGACACATAGGGGATTGTCTTAATTTAAGGACGTTTGAGACTGGCTCTTTCTCTCCTTATCCGTGATCGCTCAATCCGTTCTTTCCCCCCATGCCGCGGACATACTGATAACAATGCTGGCAACTTTCGTGGGTGAGGGAAGGCACGATCCAGAGACCCAGTGTGGAAGTTACGGAATAGGCTCGAGTCACTATCAATTCCCCACGGCGCGCGATAAAGCTGTGCAGCGCAGCGATGCAGCGAGAACTGTCGGTGTGCCTGCCTACCTGGTCATATCATATCTTTGCGTCTCTTGCAGAGTGGGATATCAAAGAGACACAGTCTGTGGGTAGGTCGAGAACAGCAAGGTGAATGTCTAAAATTGGGCGCGGCCGAACAGGGCCCAGAATTGGCCCAGAGCCATTCTCGCAGCTTCCTCTCCCAAAGCGCTACGAGGCTACTTGCTCCTTCCACCCTTCTGCGCGTCAATTGTCCATGGTTTGAAACAGAGGGCTGGCAACATTTGGCGGAAGACGCGTTGTGCACCGCCAGGCAAGAGCACGCCTGCGGTTCTTACAGGCAAGGCAATTACGATGAATGACGTTCGTCAGGGGGCTTGTCATACCGAGATTGGGTGCGTTCGCGACTTCCTCATTGGTACATTAGGATTGTTGATAACAATTTTGGAGCGCGACTGGTGAGACGGTCACAGTTGAACCCCGCATGCGATTTCCTGATTGAGACGGACGCATGCTGGCATGCTGTTTGTTGCTGTTTTCACAGCCTGACAACACGCCCCTCAGCTTCGATGTCTTGCCAAACGGTCGGGATTTGCTTTTGCCCGTTTCGTGCGGACCCACTTGCAAGGGATCTGCCTTTCCTTTTTCAATACGGAAGGACGGCGCACGTGAGTAGGTCAAAGGTTTGTCTGTTCCATTCAGGACGGGAATCTATCATCGTAGCATCGTGGCATCGCGGCATCGCGGCATCGTGGCATCGTGGCATCGTGGTCGCCATCGAGTGCCTGCATCCCGCGAGACGCCAACCAACACGTCAGAAGCAATCAGAATTTGCAAATGGGCCAGCGGACTGGATCTTCAGGTCACGAGCGCGGCATCAAGTGGATTCCATCTCGTTATAGATTGCTCGAAGAGAGGAATAGCAGGGGAACGAGGTCCAAGGCAGTGGACGTTCTTTGGGTCTTGACAATGTCAAAACATCAAATTAAAAAGCTCTTATCAGTTTCGTGGTCGATCGTGGACGCGCACCGTGATAGGTCCAAGGCTGAATGGTTGTCTAAGCGTTGTCTAAAGCCATAACTAACACAAAGGGCGGCAGCGAAACAGAATGCAGCGTTTTGCCATGCAAAGGCGTTTCCATTACACAAAGAAAGACGGGGAACGGGGCTCTAGGGGAGCAGAGTGGTAAGGCAAAGATCATTGTAAATGGTGGCGTGGCGGCCTGGCGGCCTGGCGGCTTGAACATCAGAAGAAAAAAAAGTCTGGGAAAAAGTAAGAAAAAACTGTGAGAAAGTGGGCCGTTCAACGTTTCGATTACGTACAATCGGCGTCTCTCCAGGCGTCCTGGGGCGACCTTTGGGCGGGCATTGGGCTTCTTAACGATAAGTCGACGACGTATGTCTTGGCTGGACGGACCTGAGAGAACCGTTTGAGCCGCGTTTTTGCTAGCGGCGAGGCGGACATCTCCGCGGAATGCCAACCTGCTGAATTCAGAGCCTGTGATTGGTCGACAGAAGGCTGTCAACACGGCGACAGTTTTCTTATCAGCGGCCTAACTTTTGGTGGGCCAGGACGCTGCTCACATGGTCTCGATGGTGTCTTTGTGCGAGATAGTTGGCTGTACGGCGTATGTCGTACTGAGCATGCCGCACACACATGCATGATTCGTGTTTTGACGCCGTCCTTTTCAACATTTGGATTGCTGGTGACGCGAGGGCCTCTAGCTGCAGTTGTATATTTTGAACTATTTTATCAATTAAATTTGAATTAATTTCAAATCGGCCGCTTTGCTGGTGGGCTCGAGACACCTTGTGCGTTCCCACTGCAGCGGACGGTGGGACTCGTCACAGCGACGCTGCTCACCGCCAGATGCCAAGGACGAGACGGCCTCGGCCGAGGAGGCGCTGCGCTGCGACGGAACATGTCTGGGACATGTACGGATCTTTATGGGCATATAACGAACGGCACGTCGGGCGAGTTTTGTAGTCTTCCGTGTCCTACTCCGTCACAGTAGTACGAGATACTACCTGTCCAAGTTCGCACACCAGCTCGCGCCTACTGCAAGCTTGGATCCGGCTGGTCCCACATGCCGGCGGCGACGTAGTTGATGTCGTTGATGACCGAGTTCTCGCCGGTCCACTCGGTTTCTTGGCTGTTGACGACGCGGATGCCACTGTCGACGGTGCCCCAGTCGAGGGCGTCGAGGGACAGCGGGATCCACGAGTCGTAGCGCGAGGGAGCGCCCATGTTGTTGGTGGCGCCGGCGGGCAGCTGGGAGGGCGGGACGAGATCGCGGCGAGAGAAGCCCATCTGGGCATCGCTGGCCGACATGTCGAGGGACGCCGGTGGCGGCGGCTGGCCCAGGGGATGGGCGGCGGGCATCACTGTGTCTTTTATGCCGACTGTCTTGTTAGGTGTCGTGTAGAGGAAAACAAAAATGACAGAAGGACAAAGATAGCTTACGAGTCTGGAGAGTGGCCTGCGACAGGGCCGGCACGCCGCCGACAAAGACCGGATCGACCTGGCCGTGCAGGCTCCCCATCCCTGTGGACTGCGGGGTGTTGTAAGAGTGGGAAGAGTGGCCCGGCTGCGACGACGGGTATGACCACTGCGCCGAGGCGGAGCGGGCGTTTTGTTGTTGCTGTTGCTGTTGCTGGTGGTGGTCGGGCTGGGTCTCTCGGCGGTTGTCAGGCGGCGGCGCCCAGTCGGGCGGGCTGCCGTTTTCGCGCATCTCGCGGGCGTAGATTTTGCGCAGCATGACGTTGAGCAGGTCGGCGGCCTTGAGGGTGTCGCTGTTCCTCTCGGCGGCGTCGGTCCAGATGCGGTGGGAGCGGCGCAGCAGTTCGATGAGGGCGTTGCGATCCACGGGTAGCGCCGGCGGGACATCGTAGTCTGCGGTGGCGGTGGCGGTGGTGGCGGCGGCGGTCGCTCCTGCTGGTGCTGCTGTGCCAGTCGACCCGGGCGCACCGCCTCCGGAGGAGGAGACCGAGGCAGACGCCATTGCGCCGCCGCTGCTGCCGCCGCTGCTATTGGTTGCTGGCCCGGACGGCGTCGCCGTTGCCGCCGCTTCAGTATTGCTCGTGGGGCAACTCGTACTGCCGCCACCGCCATCACGGCTCGTCAGCAGCTCCGACTCAAACAGGTTGTCGTTCTGCACCACCAGGTACACAATCATGGCCGCCAGCAGGAAGTCGTGCATGCCGAGCCCCGTGATGAACCAGCCAATGTGGTGCAGCAGGCCGCCCGGCTGCGTGGCCTCGTGGATGGCCTCGTGGTAGGCGAGCAGAGTCAGCGCGGACTGCAGGCATGTGCGGCGCGAGTAGGCGTGCTCGGGCAGCGGGACGGCCTCGACGAGGTAGGGCCGGTGCAGCACGCAGCGGCTCTTTTGGTAGAGCGAGGCGATGCCGAAGCGCTGGATGACCTGCATAGGCGGGTCGGCCACGCAGTCGCCGAGCGGGCGGACCTTCATAAAAGCCGGGATCTGGCGCCACTTGTCCTCGAGCAGGCGGTCGGTGCGCAGGACCTCGGCGTACTTGGGCGGCGTCAGCGTGTGGGCGAGGCGGGCGACCTGGCCGAAAATGCGGCAGAGCATGCTCTTGAAGATGGGGTAGCTCATGACGGTGTACTCGGAGTCGGGCCGCGGCGGCGGCAGCACGGGCGAGTCTTCGTTGAAGTCCTCGTCCAGCAGGTTGTGTGCCAGGCTCGTGTCGCTGGGAATGCCGTGGATCATGCTGGGCAGGCCGAGGTAGAAGGAGACGATGAGGTCGATCTGGATGGCCAGGTTCCACAGCCGACGGCGCATCTCGCCCTCAAAGGCGGAGATGTTGGGCAGGCGGCTGGGGTCGCGGTGCAGGCCCATCTTGAGCATGAGCCGGATGCACACCGCCAGCAGCAGGAAGCAGTTGGTCTGCGTGGCGCGGTTGACGAGGAACTCGGACTCGGCAAACATGAGCATCGCGCGGACCGTGTGCAGGTTGGGGCTCGAGAAGCGTGTCATGCCAAGCGCCGCCGAGGCCGCGCCCCGGTACACGCGGTACCGTTCCGTCGGGGTCATGCCTGTGCCGTCCATGTCGAGCTCGTGCGGCGCGGAATACGTCGAGAAGTGCACGCCCAACGCCAGGATGTTGAACAGCACGGCCAGAAAGTCGACGTCGGCGTTGGCCGGGTCCTGCCAGAACTCCTTGTACTTGCGCGAGAACGACGGTCGATGGAGGGTGTCTGGGATGTTAGTGTTGGTTCTCATAGGTCATAGGTCTCTCTAGTTATTCAAGTACACATAAGCTGCACCCCCCCACCCCCCGAAACTTACGCTGCGTCGGCGTGTTGGATCCAAAGTACCGCGCAATCAGCCGGTCCACCACAAGCCGCGGCGGCATCACTGCCAGCAGCTCGGCCCGCGTGCGCGGCTGCTGTCCGCCCAGCATCAAGTGCTCCGGCGAGTCGCCAGCCGCCGGCGACACGTCCTGCCACTCGTCCTCGGGGACGTTCTGCGGGTCGTCAAAGTAGGCCTTGAGGTCCTCGATGTCGTCGAGCATCGCCATAAAGTGCGTCGCGCCCACATACGTCGTCCCCCGCTTCCCCCGCACAACACGGCCCTTGCCGCGCGCCTGTGGCGTCGGGTGTGGATGCGAATTCGGATGGGCATGCGGATTCTGACTGCCGCCGGCATTGTCGCCCGCCGCCGTCGTGGCGGTCGGGGGGATCGGTCTGCCCATCCCGTCGTAGCCCTCGGCCTCAGCGTCGGTGAGCGTAGACACGAAGGACGGCTGGCCGTCGGTCGCGCCGTTTTTGACCCCGTTGGCCAGCAGGTCGGCGCTCGACACGCCAAAACTCGACATGGCTGCGGCTGCGGTGTCGTCGTCCATCATCTCGCGCAGCATGCCCTCGAGCCGCCGCAGCCGCGACGCCATGCCCTTGGCCGGCTTGGCGGGTTTCTTGGGCCGCGGCGCATACTCGCACAGGTCGATGCGGTCCTTTTTCAGGCAGTTGCCGCAGGGCGACTCGCGGTCGCACTTGAGCTTGGACACGCGACACGGCGCACAGCTCAGCAGCACGCGTGTTCGCTTCGGCTGCGCATTGTCTCCGCCGGCCGCACTGGCTGCCGGGTTGGCGGCCACGTTCGATGTGGTGCTCGCCACCGTACTTGCTGCCGTCGTCGACGCAACGCCGCTTCCTGCCCCAAAGCCGTCGCCGTCGCCGTACACCATGTCGTCGAGCATCACCAGGTTCCGTTCGACCTCCATTCTCGACATGGTACTTGCGTGGTGTAAGTGTGTTCCACGTTCCAAAACGGGCTCGACGGCAGATTCAGACGCATCCACAGCGCGCACTAATATGCGAGTCTCGTCTGTTTCTTGCCCCCCACTGTTGTCCAATGCGGTCCAATGTTGTCCGAGCCGGTCCAGAGTGAGATTTGCTGCCGTGTCGGGCCCTGGTTGTCCATGTTTTGCCTCCTCGCTCCGGCCTCCTTGCAGGTACCGGATTTTGGCTTGTCGTTAGCGGGTGCTCGTGCCGCATTACTAAGCCAGAGGGGCCATGCGTCGGTAATATCGCCCGCTGTATGTCGCAGCATGCCCCTGGCTGTCACATTTCAGCGCCCTAAATTAGGCATGCTAGCCAAGCGCCGTTCGCTAAGCCCTAGCAGGCGTCGGCCCTATTCAGCAACCTTGCAGGCATGCGACGTTTCTTTTCTTATTTCCACTTCCTGGTCTTGGTCGTATTCGGTTCCGATCTTCGCGTACTTTGGCAGGTGATGCGTCCTGCGGTTAGATGTTTCTTACTCTTAGAGTAAAGGGTAAAGACAAGTGTTGCCAAAGGGTGTCGTTGTCAAAAGACAAGGGTAAAAGAAAAGAAGTGTGGAAGCAGAGTCTAAAGAGGCAAAAGTAAAAGGTAAGAATAAAAAATGATATTCCAAGAAAATCGTTGCGTCATCACTTCGTAAAGAACATAAAAAACCATGAAGAGGAAATACCAAAAGAAACAAAGAAATGCTATCTCGCTCCGTCATCCCGACTCCGTATACAACGTACGACATGTACATAGCCCCCTCAGCCTCACGATTTTGAGTCCGGAGACTCTCGTCTCTGCACTTACCGCGGCCTATGCACTGCCAGACGCCTCGCCCTCGCCATTGTGTTGTTGCCTCTCTTCAGCCGCCGAGGCAGTCAAGTGCCGCCGGACAACCAGGTCGTTGCGCAGGCGGTCTTCGTTCAGGGCCGTGCGCGCTGCCTCGCTCGCGTTCGACGACGCATTGCCAAAGAGACACGTCCACAGATCGCCCTTGGCCACCTCTTCGCCTGCCATCTTGCCCTTGCTCATCAGCTTCGACAGCTGCGCCTGCTGCATCTCCAGCGAGTTGGCCAGCTCCAGACTGCTGTCCAGCAGCTCCGGTGTCTCGTTGCCTCGACCCTTGCCTTTTCCTCCGCTCTGCAGCACGCTGCTGCTGCTGCCACCGCCGCCCCTTCCGTCCCGGCCCATGTGCGCCACGCGCCGCTTCACCGACAAATCGTAGATGGACGCTTCCACTGTGCCGTCTACAATGTACAGCCACACCGTCGTCTCGTGCTGCTGCCCAATCCGGTGCACCCGCGCAATGGCCTGCAGCTCGATGGCCGTATTGAGCAGCGGCTCACACAGCAGCACGTGGCTGGCGTTCACCAAGTTGAGTCCGCTCGCGTGTGCGCGCGCGTGCAGCAGAAAACACTCGATGCTCGGGTCGTCTTTGAAGCGCTCGATACCGTTGCGGTCCGTGTAGCGCGAGAAGGCAATGTGGTAGCGCCGGAATGCCTCCGCCAAAATCGATAGAAACGCCGGGTACTGCGAAAACACAATCGATTTGGCGCCCGGGTCGGTGCTCCGCAGCCACAGCAGGTGCCGCACAATCGTATCCACCTTGGTTGTAAACGAAGGGCCAGGCAGGTCAATGTTTTTGATCTCCTCTAGCTTGTCCGTGCTAAAGGCTGCGTAGATGTTTGCCTTTTTTGACTCAGCTAGCTGTTCTCGTTGTTTTTGTTGTTCTTTCTCTTGTTGCTGCTCCTGCCGGTCTTGCTGGCTTCGCCCGTCCTGTCGGTCAGTAGCTCTGTTGCTGCCACCATGCTCGTCAGTCACCTTGAGCGCCTGTCGTTTCAGTGTGATGTCGTGCAGGTTGTCGATGGTGAGCTTGCGCTTGCACACCGGGCAGTTGCGGTGCGCCTTGAACCAGAGCGTGATGCATTCCTTGCAGAACTGATGCCCACAGACGGTCAAGACACCCGTCCAAAACTCCGTCTGGCAAATCACGCACATGCGTGACTCGTCTGCTTTCGATTCGGCCTCCTTGAGATGAACCACTGCGTATCGTTAGCTTCATGAGAGCAAACCCCAAAATAACCAAACAAAGGGGAAAGGAAAAATGGCAGAGACTGACAGTAACGATGCTTGGCCTCGGCTTTGGTCAGGACTTGGAGCAAGTCGTTCTCTTCGCGAATCTGCGTCGCAATCGTCTCCTCATCCTTCGGACCTTCGTATAGGGCCACCATGTCCGACACAGCCTGCAGCTGCCGGTAGAACGCGATGCGGGAGTTGAGCGCATTGCGCACCTTGTTTGCCTCCTTCTCGAGTGCCGCATTGACCTTGAGCTGCCGCGTCTGCTCATCCTGGGCGCGCTTGAGTTGCCGGGTCACGCACTCCAGCTCCATCTGTGCGCGCTGGCTGGTAATGTTGTTTAGGCTTGACCCGCTCGACAGCTGCCCGCGCAAACGCGACGCAATGTCGCGCAGATCAATCACAGCGGCGCGGAGGGATCGCACGACAGCACCACCTGTGGTCGGCTTCGGCAGCGTGGCCTGGCGCTCGGCGAACAGGCGGAGCGTAAGCTCGGGCGCCGGCCCCTCGTTGTCTTTGGCCATGCGCAGCGCCAGCCGTTCTTCGTAGAGCGCGAGACCGCTGGGCGCAAGGCCTGTGAGCAGCATGTTGCGGTCGCTGATGCCGGCTTTCAGAATCGTAATATACGCCTGGATCTCGTCTTGCACTTTGGTCGAGTCCTCGTACTCGTCGCCTGTAATCTCGACGGCCTCACCGGCCTTGTCTTCGTCGTCATCTACCAGATCTTTGAGAAGAAGTTGAATCACAGCCTCGCGCCACGCATCCATCTGTGCTGCCTGCGTGCTCAGGACCTCGGCAAGGTGGTCCAGCTCGTCGCTGATGCGCCGACCCTCAATGCCTTCGGGCTTGGCAAACTCGGTCTCGGGGATCTCCACGAAGCCCTGCGTCCCGGCTTTGCCTGCCAGATCAGCCATGAAGCGCATGGCCCTGCTGCGGTTGTCCGCCAAAATTTCCTGCCGAACGCGCTTGGCTCGCTCGTATCCTTCGACTTCGAGCTTTTCCAGCCGCCGAAACTCGTCCGAATCCGGCCGTGTCCATTCTGCGTTGGACTTGATCTGAAAATAGCCGTTGGCGCAGAAGAACTCGGCCTTGTGTAGAATTTCGAGGGCAAACCGCAGATCGCGCTGCGCCTCGCCAACACGTCCACCAGCCTTGCCACGACCATCTTCATCGCCCAGGAGGTCATCGTCATCGTCGGTGTCGGAGCTCTCGTCGCCTGGACTCGTTTTGTGGGGACCTGACGTGCCAGCCGCCTCCTCTTCCAGGGCCGTCTCCTTTTGTGCCTTTTCGAGCTTGTCACGTGCATCCTGGACGAGCGCTCTGCTTTCTTCCAGAACGTCTTGCCAAATGTCGACGGCGATCTTCGCGCGTGGCGAGTTCTCGAATAACTGGCCATGTTTCAGTTTGCATGACAGCATCGCGCGTCGGGTGGCAAGCAAAGCGCTCTCACTCTGCTCAATCATGGCGTTGAGCACCTCCTCCACTGTACGCATGGGCCCTGCACGATGCCCAACACGGGGATTGTGGACACCAATTTCGGGGTGCAAAGCAGTCTGGCGTAGGCGGCTGAGCGCCGTGCGCATGGCTTCGAGAACGGCACTGTCGTTGGGGTTCCAGTCAGGGGAGAGGGGGCCACCCGCCGTGTCGAGGCCGCACGCCTCGGTGAGCTGTTTAAAGAGGCTCTGGTAGTGTTGTTCCTCGACCGCCGTGAAGGGCATCGTGATGACATAGCGCTTCTGCGGTGGGATCACCAGCTCGTCGCCGACCGTTCGTTTGGAGTGGCGTAAGGCGATCCGCCCGAACAAGTTGCGGAACACACGCTTGTGGTTTCGTGTGAGATTCTGCCAAACTTTCGGTATGGAAGCATATGGCTCGTAGGAAAGAAATAGCAGCAAGCCGCGCAAATCCTGGACATCGTCCTTGACAGGCGTTCCAGTCACACCCCAAGCATTGACGCGCGGCACAATCCGCACGAGCGTCGCTGTATTGCTAACACCGTTTTCAATCTCCTGTGCCTCGTCGAGACACACGCGCCACCAGGACATCTGAACGAGCGGCGACCGCGGCCGGTATCGTTTTACGTCGTCGGATTGACTACGCATGTTGCGCTCAGGCGGGGCCACGGCAAAATGCAGTTCTGATTTGAGGTCCGAGTAGGTCGTCACAACCACATCGTGCGTCGCAAACTGCTCCACGACATTGGCTTCGTCCTCGGGGGTGGAGCATGACCGCGCCATGCCAGAGTACACCATGACACGCAGGTGCGGTGCGTGCTGCTGGATCTCGGAAATCCACTGGTTCTTGAGGGCCGGCGGAGCAATCACCAATGTTGCGCCTGTCGGGCGAGCGGATGGCGTTGGGCCTCTCGGCGAGGTTGGCGCATCCAGTTGGTCTGCTGGTCGAGGGTGCAGGAGAACCAGCGAGATGACTTCGACAGTCTTGCCGAGACCCATCTCCTCGGATAAAATGCCACCACGTATGCTGTTCTCGTAGGCTTCAAAGTAGGAGGGGTCGCGCGTCGCTGCGCCAAACAGTTGGCTGATGTAGCAGGGATTTCCGTCCGCATCCTTCACTGCGACAAAATGCGAGGTTGTCTCCCGGTCTTCTGGGGCCTTGTAGGGGACGACGACGGAGGGCTCGCTATCGTCGATAGTGCCACGCGATACAGACGTTGCTTCATCAGGCGCCCACCGAACACCTTCTCGCCGCAGGAGCCACTTGACGGCACGGCGCTGGAAGGGGAAGAGGTTGGCGGTGAGACCCGGCACATAGAGGTCGTCTGATTCGTCGTCGTCCTTGCGCGTCACATGAGCAGACTCGTAAAAGTCTTGGGGTGACCACGTATCGTTGTCGGTGGCGTTTTTATATTGATGCCCGCCGCCGTGCACAACATTTGGGAAGAGTGTCGCCAGGACCCGCGCCTGCCAAACACGCTCCGTTTCACTGTGCATGAGATTCGAGACATAGGAGCACAACATCCATCGCAGCTCCAGGTCAATGACCAAAGACACAGTGTCCGCGTTGCTATCCACATCAACGCTGAAAAAGTAGGCCGTAAACAAACAACCCGGCAGTGGATCGACCGACGTGCTCTTCTTTGCGAGGTGGTCCAGGATCAACCTGTCGGCATCGCTGAGGCCACCAATATCGTCTGGTGAAAATGCACCATCGCTGACGGCGGGGACCTTGCGGCCTCTGGCCGTAATCGAAAGGCCCTTGCCACTACTGTAGCGCAGAGCATAAAATGAGTTGGCTGGGATCCGGCGAAGCCGTTTTGGTGGCGGCGCGTCGTCCTCGGCTGCCCGCGAGAACCTCAGCGTGCATCTTGCGAGCGGGACATAGTCCTTGTGGGTGTCAGATCTGACGGTTTCCTCAGTCTTTGCACGTTTTGCTGGCGGTTGTGAGACTGCAATATCGTCGTCGTCGCTCGAGACGAGATTGATGAAATCTTGATGCGGAGGCGTATTGTTGCCCGCCCCCAGCTTCGCGATCTGGTGGACGGTAAAGAAAAACTCATCATCTACCGCGTTTGTCAGAGACTGGCGGCATTGTTCAACGCCGGATATCAGATATCATAAGACGAAACAAAAGCAATAAATTGATTCCACTCTCATGCTTGAGTTTCTTGCAGTATAGGGAAGAGGCAGTAAAGGTAGGCAGAGTGTGGCGATGCATGGCAGACATATTTGAGAAATGTAGATCGAGATGCAAGAGTAAAAAACAAACAGAAAAGAAATACAATCATACCTCGAAGGCCCAGTGGCAAAGGAGAAAGGAGACGGCCAGTGCTCACAGTGGAACCGAGACCGCGTCGCGCAATCGGACGGCGTGCCCGGCCCATGACTTTCGATGGTTTCCGTGATGGAAACCCGGGTCGTCCGACGCGTTTGTTGATGAGGCAAAAGGATAAAAACAATTTGTAGGAGGGAGAGTGCAGGAAGGGGGGAAGGGCTGCACGACGTTCGAGGTCGGAGTTGACTTAGACCAGGCAAGAGCCTTATCGCTTATCGGACCCCTGGCGCAATTCTGCCCGTGTTGCCTCACCGCCACGTGATGTCTGTCTCCACATATCGATAGAGTGCGTAGATTTGCCCGTCGCTCTTTCCTTCATAAGTCCGAATCGCCCGGCTGTAGACTCCGTAACTCCAGCCAAACTTCGCCCCCAGGCTCTGAATACAGTATTCTTCAAGAACGCTCCTCGTCTTGGAGGCATCTGCTCCTGTTACCTGCCAGGATGCCTAGCCCAACTCCCTTCTCCAGCCAGGACCAAGTCTTAGCGCTGTAACTGACAAGGCTTTGGTGGGGCCTTGTGATGGGAAAAAGAGGGACGCGACCTGTGCGTCACGGCAAGGGCGCGCCCCAACGCGGGTATTACATCCTCCATGGGCGGGAAGGATCGAGCGGACGAAACGAACGAAACGAGCCATTCTTTACGTCTTCCATAGCAATCTACGCCTGTAAATCAAGGAAGAGGCAACTACAAATCGAGAACGTACGGACGTCAGTCCGGCGCTCTTTCCTCTGGCGACGAAGCCTCAATTGCTCTTTCCTTTGGAGTACAAAGCCTCCGGCACACCTTCCTTTGGAGAACAAACCGCCGAAGTCGTAGCAGGTAAGAGCGAGTTGGCAGCAAGGAAAGAACAGGCCGTCAGGCCAACCCAACATGTGACCACGCGACAGGATGGTGCACCTTCTCAACGACCAAATTCAACGCAACCCCCGCCTGCCGTTAATGACGTCCGATAGAGTCGCTTCCTCTTCTCCTTCGACATTTCTCCCTGCCCCTCCATCTACCCCAACTGTGTCTCGCATCCGACATCGCCAACGAATTACGACGACGACGTCTGCCTTTCTGCCTTGCTGCCAGCCATGGACAGACTCGAATTTCGCACAATTGGCAAATGGCTAATGCAATAAAAGCAGAAACAAAAATCAACGACAGGAGAACCCGCGCCTCAGCGCAATCCACAAATCGCTGGATATCTCGTTGTCTTGGAGGCGAAAACAGATAAAGAAAACGAGGGAGAATTCAAGAGTCGGGCCCTGCAACGAATGTATATCCAAATCGGCCAGCATCCGAGCGTCTCGTGCATCGAATCTCCAGTCGCTCTCCACCGCCTGGCTTGCCGTTTCGGTGGTGCTCCGTGTCAGATACACCACTACTGTGAGTCACGGGCAGCGCTCAAATTACAGCAGCTCAACTCACAACTGACGGCAGTCTTGAAATCATTTTCCTGGTGTTTCAATCCATTTCGACTTCTTTTCATTTCATTCCCATTTTATTCATTTTTGATTGCCTTGTTTTGTCATCGCCTTTGTATTTACACCGCTGTTTTGACCCCTTTCCAAGACCTGTCATTTCATCTTTCTCCCAATGACTCGTCGATGACTGCGTCACACTTTTGGCTGATGACCCGTTTTTGTATTTGAACCGCGAGGCTTCTCTCTTTCTGTGAGTCTTTGTTCTGTCCGACAACTCGTCGCAATCAATTGTGTCAATTTATCTCCAAGTCATTGAATGATACCACTTCGACATCGCCACGGCCAGTCATCAGCGTTCTGACTCTTTGGCCTCACCTTTCCCCCCTTCTGTGTCCCATTCCTCTCTTTCTCTCTTCACATTCACCATGGAAGCTCGCTGTCAGTGTGGTGCTGTCAGTTTCATGACGCCCACTGCCAAACCACTCGCCCTCTACATCTGCCACTGCCACGACTGTCGTCGCCAGTCAAGCTCAGCCTTTGGCACCAGTGCCATCTTCCCGCGGTTTCCCCTGCCGGACGATTCTCTCATTAGCTGTTATACGTGAGTGACCCCGTCAAGCCATGTGCAAATGCCGAATCAGACCTCTCTGGCCTGTCTAACTGTTGGCAGCCGTCCAACGTCGTCTGGTGCCACCCTTTACTGGTACGCAACTTTTCTTTTCTTTGTATACTTGTTGTGTCATCTGTCTCCTGCCCCCTGAAACGGCTCATCCCGTTCTATATTAAGAAAAGGCATCCTGCCAAGTCCTCAACAAAGCCAATTGACATATCGGAACACGTTCTAACTCTTCTTATTACGTTTCCATTAGCTACTTTTGCAAAAGCTGTGGCACCCGTCTACTCCACACGACGCCGGTAAGATAATCTTGCATATTTTCCCTCTCCCCCAGATCCCCTAGATCCCCCCAATGATCGTACCTTTCCAGTTGCATGGATGACTCATGTGGGACCTGCATCTGACTGTGACTCATCCTTTCCCTTCTTGCTTCTAGGGTAAAAACGTCGTCTCCGTCAAAGGTGGCTGTCTTGAAGGCCTCGACTGGCGCAGTGCCATTCACATCTGGACAAAAACCGCCATGGTCCCCATCCCCGAGGGCAGCGAGAGCCACTCGGAAGAGGCCGACTATACTGAGTACGGCTCCAGCCAGGAAGAGCTGGACCAACCGGAGATGCTCCGTGGCAGCGGTGGTGACGGCGCGCTGGATGCTTAACTGTTGTCAGTCGTGACAGCACGGCCACTTCCGTCTTCCCGTTGATTGTTTTCCTTGGGGTTTGTCTCGTTCTTTTTCCTATTCCTTTCATTCTTCAACGAATGATGCATGCATGGCAACGATGCAGTAATGATGAGATTTTGTTGGGTTTGTTGGCATTAGGTTTGTTTGGACTAAAACGGTGTTTTGTTGGGTAGGGGTTGCCGGTCGTTGGTTGTTGGTCAGCGTATATGCCACTTCTGTTTGGACTATTTAACATACACATATCATAGGGTTTTTGTATGACGTTTTAATTTACTTTCCTGTGCGTTTCTCGGAATACACCTGCCTAGGACTATTGCAATTTTTCTCATATGCAACCAGCAGCACCTGAAAAACTAACCAACAATGACAGTTAACCCGTGTGCGTCTTCAACCTTCTTTGCCTCTGGACACAACCACGCCTCGTTGCCTCTGTCTGTTTGCAAACACACCTGCTCGACAGTGCGTCCCAGAGCCACAATCGGCGCGTCCACCAGCCGCCAGAACAGGTCCGCCAGCCAGACCACCAGGCTGCCCAGGAAGAGGAGACCCACAAGCCAAGCCGTCATCCGCTGTACGGCCGTCTCCATACCGATGGGCTTGACCGACCTGTCCGTCATGTCTTTCCAGTAATCCAGGGCTGGTCCGTGGACGAGATACACGGCGTAGCTGATGCGGCCGCAGTATTGCGGCAGGGGGCGCTCAAACTGCCGCCGTGCCGCGGCGAACTCACCGCACGACCACACCAAAAGCACAGCGGCCAAGCCGAACCAGAACTTCTGCTCCAAGAGGGCCTCGCCCCAGTCTTCCCTTTCAGTCAACGCCTCGTCTCGCCCATTGCTGAGAAACCACGCCGGCGTATTGGACAGGAGCGTCCGGATTCCTGGTGTCTTGTCGGCGTCCTCGTTGGGCCATCCGGCGACAAAAAGACAGGCGGCAAGCACTGTGCTGTGGAAAGCCCCTACAGCGAGATGACTCAACGTCGTAGACCGATGGTCACCAGGCACCGCCGTCGCCGCCCGCAGGACATGCACCTCCGCCAAAAAGAAGCCCGCCAGAAACTCAAATGCCGCCCATCGCCCGCATGCCAAGCAATACCCTGCGAGAACGCCAGTGAGCACCTGCCGTAAATGTGTGCGAAGCGGCGCCAGAGCGAGGAGCACGACAAACAGCAGCATGGCATGTGAAAACTCAATCGGAATGGTCCACAAGTGGATGTCATAGCCGGGCCGCAAGTCGCGGTCCCACGCCCACGGCCAAGCAATGCGGCCCGCATACATTTGAGCCCAACTGTGCAGCTGTCCAGCCCACGTGGTATCGGCGGCGTACAACTGACCGGTTTGGCAAAGAACAGCGACGGCGAGCGTTGACACGGCGCACGGCAGAAACAGGCGGATGGGTCGGCGAAAGGCCAAAGACGCGAGTGCAGAGTAACACGCTCCGAAACCTTCGGGGCCGTGGAGAAGGCGCAGTGGTTTGTAGGAGAGCACAAATCCAGAGATGACAAAAAAGACATGCACTGCCGGCCGACCAGAATAGAGAACACGAACAATCGGGACCTGAAGAAAGGATGAGGTGGGGGCAAGGCCAATATCGCCGCTGTCGATGCAAGGAAGCCGGTAGTGTCCGTAAGTGGGTAGCAAATGGTCGTGGCGCTTCTCAGTATAGTGACATATGAAGACAATAACGGAGGCAATACCGCGGAGGCCATCCAAGTAGGACGTTGAATGCAGCCTTGGAGAGCGGTGGCAAGAATGGTTGTGGCAGGGCTCTTTAGGCCACACGGCGTCGGCCACGAAGCTGGGTAGAAGGGATCGAAGGAAGTTGGATGGAGTGACTTGCCACACTCTTCGCGAGAACGCCATTGTGAGAGACTGATACGGCCTTGAAATGGAAGAGATGGCGTGTTGTGTTAGGTGTTCTGTTATCAAAGGTGCTCTTTCGAGGACATGTCATGACATGAGCGAGGTCAGTCGGCAGAATTAGAAAATGGAACGAGAATGCCGCCGAGTTTTTAAACGGCTAGTCCGATGCGTCTAGTCGTCGTCAAAAGAATGTGTCTCTCGAAGTGTTATTTTTGGTCGTTCGATATCTCGCTTCACTACCGCCCGTCTCTAGCGGGCCCTAATGGTTGTGTCTCCTTGTCGTGATCCTATTGATGGATCTGTCTGGATCATGCATTTCCGACTGCAGATGGCATTTGACAGAACAAAGTACGTAAGGTGCGGGTCCGTCATCCCGTATTGCACCTATTTGAGTCTGTATGGAAGATCAGGACAGCCGGCGGGTATAGGCTGAGAGATGACGGAAGCGGGACTGGGAGTGGAAGTGGAAGCGAAAATTGCAACTGTGAAAGTGTGAGAATGGAGTTATTGTTATCGGTCGTCTCATGAAACCCCTGAGCGACGTTTAATGTGCATAAACACGGAAAGAGCTGGCGAGTCTCGGACGGGAAGGATCGGAGGACACATGTTGGACAAGGCTTTTATTCCTTGTTTGGGAAGGTAAACGAAATTTGGACTGGTTGGCTCTCGAGTGGACGCAAAAGGAAGGAGCGACCACCTTAAAAACTAAATCCTTCGAGTATCACCATGTAAATTGGGAATATATCGAAAGCTACAATACTGGTTTCTTATTGATAATCAAGGATTTGTTTTGATTACGTGCGACTGGCGATTTCGTTTTATTAAAAAAATCAATTTCGTAAACAGAGAAATAAATAAATAATCATATAAAAAAGCAAGCAAAAATAAACAGACACACTCAGTAACGAATATACTGTTCCTCTCGATATATTTACCAACATTTTTTCCTGAATTCGGGGCAGAACACACTAAAACAAGAGTGGATCAAGTCTGGCCAATTGACTAACATGCTGGCAACGGCGACACGAGGCGAGATTAGTTGAAAGCTGCGAAATAAACCCCCCCCCCCCCGCCACCAAAAAAAATAAGAAGAAAACAAAACGAAAGCATCGAGTAACAAGTGAACAATACATGAAATACAAGTTTTGCCAGACTTTTTCGCTACTATATCTCTCTTGCTTCTCCGTCTCGTTCACCTTGGAGAGCCATATCCGTCACCGCTGTCTTCGTCGTCATACGACGCACGTTGTTGATGTATGATGGGCTCGTTGCCCGAGTTACCAAGCTGTGGTCCTCTGCTTACAAGGACAAAATTCTGACTTTGCCCATTGTTACTTGTGTTGGTATTTCCTGCGTTGGCAGAGTTGTTTCCGCCAGTCCCGGTGGGTGGCCTGGCTGCATTTTGATTCTGTGGCGTTGATCTGACCA
The DNA here is from genome assembly GCF_000820605.1 of Sporothrix brasiliensis 5110. Taxonomy (NCBI): domain Eukaryota; kingdom Fungi; phylum Ascomycota; class Sordariomycetes; order Ophiostomatales; family Ophiostomataceae; genus Sporothrix; species Sporothrix brasiliensis. Next base: position 2,725,479 of record NW_024467134.1, read on the forward strand.
TCCCCGGCATCGACGGTTGCTGCTGGTGTTGCTGGTGTTGCTGGTGTTGCTGGTGTTGCTGTCTCTGCTGTTGCATGGGTCTATTTTGAGGCCCGGGATGACCTGTTGCTGATGGCATTGTACGTGGCGACTGCTTTGGCATCCCATGGCTGCTGGGGCTATTGTCGTCAAGGTCGTTGTTGTCGTGGTACCGGGAGCGCCCGGCATCCGAGGACGAGGGTGTGTGCATGTGGAAGTTGCCTTTGGAGCCTTCGTCACGGTGGCGACGGCCTTCAGGGCGAAAACGGTCTCCATCATAATCCTGCTCATCCCCCCAACCATCATCAAAGTCATGGTCGCCGTGCCATCGGCGCGGCGGCGACCCGCCTAGGCGCGATCCGGCAGACCGGTTGCTCATGGAAAGGTTGGATATGGGAAAATATCGTAGCGGGCGACGGGTCGGCTGGTCACCGTAGAGGCTGCCAGCACCGGATCCGACACCAACAGACACACCAAACGTGCTGGCCCACTGCTGGGTCTCACGCTGGACGGCGATCTTTGTGTCTTCGGTGTCCCGCCGAACAGCCGCCTTGGTTTGCTTTTTGTGCTTGTCTTTGAAGTCTTGGGAATGTGAGCATGAGGGCGTACGAGAGATAGCACTTGGAATACTTGGAACGAGCGTACGCTGAATGCAGCCGCCATCTTCGGCGACCTTGGCAACACATGTCTCGATTTCGCATTCGTCTGTGGTAAAGATAGAATGAGTGGCATGTTCAAGTTAACCGAATTTCAGAGGTTCTGTTGACTCACGGAGTCCACAGTATAGGTGCAAGTCAGGCACAGGTTCCGAGCAATCGATTTCTCGACAGAGGTCTATGTATTTTCATGTTAGTCGGAGAGAATGGTGGCGAAACAGGGTTGGGTGTTGGCGCACGGTTGAAGCAGTAATCCTCGCGGGTTTTTGCATCTTGCTTCCAGCCCTTGGGGCCCAAACACGATTTCATCCTACATCCGTCTTTTTGAATGTGAAGCAACGAGTCAGCAACGTACTACTGAAGTAAAGGCATTTGTGGGAACTGGCACAAAGTGGACATACGAGCTTCGCAGTATTTGAGGCCACTGCGACAGGGTTTGCGGCAGCCGAACTCAAGACAGGCATGCTTGCGGCAGTGCACACTGGAGCTGATGCGGAAGTTTGAGCACGATTTGTCGGCGCAGATGCCGTCTGAGTTGGTCAGACAGTGAATGCTAGGGGCGTTTATTAAAATGAGTGAAACGAGGACAAACAGAACGTACGATCTTTGCAGTAGGCCAGGTAGTATGTCAGGTAGTGGTCGCGGTCGTAGCGCTCAATCGAGCACTCCGCAACATCCTTGGGGTCGAGGACGCGGTCTGTGGGCACGACAAAGCGAGGACGCACGCAGGAACGCTCAGCACATTCGAGGTCTGTTCATGTTAGAGGAAAGAAAAAGACGAGCGACGACAACTTTCGTATCGAATGTGCGTACGCTTTTTGCAGAGCATGTAGCCGACGACGGCGATCTTTTGGCAATTGGTCGACCGACACCCATCTGAATGTGTGTTAGCTCCGCAATGGGCGTGAGGCCTGGCAGGGGCGAAATGAAGACATACGTTCGCCGCAGTATCCACGACCATCTTGGGCCTGCTTGACGCAACCTGTATAGTAGCATTTGTCTGGTTTCCGTTAGCAACGACGTTGAATGAGGCTCTTTGTCGCCTTGCTATGATCTTTGTGCCGTTCTGTTGACGTAACATACGCTTTGGGCAGAATTTTCCGAGAGAGTTGGGTTTGGTCTCGTCACACAGAAGCTCGCATTTGTCGACTTCGCATTTGTCTGATATAATGGTCAGAACGAGAAAGCACAGAGCACAGACGTAGATAAACAGACGGGAGAGCCAACAGGACCAAACACACGCTTTGGACAGAATTCGTGCCGCAGGAACTTGCTGGCGTTCTTCTCGGAATGCGTCAGGTCGGCGACCTGTCCTTTGACTTCGTGACAGCGAAACGCCGGACAGAAGGCATCTAGAGAGACGGTCAGCAGAGTGGTGGCGTTGTGGGTTGTGGTATGTGGAGGACAGAAGAGACTGCGAAAGGACAAAACAGACGTGTATTGCACATGGCGTCGTGCCTTGGCTTCTTGGTGGAGCAAAACTCCGTCGTAAAGAAGTAGCGACAGGTGTCTGCTGCGTCAGCAGGAACGACGGATGGTTGGAGTAGGAGCGACCCAGCGCAAACACACAAAAAAAAAAAAAGGGCAAGAACGAACGGTCTTCGCAAAAGTCGGAGAAAATGAGAGGCAGGTGCGACCTGCGCTGGCGGTAGTACCACTCCCGACGATCGCGCTCTATGCTGAACTGTGCACACATCCAAGCAACACTGCCCTGCAGCGGCGACTGCTGCGGCGTGGAAGACGAGGTCGGGCCGGGCTGAAGCGTTGCAAACGCGAGTGGCCTGTTGCCGAGGACGGGAAGGTCGCCCTGTGGCAAGCCCGTCGCCGACAAAATGTCGTACAGCTTCATCTGGACCTCCCGCGCCTCTTGGTTGGCGTGAAACGGGACGAGGGCAGAGCCCATGTTGCCGCTGTTGTGGTTGCTAGCGTTGTGGCCGTTGATTTCGGGGGCGATGCCGCCAATGTTGTCAACGTTGCGCCAGGCGACGGGCTTCCTGCAGTCCTTGTCCCTGCATTCATGCCGGTTGGAGGAGGAGATGCCCTGGCTGGTGCGCTGTTTCGTCCCATGGTAGTCGTGTTGGCTGCTGTCATTGGCCCCTGGCGGGCGTACGCCGACGCGACTGGCCCGGCCGCCATCTTCGTTGGCTCGAGCGCGAGTCGTGTCGTAAGAGGTAACATTCATTGCAAGAAGATAGAACGAGTCGTAGAGGCTTCCCGGTGGATTTGGCCTGTGTGGCGTATGCAATACTGTATAAGAAAATAAACTTGTGCAAGAACGAGGAGAGAACAAATAAACCAAAGTCGTTATAAAATGGCCGACAGGAACTGGCTCACATATAAATAGACGTTGATTTCATGCACACTATTATGATTACGGACGGACAGCTCAACAGGGATATGCGCCGCGACTGACAGGGCCGCCTTTAACAGAGCACAAGGGGGAAGCTGGCGAGGCTCGCTATCGGGGATCCTGATTTGGTATTTTCAGGTATGCGACGGCGCAAAGATGCGGCGGTCAGGCCAGAGAATGGTGAGCAGACGGGCCGAGAGCCTCATGTACTGTGGTGCATGATGCTTGATGCCGGGCACGAAACGGCATACACCATAGTTGACGACACCCTCATTTTGTGGCTGTGTAGCACACATCTCCCTGTGTTTTTCATGTCTGGCCGACTTTGTGTGAGGAACAGCGTGCTTTTGCCAAGGTTTTCCCGGGCTTCGTCGGATTTGCACGAGGCTGGACAGTGCCCGAGGGGACACAGTTGGTACCTCCTCGTCGTTGATTGGATGGTGGGCACAGGATGGACAGCCTCGTTTTCGCCATTGTGCTGATTTGCCTGGTTGGATGGAAGTTGGATGGAAGAGGAGATAAGGGGACGAAAGGAAAAGAGACCGACATCTGGGCGCAGAAAGAACACGTGCTTGAAATAAACTGCACGTTCATCCCACCCCGTCTTGCATTCTGCCGTCAATTGCACTTCCTGCTATTTTGACCACTGATACCGATACTTGCGACACCCTCTTTTCTGCTTCACCGCCGGATGCAGCTTGCCATGTGGTTCTCACCGCTTTCTCTCCTGCGTTCTTCGCTCATACATACCTTTGCCGTTCTTTTCTGTGTGCTTCTTTCTTTTCAGCACAGTGTAGGACTGACAGTCTGATGGGGTGCCTCGCCCATACGACCCGCAACGCCACATTGCATGATGAATTGTACCTCTAGGAAAACATCCTGGTCGGCATCTCTGCGTTTTCTCGTTTTTTTGTGCGGTCCGACATGTACTTTGTGGCGTAAACTTGCCATTCAAGCAAGCACTGCATGGACAACAAACATGCTCTGCTGGACATAGAGACAAATCACCGAATATTGGTACGAAAAACGAATGTCAAGGAAAGGATAGAACCTGGCTGGACAGCCACACCGTCGAGCCATTTTGAAAGCAAGCTTGTGTGAGTCAAGACCGGGTCGACGGCTAGGTCTGCTTTCTTGTAAGTGGTCACGTGGCCACGCGTCTCGTTGGTGCCGCGATACTGAAGGGCTGGACAGCAGGCGCGACCAAGGCATCCCCGCTTGCTCCCGGCTCCGCACATCCCGGCGCTGTGATTCGCCACATAGGCAGCAAGAGCCCCGTGCGCCTTCACTTTGGACAACGACAAACACTCATCCAGAGCAAAACCAAAACAGGCGACCTCGAAAGCAATGACTCTGCCTGCAATGACTGGGTGGCGACGCCGTTGAAGTCGAGTATTTAGACGCGCAGACCTGACGCGAACTTGCTTACCCCCTCGTCGCCTTTTCTCATCTCGCACCCACCAACATCCTCCTCGTCGCATCTTGTATCACGACACCAAATTACGACGGACATCCATCACCAGATCTCTGCCTATTTGCCCGTCCCAATAGTGCTACGTACTTCTGGCATCATGCCCCCGCGCACCAAGACGGCGACCGCCTCCAAGGTGGCGACGACGGCCAAGGCGAGCGCCGCTTCGGCCACGCCCCCCACCGACATCTCTTTTCAACCGTCGCCCGCCCTCTCCCACATGGACAACCAGCTTCGGCGCATCGCGGCGTCCCAGCGCACCCCGTTTGAAAAGAGCGTCTGGTCGCTGCTCTGCCAGATCCCGGCGGGCCATGTCACGACCTACGCCCTCATGGCCGCCCATCTGCGCTCGTCCCCGCGCGCCGTCGGCAACGCCCTGCGGCGCAACCCGTTTGCGCCCGACGTGCCGTGCCACCGGTGTGTCGCGACGGGCGGTGGCCTGGGCGGGTTCAAGGGCGTGGGCCCGCCGAAGAAGACGGTGTCCACAAACAAGGTGGACAAGAAGACGGGGCGGCCGGTGGTGGTGATGGGCCACGAGGGCATTACGCTGACCGAGAAGCGGACCCTGCTCCGGAAAGAGGGCGTGCGGTTTGACGACCGCGGCCGTGTGCTCGGGACGCCCTTTGAAGCTTTTGTGTAGAGGGGACCGGCACATGACGGGAAGCGAAGGCAATCCCGGTTGGACCGTCGGCTTGAACAAGGATCGCACATGAGGGTTTTACTTTTGTTTTTCCATTTTACATGTGCTCACTGTGAGCCTTTTGATTTGCTTTATTTTGTTGTATTTCTTTTATTCCCCCATTTCAGCATGTCTCTACGGAATAGTCTTGGCGGCGCATCCAGCTGGGCGCGGTGTTCGCCGTCATATGGCGTTATTTGGGCTAAAATGGCGGACTTTGGCCCAACTTGGCGGGACTTGGCGAATGCAATGAAACCATACTCTTTACTCTACGAAACATGTCGCCGAACGAATTGGCACAGTTACCGTCGAAAAGTCGACATTTACAGGTTATGCATGCGAGTCTGCGCCATGGTGAATCGAGAAAGATCTGGCGAAGAGAACCAAACGAAAGAAGATCTTCACTGGTTTGGTCGCTTGCGCCTGATGGCGACTTTCTCCAGTTTCGATGTCGTGCAACCAACGAGTCGTGTTATATAAACGGCGCATTGCGCCTCAACTGCGAATGGAGCTCCTCTCTGTATATGTCGTCAGTACTCTGTACGGCAGCACCGCTACACCCCGTACACCAGTTAGACCACCGTACACGCGGACTCTCTCACATTTATTACGGCACAATGTCCCGTGCTCTTGTCTCATCGACCCTGCGGCGTGGTCTGTCGGCTGCGGCCGCTCCCCGCATGACCTCCCGTGCCGCCTTTTCAGCAACTGCCCGCGCCGCGGACCAGATCTTGCCTGTGCGCGTCCACGGCGAGGGCTCCGGCACCCAGCAGTCGCTGTCGGTGCCCGACAAGCCCTACACGTTCTCGTCCGACACATACACGGCACTCGGCGGCGGCGATTCGGCGCCGTCGCCCGTTGTCTACTCTCTGGCCAGCCTCGGCTCTTGCAACCAAGTGACGGGCAGCATTGTGGGCCGTGACCACGGCGTGCGCCTGGGCCGCTGGAAGGTGGATGTGGAGGGCGCGCTGCCGACGGCCGTGCTCGTGCAGGGCGCGCCGGAGGGCAACCCGAACTGGGAGAGCGTGGTCCTCAAAGTTGCTGTGCAGACGGACATTGATGGCGGCAGCGACAGCCCCAAGTTCCAGCACTTTGTCAGCGAGGTCGAGCGCCGCTGTCCCATCACGGCTCTGTTCCGCCTGAGCGGCGTCAAGCTGACGAGCGAGTGGGTGAACGAGCCGCTGCCATAGGTGAGGTGGAAGAGGACATGTCGAAGGGGAGATGTCGCATAAAAGAACGCATACGATGAAAATTGGACGATCAAATACGTTGCTCTCTTCGCCGTTTGACATTGTGCCCAGTATATTGTAACTTGAACATTTGTCTCTCACATAGCCGTCAGACAGAGCCATTGTCTTCGAGAGAGAGGTGCAGCTCACTGCAGCTCACAGCACCTCACAATTCACAATGGACTTTAACATCGAAAAGAGCCGTCTCTCTGTATGAGGCACATTTATGACAGGAGCAAACACGTGATGTACGATCGTCTCATTTGTGCCTGCAAGGAAAGAGGGGTCCTGCCGCTCAGTTCGTGGGGTACTGCCATTCGCAGCTTCTGTATTAAGCGTCTTGTAAAATAGCGATTACTGGCCGGTTGCTCCTTCTATGGACCCCGCCTGTGGTACGTCTTGGCCTCTGGAGAACGTCACAGTAAAAAGCCAAGCTTTTTCTTTCCGTTTCCCGAGAGCCTCGTGTTCTTGGCAACAGTGGAACTCTGAAGATCATCTACATCGCTGTCTGACCGTGCTGGAAATGCAATGCATCTACTTTGCATCTTGTCTGTACCAGTCGGGGTTGGAAACGACAACCGAGTCAGGTGGTTTGCTGTGGTGCGTTGAAAAGAGTCACTTTTCTGGCCCTCTCCTTGGATTTTGAAGGGGGAAAAAGGCGAGCTTCACTTTACGGCTTCGTTGTTCTTCTTTGCCCCTGTTCTGCTGGTCGCCCCCTCTCTCTCCCTCCATACCCCTCGATCGTCTTATCGTCAAAGCCGGGATGGGCTAGTTTTGCGCCATTTTCCCCTTCTAGTCAACCGAAGAAATAGCCAGAAAACTGCAGCAGCAAATGCCGAAAAGACTGGGAAACCAGGACGACGTCGAACCAATCCCTGGCCGCCATATCTGTGTTTGCTGTTCACAGCTCGAGGTGGGGACAGGCCAGGTCACCAGCCCACCCGAGCTGACGGCGCTTTGCTGCTCTTATCATGCCATCGCACCATCGATCGAGGGCCATCCTTGAATCGACGGGGCAAGACAGACGGCGTGGGGCGGCGCAGGCCAAGTTCGTGCAGCTGAAGGGGGGAAAAGAGGGACAAGAAGGAGAAGAGGGGATGCTACGACGTGCAGCAAGCATGATAGCCGATCTATCACCCTTAGCGACCCGCTCCATGTCCTCTTATTTTCTTCATTCGCTGGTTTTTGTTAGGACGAACAGCTATCCAAGGAGCAAGCTGAAAAGGCACGGAGGGCGTGCTGCATGTGTACGATGTAGTGCTGTATCGTCGATATGAAGAGGGGGGGGGGGGGTGGGTTGACGCCAGATGAGGGGGTCTTGTGTATAAATACTGCGGCTGAATCTCCATCTATCTCCTCTCGTCTTTTTCTTTTTCTTTTCCCTTTTCTTGTCTCTATTGCTTTCTCTTGCCTTTTCTTTATCCAACGTCACATTGAGTCCTAACCGTTCACAACTCACAACCACTCATCACAATCAGTCACAATGGGTTTCGGCGACGAGATCAAGGAAGTCGAGAACGCCGTTGACGGCCAGACGTACGTACCAGTCTTTTTGGAGGATACTATCCACAGTCTTGCTGACCACACCAGCTCTGCCCAGCAGCAGACCCAGAACAAGTCCGACTCGGGCATCGACACCGTCCTCGACAGCGGTAAGTCGGTCCACCAAGAACGGTTGATGCATGTTTCGTCTCGTGGGCGTTTGGGGGACCTGTTGAACTGACTTTGCATCGTCTCAGCCGTCGACGGCCTGGCTTCGCGCGAGGGTGTTTCTGCCGCCCTGGACCCCGAGATCAACAACGTCGTCAACGACGAGGCCAACAAATTCCTGTAAACAAGGTTGACTCGTTCGTGTCATGTCGTGTCATGTCGTGTCACATCGTGTCATGTCGTCATGCTGCACCTTAGCATAGCACAATAAACAGGACCAGAAAAGCAGACGATGAAACGATGTTGTGCTGCCAAAGCCATGTAATGATGGACAGAATCCATGAACCCCCACGAAAACACAAAAACCAAGAACAAAGAGACCGTCAAAGAAAGACGCCTTGCCGATCCATCGACTACACCAGCACAATGTCCTGCTCGGTCAACCGCCCATCGGCCACCTGTGCCACCGCCTCGCCGTCCATGTAGCCGTGCACATACGCCGGACACACGTACTTGTAGTAGGCCGTCGTGCCGTCGTCTCCATCGCCTGCCCCTGTCGAGAGCGCCCCTGCGTCCTGCGCCCGCAGCACCACCGGCACCTTAGATCCGTCCAGGACCGCCACCACGTCGCCAGGCGCCGCCACGGCGCGCACCATCAGCAGCAGCCCGCCGCCGCTCGGCAGACGGCCATCCTGCACGGTGTGCGCCATGCCCCACCGCCGCGCCATGCGCCGCAGTATCCGCGTTGCCGGCAGCGTTTCAACGAGCGCCGTCGACGGCTGATCGTTATTGTACACCTTGTTTCTGCGGTATTTCTCCCACTCCTCGTCGGTCGTAAAGCCCTTTGTCTCGTTCCGTTCCTTCTCCAGCTCGGCCTCATGCAGTCGGCACACCTCCGCCAGGCCGCTGCTGCACTGCGCGCGCTCCTCCGCCGTCAGTCGGCGGATCGGGTAGGCCGTGCAGTCGCCGCTGATGGTGCGCCAAAAGGCGTCCCAAAACGGTTCGCCCGTGGCGGCATACACTGTTTTGCCGCTGCTGGGTTTGCCCTCTTCGCCCCGTTCGCCCCCTTCGACTCCTTCGACTCCTTCGACGCCTTCGATTGTGTCGTAGTATAATTTCTTGTAATGGGAAAACAGCGCAACGCCATCCCCGAAATCGACGTAGCTTTTGCCGTTCTCCTCCCAAGGCCCCTGCTTGAGCGGCGCCACGCGGCCAAGCATGGTGCCACGCAGACGGAGACTGCGAAACGTAATCGGCGCCTGCTCGTCGGCGTCGCCCCCCTCGCCCGCCACGCCACCAAACGAGCCCTCCTCCACCTGGAGCGGCAGCAGGTGCTTGCAGTCCGGCTTCCCCGCCGCATAAATCCCGCGCTGCGCAAACAGGATCGTCGCAAACTCGTCGTAAAAGTCCGTGTAGAAACTGCGGTCGAAATTCGGCGCCCACGACGGCAAGCCGGGTGCACGTCCTTTGGCACCAGTCTCATTATCGTCGTCATCGTCGTCGCCATCAAAAGGATTCTGGCTGATGACGTCCAGCGTGCCGCTGGTCTCGATGATGGCCTGGGCCGCATCGCTGTAGACACTAGCCACCGGCTGCTTGTAGTCGACGGGCGGGAGCCGCGGCGCTTCGGCGACCAGGCCGAGCAGCCCGTACACCTTGTCGCGCGCATCAGTCGCTTGTGTCCACTTGAAGCGGGCGAGCACATTGATGAGGCTCGGATCAGAGGGCGCCTCGTTGGCAACCGTCGACGCCTTCGCCTCCTTCGCCTCCTTCTTGCCCTCGACGCTGCCCTCGTCCACACTCGATTTCAGCAGCTCCCGCTCGAGCTCCTCCTCCTCTTGGAAGAACCCGCCCCGAGTAGACCGCCGCAGAAAGCCCGTGCCGCCATGCTCCGTCCTCGTTTTGCGGATGACCTGCCGCTGGAGATGGATCGACCGTACGCGCGAAAAGATTCTGTGCGCTGCAGGGCCAACAGTGCCGTGGCTCCACGACGAGTGGAAGGCATCTGCGTAGGCAAAGTCGTCGAGGAACCCGCCCACAATGTCCCGGTCCCAGTCGAGCGTGTCGAGAGTGTCGAGCATGTCGGCCTTTCCGCCCCCATCGTCCTCTGTGCCGGCGTCTGTTGGCACGTCCACAGCACCGCCCGTGTCGCCCTCGTCTTGGCCACCCCCATACGCATGGTGCTTGCCCACAGCCAAGAGCACGCGCGGCGCGCACGACAGCTCCTGCACAATCCACACGCGCGTCCACAGCTCTGCGTCCGAAAATGTCGCGTACAGGCTGCGGATCTGCTTGAAATCCAGGTACCGTTTCTGGCGCGAATCCTCTGGGTCGTACTCGTCTTTGACCGGCTTGGCCTTGTCCTTCTCCGCCGCCTCCTCGGCGTCGTCCATAAACGAAAAGCTCCCGATGTCTTTCCATCTCTGTACCATGACCGTCAGAGCTGCGGCGTCGCGGTCGGCAATCTGTCGCATCAGTGCCAGTCCGTCGCGCAATTTCTGTGCGCGTCTGCTGCTGTTCCCAACGCGACGTTGCTCGGCCCTGCTTCGTTTCCAGGCCTGCTTGGCCGCTAGCGTACGCGCCGCGGCTTGCTCGTCCGTCTCACCCGCCACGGCACCCACCTCTTGTGCCGCCCGGGCCTCGTCGGTGTCGCTGTCGACGTCCTCCACATCCTTGTCGGTGAGCGGCAGCGGCGGGTGGGGTCCGAGGTACGCCACGTCGGCCACGCACGACTCGTAGATGCGGCGCATCTGCTGTACCTGGCGGCTGCGCTCGGCCAGGTCTTGTTGGTTGATGCACAGAGCATCGACCCAAAGAATGCGGTCCTGGCCGCGAAAGCGCACTTGCCGGAGCGCCGTATCGAGGTAGGGCGTGATTGGGAGCGATGATAGCTCCGCGTCGTCGTCGTCGTCAGCGGCCTCGCGAGCGTCCGTCACCAGCACAGAGAAGTCACCCCAGGGCTTGCCCCAGACGTACGACAGAGCCTCATACTCAGGTGCGGCGTCAAGACTGGCGTGGAAGAGGCCAACCCGAAGTGGCGCATCAAACGACTCTGCTGGGTGCAGCCGCAGCAAGCGGAACTCGTTCCGGGCAACATCCAAAGGCTGGTGTGTGAAGACCATGTTGTTCACAGATCTTGTGGCTTGACTTCTTTCGTTTGTCTTCTTTTGTCTCGGATAGCAAGCTGTTGGACATCGACAGTCTCTTGCAGTGTTTTTATCTTTCTCCGCTCGCCGTTCGCTGGATCGATGTGTATTGTCGTTGTGGTAGCCTCCATCGGTGGATTGTGGCAGTGTAAGCCGCAACGAAACATTCTAAATGAAGATTACCCACAGAGGGGTCAGCCTGCATGAAAAAGCAGCCCAGCCCCAACCAAAACATCCAGGGGTGCTTTGTGCTGTGTTTGCCGCAGTAGTATGACGACGATGAATTGAAGGGTTGCAGGGGTTTGGACTCCAGAGTTTTGGCAATTTTGTTTTGGGAAGGATTCGAAGCGCTGACGGCGACCGGCAAGATCAATACGACGTAGATCAACGAAGAGCGTCCGGGCTTGTTCATATCAATGTTTGGCAAAAAGATGGGAGTTCAAAAAATACGGTAGTTAAAACAAAGGCCGTTAAAGGCGAATTGAAAACAAAAAAAGCAAGCAACAAAAGAGAGGTGCCAAATTCCGAGCCAAAAAGAGTCTCTCGTGGAGAACATATCGAGGTACCGCAGGCCGAGGCAGAATACCAACCCAAATCTCAAAACAAACGCCAACACGAGAGGTGAATCCCAAGAAACAGACCCAGGTATTAAGAAGCAAAAAGAAAAAAAAAAGAAAAAAAAATACAGAAAAGAAGTATCAAAGGTCCAATAAAAACACTTGGCCCAAAATAAGTTTCCCAGACCATTGGCCAAAATCAAAAATCAAAAAAGGAACCCAGAGAACGCAAAGCGTCCAAAAGATACTAGCTTCATTGTGAAGAGGCAAAAAAAACAAAAAAAAACAAGAGAAATCAAATGAAACAAACCGAGCATGGCCTCTCCTTTTTAACTACCGGCGCTCTTCAAAATCGAAGCTACCGAGGGGACCGCCTCCACTGCTGCCCGCTTGCTGGTCGTCGAACTCATGAGCTGCGTTCTGGACACTTTGTAAGGGCTGCTCGGTGGCTTCGTGCTCGCGGGACATGCCGCCGCCATATGATTGGCTTTGGTTGTGGCCGTGGTTGCGATTGTGGTTGTGATTGTGGTACTGGTTCTGTTGCTGCTGCTGATGAGACCGCGGCCGTTGTGTCTCGCGCAAGGCACTAGGGTGCGCCTGGATGATCGAGCCCATCAACGGCGGAGGAGCGGATGCAGCAGCCGCCGCTGAATTTGACATGGCTGCGTTAGCTGGACTGCCACCCACAGGGACCGGCCCGCGACCGGTAGTATCGACAAACACGTCGTCATCGGCAGCCGTCAAGGCCATGCCATCAATGAGACGCGCATCGTGTGAAGAAAGCACCGCGTTTCCGCTGTCGCTGTTGTTGCTCAGATTGCTGCTGCTGCCACCACCACTCATGTCGCGGAAATGCTCGAGTGGCGAGCGGACGAACTCGCGGCGCATGTTCAAGCCGTTGCCGCCACCACTTCCGCCGCTCCCCAACCCGGCCCCGAGCGAAGGTAGCGACGTAACCGGTGTGCCGGCTGTGGTGCTGGCGCCGCTGGTACTTCCCATAACAGCCACATCACTGAGGCCCGAGTTAGTGCGCTCGAGTGTCGTGGCCCAGGTCATGGCGTTGTTGGCAGCCATGGCGCCGGCCGATGACGTGGTCGGCGGCAACGGGCGGCGGTGGTAGATGGGGCCCGACACGGTGCTGCCGGCGCCCTCTCCAAACCCGACGAGGCTGGCAGTGCCGTCGTCACTCATGCGGTCGAATTCATAGCCATAACCGCCGGCCGAGCGGCTGGCCGTATCGAGGTTGTCATCGTCCAGCATCATCATAGTGTCGCCGACAGCACCGTGGCCTGTGCTGCCGCTGTAGTGGTAGTTGGTGCCCATGCTACGGATGTCGTCGTCGTCCATATCGTCGTCCTCGGTCATGGTCGAACCGTCGACGGTGTCGCCGTCGCCGAGCGTGCGGCCGCTGACGCTGTTCGTCGCGCTGGCGGTGCCCACCGTGCTCATTTTGGTGATGGCGACAGGCTGGCCCTGGGCATCAAAAAAGGCGGGTGTCAGAGGACCTGGGACAGCCATGCCGCTCGACATAAAAGCGCCACCACCGCCACCAGCGCCCGAAGAAGTAGGTGTTGTTTGAGTGGAGGAAACCCCACTGCTGAAGCGGTTACCAGCGCCTCCACCGCCGCCGCTTGTAACGCTGCCTCGATTGGGCGCATAGGTGGGTCGCAGGGTGGTCATGCCAGAGAGGCCGGCGAGGCGGGAGATGCGGTCGGCGCGCTCGGCCTCGAGGCTGTTGGTCGATGCATTGTGTTGGTGGCCGACGCGCTGGCCGCTGCCGGTGCTGCTGGTGCTGCCGGTTACGGCGCCTCCGCTGAGGAGAAGTGGAGGGATATGGCCGCCGCGGTGGCCGTCCTTGATTGCTGTCGTTGACACGGCGGAGAGAGAAGTCGTGGTGCTTGTTGGGGTGCCTCTGGAAACACAGTTAGCATTCTGTTGCGAGCCCTCCGATCTCGCATCGATATAACGTACGGAGTCTCCGATGGCGTATCTGGATTCGAAGGTGGCTGTGGGAGATTGATAAAGGTCGGCTGCGTGACCTGGAGAGGCTGAGAGGCTGACATTATCGATTGTGGTTGCTTGTGGATGAAATGTAGGAAATGTTGGATCTTGGGGTCGTTCTGCTCGCGACTTGACGAGCTGCTACTAGCCCTGCAATCAGCCGAGCCAGGACGTTGCAAAAGACAAATGAGTCTCTAAGAAGATGAGCACGGCAAAGCACGCTGCCGTTTGCCTTGTCTGTTGTCGTTTGCCGTTGGTCGTTCGATGCCAGTTTGCCTTTGGGTGCTATTCGGAAGAGTTACCAAAAACGTCTTCAGTGCATGCGTGGAATCTCTGTCGCGCCGCCCGTGCGAACACAGAACGTACTCGGTGTGATGGTGAACGCGCTGGATTGCGAGCAGCTGTGGGTTTTCGTTGTGTGTTTGATGAAGCCTCTCGGAATCCTCGACAATTGAATAGAGTGATTGTTGACGGATGCGTGATTGAAAAGAAAGGGAGGGGGGCGTCTTGGCCAACCTTGTCTCGAGCGATAGCTCTTTCCTTTGATCCTTTGCGAAGGAAGCCTTTGCAGTTGCTCTTTCTCCCTAAATCGAAAGTGGCGTGCCTGCTGCTTTGGGCCTGGTCTGGACTCGCCGGCGAAAGGTCAGTGGAGGGGAAGGAGCACATGGGCAATGAAAGAAGGAACACGAAAGGGCATCCAACCAGGAAGGCATGACGTAGAAAGTCCGCTACAGCAGCTTCGGGTCTAGCTCACAGCTGATCAGCCTATCCCGGCCGACCCTGGACCCCCACTAGAGCCCGTGCCAGCGTCCGGAAATGCGCTTAGGAAGGGCCTACAGTAAGACCTGCAGGATGTAAATGCAGTGTTTCCCTAGGATTAAGGGGAATACTTGGGGCTTTATCGCATGTCGTTTTCAAGATTGTCTTCTTGCCCAGCAAGACGAGGCATTATTTAGGATCGCTGGTTTCTTTCATTCGTGTCGTGTTTCTTTCGCTATCCTGCGCGTTGTGCGGCGAAATAATATACAAGCTAAGAGCTACAAAGTCAATGCAAACGCTGAAGGCATTGCTTTTATATCCAACAAGGCACATGGAGCTTTCGTGCCAGTCTTCATTACATGTCGTCAGTCCCCTCCTTTCACCCTTGTTTTCCTTGCACTTATCGACCACTGTTCGTCCTCCGTGACGATGACGAGAAAAAGGGCGTGGGCTGAAATGACGTGTGCCCGGCCTTACCCATGGGCAGCTGATGCTCGACAAGCGGCACCGTATCGCCCGACCCGCCGTGGCCGCTGCCGTCGTCCTGCACGGGCGGCGCCACCTTGATCTCGCCGCGTGCAATCTCGACCACCGAGATGAGAGGCAACAGAAGCATCAGCAGCGACAGCAGCTGACCAAAGCTCCACTGGGTCTCGCCGACGTCGGACAGCGATACGGACGGATGGCCAAAGGCCTGCGACAGCAGCACGATGCGAACGGCGACGCCAATGGCGACGGCGGCCATGAGGGCGAGACCCACTAGCTGCACGATACGGTAGAAGCGCTGCGCGCGGCTGTGGAGATACCACGTGGACAGGATGAAGACGACGCAGTTGCCGGCAACCACGGCCACGGTGGCTATAAACTGGAACGCACCGGCACTGCCCGACCACGCGGCCGTCGTGTCGCTCTTGCCGCCCTTGCCGTCTCCTGTGGCAATGGTCGTATTCTTGGGGACGCCCGACTCCAGCGCACACACCATTGGCAGCGTCTGCGGCAGACCGGCGGCGAGCTCGCGCAGCACAAATATGCCGTAGATGCAGCTGAGGGCGAGGTTGACGAACATGAGGGCCTGGCGGAGCCACCGTAGGACCCAGTCGCGGCGGAAGTCGTGGACGAGGGCGAGCAGGGCGGCGTTGTGGACGGCCGTCGATAGCAGGCCCAGCATCCAGATCAAAAAGAAGTGGTAGGGCACGAGCGAGCTGATCTGAGAAAGACCGAGGCTCTGGATGCCAATGCCCGTCACAATCTGCTGATCCGAGTAGCTGTTCAGCAGCTTGCGGCCGATGATGGCAAATGACGAGGTGGACGCGGACGACGAGCCGCTGGCTTTGCGCTGCCGGGCGGCACGGCCCCAGGTGTCTGAGAAAATGAGAACGGCACTGATGCTCAAAGCAACGGCGGCTGTGATAATGAAGGAAAGGAGCACCTAACATATTAGCAGAGGCGTTATGGATAAGAAAACGAAAAAAAAAAAGAAGAAGTCGACGATTTCACGCGAAGCGAGGGGCGAACCGTACTCCAGCACCAGCAATGCCTGAATTACTGGGCGTGCTCGTCGGCACAACCGAGCAGTCGGCCGCCATCGTCGCGTAAGGCTAAAAATATTTTCGAGAGGTAGAAGACGATGTCGTCTCGAGATGTTGGGATTTGTGCGAGTCGTCCAGATGCTGCGACGTGGCAAAGATTAGGAAAGAGAGAGAGCTTGAAGAACGAGGAAGGAGGACGTCACGAGAAGTCGACCAGGTCTTCCAGTCTGGAAGAGAGGAAGGTGCCCAATTTGGTAGGGACGTCTCACCGGAGCTGCGCCTGCCTGCTTATTATTCGTCCTATTTTGGCTGCGTCTGACTGTGCCAAAACAAAAATGACGGAGGCAAGTGCAAGCAAGGCTCGACTGGGCAGGCACGACGGGTCGAAGCGCGACAAATGGCCAAAATCAAGGCTAAAGTGATCGACACATAGGCCCAAAATGGCAATAACGGTCAAGTAAAGGGAGGGAAGGAGGAACCAAGGAGGCGAAAGTGAAATGAATTCGACGTCAATCTTCAAGAAGATCAGCGCCTTGCCCTTCCTCCCACTTTAAAAAGACTTGGGCCTCACTATGCGTGACAATGTCTGTTTGTGTTCGTCGTAATACGAAGCAAGTCTCGTATTAACACCGGTTAAGCGCCTGTCTCCGTTTTGCCAAGGGACGTTGTCTCAGGGTTCTCAGCCCTTCGTTCCTGCCCGTTCCTGACTGGCTCCGACGCGCCCAACATGAGACACCGAAACAAGCAATGACGACAGACGGAGCCCGAATGCAGGGTTCCGCCACGACGGAAGGCGCGAACAGTCGGTAGATAAAAGAAAAGAAAAGAAAAAATATAGAGAAGAAAAGAAAAAGAACAAAACATCGACCAGCGACGCGCGCCAGGCGACCTTGTTCGCAGAAGACAATCTAAATTCCGACAAGCGCTGGCGTCTAAGATGCACGGAGAACGCGTTACAACGTAGATGTATTTCGTAGAATGATGCGTTTTACACTTGGACTAGTCTCATACTAAAACGAGAAAGATAAAACGACCACCAATAAGTCCAAAATGTATAATATTAAGATAAAAAATACAGAAAATTCGCCTGTGATACAGCAGGGAGCACATTGATGTATAGACGTCATGCAACACCACGCTCTTCATTACTCTTGCCGCACCCGCTTGGAAGACCGTGGCAACAGAGACAGCGCGGCACGGGCGGCGCGCGATGTGAGGCTTCCACCGCCGTTGGATCGGGTCTGGCCGTTGTCGCTGACGTCTTCAATGTCGTCGACAATGCCGGGACCGGCGCCCTCTTCCTCGCCGTCACTGCCAGGGTCGGAGATCCACTGGGCCGACGTCAGTGAGCGCTTCTTTGTGCGCCGAGCCTCGCCGGGCCGTAGTGGTGTGAGTTTGGAGGCGGCCGATGTTGTGCCATCTGCCGGGAGAAAGCGGCTGGCCTGGGCGGTGCCATTGGTTTCGGGAGCGTCGCTGCGCCTCTGTTTCAGAGCGTTGAGCGGCCGACTGCGCGCTGTCGGCTTGTGGCGTGCCAGACCCGGTGACAGGGACAATGTCAGCGGCATCTCTCCGTCGTTTCCGTCGTTGTCCCCTTCCTGTTCTTCTTCGTCTCCGTTCCCGGCGTCCGCCCCCGTCAGCTTCTCGCCCATGCTAAGGTCGACGCTTGCTGCGCGGGCACGCTGACCAGTATGTTCGCCGTCGTCCTCGTTGTAGACTTCTTCAATATCCTCTGGTTGTGTGTTTGGCTGCGAGTTGGACGGTGTGCTTGCACCCTCAATGTCTGCGTAGATGTCGGTGAGCTTCTCGGCCTTTTTGGCTCTGGCTACAGCTGCGTTGGCGAGCCTGGTGCCTCGTCGCCGACCTCCTGTCCCATTCGTCTGCTCGGCCGGAACGTCCTCTGCCTCCGACTCAGATACGTGCCTCTCGGCGTTGCCGTTCGCCTTGACCGCTCGTCCCTTCCGTGTGCGTGAGCGTGGTTGTACCAGAGCCTCGGCTGCCTCTCCCGTGGACGATTGTGACCCAGCGGGGGCGGCATAGGTGCCATTTGTAGTCTTGGACTTACCGCCTTTGGCAGCGGCCATGGCGCGTACAACCGCGCCCGAAGAAGGAATCGCGGACGAGTCACTGCCCTCGTCTGCTTCGGCAGCGCCATCTGCCGCCGCCTCTTCACCCTCTGCACCGGCATTGGTTTCGACTTCGTTGTTTTCATCATCGTCGTCGTAGTTCATATCCCAGGCCTGGCCGACTGCTGCGTTCGCATCATACTCCTTGATCAGAGCCTCGCAGATCTGGCGCACAGACTTGCGATGGTAGTTCGGGATGGACCGCTTCAGCCGGCTCCACACCAGCTCACGAGCTGCTCGGTTGTATTTTTTCCGGTAGGGCGCGTCGACGATGCGCGTCCAAGGGATCTTGTCTTCGCGCCCAACATTGGACTCGCGGATTGAGAGTACCAGCCGGTGCTTGTCCTCGGTTGACATGGAACGCACCTGTTTCCGTGTGCGGTCATTGATGGGGCGCTCTGTTTCGGGTACTGTGAGGCCATCCTCGTCGGGCGTGATGCCGAGCAGCGGCAGGCTGGTTTTCGCAGGTGTATCCTTGGGTGTGCCTTCGGGTGTGCCATTGGGTGTGCCTTTCCCTGGCGCTGAACCGAAGTGGCCGTGCATCTTTTGGGCCTTGATCTGGCTGTTGGACAGCTCGACCGGGTCAGGTGGGCCCACAAACTCTCCATCCTCGTTGAAGTGGTAGGCTTCGTGGATCTGCCGCCACTTGATGCGACACTGCCGAGCCGTCCGCGTATGACCCATGCGCTCGCTCACCACGTGCCAGGGAATATCGCGCACAGCCGATGGCTGCAGCGTTGACGTGTCTTGGTTGCGTGAGCTCTGCACTTCACGTAGGATCTGGCCGACGATCTGGCCCAGCCACTTCTCCTCCTCGAACCGCCAGTAGGACAGGAGCACATTGTCGCCGCACGCCACGCGTTCGTCCCAGCGCTTCCGCACATCTTCGCTCGACCGGTCCATGGCGGCGCCAATCACCGACCATTTGTTGCCATGCTTGGCCACGAGCCCCGCGAGCTCAGCGTCTTGGTCGTCTGTCCAGTGATAGCGTTGCTTGAAGTTGTGGAAGATACGACGACACCGCAGAATGACCTGCAACCGCTTTTTATTTGGGAAGTCGAAGGCCATAGAATCCCAAAGTGCGGAGTGTTTCTGGGCATTGTCGTGGACCAGCTCGTTAAAGTCTGCCTGTGAAATTTGGTTCTCCTCCATGTACTTGGCCGCAGCGTCTTTCAGCAATTCCACCTCGTGTGGCTCAAAGTTGCCCTGGGGCCCCTTCTTCGACGAGCTTCCACCTCCAGCAGATGCAGCAACAGAGACCCGCGAGGCAGGTGTCCGTTCGGCGGCCCGCTTCTTTGCGCTGCGTGGGACGGGTGTCTCTGGATTCGCTTCGCCAGCGCCTTCCGCCACAACCGCAGCGGCCCGTTTCCGTTTCCGTGGGGACGTTGTAGCTGGCCGTTCGTCTGGTGTTGCTGGTACGTTTTGACGTCCTGGAACCTCGGCAGACTCAGCTGCCGGTTCTCCGCTGTTCAGGGCGTCGCCCAAGGCCGAGGATACAGTTTCTTCCGTCGCCACAGTCTGGTCAAGGTCTGAGACGTAAGGTGCCTTGGCAACTTGCCGTTTGGATCGTTGACGTACAGCACGATTCTGTGTTCGCACTGAATGAGACGCAATCGGTGGTGCTTCGTCGCTTGGCTGTTCTGCTGCTGGCCCCTCGTCTCCGGCCTCATCAGATTCAGCGTCGCCCGCGGCGTCCCGGCGCGAGCCTTGTGGGAGAACACTCGGGATGTCCTCAATTTCGTCATCCGAGCTCTCGACCTCGTCGCTGGCGGCCGCTCCAGAGGCCGTAACGGCCGGATCGTCTGCATCGTCCTCCGCCCCATCCGCGTCATCCTCTGGATTGCTGGTCTCCTCAGCCGCGACAACCTTGCTGGTTGGGACGTCGGCGCCCTCGCTCTCGGCGTCGTTAGACTCGGAGTCGGAGTCAGACTCTGAGTCGGAGTCGCTGCCAGACGAGCTGCTGTCGCTGTCGTCGTCCGAATCGTTGGAGTCGCCGGTGTCTAGTTTTGCGGGGGCGCCCGTAGCCTTAGCCTTCTTTCTTGAGATTGATGGCTTCTCCGAGGCGCTCTTATCGCCGTCTTCGTCGTCGCTATCACTGTCATCGTCGCTGGCAGACTCCTCTTCGCTCGAGCTGTCGCTGTCGCTGTCCCCGTCCGACGAGCTAGAAGAAGAGCTGGGTTTGCTTGCACTGGCCTTGCTGGCGTTCACTGCTGGCTTTGGCGGGGCGCTCTTGAACGTCATTCTCTGCACAGGTGGTGCATCGTCGTCCGAATCGTCGTCGTCCGAGTCATCGTTCTTATCGTTACTCGCGACTCGGCGACGGGACCCGCCATATCCCTGAGAGAACGCTGCTTCGTCCTCGTCGAGCTCGGTCTTGGTATTGGAGGGAGACAAAATGACGGACTCAGAGTCGGAGTCGGAGGACGCGGTGGCCGTGCGTCGTGTCGGCTTGGCCATGGGCGCTGTTGTGCTGTTGTGTTGGTGATGGTTGTTGATGGCCGTCGGCGAATTGTTGGCGCTAAGTGGTCTTGCCTCTGTAGGAGCAGCTCGACGAGGCTGCAGTTTTGGATGGCAGGCGCGTTGCGCTTCGGCCTGTCGGATAGTGTCGGTCTTGTCGGTTTTGCTGATCGGGTCGGTCGCGGTTTCTCGTCTTGTCGCGCGTATCCAAAATACTTTCGATTGCGCCCCATAAACGGAAGGCGCGACTGCACAGGGTATATTGCGTCCTCCCCCAGCCGGTCCTGCCTCTTAAAACATGCGCAAATGAAGACTTTGCCACGTCAATGAATTGCGCAGACTGTCGCGTCCTCTGCTGGCCGTGTGGCGTTCCGGGACCGCCGCTGCGTTGTTCTTTCGTGCGACGTGGTCTGAGGAGGCTGGGACTGTGAACGAACGTTTGGCGACCGAATAAAATTTAATGGAGAAAAAACATGAAAAACATAACAGACTAAAAGAGCCATTGAGAGAAAGTGGGGCGAGCTTGCGTGACAGAGGGGCCAATCTGCAAGCCAGCAAGAGGTCCCACTTTTGTTGGACGTCACTTCTCACTTACACCAAAGACAAAGACAGCACCTCCGCATAGTAAAACCAATTTACCGTCAATTTTGGGAGCAATGCATGAGCATTGAGAAGCATAAGAAGGAAGTGAATTGCAGTGTGCAGTGTTTCTGAGATGCAAACGGATTTCTCGATATGTGACTTCTTTATATCTGCGGGGTCCTATTCCTTCACCCTGCGCTTTCACTTGGAATTCCCTTTACCTAAAGTTTCCATGAAATCGTCTCCGCCCGCCATTTCTTCACCGCAACTGCGTCCGTCTTTGGCATAATGAAAACCCTCTACCGATGTCCCCACCGCATCATCTCATGCCGTCTTCCCTGTCTCCTCGTCCAACCTCTCAATATTGTCGGCTTCTTCTCCATCCTCGATCTTCTTCAAAAGCTCTATTCGTCGATCTTCTCACCATCTTTATCAACGTCTTCGTTAGTAAGCAGTTTGGGCCCCTCTCCCAGCTTGCAATCAATATTACCAACGCTGCCAACGCTGTCAACGCTGCCAACGATGCCCGTTACAGCACTTGCAGCAAGCGTCGTCTCCGCAGCTTCCAGCCTCTGCATGAGACTCCGGTCCCGTGCGTGGCGGCCTCCATGGGCCACGTTGGATTCAGGCGAAGAAGCAATCGGCTCGCCAGGGGAGTTGTGCATTTGATTTCCCAGTGGCGTTTCAGGCCGGCATCCCTCCCTGAAGTATTCTTCAAAAAAATCCGAGCTTTCCTGATCATCATCAGACAACAGCCCCTCCTCTTCACCGCTGTTATTCACCTCAGTGGCATGACTGGTCGTCCTTGATGGCGGTAGAGGCGGTAACGGGGACATTGGTGGTGGCGAAGCGGGCCCCAGTTGACGACAGATGGAGAGCTGCGTACCGGAGCTGGTCGGCCTCTCCGGGTTGCCAGTCACAAACAGTGGTAGGGGCGGCTCCGACGGACGCCGCTGGGGCGGGCGGATGGAAAGCAGGTCCAACAATTCTTCCTGGCTGAGCTTCTTCTCTTTGCGCGAAGGCACTGTCAGGTGGCTCACTTGTCCATTTCCCGAGACGGCGATATCCTGCGGCTGCGACTGCGGCTCTGGCTCCGACACGAGCTCGGCGGTCTTGTCTTGCACAATGCTATCATCCGAATCCTCGTCTACGCTGGTAAACGAGTTGCTGCTGTCACCTCGCTCCTTCAAAGGTGGCGCAGGCGGTGCTATTTTCTCTGCCATGTCACGCAGATCATATGTCGACTTGCGCGTGAGAAGAATGCGGCCAGTACCCTTCTTCAGCGTCGACCACGCTTTGGATAAGGTCGACGGAGGCGGTGGCGACTTGTCCGGCAAGACAACTTCCTTTTCAGCGCCGGCCGCTGTGCTCATGGATGACCCAGACGGTTTCTGCTTTTTGCTGGTCTTCTTCTGTCGTTCGTGGCGCACTCCGAGCACGATGTCGTTGAGCATGTTTCGCTCCCGGAGGCCCAGCTCGCGTGCTGCCTCCCGTTCCGTCTCGCGCCGCCGCTTCTCGTTGCGGCTGCGCATCTCCTGGTCGGCACGCTCGCGGAACCAGGCATCTCGTTTCTCACGGTTCTCCTTCGACTCTTCCGGCATCAGCATAAAGCTTCCTTCCATCTCGTTGGGTACGCGTGGAAGCGCGAAGTCGGCCATAGTAGCACAGGGGCCGGAACTGCTGTTGCTTCGAGTTCGCCCGCGGCCTGAGCTGTTGTCCTTACTCCTATTATCAGACGCCGTCTGGGGCCGGGGTTCTGGCTGGCTGACCGAGGATGCCTCTCTGTTGCGAAATCCCATGCGAAAACTGCGACCTCCTGTAACATGTTCAGCAGCGACATTGAAGCCATTGAAGTCATTGTTAGGCTGTGTAACAGACCGGACATGACCACGCCGAGAGGCACGACGCGGCGTGGAAAACAGTTTCTGCACGCCGCCTCCCAGACTGTCGCCGATCTTGCTCAAGGAGTTGCTGGCACTGAACGAGCTCCCCTTGCTCGCACAGCTGTTCTGGGTGCTACTTGGAGTGACAGGGCCCAAGGGCTCGCAAACCTCTATCAATCCAGCTTCCTTTCCTTTGTTATTCTGGATCAAATTGCCGAAATCGTTCTGGTTCTCTACTCTAGGGAGAACGGGATTGTTGTCTGTTTTCGTCAATGAGGGATGGTTGGTAATGTCCTCTCCCAAAAAAGGAGCGACGTCTTCAAGAAGCTTCAGCCTCTGCTGTCTCTGCTTGTTGCTTTCCATCTGCTTCTGGGCTGCCAGGAGCAACGACTGGCGTTGGAAGAGTTTGACATTGAGATCCAAGTTCTTACTGGACTCAGACCGGGCCATTTCGAATGTCAGTTTACCCACCTGCGGTGACACCATAGTTGTTTTGCTTTCATGCAGAGCTGCGTTGGTAGGCTGGTCCATTCTGTGTTTGGATTTGGAGTCGTCCTTTGCATCGACGATGACTGAATCGGGCCCTCTCGGTTGCATACTTCGTTTCCGGAGAAGTGTCCGCGGTCGTTTCTGCACAACAATTGACTCGGTAGCCGGTGGTAGTTTGGGTTGGACAGTGTCTTCGTCGTTGGCGTTGGGAGCCGACTAAGCTCCGACGGCCACTTGATTCAGCCCACTCATGCCGTGAAGAAGAATGCTGTCCAGGTCTCCGATGGAGCTCGGTGCGCCTGAAGCCATCGTCCTCACAGAGACACTGCTCTCGCTAGAAACTGTCCGCATGAGCGATGGTGTCCGTCCATGTCCCGAAATCATCTTATGGACGGCTTCGAGACCAGACCGGGGAGAGAAAATAGATTGGCGGCTAGGAACCCCGCCGTCCATTTCCTCGAACCATTCGGGAGAAGGTGAGGCAAGAGAACACTGCCGCCCTTCTTTACCTGCTTTGATTTTCTCCAAGAGGTAGTCACGGGTGTATTGCCATGGGTCGGAGGGTCGACGAGCTGAGCCGGATGGGCCGTTTCCGGCAACAGCGTCGCTGGCTTTGCCGTCGTGCCTGGTTGTAGAGAGCCGGTCCGGTGCATGTTCGAACGTAATCTCCGACAAGTGATCGGCCTCCAAGTCCTCTGACGCCGTCTGTTCATCCGAAAAGCGCACGGATTTCGATGGCCGGCGCTGTGAACACGGGCGCTTATCCTCAGTTGTCAAGGCGTTTGGAACAGCCGGAACACCATTGGCATTCTGCTCCTGTCCCCTGAATTTTGCAAACAGGCACTCGGTGGATTTCCAGCCCGACTTGATCAGATGCATGGTGCGCTCCGACGGTGTGGGTGTCGCGGGCACGGTTGGCCGCTCCCGCAAAGTCACTGCCGATTTAGCGACTTTGAGCACGGGAAGCTGAGGGAACTCGGTCAATCCATGAGGCTCGTCATTTTGTTGCAAGGCATGATCCATTAGGTCTTCCATCGACGATTCTTGCGGACTGAGGTCGACCACCTTGTCCTTTGCTTTCCGTCCAGTAGCTGTGGCAAACACATCGTCGTCTTCATTAACGGCTGTCGGCCCAGGCTGCGCAAGACCCTCTGGCACAATAGACGGCGAGTTGGAATCTGAGCCGAAGGAACAAGATGCGCGCTGTAGTTCGTCTGCTAGGTTGAGCTGCACTCTCAAGTTGGCTAGGACGAGCGGCGATGCAATGGAACTGTCAAAGGACGCTTGGTGGCTCCGAAGGCTGGCAGCTGGAAGGGCGAGCCCCATCCGAAGCAACTCGTGTTCATCGAGTCCACTCAAGTCTCTTGCCAGCGGGTGCATGACGAGCTCGGAACCAGACCCGTACGAAGACGCGTAGGTCGAAGTGGTCTGTCCGGACATAGAAGAAAAGGAGTTCTTAAGAATGGACTTTGTAGGCCCATGTTGAGAGCTGGCCGTGGAATCAGGACGGTCGTCTGGACCACGCACTGTGGCAATGGGCATACCTGAATCTGCCCCAAGCAAAGGCTCACCGTCAACAGGGTAGTCGGTCGTGGTATCTAAGCCGACCTCCGGTGTGCCATGGAGCCCCTCGTACGTCTTTTTCACAGACTCGACCCGGGCAAAATATTCGATGAGCGCAGGGTAGACCTCAGTCCTATAGCCGTCGATGCCGATCTGAGCGAGGAGATTCTTTTGCAGGATGGCCGCTTCT
The DNA here is from genome assembly GCF_000820605.1 of Sporothrix brasiliensis 5110. Classification (NCBI taxonomy): domain Eukaryota; kingdom Fungi; phylum Ascomycota; class Sordariomycetes; order Ophiostomatales; family Ophiostomataceae; genus Sporothrix; species Sporothrix brasiliensis. The sequence continues at coordinate 2,750,811 of NW_024467134.1, forward strand.
ATTCCACCATCGTCACCTTCAAATTGGACATCCGAATCCATGAGAGCAAGGTAGACCGTCTCGCGCAAGGCGCGGACCTCCTGGACGTCGACGCATGGAACTGGGTACGTCGCGAGGTATGGAGGGAAGAGCGCATTCAGAAGCTGAAGCACAAACTGGATGTTGGTGTTCTCGTTGAGATGGTGGCAAATGGTCTGCGCACATAGTTGAGTCAGTTATAATATCCACTGGCACCTGTAATCACTTTGACAAGTTGTAAACGTACGCAAATTCGCGTCCCGAGAAAAATCGTGCGGAAGAGATATTCCGCCTGCGTGTTCTGGGCAATGAGGAGCTCAACAATGTCGAGCGATGGATCCATGCGGCGGCGGGCGATGGCAAGCTGGCCCGGGCTACAAATGCCGAGCTTTGTAGCAATGCTTTCGAGGTCTTGGCGCCGGCGATACTCAAGGCCAGTGATGGCGTCGATGCCGTTGACGAGGTCATGCTTGTCCCAAGCAACTTCCTCCTCGTCGACGAAGAAGACGGTGGTCAGCAAACGGAACGTTTCGCCCCGGATACTTTCCCGTTTGGGAACTTTGAGGTCGTACATGCTGCTGATGCTGCCTGCGAGCACGCTGAGATGCGAAGAGGGTTTCTTGAGCGCTTTGATGGCGGTGACAACCGTGCTCACGACGGACATGTTGCGGTCAAAAGCGGCTAGGCGGCTCTTGAGCGCATCTTCTCGGATCTCCCTGGCGTCAGACAGGAGAGGAGCGTCGCTGGTTTCGTTGTTATTGAGGTCCTCGCGACTCAAAAGCTCCGCGACAAGTTTCTTGGTCTCGACGTTGTTCGTCCACGCCTCGAGAAGGAGTGACGCTGGCGATGGTAATCGGGCTGGCGAGCAACATACGAGTTAATGAGTTAGTTTGTGCATCCTATGCTTTGTCAGACCGCTTGCAGATTGGCTGCGAATACAGAACGTACCCGGACTAGGCCCAAATAAAGAAGACATTTTATCGACCAGCCATCCTAGAGCGATCCAGACGGGTTCTCAGTTGCTGTGTCCTAAGTAGCACTGATTGAAAGCACCAAAACGAAGTAGATATATGTGGAGAGAAGTAAAGTCAAATCAAACAGGCGGTGAGATCTGTAGAGATGTGAAATTGTGGTGTGTAGATGGAAGAAATATTGCGGTGATGAGGATGTTGGCATTTGGATAGTATTTCGAATGGAAGGAGATGCTCGGGGCAACGGTAGATGAGGGGCGATGAGGGGCAGCTTAAAAGAAAAGGAAGGTACGACCGAGCATCGAAAAGCAAAATTACCAAGTATGGAAAGAGCGATCTGGGCCCGCGAACCGACTTTTGATGCTCAATGTAGGCAAGAACATCGTCGGACATGGAAGGAGCGGCTCCGTGTAAGTGCTTTCTAGCGGTGCAGGTGCCAGCAGCTGGCAGCTGGCAGCTTGTCGTCCCTGCCAAGCTGTGGACTTAAGTCGGGCGCCAAAGTCAAGCACCAATTGAGAAGTACGTCACGTGTGGGGAACTGTATTGTGGACGTCTTTGGTTTGCTCCACCAAGCCGTAGCTGCGCCCGCCAGTTGCAGCTGCCAGCTTTGGCAATCCAGCTTCTTTCCTGTTTAAGGCGCCTTGGCGCTCGTCAGCTATTGTGTGTAGGACAAGGAACCGCTTCCAAAATCTGAGGCAACCACGGCATTATTCCAGTTGCTAATTTCAGAAGCTCTTGGCTCAGCTTATCCCTTTTCCATCCTCGCCCGAGCATTCGATCTGTTGTACGGAGTAATTGCATTGTACTTTTGTTCTTTTTGTTCTGTATCATTATTCTGCATCCTTCGATCCTACGCATCCTTTCTTTGGGCTTCACCCGCCCCGTTAAGAGCATGGCATCGTTGTAGCGGAACATCACAACAACCGACAACAACGACGAAAAGCACGAGAAGCACAGCCTGTGGTCTTGACCATGCGGGCGCTGCGCCTCCACGCGTGGCCGTCGCAGGCGCGGACAGCGGTGGGCGCCCGATGCGGCTCGGTTCAGGCTCCAGGGTATACGCCACGACAGGGCGCAGCGTTTGGGATTGGCACAATGGATCACGGCCGCCAGACACTATGCACGGCTCACGGGACCATTCCGGACGTATACAGACTACGCGCCGAGCGCAATCGGTCACGGATACGGCGGTGCTACTCCTCGTCCGCACCCACGCCGCCGCCATCAGAGGCAAATGACAGCAGGGCCGGCAGCAATAGCAAGAGCCAGCAGAGCAGACATGGTGACAGCGCCGGTTCCGGTTCCTGCTCCGGCTCGCTGGGCGCCAAAATGCTCGAGTCGGCGGCAACATCGCTGGCGTCCATTCTGATGCTCGCGCTGGGCTTTGGCGCGGCGGGCTACGGGTACCACCGGTACTACAAGCACCTCGTGCTCCGCAAGATGGTCCTGGCGTTTGAGCCGGGCGACCCCGTGCTGGAGCTGGCGTCCATGGGCCGCGGCGTGCCGCAGCACCTGGCGGGCGCTGCGGCGGGCATGATGCACGCGGCCGACGAGAGTCACGACCTTGCGCTGGAAGAGGGCGAGGGCGAGGGTGCGGGTGAGGGTGGGGACGGCGACGACGGTCGCGGCAACTACTGGATCGAGCGGCCGGAGCAAAAAAAGGTCAACGACATTGTGAGCGGGCGCGAGATTGGGCACTACCACCTGTTTATTGGCGAAAAGGGCACGGGCAAGAGCAGCATGCAGCTGGAGGCGATGGCGCAAATCGACGGCGAGGGCGTGTCCATGTTCGACGCGCACGCCGACCTCGAGATCTTCCGGATCCGCCTGGGCAAGGCGCTGAACTACGAGTTCAACGAGGACTACATTGGCGGGTATTTCAGCGAGCGGGGGCCCCGCGAGAGCACGGCGCTGCTGGACATTGAGCGGGCGCTCAACAAACTCGAGAAGGTGGCGCTGCGGCGGCGCAACCGCACGCAGGCCGGCAAGGCACGCCGTCCGCTGGTCGTGATTGTCAACCAGATGCACCTGATTCGCGACGACGACGACGGGCGCGACCTCATCGAGCTGCTCCAACAGCGCGCCGAGCAGTGGGCGGCCGCCGGCCTTGTGACGATGGTGTTCAACAGCGACGACTACTGGGTGTACGAGCGGCTCAAGCAGCTGGCGGCGCGCATGGAGGTGCACAGCATCCAAGACCTCGCGCGGCACCCGGCCATGGTGACGCTGCAGCGGTTCCGGTGGCGGTACTTTGGCGAGCGCGTCAGCAACGCGACGGCGTCCGAGATATACGACCACGTTGGCGGGCGGCTGACGTTTCTGAACCGCGTGGCGCGCAGCTCGGACATGCTGGCAACGTGCCGGCGGATCATCGACGCAGAGAAGACGTGGTTCCTCAACCAGTGCTGGGTGCTGGGCGGCGACATGGACGACGATGTCATGGACCAGCAAAAGTGGGCCGCAGCGGCCATGGTCCTGGCTCAGGCGCTTGTCGACAAAGAGGCAGAGGAGGCGGCCGAGGCGACAGGCAAACCCAATGCCGGCGGTGACGAGGAGGAAGACCCAACCGCAGGTACGGCCGTTGCAGCCGCTGTGGCTGCGTCCGGGGCACCTGGAGCTTCTGGTGCTTCTGGTGCTCCCGGTGCTTCGGGCGTGACGGCGGTGCTCGCCACACACAACAGCAATACCAACGACAGCACGACGACGGACGCGCCGGTGGAGCGCAGGCAGCTGCCGTCGTTTGCGCTGCACGAGGCACAGCAGATTATGACGCGGGCCGACTTTGTGCGGGAGATGGACCGGCGCAACCTGTTTACGATTGCGAGCAACGCGCAGGTCCGGGCGTCCTCGGTGCCGATGCAAGAGGCGCTGCGGCAGATCTGCGGGGCGCCCGGGTTCCGGCAGCACCTGGATGCGACGGTGCAGCGGATCGCCGACATTGAGAGTCTCGGCCGCACGCGCGAGCTTGTGGCCAAGGATCTGGTGCTGGGCGGCCGATACGAGCTGTCGACGCCGGGCGCAGCTGGTGCCGGTTTGCTGTCGTCGGGCAAAGGCGCCTCCAAAAAGACGGAGGTCCGGTTCCGTGGCTGGAGTCCGCACGAGCGGCCGCCGCGCGATCAGCCGGAGCCAGGCACCGATGACGACACGTGATGTGAACGATCACTGTTCTTTCTTTCTTTTTTTTTTTTGGATTTCTTCTTTGCCTATTATCTCTACATGTCGTTATCAGATCTAAAAATACCCAGTGATACTTTTCATTTGTCTTGGCTTGGGCAAGAGACTTTAGGAATCGGAAAAGGTGGTGGTCGGCGCGAGCTGAATGCATGTCTCACATTTATTGGTTTCTGGATGTCTTTTGGGCTTTGGGCAGCCTGGGGCACGGGGGACAGAGCGAAAAAGATGGCGTTTTCGCAGAGTAAGGCCAACGACTGCGACATGCAGGACTTGGTGTGCCTCTTGTTCTTTCTACGTGAACAATTTTGCACTTTCTGTATACATTTTGAATACTTTTGTTTTGATGTGACTGCGATATTTTGCAAGTTGAAAGGCAGGAGACGATGAAAGTGCGAGACACGGCAGGGTATCACAACCCGTCAATGTGCGTGGCCCTTACTCGGAGCTTTTGTTGTCGCCTCTGCAGATAGACATGCTGATCGCGATGGTTCACCAGCCCTCCCTCTGCCGAGCTTTTCAGCTCTCCCTATCCAGCCTCCTTTCGGTTTTGGTTCTTGCCACCCACCCACACGCTTTCTTTTCCGCGTATTCGGCACAGAAATTGGGAGGGAGAGGAGGTAGTGTTTTTTTTTATTTTTATAACAGAAGACAGAAGACAACTATGCCTGGTATGCAACGCTGAATCATCACCGCATGAGACAAGACGACAAAGGAAGGATTGAAATGAAGCAAGGAGAAGCCCCCCAAGGATCGAGATTTGGCTGTCAACCTTTACAGCTTTACAGTTTGACAGTTGGATGTCTGACGGCTTCCAGGTTGCGCCCTCCTTGCCGCCCGACATCTGACAACGGTACATGCTGAGAGACAACAACAGTCGATGTATCGCAAGTATGTCTAGTTCGTCCAGCCGTTTGTGCCTCGCGAACAGGGTAGGTTCCGACTTGTGCGTTCCGTCGTATTCCTCTTTTGGCTGGTTTGCGCTTGGGTCTTTTCATTTTAATTGCTTCTTTCGTCATAGCCTCGTTTCGCTCGCATCTCAGCTCAGATCCCTCGTTCATTTGGCAGCTCATGGCTCTGTCCCAGTCCAAGGGAAAGCCCTGCTAGTCTTCTCGACATCCTGGTCCATGTGCAAGGTAAGAAAAGACTACAAAAAAGGAAAGAAAAGGATCTGCTTCATAAGTGCTTCAGCTGGCCGAACACCTGGCTCGAGGACCTGCGAATCACCAGCTGGAAACAGACAACAGGGGCTCAAGTTTACAAAAACATCTCAAGATTCCAAGAGCCCGTCCCGAAATCACCAAACCCATTGAAGCAAGGGGATGTGGATAAAAAGACAAAGGTGAGAGCAAGAGAAAGCTGTGGAGCGCCAGCAAGAGAGAAGATCGCCCAACCTTGAACAGGGGTTCAGGTGGTGGGTCGGCACGGCGTGTTCCTCCGCAACAAAGACCTCCGAACATGTATTACTCCGTACGACGTACGACATGGACTCCGGCTAATTCCTGCAGGCAGTACGAAGTAAAAGGCCCTCCTTGCGTCGGGGACCAATTTGTCCCTTTTGCTGGAATTTCTTCAAGACTAAACTCCAAAGTCCTGACAGACCAGACCCAAAAGGAACGACAAAACAAGACAAGGTGCATGACAAGAGGTCAAGCTAGCCTAGACGGGAACAGCCCAAAATGGGAGCCAGTAGGGAGATCGTGAGAAGCGAGAGGGAATGGCTTTCCGATATCGCCATCTCATTGGTTGGCAGGCAGAACAAAGGCGAAAATTGTAAATAATACTCAGCAACCGCTTGCGCATCAATTGGGAGAATCAGGTAGACGCAAGGGAGGGAACAATGCTCGAAGATGCGTGAATAACTCGGCAAAGGTTAGGATCTTGAAAAGTAGCTCAAAAGTCTCTTTTCGGATGATCACCAGGTCAGAAGTCCCCGAATACGGACGACCCCGACCCGATGGAAACTAAACAATGGCTCGAATGGTTAGCAATACTCGCTAACAGTCGTTAGTTATTTGCTAACATCAGCTAACACCGACTAGCAACAAGGCTAGGTCACCGCCAGATGGGAACAACAACATCCAAACAAATGGCCCTTCGAAGCGGCTTTCATCAGGCTTGGCGTGCTGGAACTCCAAGAAAACAAGTCCAGGACAACACCATGGAGCAAGTGGCTCCACGGTAGAGATCGCATCCCGTCCACATGGAGGGGTCAGGTGAGGTGCTAGTGTTGGTGCACTGTGCATCCTCTTACACTGTTCACGCTCACATCGCGATGTCTCGCCTCGCTTCGCCCTGTTATTGGCTTCGTTTTCGGGACGTCGATCGTTTTGGCTATTGCAGGTGTCGCTGTCGTCGGTATATTTCGGTCGTCACTCGTCTCTTTTTGTTCAAGGCGTCGTCAAGCGACCAACTCGATTTGTCGGTGAAGAGAGGCGGAATTTGGCGATGGCGATGGCGAGTTGGAAATCAAAGGAAGCGGGTAAACCAAGCGGAAGAGCCAAACTAGACAATGAATATGCCGTAGGGACTGTTGTCACTGGGGTCGATATCGACCGGCTTGGAAGCGGCCCGCTGCTCAGTCAACTAAAAGCCAACAATGGTGTCTCAAAACAACGAAAAAGAAAATAAAAAGTGATGAAAGCCTGCCGGGCTCGAACAACACACATCGCCTCCCGGGTACCTAGTCGACCCGCGATAACCCGTCGGTGTGAGCGCCATGGCGCCAACAGACAACTTGTTGGTGATGGTTGTGGTGACAAACCAAGCAAGTGTGGCCCTTTCTGTTTCCTGACTTTGTGGCTGCCTCACCTGGCATGCTGAGAACATAAAATACAAAAACAGGAAGGATCTGATGCGAGGGCGAGAGCTGAAGACTGAGAAAGACAGAAGAGGCAGGAGAGAATAATAACAGTTGTACCAGCACAAAACAACACAAAGGTACATTCGTTTGCTCTCGCTGCAACCATCACGGAGCTTGAGAAACAGCGAGAGGCAGACACGCGAATGCAGGGGTCGAGGCTGGCAGTAGCAAGGTCCGGCTTGTGTCTCGATCAATGCCCTCCTTTTTTCTCGCCTCCATTTATTGTCCAGACACAAATGCGCAATGCGGTACATCGAACGTCGCAGTTGGTTCTGAAATACAACCGCGCGCGGAGCAACCTTATGATGCAAGGCCGGCAGTCTCGTAAGGTTCCACGCATACAGAGTAACAATACCCCGTCTCGCCCGTTCTGCAAAGTGTGTCGATCGTCGCGGCCCTGGACATTTCCTCCGTGGCTCTTTCGTGTACTCCGATTGTGTCACTCATGTGATTCGGTCTCTGAAAGCCAAAGCCAGGTCGGTTCGTTCGTCACACTGTTCTGTGTTGCCCGACTCCCCGAATTCTTTCCTTTTCCCGTACCTCTCTTTCAGCTTCTCCCTTCTTAGTAGGGTGTAACGCTTCGTGCACCGTACTTGTACACACACCTATGCGCACATGTCCAGAAGCGGGGTGCGGAGCGTTCAAGGCATTTCGACAGGAGTGTCTTTCTGCTATTGCTGTCGTCGGATGGGCAGTTTCGTGTCTGCCAATACGAAAGCACGTCGGTCAAGCTCGGCAAGTCCCAATTATTTGCACCAATGGCTTTGAACGACGGATGTCAAGTTGCACCCTCAGCAGGGGCGAGACCAGAAAGCCAGGATCCAGAAGTCGGACTTCACATCAAAAAGGGAGGAGAAAATGAAGCTTGACCAGATAGAGGCATGCGGCACAAGACCTGGGGATGCAAACAGGCAAGGATGTTTCTTCCCAGCAAAAGCATCCTTGCAAAGAGAGGATGACCGTGCTCGTTTGGCCTCGTTAGGCTTTCCTATTTTCATCACCGGGCGTCAGCAATGAGTTTCGACGCTCCATTAGCTCCATGGCCCGGGCTTTCGTCCTGCGCACTAAAACTTAAGCTGGGGAATCGAGAAGCCAGTAAGAATGCACAGGAAATGAAAAGAAACAGAATAGAAGAAAGAGGAACAGGCTCGGATGTGAAAGAAGCAATCTTCTCCTTTACCAATACCACCGATTGCTTGGGGAGGATGGGACGGACGCGGATCTGGCTGCATGCAACGATAGGAATAAAGCAGAAAATCAAAATAGTCAAGGCTCTTACGTACCCCAAACGAGTCGTCTTCGCGACGTCTTTTCCGTAGTGCGGGGGTCAATCTCGCTTCCAGGTGGCCGGAGGACGAAAACGAATTGTCCTACTACTCCCTACTACTCCGTATGACAGAGATTCGTATGAGGTACTGCCCGCTTTGGTGGTGGCGAGCTGAGACGATACCTCAACATTCGACGCTTTTGAAGACTGGTAAACGTAATATACCGGTAAAACGTTTGATGTTCGGGCAGTACAAGCCCTGCTTTTGAACCTTTGATACCATCATTGAACGTGATTGGTGGGCACTGGTAATGTGCTGAGGGGGGAGGTGTAAGCGAGGAGTGAAGGGCGACGCGAGTTGCATGTCAGTTGCCCCAGAGGGGAACTCGTTTGAAAAGACACCTGACGCTGCCTGCCTTTTATCAGGCCGTTATTGACGTCGTTGGGTTTAGGGTCTCGGTGGTGTTGCACAACATGCACAGCAGAGACAGGCATGTAGGAGAAAGTTCCGTGTTACATATGGTGGAGCACAGGGAAGATTGGTCGGGGAATGGCGTCTTACCACCCCATGTCGACAAGAAAGTGAACCATTCAGCCCAAAATGACGCAGAAATAGAAACAACAGACTCAGGGAGACAAGGGAGGACGGAGAACGGGGTACACATGTCGCATGCTCGTGGGCTTGTGGTTGGATGCTTGCTTGCTTGTCTTCACTGCTCCGTACGTTGTAATGCTTCGCGTTATGCGTCTCGTTCTGTCGTTCTGCTTTGATAGAGAAGCCAATGAAACACGCTCCGTGCATTTGCAATCGTGCTGGCAGCTCAGGAAAAGAACAAATTTAAGCACCATTGGTTCGTGCGCGTGTGCATATGCAAATGCAACGGCAAAATGCACATAGTTCATTTCTTAAAAAGTGGAAGCCCCATGTCCAAAAAAAATTATGCAGAAGAGGTGAGGGGGGGTCAGCATATCCCGAAGTGCCAAGATGGATACGCGGCAGGGCTTCGGTCGTCGTGAGTGAACGAGCGTCGAGAGTCAAGTTCGTGGTCGTGGGACTTGGGAATCGGACACAAAAGCGACAGTGCGGCAGTACCTCCCGCAGAACAGTTGACAGTGGCCCATCCCACGGTGCGCCCTTCGTTCCTTTTTTCGTCTGTGTTGCTTCGTCAGTGCGCAAGATGTCTCTGGTCTGTCAAAGAAGGGGCAAACGTCTGATCTGAAATCAGTGCACAGTATGTCGTGGCTGATAAACTGCCACCTTAACAAGGGTTGTTCATTTTTGCCGGCGTGGGAAGTGGTGGGCACAACCTAGATATGCAGAGTCCTCAGGTAAACCCGACATGGGAAAAGTCGCATTCACGTTTTAGCCAACTGCCTTTGTAAGTTGAGGGCAGTGGGTGGCCGGTTGGCGTTGCAAGGGTCGCTCGCTCAGTTGTGCCAGGGGGGTAGTATTGAAATGGTGGTAACCATCACAACAAAATGATACTCATGCGAGTTCTCCATCTTGACTCAAACAAGTTTCTCAGAAAACACCATGACCACAATTGTCTCCAGGCTAACCTGGGTTGCCTATTCTGGTAAACCGGAAACCTGGCAGGTTCAGGCCGGCCTGATATTTGGGGAGGGTGGTTGGCCGGAGGGATAAAATCGATCAAGACGCACACAAATCGATTCTCGTACTGAAACATCTTTGGTCAGCCATTGAAGCGAACTTCCAAATATAAACAGAAACAGAAGCAGAACAGAAACAGAGGTCAGCTGGAGCATATCGTGAGTATGAAAGTCATACATGTAGTCAATCAGACATCGCGACAAAACTTGGGATATTTTTTGCGCCCAGCAAGTGTGAGCGGTGTAGGGGTACTGGACAAGTTTAAAGAGAAACTGACGGATCGGAGCGGGTACAAAGCTCGCTATTCAACAACCACGTCTTGCGCATTGGATTTTTCTTGCAAACAGAAACCCACTCCTCCTCGCCGGTTGTATCCTAGCCATACTTTGATTCGTACGGCGAAAGGCACTGGGGCATCTAGCCCATGCATCCAAGCACAGGCTGTCCAGTGCGGCTTGTAGACAGTTCGTAGGATTGAACAGGCGATCCTGAAGTAGTGTCGAGCACGGTAAGATACGACGCGAAGACAAAAGGGGAGACCATCATTTATGATGGCAAGTAAAAGGACGAGAAGAAAGGCAACAAAACAACGGAGTAGACGACGTCTCGGAGGGGGTGTGGTGAATGCAGGGAGGGAAAGATGCATAACCGGAGCACCGTAGCATGCAGTCGCAGATCAACAGATGAGGGAAAGAATTCAGAAATACCTGCTTGCTGTTATTGGCGCAATACCCGGTCCACACTCGATTGCCCGTCTGGACGATGCTTCCCCGCCTTGTATGGTCCCCGTTTATAGATTGGCCTACATTGCCTGTCGTACCGAAGCAAGTGAACAAATGCTAACAACGTCATCTTCTATTCTCCCGAGTCCGTTCCTTTTGGGCACGTTAACGTGAATGGAAAGCTTCTCGGTGGGCGATTGTTGGTTTCCCGGTTGATATCCCTGGCGAGTAGCAATGCGGACTCCTGACATTGCCGGCTGATATGAATGCGACTCGAGGCGGAGGGGAACAGGTTGTGAGTTGAACTGAATCCAATATTAGTGGTGCCCCCACGCTCGCATGCGTGCATTTGAAAATGATGCTAGGCCCGCCCTGTCAATCGACCCGGTAAATACTGCGTGCAAAATGTGGTAATAGGTCCAGCATCCAGCAGAGCCATAGGCAAGTGCTCCGTACCTCCACAAGGCAAATGGCTCACTTTCAGCAGAGCAAACCGGCTCATTCAAAGACGTTTGCTGGCCACATCCCAGATGCAGCAAAGGCATCCAGAGCGACTAGAACAAACGGTGGGTCTTCGCTGTCCGACTTGCTGCGAGAGCGAAAACCCCTCGGAACTCTCTCTTGTAAATAAAAGGGACAACGCAGTTTCACATCGTCTGCGCCCTGGCTTGCACTTATGATTCTCACTAGACTGGCCCAGCTTAATCCGGTCGCGACGTCCGTAAGTACACTGGCAGAAGCAAGAGGCAGCCACCACGAGCGAAAGGCGAGAAGGCCGAAGACGGAGGTAACCTTTCGTGCTCTTGTCATGAATCTTAAGTAGCTCAAACTGGTGCCATGCAACGGGCAGCGTCACGAAACGGCCGAGGCCACCACTCGCGGAGCTGGTTCTCATTAAAGACATCCGTCGTTTCGGTCTCTTGCTGAAATGATATCTGATGCAGGCACGGAACTTGCGGACAAGCCCAATCGTCAGTCTTGCATCATATAAGTCGCATGCGTCGCTCCTAAGGGAGCTGTTCGGAGGGTTGCATTCACTGGTGCGAATGGTGCGGCGGTTCTGTGGTTTTGGTAAGCCAGTAGTGCATTTAGGCTGTTCTTTGTACCTTTCATAATTATGGCCAGGCCAGGGCCGACGATGGGCTCTTGGCCTTTGATTTCTTTCTGTTCTGAACGAGCATGACGCTCCGACCACGAAGATGGCGGGTAATACTTGTGCATTAGCCTTCAGAGTAAGCGATTGTCAGCGAGTCGGCCAGCGAGGTTCTTGTGGCGTGAATTGTTTGCACACACATGTGCTGCTCTCGACATGTGCAATTGAAGTGGGAGCATTTGGATTCAGGGCACTTTTTGAACCTCGTATGGCGGCAGAGTTTCTAAACGTTGCACAGTTGGGCAAATGACAGAAAAAGAAAGAAAGAAAAAAGGAGCCCGTCAGCAAACGAGAAATTTCCGATACACCTTTGGTCCGCCGTTGCGCAGGGTTGGCCAGGTGTCAAGGACTTGTTTCTCTGTTGTCCTACATGCAATGTCTGAAGATGGTGACCAGGTTCGAGTCACACTGCATCGACCATGTTGTTCTGCCGCTACCTGTTCGTTCAAGCATTGTTGATGTGTCAAACGTTCCCTTTGCTGCAATTCCCATCTATCCGAAAGAGCGGCTTTGCAATAGCGTCGAGGTTTGCAAACTCCATACGAAGACGTAGCATGTGCACTGCGATAGCACGACAATGGCCACTGGCCCAGATTTGAGAGCGTCATTGTGGGGGCGTGGAGAAGCATCCTGTCGATTCCGCCATTCGTGCCTCACAGATAGAGCCCACTGTGGTCCACTGGGAATTGTCCGCTTTCTGCAGCAAATTTGGCTTTTGAGCTCGAAGCGGGCCCCTTACCCCTCCCCCTCCCTGGCTTGTCCGACCCTGAGAGCAATCATTCTGTAGCGTGCCAGCGTGCTTCCCGTTAGACTCCATGCCAGCGCGCACGTATCACAAATATAACCGTGCTTGTTGTCCCTGGCGCACTTTTGTGGACTGTTGGCGGTTGGTTGTTTGACTTGCGCAGGGCCTAATCCCGGCTAGGCAAGGCTTGGAGAGCTGTCGGACAGGTTAATGAGCAGCGGCTTGGATCTTCAGGAAAAACAAACAAAGTGGAAATATTCGGACAGACGCACGACATACGGAGGACTCAGGATGATGTCAGATACGAAAATTGCCATACTCCGTGATGGGTTGTTGGATTGATGACGAGAAGGGAAAGCATAGGAGAGAGATCGACCTTTCGTTGAGCGGAGCTGTCGGTGGGAAGCAAGGGGCCCGTTGGCAGAAATTCTTGCGAATGCAAAATGTGATTGACGGCACTTGTCTTGGTGATGATTGCGGAGAGGTGTGCCGAGAATGTGAATTGGAGGAGGAGAAGGAAAGGGGCAGCAAAACAGCAGATCAGGAGTCCAAAGCCCTCGGCGGCGAGAATATGGGAAGTGGCTGGCGGAGTTCGATTAATGCGGAAGGAGCTATCTTATGAATGTACGGGGCACAGAGAACGATGAGCATAGGTGTGTTTGCGTGTGCGAAAATCATCGTCATTTTGGGGCCGGGGACCAAAATGGGCGGCGGGCACCAATACGAATGGTGCTCCTATTTAGAGCTAAAAGGAAGGAACGGCCCACGACCCACGACCCACGACTTCGCCTATTGGGCCGAAGCATAGCCTGCCGCTGAGGGGTTCGGTCCAAACCAAAAACAGCGAGAGCTTCAGCTCTGTTCCCGATCGAAGCTAGCTGCAGTTTGCGCTTGCCAACCTGGAGAGTACGAGACGGGGTCTTTCCGTAAGGGACAGAGAATGAAGAAATGGAAAGAGCAAGAGGCCATTGGGGAAAGAGCATGGCCGATGGGAGTCAGAACGGGCAGGCGCGAGGCATTTCGACGGCAGCACTTTGAACATCATACGGAGCTCAGTCCGACTCGACTCTAATATTATGGGACGCAAAGCCACAAGCCGTATGTCCTGGGCAGACCTCTACATGTTTTATTTTCACTCACGGCTTGCTCCATATTAATCCTGGGCCGGGGTAAGTACTCTTTGATGAGACGCAGGCTGCAAGGAGGAGTGTTTACTGCGCGTCAGCTCGCAGACTAAAAAGGGCAATCGTCCCCTCCTCCACCCCCAATGCACCTGCCGCTAGCTCGCATGTACAAGGTGCGAGAGATGTGACTTGGGCCATGCAGCCAAGCCAGACCCTAGTCGCTCTTGCCTCCTTTTCCCATTCTTTTCATGTTCCCTCTGTCCTGTGGCTTCTTTCCTGTCTTTGCCCGCGAGCCCGGGTTTCCCTGTTGGTCGCTGTGTGCTGCTTTTCCGGTCGCGCCTTCCATGTACGTCGTACGCACGGAGGGCGGGTCTGGCGTGCATCTGCATCCATTGCAACGTTTGTACGGGGTTTTAGTCGTCAATCAACCTGGCGCCTTCCTGAGTCAATTGCTGCCCCAGTGCGTGCCTGCTCCCTGACGAACGTTCCAAGCCGAGTCGTGATTGCCCTGTCCCATGCACCTTCTCCGTTTCTGTGCTGCTCATCAGTCCCGCCCGGGTCGCTCTTTCTCCATGTCCCATTCTCACAGCTTGCCGTGTCCAGTTACTCCGTAAATTTCTCCTCTCCAGTCCTCCCTTCGACGCGCTCCTTCCATCCTTTGCAAACCCCCACCCTCAGTACCCTCCGCACCATCTTCCCATCTTCCCATCTTCCCATCTTCCCATAGTTCCATAGTTCACCTCCTCCTCCTCCCATTCTTCGCTTCAGTTTATTATTGCCTCGTGCATTCGCATCACACCCACACCACCGCACAACCCGTCTCGACTCGCAGTGGTCGGTTCACTTCTCGTCGTCTGTCGCGCACTCTCCCCAAATCGTCTTCCCCCACACCACCTTTGCTCTCCTGGCTCCACTCTGGTCTTGCCTGCACACCCTTTCTTTTCTCTCCCTGTCGAGCCTGTCTCGCTCCGTCTCTCCTGGTGCTCTCATCTCTTGTCTTGTCGTCTCCGCTTTCACCCTGGACCTCTCAGAGGAGTTAAGACAACCGAAGGAGAGCGCTGTTGCAACCGAGACGCCGCGCCTTTGCTGACCGTCCCCAAAGGGCCTCTTCCGACCACAATCCAGTTCTCACGATACCGTCTTCCCCTCAGTCTTTCCGGCCTTTGTTGCCTCCTTTCGTTCCCTTTCCGTCTCGTCAGCTCTCCTCGCCCGTTGCTCTCTTTTCGCATTTCATTCCTCCTCTCTCTCTGTCTCTCGCCCGGTGACATTCCGTCTCACTCTAGTCGCTCCTTGCGCTCTGCAGGCTCAATGCTCTGGGTGCCCAGACCTTTTGTTTTCCCCTTCTCGACAAACTCGACGCACTCGACCACCTAAACATCGTTCTACGTTTCTCGCGCCAGCTCCTCGGTTACCGCTGACCGCCACACCGCAGTCTGCTAGTCACCGCATTCGGCCCGTACTTGATTTTCATCGCAGACGAATTCAGCAAAATCCAACAAACAATAAATAGTCCACCTGCGTCAACAAACTACCAGCTGAGCTGCCTTACATCTACCAGCCTCACACGTTCCGGCTGTCGATTTTCTCGCCCCCAAAGCAAGGCTGGGAACTGGCCAAGTCCTATTCAAGCACCACGATTGGCAGGCGGTTCCTTTGCTCTGGACATTGCACCCACCTCTCGCGTGCTTTCTGTGGTGTGTTCTCGCGTTGGACAAGGTCCTTTCTTGCTTATGCCCTCCCAGAATCGTGATTAACCTTCTCCGGTCTCGTTGCACAGAATCCCCAACATCAGCCGCCATCCCCTCATCCCCCTTCGCTGTCGCCCTCGCTCTTTATTTCTTTTTCCTCGTCCATCCTTTTGCTGTCTATTTCACGTATTGCTGTCATTAAACCCCGCGCGCTCTGCCTATTTCATTCTTGATTTCTGTCTCCCCACCCTCTTGCTTCCATCCTCTCCGGGTCTCCCTGTTGGCCGCATAGAAACAAGCCAGACGCACCCCCTCGTCACCGTCTCAGCACTTGTTCTTGCCATATTTATTTCACTTCTCTCAGCATTCTCCACAATACGTGCACAATCTTTAGCCTGCCTCTATTCAGACTGGCTGAGAGGGAGGTAAATTTATCTGATCGACACAGCAAGCTGAACTCGCCGTGTTAAGACGAAAGATACTTCTACTGTCCGCCCGCCCATCTCCTTCCTGTCTTTTTCAGACTTGACGCCTCCGAATCGGGCTTGGGGCCCTCGTCTCCATCTCTCTTCTGTCCCTCCTCCCGCTCCTTTCACTCCCGCTTTCTTATTTGAATTCTTGAAACGGCCGCTTTCTGTTTCCAAAGACTTTATCTTTATCACGTCCCTACTGGCATGCAGTCGTTAGTGACGAGCCATGCATCAACCTTTGCCGGTTATGTCGGGCGACGCCGACTCTACATGGTCGGATTCTCACGCCACGGATTCAGATGACAACCGCCTCGCCTCAGATGTGCTCTCGAGGCCTGTCACATGGATCCGGGCAGACTCCAGCTCCAGCAGTCGCTCGACTCTCGTTTCTGATATCCAGCTATCGGAGGGCCAAATCTCACCCATCCGCATCGGCGTCGACATACCCGGCGCCCTTACGGACGTTGACCATTATCCGCTCACCGCGTCTACGAGCCTGTCGTCGGCACCGACTTTGGAGAACGCCACCTCGTTGTCCTCTCCAACGCTCGAAAATTCGACGTCGCCGTCGTCGAACTCTGAGACGCGAGATATCTTCGCCGATGGCCATGACCATTCCCTTGCTGGCGGCGATCCACACGAAAGCTTCATCGACGACGACGCACATTACGAAGATGACGTCCATGATCACCTAGACACTACCCACGATATGCAGTGGGAGGCGGACATTGGTGACGATCTTATTATCCCGAAACTAGAGCCGGTGGAAGAGGACAACTTCCGCCTCGACGACATTGACCAGGCACCGCCTAATCCCGAGCCCATTGGCACCACGGCTTCCACTGCGAGCACAAAGGTCAAGCGCCCTAGAGGTCGCCCTCGGAAACTCAACATCGTAGCGACGGCGTCCGCCAACTCCGGAAAAATCGCAAAGGGCCGGTCGAAGACGGGCTGCATCACTTGCAGAAAGCGCAAGAAGAAATGCGATGAAGCCAAGCCAAGATGTAAGTCGTCCCCATTTTGTCAAAAGCAACGGACATTGCCATGTTAACAAACGGCTTTGTAGGCTTGAACTGTGAAAAAAATGCTGTCGTATGCGAAGGCTATCCAGAAAAGCAAATCTGGAAGAGTGGCAAGGAAAAAGCTGAAGAAGGTATGCCCCTTGTACATTTTCACTGGTGCTCTCCGGAAGGTATCCCCCTAGTGTGCCACTCCGTCTCTGACCATGTTTCAGAGCTTCTGAAAAACCAGAGCCTTCCCGTCATCACCATGCAGCCCATCTTCACCGGCTTAGAGACAGCTGAAGATCGCGTTTTCTGGAGACACTACAATGACCATCTCAGTGCTGTCTTTACGGTCGAAGGCGAACACAATAATGCCTTCCGGGATATGCTGGTGCCTGTTGCAACTCGACACAAAGGCATGATGCACTCCATTCTGTCGCTTGCAAGTCGACATTTGGATTATGACACGCCGTATGGAGAGAAGATCCTCCGCCGCAACGCCAAACTGTCCATCGATTCTCTACGTCATCGCGGCGAATTCCACAACAACGCTGCCGTCAAAACGCTTCGTGAGGGTATGTGGAATGACGAAATGGACGATCCTGACACGAACGACGTCTTGGCCGTTCGCTATGGACAGATGCTCTGTCTTATTCTCGAACCCCTATCCGAAGGAGATAATAGTGGAACCCAGCGCCTTCATTACGAGGCGTTCCTCTACCTCATTCGGAACAACCCGCCTCAAGACGATGCTTTCCACGCCTTCATAGCTGAGATCTTTTACTACCATATCTTTGCCGATGATTTGGTGTACTACCCAAACCCGCCAGCTAAACGTCTCGTGACGGAGGACTGGGCCCCGGTCGCACCGATTCAGCGCCCCCGGTTGATCGGGGTGTCCGACGGATTGTTCACGTACCTATCTCAGATTACGACCATTCGCAACCGGATCCGGGCTAGAATCGAATGCAACGCCGACCCTCGGGTAGACTACGAAAGCCTATACAGGGCCTCCGACATTGAGGACCAGATCCTCGAATGGAAGCCAGAGTGGCCAGTGGGCGATAGCCGGGAACGAGTAACTCTTCTTTACAAACAGATGGCCTGGCTATACCTGAAGACAACAATTTGCCCGCCGACATCGGCATTCCCATCTATGTCAATGGCGAGGTCGTTCAACGCTCGATCAGGCGGTACAATCACCGAGACGCCTCTTCATTCCGCAGCTGCGAGCTGTGCATCCTCTCCCTCGCCCAGACTGGAGGCCATGGTTCCCCAGGAAAACCATTTCAACAATCCGCGCCGTCATTCCATCGCCAACCCGAGCAGATCGGGTGGAAGCCGTCCTTTCTTGAACGCTACGAACGAATTGTTTGGGCAGAAGTCCATGGGTGACAATGGCGTTCGGGCATCGCCACCGCCAATCCGGCGCCCATCAAATCACGAGCCCGGTGTCAGCATTGCTGTTGAGGAGTCGCTGACCCTTCTGGAGAGTTTTCAGCCAAGCGATCCAGCACAGGCACTCCTACTGATCGCGTGTGTCATCATCGGCACTGCCTGCTATTCTCCTGAAGAACAGGAACGAGTCCGCAACGCCATCCGTGTCACACACGGATACACGGGGCTGCGCAATACGTACAAAGCTCAGGAAGTTCTCAACGAAGTGTGGCGATTCATCGAACTTGGTGACTTCTTGAGCGCATGGGACTGGCAGGCCGTTGCAAACAGTCTCGGTATCAAGCACCTGTTCTAACGTCTATGACGGCTTCGGTTGCGGTTTTTTTTCGTTTCTTTTCTTGTCTTTACATTCTCATTCTGTTTTTATGCCCTTAGTTGTCCTTTTTATTTTTTTTATTTTTTTTTCACTGACATCCTCACAGCCAGCTCTTGGCTCCTATACCCCCAAAATGTCATACTTTCTTTGTTATATTTGACTTTTTTTACTCTCTCCACGCGCCTGTCCAGCCCAAGTTTTATTTCTGGTTTGCTTTTCGGTTCGTCTTTTTTCACTTTTCGACAAGGCTGGGACCGAGATGTAAGGCCGAGGGAGGACAATTGGGCTAGGATTTCTGAAATCTAATTTTTGGGTGTTTATTTTTGGTCGGATACGGGAAGGCTAGATTGAAGGTGGGTTATTTGGATTTTCTTGGATATGGCGGTGTTTACGATATCGGCTTTTTTTGGGTCGTCTTCTTTTGATGTCCTTGTTTCTCTCAGACACGATTCTGTCTCGCCTCATGTGTTTTATGTTTCCATGTTCATGTTTGAGTGTTTTCCGCAGGGCGGCTTTTTGACATTGTGAGTTTATATCCCATCTTTGCTGTTTATTTAACTAGTTTATGTCACTTCTCAATATTAAGTCACAATTTGGTTAATTAATTTTTATTTATTTCATTTTACGATGTACTACGTGATATCATATGGGTGTGGCTGGCTACCATATTCAAAATCATATGCTAGATGCGAGAAAGAACAAATGAGTTGGCAAAACGACGCTCAAAGCTAGCAGGTAAATGAAAAACAAGACAGGTTGAAACCAAAAAAAAAGAAAGAAAAAAAAAATGAGTATATGGCAAAAATCATTCGAAACATCGTCACGCTCTGGCGCCTCCTCTTGCTTTATTTTTCTCCCCTTTTCTTTCTGTTTCTTCTTTTTCTATTCGAGTCTCTTATGCCTCGACTTCTTTCGCCGTACCACGCTTCTCAATGAGCGGTGCACCCACGGGGCGGCCGCCAACAAAACCATCGTTGGTGCCGCCCAGGGCGAAGATGGCCTGGCCGCGCAGCCACGTGGCCCGCACGCGGCCCTCAAACGTGTGGCCCTCCCAGGGCGAGCAGCGGTTCTTCCAGCGCATATCGCCTTGCGTGAATGTCCACCGCATCGCGTCGTCAAAGACACAAACATCGGCGTCGAGGCCGACGCGCAGACCGCCCTTGCGGTGCGAGAGACCGACTTGCTCAGCAGTGGCCTGGCTGCAGAGACGGACAATGTCGATGATGTCAGGGACGGATGTGGATGCGACGGCAGACGTGGAGGACGCGGGCACGACCTTGTCGCAGTCGGCATCGGCGCACTGGTGGTGTTCGTTGCCGGCGCCGGCATGCGCCGCAGCGCGGCGGGCTTGAGCAGCCGTGTACATGATGGGCAGGCCGAGGCCGACAGACGAGATACCGCCCCAGGCGGCAAAGAAGTCGCCCTGCTTCTCGACGGCGGCGGCCATCTTGGCACGCTCCTCTTCGGCCGGGCTGGCCAGGACCGAGACGGCCTCGTCGACCGGGGTCGCGGCCTTGGCCGCCTTTGTCGTCTCTCCCTCGGGGGCCGTCAAGTCAACACCAGAGTCGGAGTGGAGCATGTCGGGCGCCACATTCTCAACCTGCAGAGAGGCAGCAGTACCTGGCGCAGGTGCGGCCAGGTGACCAGGCAACAGCTTCAGATCGGGTGTGCAGGGCGAGTGGTCGGACACGACAGTCTTGATGATGCTGTCCGGGCGGCCCAGCTCGGTCCACAGGCCGTCCTGGTTGATCTGGCTGCGGATGGGCGGGCAGCACTTGTGGCGGGTGTCGCCGTCTTCGATGGCATCCGAGGTTAGGCCCAGGTAGTGGAAGCAGGTCTCGGCGGTGATGTTGATGCCACGCTCGCGGGCGGCGCGCAAGATGGGGATGCACTCGGTGGCCGACAAGTGCACAATGTGCAGGTGCAGGTTGGGGGCAATGGGCGCCAGATACACGATTTCTTCAATGGCACACGTCTCAAAGACAGGCGGCCGGCTCTCGAGGAACGTGTTGTAGGCTTCGAGAGCGCCGTGCGGCGCGAGTGGCGGTTCGGACGTTTGGACGGCGTCGCCCACAGAGTCGGCAATGGGCGGGAGCATCTCGGCGTGGAACATGAGCGTTGTGTCGGCGTCTTTCAGGGTCTCCATGGCGAGGCTGATATCCTTGGCGGACACGGCCGGGAACTCATCGACGCCAGAGTGTATCAAAAATCCTTTGAAGCCGCGCACACCGGCGTCAACCAGAGGCAGCAGCTCGTCGGCGTTGCCCGGAACAACGCCACCATAGAAGCCGACGTCGACCCAGAGCTGGCCCTGGCTGGCGGCCAGCTTCTCCTTGAAGCCTTGGACGGTGGTGGTGGGCGGGATGGCGTTGAGCGGCATGTCGACAACGGTAGTGACACCGCCGGATGCCGCGGCACGGGTACCGGTATAGAAGCCCTCCCACTCCGTGCGGCCGGGCTCGTTCAGGTGCACATGGGCATCGACAATGCCGGGCATCAGCACGCTGGGCGAGTAGTCGACATACTGGGTGTTGGCGGGGAAGGCAGAGGCGGGCAGGACCGCGCGGGCTATGGACACAATGGTGCCTGTGACTGGCGAGATGGTGATCGTGGCGGGCGAGAGGATAAGCGAGTTGTCTGGCTGAGTGAGGACGGCACGTGTGGAGGCAAGGACCACCAGTTGGGAGTCCTGGCTAGGCGCCACGATCTCGACTGAGGGCACCATGGTGGGGGGTTTATGTGAGTGCGTTCGTGGGGGAGTATGCACTCTTGTACGGCAACCACTCTTATGGTTGGAAAGGCGTAGATTAAGTGTTTTAGGCCTTGCCCGATACAGAAGCAATACGATCTGAGGCAAATCTGGGGAAGAAGTGTGCGTGCACACAGTTTATCTGGTTATCTGAATCCGGGGTAGACAGGCCCAAGGTCGGATGATAAGATAGGGGTGCAGGACTGAGCCCGGGGACGAGGGGACTTTAGATGGTGTGGAGGAGACAGGGCAGAAAACGAAGCAAAAGGACCAGGAAAAGAAAAGATAACAGAGTTTCGTGGTTGTTGAAAAAGTTTCACTTGAATGGAGGCTTATCGCTTGAGCTCTGATGTGGCGTGAAGATGCCGAGAGATAAGAATATGCGGTCGTAGCGTGAGTCGGGCGTCTGCGCGATAGACGTGGATAAGGGTTGTTGTTGGCGATAGAGGTAAAGATGATGATAAGAAAAGGTCAGAGTTAAAGGCGGCAAAAGTCGTCCGACGAAAATGGTCAAAATAGAGGCCAGAAAGGACGAGAGTATTCAAAAGGGAAGGGGCCTCACGGCTGGGCAACGACTTCCCTTTAAGGAGCAAAGACGAAAGGGGAAGGGGAGCCAAGGGGATTCGCGGACCCAGCCAAGGGCAGGCACCAAAGGAGGAAAAAAAACAAAGAGAGAAAGAGAAACCGACGTCGAGGAGGCTAACGGACGGGTCCTCCCCGCCGCGACGACAACGCGCGCGAGGAAGGAGGACCCGCTGTCTGAGCCTGTGTTGGTGCCTTTTTTGGTGCGGATTTCTGGTAACAAGGGAAAGAGGCACTCGAGCCTGCGCCGGACCGGCATGACCTCGCTGCCTTAGTCGCTCTTTCCATATTTTACGTTATGCCTCCGGGCAGCCCCTCCGATGGGTCCAACTTCTGCCGCGGACGAGATTTGCGTACTTGCGCGCCAACCGCGAGAGCGACAGACGTATGGGCGCCCTGGACGCCGGCGACTACGTTTTGTGTTTGTGTTTATTTACTTTCTATGTACATGGCTTTACATGGCCTTGTAGCCTCGTGTTCAGCAGGATGCCTCGTCTCCAGACGTCCCGGTGATTCTGCGTCGTTCCCGTATCTTCCAGCGTTATCGTGAAAGTGGCAATTTGGCGCCTCGGCCGACGGTGGCAGGGACAAAAATTGTTAAGAGAACTAGTCCGCGGGCAAAGGCGAACGGCGTTGGTAGGGCCTATCGAGTTCTTCGTTTCGTATCTGGTGGCAAGGGACTGGCGGCTGGGTTGAAAGATACTTTGTGTCCTTCGCTCTTTCCTCAGTTTTACTTGTAGCGTTCCGGGTGTTAGTCGCTGCGCCCATCCCTATTAGGGTCGATCCTTTTTTTTTTTCATTATTCCTTGTCCATCACTGCATCCAGACCAGCACATCGGGTTGTTACGTCTTCTGCCGAATTGTTCTCACTCTTTCATAGTTGTAAGACGCCGATCGGCAGGGCATGGTAGACCCTTTTGCCGTCCGATTACGTATTTTGAAGTTTTCTGACAGGAATGCCAACAGCGGGGAAAGAGCAAGTGGTGAGGAGGGGGAGGGGTTGCTTGTCACTTATTTAGGAAGGCGCAGGCACAGAAGCAACAAGCAGGAACGCCCGCTCTCGTCAAAGTGCCATCGGCTCTGGCCGACTCCTACGACTTTTGCTTGAATCACACTGTAAACGGTGGTGGAAAGAGGCACGTGCAGATGGAACGACGCTAGGAGGTCGCCGTTGGTTTGCCACAGACTGGTAAATTTGTCCACCGAATTTAAGCGCTTGGTAACTGCAATTGCAGTTGCGCTGCGACGCTCTTGCTGTTTGTTCTTTTTCGTCTACGAGGCTAAAATAGAGCCTGTCGAGACGGAGGCCGATTCGTGTTGTTCGCCCTTTCCTCTTTGGGGTTTTGATCGAGTAACACGGGAAACAACGATCGAGTAACAGTCGAGTAAAGCCGGTCGGGTGAGAAAGGGAAGGCGCAGCTTCGGCTTGCCATCGAGTAATGGATTTCCTTTTTCGGCGCGGTTTTGAAGCCTTTCGGGACCCTCCATCGGTGTTTTCATTCTCGTTTTTCTCGTTTTCTCGTCGGCTCTGTTTCCCTGTATTTTCGTCGCAGATTTTGCATATTTTTTACTCGATTTCATTCCCTAGTCACGATCTTCATAGATATTCCTTGGTTTTGAAGTGGTTTTTATGCCTTTGCTTAATCATGCTCTTCCTCGGCTCGTCCTTTTTCTTTCCTGTCCTTCCCGATAGTCTCTATTTTACTTGTTTTTTATGAAATTGATGCAACAAATCAACAGAAAATACAAGTCGTTGTAAACCTGCCGATACTATTCGTGTAAAAAACTTGTTGTTCTCGTGACAATACTATTCCCATTACTCGATCGACACTTTGTCCATACCCAACAATTTACGTCTTGTTCTACCCTCCCGATCTACCCAACGGACACAGAACGCCGTCTAATGTGACCCATACACAGGTCTCTGCATTCCCTTGTCAACATCTTGGAACCGGCGGCAGGCAATGCAGACAATGCAAGCTGTGCAATGGTAGCAAATGGGAAACTGGAGACACCAAACCGGTTGTATTTTTGTTCTGTGATTCTTTGTTATGCCATTGGCTACCTGACTTTCCCTTACGTCGGGCGGCTCTGAATAATCGCACGTTACATTTATGGTCCTGTGCACAAACGGTGTTGGGGCAGCTCCCTCATTCTGCTCTACCTTTATTCTGTTGGAAACCGTCGTCCA
Organism: Sporothrix brasiliensis 5110; assembly: GCF_000820605.1. Lineage (NCBI taxonomy): Eukaryota > Fungi > Ascomycota > Sordariomycetes > Ophiostomatales > Ophiostomataceae > Sporothrix > Sporothrix brasiliensis. The sequence continues at coordinate 2,774,915 of NW_024467134.1, forward strand.
CCGCATCCTCTTTGAAACGCTGGAAAACCTGCACAAACTGTCGTCTCACGTAAACTGAAAACTAATAAATTCATAGTGTATGAGCGGGTTGTCTATGTATGACCAAGAAAGAAGACATAGCCTAGGATCACGCCGGCGTCTTGTCTTCCATTACCTCTTCCTATCCACCCCATCTTGCCGTGTCTACAGAAAGGCCAACGACTCAGCCTCGCCGAACCCATCCGCAAGGCGCTTCCTCAAAGTATGAAACCTATGCAATGCGTGTCGTTTTTATCGTTTTTGTCGTAGTCTTGTCTTTCCCCAATCCAATTGTCGCGAGGCCATTTTTTCTATTGTACAGACCAAAAAAAAGAAGAAAAAAGAAAGAAAAAGAAATAGATTTCAGAACCCTCTCTCTATTTTTTCCTTCACATGCTTATTTCGGTCCTTTACTTTTGCCGCTTCAGTGTCTTGACAGCCATCTCCACGAGACCGTCCTTGGCCTCGCTCGCGGGGAACACGGCGATGGACGCAATGGCCTGCTCGACGTAGTCTTGGGCGAGTGCCCGCGTCTGCTCAATGCCGTCTGTCGACAGAACAATTTCGCGTGCCTACGCTGTGGTTAGCATTGAGTAATGAGTAATGAGCCGAGCCGCGGTCTGTTTCTTTTACGTCACGTTCGGCGGGTCTACGTGGGAGGGCTCACCTTCTCTGCATCGCCGGGCTGGCTGAACTTGCGCCCGACGAGCTCGCCCAGCTCCGGCCGGTCGCGCCAGGCAAAGAGCAGCGGTGCCGTCGCCAGGCCCAGCTCCAGGTCGGCTCCCACAGGCTTGCCCAGCTGCTTGGCCGAGACCGTGTAGTCGAGCATGTCGTCGACCAGCTGGAAGGCCAGCCCCAGATTCTTGCCGTAGAGGTACGCGGCCTCGACGGTCGCATTGTCGACGCCGCCCAGCAGCGCGGCGGCGCGGCAGCTCTTGCTGATCAGCGACGCCGTCTTGAGGTACGTCTTTTGGAGGTAGTACTGCAGCGTGGCCTCGCTCCAGACGGGGTGGGCCTCGTCGCTGGCTGTGTTCTTGAGCTGCATGAACTCGCCTTCCACCAGGTTGGCAATGACGGTGGCCAGCAGCTCGACGACCTCGGCGTTGCGCAGGCGCGCGAGCGCGACAGACGCGCGGCCCAGCAGGAAGTCGCCCGCAAGCACGGCCATCTTGTTGCCAAACTCAAGGTTGGCCGACGGCGCGCCGCGCCGCGATTCGGAGTGGTCGATGACGTCGTCGTGCAGCAGCGATGCCGTGTGAATCAGCTCGGTGATCTCGGCCAGGCGGCGCTGCGTCGGCAGGATCTCGGGTTGGCTGGTCTCGTCAGGTGTCGACGAAGTAGACGCGGCAGAGGAGGCAGAGGAGGCAGAGGAGGAAGGCGACGCGGCAGAGGGATCGGTAAAAGGTGAAGTCGAGGACCAGGACGGGTTAAAGTCGGACAGGACGTTGACGGGCGAGATGGACACGTCGACGCCGGCCGACGCCTGGAGGGGCTGCTGCTGCTGCTGCTGTTGCTGCTGCTGGTGAACATAGACAGGCTGCAGCTGGGGCGCCTTGGGGCAAAGGTAGGTTGCGCGCGACATGAGCAGCACAATCAGTGGCCGCATGTGCTTGCCCTCGGCCTGTGTGTAGTACTTAGCTGCACGGTCCAGCGACGGGTGGCCCGAGCCCAGCAGCTTGCGTACGTCGCCGATCAGAAATTTCATCTCCTTGGCGACTGTCCTCAGCGGATCAATCGCCATCTCGTTCTTCTTGGCTCGGTTGAACGCATTGGACACCATGTTGCCGGCCACAGACACGGCGGCCGCCCATGCCGAGGAGGACCGACGGTTGGCAAGCTGGTTCTGGCGGAGGTAGTGTTGGAGGTGGGCGGAATGTGTGTGCTGCTGCGGAAACGGTCGTGCTGATGGCGTTCGTGCCAAACTGCTGGTTTCTTGTGGCGAAGTCGACTTCTGCTGGAGGCACGTTGCCGTCGAGGAGTACGCCGCCGAGCCGCATAACGGGCCGTGCGTCGGCAGCCGCCGAACGGCTGCCACACGCTGCGCCCGGCTCAGCGGCACACCCACGGCGCCCCTGATACGCACCACCATACTTCCGCCCTGTCGTTTGCAGTCTTGATGCTGCTTTGCTGCTTTGCTGTCGTTGCTGTCGTTGCTGTCGTCGGCGTGGTCGGAGCCGCCGGTCGAAGCTCGGGAACGCTCGTCTGCTCGAATGCTTTCGGTCAAATTACCTGCCGGCGAGAGCGCACGGCGAGCAGCAATACTGACCTAGATCGACGAGGCTTGGAGGTGAGAGTCGTCGGGATGGACGTGGTGGTGACAATGGCTTTGTTTTGTCGGCGGGCCCAGATAACACGGGTTGCTCTTTCCCTCCGGCGTTGATTCGATCTAGATTTTTCCTGCCATTACTGACGCCGGTCGTTCCTCCCCACCAAGCTGAAGCGTGCCCACAGGGAGGGCAAGGAAAACCGCGGTTTTGCGTCAATTGGGCAATTGAGACCGTCATTGAGCTGGTCCAGCCAATCACCGTGCGCCGTTTGTGTCCCGCCCTTTCCCGAGTAGCTAGCTTAATACGTCGAATTCGCTACCTCGTTATGCTGCAGAAGGCAGTTACAGCCCGTGCCTGCCCTGTGGCTTCCATCAGGTCTCCACTTTTACGCCTGGAGCTTGGCAGGTGCCAGTACAGGTGCAGCACAAGGCAGGTGGCAGGTGCATCCTCCCTGAAATGTCGAAAATACAGGAGCCTGGCTTCCCCGTACAGCCTCACGTTGTCGATACTCACATATCACCAAAGCGACCGTGCAGCCCCAACCCCGCGAGCAGGTCGCCAACAATGGTGCTCCTCACGATGACGCCCTCCATAGTGGAGGGCTTGAAGCGACTGGGAGCCAATGCACACTCGGCGGACAGCGCGCAGGGCACATTCCTTGTTGAAGAGGGCGAACCCGATCTCAGCTCACCAGACGTCGCGAAACCAATCTCCCACGTCCAAATCCTGCGCCTCGCGGCCGCTTTGGACGCGCTTCATGTACCGGAGCCGGCCGCCACCGTTACCACACTCGAGACGCTCCTGGTCGGTGCCCGCGTCCATGTACCGCCGCCACCGCCGAAAACCGAACCGGTACGTCGCACATTCTTCTGCGCCGTGCGCCGCTCTTCCACTCTTTTGTCTTCTTCTTCTTCTTCTTCTTTTTTTTTATTTTATTTTATTTTATTTTTTTAGTTCACATGCTTACCTCCGTATAGTCTGCCGAATACAAGGCCCTGATGGCCCGCCTTCGCCGCGACGAACAGGCCCGTGCCTACGAACGCATGGTCAACCCACCCGACGCCTACGACACCTCCACCTTTGCGCAGGTGCACCGCCCCGTCTACGCGTCTGACACCGGCGACGACGGCGTGACGCTCAGTGACGTCAACCGCCAGGTCATGCTCATCTTCAACTTTGTGCTGACCATGGCCGGCGTGGCATATGCGCTGTGGATGCTGGCGCGGTGGTGGCCGACGCCGTCGCGACTGTTTTTGGCCATGGGCGGCAGCATGGCCACGGGGCTTGTCGAGTACGGCTTGTATGCGGGCTACGTGTGGCATCTGGCCGACGCAGCACGGCGGGAGAAGAATGCACCAAAGGAGGTGCGCGAGGTGGTGAACACATGGGCTGTTGGGCCGGGCGGGAAGGGCAACACGGACAGCCCGCAGACAGAGAAGGAGACGACAAGAACGCACGACACAACGAGCCACCAGGACGTGCTATTGTCGGGGACGACAGGAGCAACTGGATTCGATAGCACGCAGGCACGGCGACGGAAACAAGACAGAGCGCCAGCATCGTAAGCCGTTTCGTTGTGGGTATGTGGCGGACCTGTTTCACGAAAGAATAGCGTATCGCTACACAATTTAGCTTGCAAAGTAAACCCGCAACAGTAAACGCGACGTTTTAATAATGAACTGTCGACGATAAAAACCACTTTAAGTCGTTGATGACATCACGTGGTTCACGCGAGTACGGAAGACGCGCTCCTTCCTCCAAAACGCGTCAGTTGGGGGAGGTACGATGCGCGTCGCCAAAGCGGGGCACCAAAATACATGAGCACAGGGACACAGCTCTCTCTTTTTCGCGACATGGGCAAACACACGACCTCTCCATTGAATTAAGAGATTTCTTACTCGTGCAAAGTACCTTGTACAGTCTTTTTTATTCAGCCTTCTATACCGTATACAATCGCACCATTTCTGCATCTTTCCATTACTTCTCATTGTCAACGCACCAAAGACTCAACTAAACACGGCACGTCTCACCAACATCAACATCAACAAAGCCGTTAATCAAAACATCCATTCAAGAACGACTTGAGAACCGTTTGAGATCGACTCGTCTGGCCCGAGCATCGTGCGCACTTGCGGCGGCCACTGTGCCCACCCATTCCACCACAGCTCGCCTGTCCGCTATGCGATACATGACACCGGACACGCCGGGCACGCGTTCGCTCGAGGAGCCACTGGTGACGAAGGAGACGACGGCGAAGGGCGCAGAAGCGACGCCGATCGGGCAAGATTTGAGCAAAATGGGGACAACCACGCCGTCTGCGACACCGACTCCGACGCCATCACCAACCAAAGTGCCGCAGCCGGCCGCCACAACAACCAAAAAGCCCTCACGACGCGCCATCCGGACCTATGGCAAGAAGCGTTCTCTTCCCGACGAGACGACCGAACAGCAAGCAAGCAAGCGACCAAAGACCGGTACAGTGATGCTGGTGGGCGTGCCAGGGGCAGTGGCAGTGGCAGCGGCAGCAGCGGCAGCACCGGCAACGGCGCCGCCACCCGTACGGCGCGACTCTGTTGCGGACGAAGTGTCGAGACAGCTGCAAAAGGAAGCGGACGAGGCTGCGTCGAGGAACAACAGCAGCAGCAGACGGCCGCAAACACCAGTCAAGGCGACGGGCCCCAAGACCGGCCCGCACAAGGCCGCGTCGCCACGAAGAGCAGCCAGCCCGCGCCGCGTGGGCATCTTGCGATATTTTCAGCCCGCGGCACGAAGCGCGCCTGCACCACCTCATGCACCGCCGCCACCATCTCTGCCGGAACCGAGCTCGCCTGCAGCGTCGATATCGTCAATGTCGTCTCTCTCGTCATGCCCGTCACCTGCCTCGTCCATCGCCTCGTTCCGGTCGACCGCATCATCGGCAGTGTCATCGCCCTCTGCCAGGTCTTCTGACTCAGTAGATGCGGCGGCGTTTGCGGCGGCGCTCGATCCTAATTCACCACCATCGTCACCTCTTTGGAAAGCTTTTGATCAGCGACCAAGGCAGAAGCGGCGGTTGACGATACGGCCCGACCAGCAGATGACGACAGCGACGCCCAACACAGGAGAGGTTGCCATGCCGACCGACAATGGCAACGAGAACGAGAACGACGCAAAGAAGCAGTCAGAACAGCTAGAGGAGCCAGACGAGGAGACGAAAGAAAACCGCCCGTTCGCCTTGGGCATGATGGCAGCATCAAGCACGCGCATGCGGGTGCGCCTGGGCTTGTCCAGCACGGCAACGTCAACAGCGACAACCGCAAGGAAGCGGAAAAAGACAGCGGGGGCACCATCGGTGCAGACAACCCTGAGCCTGGCTACCGCGTCCAGACACGGTGGAGGCAGCGACTCGGCATCGGTGCGGGAGTGCAAGGAGTGCAACATTCTCTACAACCCCTTGCACGAAAAGGATGCCAAGTTCCACGCACGCTACCATGCATCGGTGTGCCGGAAACAAAAGGAACAAAACGGCCACGATCGCTGGCAGTCGTCTTCGGCGGCTGCGTCGACTACGGGTGTGAGGTTACGATAAGGACGTGCTTAGCTTAGAAGGTCGCACTGGCGATTTCCGTGTGCATTTTCCGTCTCACCCAGCGTTTCATTCGGAGAGTTTTGTATTCTGGCGGATGTGGTACCCACACTACAATGGAGCATTGCGAACGGTCTACATAAGAATACACAGATTCCCCTTTTGTTTACGATTTCAGTTTCTTTTCGATTTTATTATATCATATAGAGAGCGCAAACAACAGTAGTGAAAAGCAACAACAGCGAATGATGCACCGCCCGATGGCCGATTTGTTGTGATTAATAAAAAATAAAAAAAGACGACCGCGAGAAAAAATTCATTCCAGCATTATTGCACCCGATGTCCCTTCTTCGACTTTCTACAGCTTCGAGGACTCATCGGGGTTCTTGATCTCCACCACCAGCTTGCCCGTGTTCACGCCCTTGAACAGGCCGACCAGCGCCTCCTCGGCCGCGCGCAGACCGCCCTTGACAATGTGCTCCTTGCTCTTGAGCTTGCCCTCGGCCACCCACTTGGCCAGCTCGCCAATGGCGGTCGCATTCTCCGCAGCGTAGTCAAAGACCAGGAAGCCCTGCATCTTGATGCGCTGCACGACGACCTGCAGGATGTTCTTGGGGCCCTTGACGTTGGTCGTGTTGTACTGGCTGATGCCGCCGCACATGACGAAGCGCGCGTACAGGTTGGCGCGGCCCAGGGCCATGTCGAGGATCTCGCCGCCGACGTTGTCCCAGTACACGTCGATCCGGTCGGTGGTCGCCGCCTTGAACTGCTGCGCAAAGTCGGCGTCCTTGTAGTTGAGGCCGACGTCAAAGCCCAGCTCCTCGGTCAGCCACTTGACCTTGTCGGCGCTGCCCGCAATGCCGACGACGCGCTTGGCGCCCAGGATCTTGGCGATCTGGCCCACCACGCTGCCGGTCGCGCCAGCGGCGCCCGACACAACAACCGTGTCGGTCGGCTTGATGCCGCCGGCGACCTTCATGAGGCCAAAGTAGGCCGTCAGGCCAGTGCCACCCAGGGCGCTGACCAGGTCGATGGGCCGCAGGCGGCTGCGCAGGGCGGCGGGCATGGCGGCAAAGGGGTTCTCAATCATCTTCTCGTGGATGACGGCGACCTCGGTCCAGCCGGAAAAGGACACGACAATGTCGCCCTCAGCGGCCTTGGAGGACTTGGTGGCCAGCACGCGGGCGACGGTGACACCGCGCATGACAGCGCCAATCTGGACGGGCGGCAGGTAGGACGGGCGGTCGTTGAGCCAGCCGCGCATAGCCGGGTCGAGGCTCAGGTAGAGAGCCTCGACGAGCAGGAAGCCATCCTTGAGATCGGCGGCGGTGGCTGCCGGGGCCGTCTCGATGCGAAAGGTCTGGCCGGGGATGATGTCAGTGGTGGGCCGCTCGGCGAGGACGACAGAGGTATTTTGGCGTGACATTGTGAGGTGTGAGGTTGTGCGCGGCGTTGAGTGTTGTGTGTGATGTGTGGTGTGTGGAGTGTGGTGGAAATGTGATAGAAGAAGGTCGGTGTTGGAGAGTGAGGAAAACTAAAGTCGATTTGAGGGGTGGCGATAAAGATGACCTGTTGTTAAATGCATGGCGTCCCAGACAGGAAAGCGCAGAGGTGCAACGTGGAACGAGGCTTCCGTCCTTTATCTATTCTTCGAGACACCCGGAAAGCACGACTGAAGCTCAAGGGAGGAGCGCGATGCGCTAACACGTATGGCAGTAGCGATCCCAGGGCTGGTAGCCACGCCATCGGCCACATCCTCGGCAGCCGCGTCCGTCCTAGTCATAGCCTCCGACCCCGTTCTTTCCTTGTTGTTAGTTGCTCCGTGCACATCTCACCCCTCCCCTTCTCAACATTGCTCCTTCCTGCATCCTTTTTCCCTCCTTCCTGCAGCACAGGCGCCGCAGGAACAGCAACTGCTCCGAAGTCCACCTGCGCAAAAAGGCACTAGGATGCCCAAATAGAATAAAATTAAATACGGCAGCTATCCCTCGCCTCGTCACTCCTTCCTTTCTGCGACATATGCCTGCATGCCTTCCGAATTGCCCCTCCCCGTTTAGTATCAACCATATTGCGAGGCAAGAACGAAGAACCTCTGTAATTGAAAAGATAGTAGGAAAATAAAATAAAATAAAAAGAAACCCATTCAAATGCGGTGGCGCAACAAAACGTAGGGCCCAGCAGCTACAAGGTTTTCTAAGAGGGGCTTCGGCGGCTACTGTTTTAGGAACTGGATCCCGCTATTCGTGTGTGGCGAGGCGCGCTTTAACGCATTTTGTCTTTGACGGGCCAAAAATTTGTGAGACCGGCGACCGGGAAACCGCTTAGGGACGGGGCGGATACAAAATTGGATATCAAAATGTTGAGAGCCAGGAAGGACGAATCTGTGAACATGGAAACAACGAAAACGGGAATCTGTCAGTTAGAGACCGCAAGTGCATGTCATGTTGTCGTGGTGCTCCCTGGTCTCTGTCAGTTGCTCTTTCCTGTGTTCGCAACGGTGTCCCAGACAGTCAGCCAAGACAATGCAATTGCCCCTTCCCTCTGCCTGTACCCGTACGACATACAACAGATGCAAGATGCGGGCATGCAGGAACACAGAGATAGCAGGAAGGTACGACATGTACGACAGATGCGGCAGGTCGGCCGGTCCCTTGTCTCTGCGGGCTGGCAAGCACCCCACAATCGGGCTGCACGGATTTTTATTTTATTTTATTTTATTTACATATTTTTGCTTGGCTCCGCGGAGCGCGCCGGAGACTTTCTCAGTCAAAATTCCCGTATTATAAATCGAGGAGGATGAAAGCAAAACGAATCAGAAGACAAGTAGAAGAAAGATGACAGCGGAGATGTTAAAGATAATGGGGCCGTCAAACATGGCGGCACATTGCCGTTGGCATCTTGAAACGATCAACGAATGCTTCCCGGGGCAAAGGTAGCCTACCGCTTGGCGGTGGCCCTTTTTGGCGGCCGAGGCTGGCCGTTTTGGTTCAGCACTGAGACCATCGACCGCCAGCGGCGGCACTTCCGCATTGGGGACAAGTGCTGGGCGTGGTAGCAGGGATTGATAGTGGAGTTCCGGGGGGGGAGGGTTGCTTAGGGGGTGCTTTTACTTCGTAGGACGCTTGCCGCTTTGTAGTGCTGTTCAACGCCCAAAACCAGTGGTGGGACAGGGCTTGATGGTGCCGAGGCTCACGTCTTCAGCTTTGTCATTTTTTCCCCCAAAATTTCGTAGCGCATCTAAGCTCGCATGTCATGTCTATATTAGGTAACTCTCCCGGGGCGGACAGCGGGATTCACGTCATTGCCGTTGGAATTCCATGCATGCTATTGTTTGCCCACCGGGTTTCGTATTGTGCAGCTTCAAACTTGGATTTCCAAAAACAGTTTTCAAGTACGATATACAATTCCAGCCGAGGCAGAACTATCCTTCTCGAACAATCTATATTGTAACCAAGATCGCACGATGCCATGGATGCCTTGACATCGTTTCCATCGTTTTCGTTTTTAGGCCTTTGCCGAGCACGCCGAGCACGCCGAGCACGCCGAACACGCCGAATGCACAGAGTTTGTTAGGCCCGCAGCCTGTTTCCGGCCCGTGCTCCCTGCACTCTACTTCGGCTCGACGTATCCCGTCACCTTGGCCAGAGCACTGCGCACCGGTACATTGGCGTTTGCGCCCGGCTTCGGGAAGCCGTCGATCTGAACGCCTTCGCGGAACAGCAGCACGTGCGACGAGCCGCCAAAGTGGAACATGCCGAGCTCGTCGCCCTTGTTGAAGTGCTGCCCCTCCTTGACGCCAATCTCGCAGGTGCTGACCTCGTCCATGCCGACGCCGATAAACGCCATCAGGCCAATGTCCTTGTTGTCGGCCTCGATGAAAATGACGGCGCGCGTGGCCAGAGCCGTCAGGTAGCCCTGGGCCACGGTAATGCCCTTGGCGTCGATCTCGTGGTGGCTGTGGCCCTCCTCGCCCTCGAACAGCGGCTCGCTGAAGTAGGTGCCGTCCTGCACAAACGCCCGCTTCACCGTGCCCGACACGGGCGCGTGCCAGCGGTGGTACGACAGGGCCGACAGGAACGCCTGGTAGACGGTGGCGTTCTGGAACTGCTGCGCCAGCGGGTCGTGCGCGAGCATGTCGAGCACGCTGTACGGCTGGCCCTTGATCCAGAAGCGGTCGCGCAGCTTGGCCTTGCGGGCCACGTCGAACGTGCGGCTCTCGCAGGCGTTGTTGATGACGGCCAGGTCGTCGGGGTCGGCGACGGGGCGGGCTTCTTCGCGGACGTGGCGCGTAAAGAAGTCGTCCCACGACTTGTAGCCGTAGTGCTTGGCGCTCGGGTCGCAGATGTACATGTCCTCAAACTTGTGGTCTGTCTTGTAGGGGGCGTTGGCGACCTCCATCAGGTCCTTGTAGCCGACTTTGCCCAACCAGCCGGTCTCGTGGTCTCCCAGCACCTCGGCCGACTCGGGCGTCGTCAGGTACTTGCCCCAGGCGTTGAGCACCTTTTTCAGCATGCGGTTGACGTCCGGGTCGAGGAACGCCGCGTGGCCGCTCGGTGTGCCCATGACGTAGTCAAAGATGGCGCACAGAGGCACGCCGACCATGCCGACGCTCTGGGCCGCGTTGGTCCACTCGGGCGCGCGGCCGAATACGTGGTTGAGCACGTCGAGCATGTGCATGTAGTCGCGGATCTGGCGACTGCCGGTGGGGTCGCGCTGGTAGACACGGCGGTGCGGCACCTCGTCCCACATGGCTGTAAAGTACATGTAGACGCGCGGGTTGGTCTCGATGAACTCCTTGAACTCCTGGAGAACAGGGACGAGAGCGGCGCGCTTGGACTTGCTGTCGACGTGCTTGACCGTCTTGCTCAGCCACTCGTGCTGCACGCGGTGGTCTGCCGGTAGCCAGCCGCCGGCACTGACGTTGTCAGTGTTGACATCATTGGACAAGACGCCGCAACAAAAGACCGCGGCGTCCAGAAGTAGAAAAGGAAAAACGACGACGTCTGAATGACTTACTGGTGCCGCTGGTAAATCTCCGGGATATCGTGCTCGTCGCCGTGTTGCCAAACCATGGTTGCGGTGTTGATGCGGGTGGTCTGCTACACGGTATTGCTTGTTTGTTGCTGCTTTTGTCAAATGATAGCAAGCTCGATTGGATGTGTTGTAAAATGCCAAGAAACGGGTTTCTGGCTTTCCAGAGCTCCCTGCTCTGAAGCTCTTAAATAGGGGGCGTAGTTCCCCGGATGCTCTTGCCGTGCAACATGCGCTGTAGAGGGGGGGGTTTCCTAAGAAAGGATGCTGACGTCATGACCTTTAGACTGTCAGGAGCGATCGTCTTGACACAGTTTGCATAACAAAGAGAAGGAAAGAGGGGCAGCCATCCCCGCGCTTGCAAACGTGTAGCACATTTCCGAAAATCCATTGACGTATCAGCGCAGCTGAGTGGATGGATCGCGATCGCAAGTATTCATACGTCAAAAAGAATAAGCTTCGTGCCAAGAATTTCGTTGTTTTGTTCAGCGCTTCTTTGGAGCGCCCCTCTCTTTTTGCCAAGGCAAAACAGGCCGTGCCAATGTCTAATTCTGGCACTTACACGCAGACCCGCTTTAACAAGGCATGGCTGTATGCATCTATCCGTACCTTCCGCCGCATGTCGTCACCATCCGTCCATATCGACCACCTTCCCCTTTAGCTTTGACCAGCTCCGGCTTCGCTCTCTGTATTGCTTTCTCACTATTTGCCTATTTGCCCTTTGCCCGTTGTGCTTTGCCCTTTACCCATTGCCCTTTACCCATCCCCTTTGCCTTGCCTTACAGCTTGCATGCTTTCGACCCGCACGAAGTCATCGTGTGCACATACCGCAGCTTGCCCCTTTCCAGCCGCAGCTCGTGGCTGTCGGACGCGTTCATCATGTGCTCCCACACGCAAAAGACACTCACAGATCCCATGGACTCGTCAATGACATAGCGTCGGCGTGTGTTGGGCGCCTGCTTGTGGTTCGACGGGATGCCCGCCTTGCACGAGTCGTCCGGCCGGTCGTGGCCCGTGTATGCAGAGCCCTCGAGGCGCGTGCACGGCGTGCCCCAAGGGACGGCCTCAGAGGCAGTGGCATTGCTCCACATGTCGAGGTAGGCGTCAGCCGCCGCCTGCAGCACGACACGGGTGTCGCGGGCACGCTCGGGCAGGATGACGGTCCAGTTCTCCTGGAGCACGTGTTGCAGCGTCTTCTTTGCATCAAACAACCAGGCGCCAGTCGTGGTCACAATCGAGTCGACGAGCACCACCTTCTGGGGCTCCGAAAGGTCCGTCGCATGGTGAATCTGCGTCCCGATGACGTACGGGTTGGCGGGGTCGGTGGCCGAGACGAGCTCCGTGTACGTCGCACAGGCCGTCAAGTCAAAGTTCGTGCGGCGGTGGTCGATCTTGAGCGCTTTGGCCACGATAATACCGGATGCTGAACGGGACGTGGCGATGCTCACGGCTTGGTTGTTCTCCTGGTAGGTCCAGTTGGCAGCCGTGACGGCCAGGAGGGGGGCAAGCTGACCGGTCGTTTGGGCAGCGATGTACGCGTCGGCCGCCTCGGCGAGCGTAGTGTGGTTACAAGTGACCGCCTGGCCTGCGGCTTCAAGGGCAAACAAAAACAGCCACTTCATGTTAAAAAAAGTTCGATTTTGTGAATCAAAGGTAAAGTCTTGTCTTTGAGTTGTTGTTGGCTGACCAGGTTATATTTTGAAGACCAAAATACAAAAGCCGGCGCGGGTATGCTCTTTTTATTCCCATACACACGTCAAGAATAGACTGTGCGGAGAAACGGATGAATTGCCGCTGGCCCAAGGCTGCTCGCCGCGCCATTATCTATCCGCCATAGTGAGCGGGCGACGCGACAGCTTTCGGCAAGTGACGGCCAAGACTCTCGTCGGAATTCATGTAGCATTTATCGTTGTGTTCACACATGGAAGAAAGCCTCTTATGCAACAGCACCACAGTCCACAGTTCTGGATACACCAGTTTGTGCCCCTGGAAAGGCACCAACTGATGCCACTCTGCCATGTTCCGTCACCTCGGTCTTATGGTCTTATATACAGTTCTGGCCAATCCAGCTGTCCTATTTATTCGATCCATACCTACGACGCGGTATAGCCACCGTCGACAGTCCAGTTGTACATCATCCTCCGTGCCACTACAGACCCAGAATAGATCGCATCACCGTCGCCAGCTTGGCCGCACACGCCGCCTCGTCGCCGGCCACCTCTTGTGCACGCCACGCAACAAAGCGGTCCGGGCGCACCAGCACAGCGCCCGACTCGCCGACGCCGCGCAGTTCGGCCCAGGCAAAGTAGAAGTCCTCCCACTGCTGGCGGAAGCCGACAGTGTGCACGTGGAGGGGAACGCCGCCCAGGGCCTCGGACACGCGAGACGCCGCACCATGCCAGGCGTCGCCGCCGATGCCCGTGAACAGCACAAACTTGCCGTGGCCGGCGATGTCAATGGTGGAGGTGGGCTTGGCGGACGGAATGGCGCCGTGGTTGAGCCAGACGTGGGGCAGGCGGCTGCCCGGGTACGTGTTGGGCTCGTGGTACAAGATGGGGTCGACGGCAGCACGGCCGGGCAGCGTCCAGGCCTCGCTCTCGTCGGCGACATAGATTCCCTGGCCGCTGTAGTGCTGGTTCATCTCGATACCCAGGCCATTGAACTCATGGGTTGTGTGATGAATGGCTTGGCGCAGCGTGTTGCGGCGAGCTTGCCCGGCCGGGGTGGGCGCCTCGAGTTCGTCCAGAACGGCCCGCCGGTCTTTGACCGTTCTGGGCAGCGCGCCCAGGGCCTCCCAGACATTGTAATGGTCGCGGAAGCCCTGGTTGGCGCGCGTGATGATGCCTTTGCCGACAGGCTGGCGCTCGACACTGTACGTGTCGAGCAGCTGCGGGCCGGCCAAGCCATTGTGCACATAGGCGACTTTCCAGGCGAGGTTGAAGGCGTCTTGAATACAGGTGTTCGATCCCAGGCCGTTCATGGGCGGGTGGCGGTGGACGGCGTCGCCGAGGCAGAAGACGTTGCCGACCGAGTAGGTCTCGGCGACAATCTCGTTGATGTACCACTTGCTGACATTCAGAATCTCGGCAGGCGTGTCGTCACCGATAAAGCCGCGCACGCGGGCCAGGTACTCCTCGTTGGTCGTCTTCGACAAGGATTCGAAGTTGTCGGCGCCGTCGACATCGCGACTCGGAAAGAGAATGAACATCCACTCGTGCCACGGCTTAACCATGCGTACAAGGCCCATCCAGCCAAAAGCCGGGTGCTCTCGGTCCGGCTGCATGACCCAGTGCAGGTTGCCCCGGCGGGCGTCCACCAAGTGCGACATGTCGGCGCGCACGAGTACGTTGACGGCCAGGCCCTGGCCGGGTTTCTTGATGAGCGGCAGGTCCAGCTGCTTGACGACCTGGCTCTGCGCACCGTCTGCACCAAAGATGTACTTGGTGCACACACGGTATTCGACATTGGCCAACTTGTCCCTCAGTGTCGCCGTGTACATGCCTGTGGTAGTGTCCCTGGTGAATCCGAGGAGAGCAGTGTCAAAACGCATTTTGTAGCCGGCATGGGTGGCATGCCGCACGAGCACAGGCTCCAGCAGCGTTTGTGGCAGGTCCATAGGCGCACAGGGACTCGCCGACTCATAATCGCCCTAGAGAGTCAGAAAGTGATGACAAGTGACAAGTGGCAACTAAAGAGTGACAGCAAAAATCTGTGACGAAGCCTGACGGGCTTACCTTCCGCTTAGGGTCGTTGCCCCAGGAGTAGATGCGGGCGTATTCGGCACCGGCCATGCTGTGGCACCAGCGCGTGTGCATCATGCAGCTGCCTTCGGACGACACCTGCTTGAGAGCCGCGTCGAGGCCGATGTCGCGCAAGCACTCGAGCGCGGCAATGTTGGTAATGTGTGCGCGCGGCGTGTTGGCTGTGCCGGGCGCCGCGCTGATAATGATACCTTTCAAGCCATACTCGGCAAGAAAACAAGCAAGTGAGGCGCCCGAGGGGCCGGCACCGACAATCAAAATCTCGGTCTCGATGACTTTGTTGCTGACGGCAGCAGGACAATCGGCAATGCCAGGTGGCGGTGGGGGATATGTGGAGGGGATGGAGGGCATAGTGGGCGCAACAACCTCGTGTGTACCGCTGGCAGCCGGAGGTGCTCCAGACACGGAGCTTGCGTCTGGGCCGACGATATGGAGCTCGCCATTGGGTGTGGATCCATTATTGGTCGACGACGATGTATGCTCCTGGGCACAGGGAATGGTAGACTGCGGTGAAGAGACTTGTATGCTAGCAGGAATTGAAGGCGTGGTGCTGGAGCCGATGTTGATGTCAGCCGGTGCCATTGTTTCGGACAGTCGGTGAAACAGGGTACGCCAGAAACTGAGATGTCGTGAGGGTTGAGGACCGAGGGAATGTAGTTCTGACGGTCGAAGTATGATGTCCGAATTTATCTGAATATTGCGCCGGTCTCTGTCTTTTGCAGTAACTTCTCTTGGCCTCTTTAGAAGCCTTGTACGATTGTCTTCCTCCTTTGAGACAGACAAAGGTTTAGTATGTACGTGACGATGCGGAGAGGATGAAGACAAGGGAAGGGGTTATGGGTGAGAAGGAGGAGAGAGAAAAGGTAAAAGAAACTCATAAAATAGATGAAAATAGGAAAATAAGGAACCACTGGGGAAAGACGTCAGCCGAAGAGCTCTCATAGTTTCGCAATCATTGTCCCGCGCAGATCAGATGGACAGGACTGGGCGTCGGGGTCGCAGGCTTGTGTGGACTGGAGTGCATCTGCAGGCACTCGAGCCATGGTTCATCTTCACAGACAACAACAGACGTCCACCCAACAAAGGCGGCTGCAATACCCTGGCCTGCCCGGTACGGATTCCCAGTGGAGATACGGGACGAAGTGCGGGATGGTGCGGGCGAATAACACGATGGGAAAATAAACAGAAAAAAAGCGTGGCCAAACGCAGCGAAAACAGTCCGAAGATCGTCCGCAGGCTAGTGTCTCCGCCGCCTTGGCTGCTGCGTTCAGTCTCGTTTTTCACATCGGTGCTTCCCGAGGGTGTCGTGTCGGCTTCTCAACTGTGGACAAACCAATATGTCAGTATGGGGTGACTATGGCATTGAAAAGCGACTGAAAGCGAAGAAGTAACGAGAGACAAAGACATTATGTACAGAAAATAGAGACGTACCCTAGCATCAAAATGTCGTCCGACGCAACTGCCCCGGGGCCCGAAGACCAGTTCGGCCGTGCCGCGTCTGTCGTCGAGTGGCGTGCAGACCTCGACCATGCAGCTGCCACGCTGCCCGGCGCACCGCCCGTGCACGCCATGGCGGACGAGCCGGGCGGAGGATATCGAGTGGCATTCAAAGACCCTGTCGACGGCTTGCCTTTCCACCTTGTGTACGGGCAGGCACCCGTGACCGCGTAAGGCGGCGTGCCGTCCTGCGACCGGGCATTCAACTTTGTCCGTTTTTTATCCCTGGTGCTGCGCTGTCGTCATTTGTGGGATTGCTGTGAGGTCGTTGTTGTTGCCATTGTTGTTGTTGTTGTCTAACAATTGTATCGGCTGCCCAAAAACATCGCGAAGGAAACGAGTTCCAGCATTTCAAAAGGGGTAAGTTGGCGCTGGCACCTTCCTCACTTCTCAAATCTCACATCCCCCACCACCTTCCTTCCATCCCTTCTACCCCTTTTCGCGCCTTCCTTCAACTCGTTTTCTGTCTTGCTCTTTCCTCGCCAGTCCACAGTCCTACCCGACGCTCTTTCCTTGTCTGACACGGCTTCACCCGGCAATAGGACCCGCCCCCGTCCACAAGTTTGGCCACTTTGGCATGTGTGTCACCGACTTTGCCGCGGCCTACCGCTTCTACACCACCCGCTTCAACTTTGTCTCCAGCGACGTTGTCTACGATGATACCGATACCAGCCGGGACGTGACGACGTTTTTACTACTGGGTCGACCCCTCGCGCTTTGTCCTCGAGCACTATGTGGACGGCGACCTGGTGAACCGCCAGTGCAAGCCAAACCGGTCGCAGGCCTCACCAGATGGTCTGCACATATGGGGTGCGCATCCTCCTTTGCTGTCTCTTTTGTTTGCTTTTTTGTTCATTGACAAGCTTTGCAGGGGCACGACCCGACTGCTGTAGAACGGACGGAGCCGATGGACGATGGTCGTCGAATGCGTGAAAAGTACAAAGGAAGGTGTTCACAGAACGTGCTGTCCGCAATATCTACGCGAGGATAGACCAGAAAGAGAATGAATTTAGGGAAATGGCCTGTTTCGTGTCAAAGACTGTGTGGCCGTTTCAAAAGTCTGACTAAATCAAGCTGTGCTCAGGTGACATTGCTGTGTCGCCATGTAATACCGACCATTCTATGTGGGGCATCTACTTAGAGTCTACGGAGCGCTGTGATGCACATATCCACACTCCAAATTATATTGGTGTTTACTTTTCTATTTTTGCTTATAGAGAGCGAAGAGGGCGTGGCACGAAGGGTAAAAAAGAGAGTGGTGGAAACCAAAAGATACCGAAGAAAAAAAAATGGCGTGTAAAACGGCCCTCTCACGCCTGTCTTCTCCCTTTCACAAAACACAAAAGCACATCCATCCGTTCGCCGATTTAATTGTATCCTCTTCTGTGTCCGCCCGTAACAGCCGAACGTCCTCCTTGAAATATCAAAACAACACGCCTATCCTGCCAAGTACGAAACAATGAAAGGAACAAAAACAATAACAAAAACCAAAGACACGGTGAAACGCACAAGTCCCATGCGCACGCAACAAAATGTTCCCACAATGCTCCCTAACCTCGTGAATGTGTGTTGCTTGGTGTTGGTGTACTCCTGCCCCTTATCCCTTATCGCTGGGGGTTGCCCCCTCTCAGCTTCTCCCTCCTCTTTCCTGGTATATCCTTTTCCTTTCCCCACCCCATCTAGTCGTTGTCTGTCGTGCATCGTACCGAGTCTTGTCGTCATCCTTGGGCCCCGCTGTGCCTTCCCTGTCCGTCTACTCTGTTCGATAAAACTTCTTGTACAGGAGGTGCAGCAGTAGGTTGACGTTGAGCCGCAGGTTGCCCTCGAAGACGTTCATGAACTGGTGCGCCTCGAACTGCGCCTGTAGCAGGTCCTCAATCGACACGAGCGCGCTAGCACCGGGAATCTGGATGTGGCCACGCGAGCCCTCGATGGAGAACACGCCGACCTCGTCGCAGGAAATGGTCAGGTTGATCTTGTCGTAGTCGCGGTCCATAACGCCCGTCCAGGACACCACGACGCCCTTCTCGGCCAGTGCCCGCACGCTGTACTTGTATGACCCAAACTTGGGCACCCGTCCGCTGCGCTCCAACTCGCGCTGATGGTTGTACTGCTTCGTGAATGGCAGGAGGAACCGTTTTTTGCTGTTGTTTTCATGGTTAGCATGGGTTCAAACGACTTGATAACACACCCGCGTATCCATTACCCCCCCCCCCCCCCCACCCCCACAAAAAAACGTACCCCTTCTTGTTTTGCAGCGTAGCCATTGCCTGCTCAATGTAGTCGTCGTAGCTCTTGCGCTTCTGCTCCAGGTACTTGGCCTTTTCGTGCAGGTTGCCTAGCGTAAGACGCACGCCTTCTAACTCGCGCTGCCGCTGCACGCGCCGCCGGCTCTTGGTGCGGATGTCCAGCGCAATCGCATTCAGCACGTCCTGATAGTGGTTGTGCTTGGATATCCGTCCCAGCTGCTCCAGACGCAGCACGTTCTCTAGTGCCGTGCGCTTGAGGTCGTAGTAGGACATGCGGGTCACGTCCACCATGTTGGCGTCCGAGTACGCGCCGCGCGTGTTGCTGCCCACCGCAAAGTCCTCTCGCAGCAGCGACTGCCATTTCTGCTCGTCCTGTGGGTGAATCGGCTTCACCAACACGTCCAGGAGATTCGCGCCAGTCTGCACACGGATAATATACAGAATGCATCGCTTTGTCTCCATGAACAGTGCCTTGACCTCCGCCTCGGGATCTTCCACGTCATGCAGCTTGGGTGTCAGGTACATTTGAATGTCCGACGAGCCGGCCGCCGTCATCTCGTTCTCGTTGTTCTTCGCACTGCCGAGTTCCTGCACAATCTCGCGCAGCATGTCGTCGCGGTTTGGGCAAATCGCGGGCAGCTCCGACACCACCAACTGGTGGATGGCAAAGATGTCCGTCATCTTGATGTACAGCGTCGGCTTGTTCTTGGCGTACAGGTCGTTGAACTCGTCAATGTCGAAAGTGCTCTCGGCGTCCGGCACCGACACAAGTGCCTCCATGATGCGGCCCAGGCGGGCAACCGAGTCGGAGATGAATGCATTCAGCGGCAGCAAGTGAATGTTGTCGCCGCCAAATGGCCGGCCGCTGGCAATCTGGCCAAGGGCCTTGGCCACTTCGCCCAGGTTGCGCTTCTGGAGCGGGCT
Organism: Sporothrix brasiliensis 5110; assembly: GCF_000820605.1. Taxonomy (NCBI): domain Eukaryota; kingdom Fungi; phylum Ascomycota; class Sordariomycetes; order Ophiostomatales; family Ophiostomataceae; genus Sporothrix; species Sporothrix brasiliensis. Next base: position 2,794,227 of record NW_024467134.1, read on the forward strand.
GAGATTCTTGTCGATAACACCGACGTTCTCCGGCGACGTGACTGCCGGCTGCAGGTAGAAGCGCCAGAGCCAGTTGCCCACGAGCTGGAGATGGTACTGTGGGGGGTCGCGCTGGAAGTGCTGGCAAAGCGAATCGAACATCTGCCGGCAGATGAAACGAATACCATACGGTAGGCGTGGCAGGAGGTCCTCGAGGGACAGCAGGAACTGATCGGAGATCTCGCGCAGGTCGCGGAGGTGGTCGATAAACAGCTCCTGGGTCTCTGGGTCCTTGATGGCGTGCTCACGTGGGACGTCGCGCGGCCGATGGCTGGGCTGGCCTGTCCGGAGCTCTTCGTTGTTGATGGCCGACCGGTAGATTTGCAAGGGATCGCTCTCCAGGTCGAGTGCCGGGTCTTCGATAATGTTGTCGCGGATCATGGGACCCAAGAGGTCGCGCAGGTATTTGCGGTCGCGGGGTGATCGTGTGTAGTTGGTGAGAAGCTTCTGCCAGTAGTAGTTGCCACGGACGTACTCCTGGATGGAAGACGACCCGTCGATTTCTTCGCTGATCGACCGGGCAATCAGCTTGAGCAAGTAGTACTCCTCTCTCCGCTTCTGCGCATAGCCAAACAGGCTCATGATCAGAAGCTCAATCCGCCGCCCCTCCTTTTCGGATATGCCCTGCATGCGAATGCGACGGAACAGGCGCGCCAGGTACTGGGGCTGCGTCTGCAGGTTGAAGAAGAGCTGCTGGTACGATTCCAGCTTCTTGCGAGAACTCTTGTTCAACGCCTTCAGGTCGAACTGGTTGGCGGACGTCATGGGCGTGCTGGCAAGGATGTTTCCGGTGTGACCACCAAAGTTGCTCTGGTGCCGCACAACCTCGTCGAGGGTAATTTTGTTCTTGACGAGAAGTGCAATCTTGATGTCGAGTTGGTCAATGTACTGCTCCATCGTCTCGTTTTGGCGAACCTGCTGCACAACGGTCTTGCGCATCCGCTCAAACTCGACCTCCTCGTTGAAGTCAAAGTCGCTGTCGTTTAGCAGATGAACAAAGTTCTTCACGGCGTTGACCGGAGGGTTCTTGCCAGTGGTGAGGCTCTTGTATGCTTCACCCTGCATCTTGGCGCGGACAAAGCTTTGGATCTTGACAACGCGTTGCATATTCTCGTTGAAGAAGCGCTTCTTCTCGGCAAACCGGCGGCGGACGATAAAGGCCTTGGCGGCAGCTTGCAGGGCAACGATCGACTCCTCCTGCTCATCGAGCTGGTTGAGGAGCTCGCCGATCTCGCCGCGCAGCAACATGGCCCGGGCGAGAGCCTGCAGCTGGACAATTCCGGGTTCGGTGGAGTGCAGCTCGTCCAAGAAAGCAGAGTGTTTTTGACGGAAGATGAAGGCCCGCGCATTTGCTTGCAGCCGCGTGATTTGGCGTTCCTGGGCAGAGAGCGCGTTCAGATCGCCCGCGACCCGGAAGCGCTCGAGCATGCCGCGGGCATGTGACTGCAGTGCAATGAGCTCCGGCTCGCACTCTTGAAGGCCGTCGAGCGTATCGGTGATGTTGCGTCGAACAGCAGCGGCCCGGACACAGGCCTGCAGCGCCTCGATCTGGGGCACATGCTGGCGCAGCTCGGCTGTCAGGGCAGTGACGGACTGCCGGGCGGCGTTGCCTCGTACCACGGCCTGCACGTGCTCCCACTGAGGTGCAAAGCGTGCAAGTGCCTCTTTCTGCAGGTGAATCTGGTGTCTCGTTAGCATAGCCCTTGCGGCGGCCTGGAGGTCGGCTACTGCGTGACTCTCAGCAAAGAGCGCCGCCTGCTCGTCCTCCAGGCGCCTTCTCAGCAGCATGCCACGAACGGCAGCCTGCAGAGCTGTGGCCGAACCGGCCGCATGCTTTGCATCCTGCTTCTGAGAAAGCATTTTTCTGCGCGCCAAGTATCCCCGGAAAACCGCCTGAATGCCTCGCACGGGCCCTGAAGCGTGCTGTAGCTGAGAACGAACGTCTCGTACCTGGTTGCGGACCTTGTTGGCCCGAATGAGGCTCTGAAGCTCGAGGACATGACCTTCCATGCTCTCCAAGTAGTATTCTTTCTCATGCTGCCGCTGGCGGACAAGGAATCCGCGTGCAGCGCTTTGCAGGTCGATGGCGAAGCGCCGCATCTGCATTCGGTAGTCGATAATTTGTCTGGCAAAGTCACCGCGAATACGAGCCTGGAGGTCGATCAGCCAGTTCTCGTCGTCCCAGAGCTGCTGCATGGATTGGCCTAGCCGCATGCGCACGAGAGCGCCGCGTGCTTGTGCTTGCAGGTCCACGATCGAGGCCTCGTTCTCGGCCAGCTCGCGGTCGATGCGCTCCTCTTCCGTTTCGACGGGCTCAGGCTCTACATCAAAGTCGGCGCCGATGGTACCGAAACTGGGCATGTTGGCACCCAACTTATCGAGACCCTTTTGCACTGCTTCGAGTTCGTGGTGCTCGAATTCGAGCTGGCCAACGAGGTTGCCGATGCGGAAGTCAACAATGCCCTTGCGGAAGAGCAGCCAACTCAGGGCGTGAATGCAGTAGATGACCTTGGGGATGTTCTTCTTCTCGTACAGATCGATCATCTCGAAGCGGAACAGGTCGGGTAGCTCGACCTCGTCGAGGTAGCGGAAGAAGTTGGCAATGTTGTCCGAGTAGAGATACTGGAGTTTCTGGTGCCGAATGATACGGAACGGCCTGTCGGGGTTCAGAGCAGCCACAACTTCGGCGAGTGTGACACCGTCTCGCAGCGCCTCTTCAAGCTCGACAATGGGTGGGATGGTGCGGTGGATGACATCCTCAATCCACTCCTTGGCCTCGCCGATGTGGCAGAGATACTCGTAGGCCTGGAGAAATTGCCGTTGCTTCTCCATCCAATTCCAATCACCACCACCGCGGCCTCCGGACTTGGCGGGTGCGGCGTTCTGCAGCCGTCGCCGGCCGCGAAGACCCACGACTTCCTCTGATGTTGCGGCGAGAGCAAAGTCATCAGCGGAGCCAGACTGTGCCAGCTTTGAGAGGGTTCGCAGCTGATTTGTCGACGACTTGCCCAGAGTCTGGAAGTCGGGTGCGGTGATGGGTGCCGTGTGTGCATGGTGGAGAGTTGCGGGCATGCTAGCATGAGCGACAGCGGCGCTTCCGCCTCGATTGATCGAGTCGGACCGCGTGAGGAGCATGGAGTTGGGACGTATGGCGGAAAGCGGAGCTTGTGGACGGTTGCTGCCAAACCGGTCATTTTCGATATTGCTGCTGCGGTTGCCGCTGGAGAGGGAGCCAATGTCGACGCTCTGGCCGCGATCATGGCGCGAGAGGCTCTTCACTGGCGATGTCGGCGGGGAGGTGACGGAGGCAGCGGGCGCTTGAGGCAGCGGGCGCAGTGACCGCCGCGCATTGCCATATATGTTCTCGCCATGTGCCTTGGGAGGTGACGAGACGTGGAGGTTGGAGAAAGAGGTCGAGAGTCGGGCAGCCTCGCTCTGACCACGCTTGTGTCCCAGCGACGAGTACCCGCCAGAATACGATGTCATGCTACTGGCGGCCGAGCTCTGGTCGGAGACGTTGGAGTAGCCGGACGAGGCGGACGAAGACGCTGTTGATGGTTGGCGGGCAACCGAATAGTCAAACGTTTGTGACTGTCGGAGGGGATGCGGTCGGTGCATCTTTGTTGCTTGTGGATGCGGCAATCAATGTTGTGCCCGGAAGTCCGGCGGGTGTCAATGACAGCTTGCAAAACTGCTGGCAGCTCCGTTGGCTTCCATATGGACACAGTCCACGGGTGAAGGTACGTGGTGAAGGTACTGTTCAGAAAAGCAGCGGCGTAGACGGACGTGTGTAATCTGAAGAGAAGTGTATCGGTCGTGGACGAAACGGGGATTGCGACGTATTGGTTATGGCAGAGTCGAAAATGAAGCAAAACAAAAGATCGTGAGATCGCGGCGAAATGGTTCCTGCGTCGCGCTTGCTCGCCAGCGTCGGCTTGAAGAGAATAAGACACACTGGCAAAGAGTTACCAGGGCGTGCAATGAATAGAAAGCGTGTCGAAAAAGATGACGAGAAATGAAACTTTACATGCCAACGACCAGAGGGCAGTGGAGTGTTGGCGTATTGGCAAGGTCCAAGAGGTGCCGTGGGAAAAATTCGGACAAAATGGGCTACCGCAGAGCATCTCTCTTACAACAGGAAGGATCCAGCGACAATAGCTGGGCGGCGTTATTACTATACTGAGGGTAGGCACGGGTTTCTGTGTGCGGCAGGTGTGGACGAGGGGCGCTCCTTCTCGATCTGGATGGCCTGTCGCCCTGGAGATCGGGCCATCTTGTTTGTTTACATTGCGCCTGCCCTACTGGGGGCGGACTTTGGTGCTAGCGTAATTTACGTCACAAGGGGCCCAGGCCACGGCACATAGAGTGTCTTTGCGCACGGGCCACGAGTTGCGGCTGGTTAAATACATGAAACTTGCTATCTGCTTACCGGGGCGCTACGACAATTGATGGGCACAGTCAAACCGTTAGATTAGACGAGATAAACATTGTGTCACGTGCATTTCATCCACCGTCCAACAGATTCTCGTCGCGGTCAAATCGGACCCCTACCCGGCGACAGGCCGAATATCGGAATATCGTAGCCTTGGACAGACGTCAACATTGTCTTCACGGTTGTCAAAAGTCGCCAGGCGAGTTGCAATTGACAATGTCGCCGCCACGGGCAAACTGGCCCACCCAGATGGCCTTCCATCGCACCTGCCTCGCAAATAGTCATAGTGACTAAGCCTTGACGACGCGACTGCCCCGCTTTAATATTTTTCTGGCACGGCGATAAAGGTAAAAAATTTGCCTGCGGTGAGAGCAAGCGAAGTTCCCTTTTTTTCCTTCTTTCTTCTAATGGGGAGAAGAGAACTACGAACGGTACGTGAAACTGCCACTGGTCGAAAGTCCAATTGTAGACGTCTTCGAACTCAATCATACTGTTTTACGTTATCGGAACACGTCTTTCACACGGTATGTGCATTTTCCCTGCGCGAAAACGCGACTAAGACGCCTCCTAAGGGGGTTGACGTCGTTGCTGTCGATCTTTTCTCCGTGACTTCTCACCGTTCCGCAAGGCGTTGCCCCTCGAACGAGCGTGGTCCAGCCTCACACAGCCTCACATCGTGACCCGTATTCGCCTGCTAACATCTGACGTCTCCAGTTTCCGCTTCACACGCCGCAAACATGCCTGAAGCAGTCAACGGCATCGACCACTTCCTGAGCGCCTCCAAGGCCCTGGCCACGCTCGAGGAGTACGAGGAGCGCGATGGCCTGGGGATCAAGGATCTCATGAACGCCCGGGTGCACGGCGGCCTCACGTACAACGACTTCCTCGTTCTGCCCGGCTACATTGGCTTCCCCGCGTCCGAGGTGGCCCTCGACTCGCCCATCACGAAGCGCATCACGCTCAAGACGCCCTTTGTCTCGTCGCCCATGGACACGGTGACCGAGCACGAGATGGCCATCCACATGGCTCTGCAGGGTGGCCTGGGTGTCATCCACCACAACTGCTCGCCCGACGCGCAGGCCGACATGGTCCGCAAGGTCAAGCGGTACGAGAACGGCTTCATCCTGGACCCCGTTGTCATCAAGGTCGACACGACCGTTGGTGAGGCGAGAGCCCTCAAGGAGAAGTGGGGGTTCGGTGGTTTTCCTGTGACTGGTAAGCAAACCCCTCGAATTTTTCGTTCAATTTATGATATATATATATATATGTATTGCACTCGACCGCCCCTTCACAGACCTCCCGCGCAGCCTGCATACATTCATGCCTTGTTATGATTATTACCACTTTTTATTATAACTTTCGTTCCACCGTCAACGGCATAACGCCATGGGGATAACAAAGAATCTTTATGACACTTGGCACATTCATTTTTCGATGTTGTTTTTAAATCCGTCTTCGTTCTCGAAGGATCGAAACGTGACTAACTCGACACAGAGAACGGCACCTTGGGCTCCAAGCTCCTCGGCATTGTCACGAACCGCGACATCCAGTTCGAGGATGATGGCAACCGCCCCGTGTCCGACGTCATGGTCAAGGACCTTGTCACCGCCCCGGCTGGTGTGACCCTCGTCGAGGCCAACAAGATCCTGTCGCAGTCCAAGAAGGGCAAGCTGCCGATCGTTGACAAGGACGGCAACCTCGTGTCCATGATCTCGCGCTCCGATTTGACCAAGAACCTGCACTTCCCTCTCGCTTCCAAGCTGCCCGACTCCAAGCAGCTGATCTGCGCTGCCTCCATCGGCACGCGTCCCGAGGACAAGATCCGCCTGCAGAAGCTGGTGGACGCCGGCCTGGACATTGTCGTCCTCGACAGCAGCCAGGGCAACAGCATGTACCAGATCGAGATGATCAAGTACATCAAGGCGACCTACCCCGACCTGGACGTCATTGGCGGAAACGTCGTGACCCGGGAGCAGGCTGCTGCCCTCATTGACGCAGGTGTTGACGGCCTGCGCATCGGCATGGGCAGCGGTTCGGCCTGCATCACGCAGGAGGTCATGGCCGTCGGCCGCCCGCAGGCCACTGCTGTGTACAACGTGTGCGCTTTTGCTGCGCGCTTCGGCGTTCCCTGCATTGCCGACGGTGGCATCCAGAACGTCGGCCACATTGTCAAGGGTCTGTGCCTGGGCGCGTCCACGATCATGATGGGCGGTCTCCTGGCCGGCACGACCGAGTCGCCCGGCACGTCGTTTGTGTCGCGCGAGGGCAAGCTGGTCAAGGCGTACCGCGGCATGGGCAGCATCGACGCCATGCAGGACAAGAAGGCCGGCGGCGGCGGCAAGAACAGCCAGAAGAGCAACGCCGGCACGGCTCGCTACTTCTCCGAGGGCGACAGCGTGCTGGTCGCGCAGGGCGTGTCCGGCGCTGTGGCGCACCGCGGGTCCATCAACAAGTTCCTGCCGTACCTGGCTGCCGGCGTCAAGCACTCTATGCAGGACAGCGGCATCAAGAGCTTGCGAGAGCTCCACGAGAGCGTCTCCTCTGGCAAGTTGCGCTTCGAGATCCGGACGGCGAGCGCCCAGCTTGAGGGTGGCGTGAACATGGAGTCGTACGAGAAGAAGCTCTACGTGTAAGCGAGGGTGTGTTTCTTATTTGACGGATGACGACTAGGAACGGGATTTGGAGAAAGGGTACATTTCTTGATTATGTTTTGTCCCTTATTTTGGCAAAGCCTCTTTTTTGACGATTGGGGACATGAGGACTTGAAGAGGAGGATACGTATATACTCGTTGTCTTTTTGCTTTTTGCGTAACCCAGAAACATAAAAAAGACGTTGCAGTTCAGTAGAGTTCGCTTGATGTGCTTGAAGGCGGCCAAGACGGCAGGGCTACGGCCTGGCCGAACCAAGCGGCCACAAGCACGGAGAGCGGACTCTACGGCCGCTGCGAGATGGGGCGACCCATAGTAGGAAGAGGAGGAGACGAGGCGACGACAGACGAGCCATGCATGCGGCGTTGGGGGCGTTCTTTTGAGATTTTTGCCTCTTTGCTGCTTTTCTTTCTTTTTTTACATCTCTTTTTTTATCTTTCAATTTTGGCATCATGATAAACCTCCAAAATTTGGATATGTCCTTGTCACTTTCCTGACATTTGAGCCGCCTTTTACCGTTCTTGTTCGCCGTCGTTCTGGCTAACATTCCTGCAGGAGCAAAAGGCGGAGAATCTCCATTCAGTGTGGCTCTGGCCGTGCCTCGTCACAGACCCTCCAATGCGGCCACCCCGGCCCTTTTCTTCCTTACTGGCCACTCTATTGGACCAAACCAGTGTCGATATGCACAAAGACCAAAGCTGGGCAGGCTGACATGCACGATGCACAAGCAAACCTCTGTCGCGACGGAAGGCTGGTCAGGCGCACAGCCACAGAGCTGCCTAAAATGCGACCACCAAGAAGCTGGGACAGCAAAGAGCCATAAAAAGCTGTTCGCATTTTCTATGCTTGAAATCGGATTCCTTGCTTTTTGGGAAATATTGTGAGTTCCATATGTTGAATCTTCCCTTTCCGTCTCACAAGCACAGGTTCACGAAATCAGACAACATGCATCGCAGACCGCGTAACAGGAGAGGTTGGGAGGATGACTCCGACAGCGACTCAATCCAGATCACTACTGTGGACTATTCGCATTTGGCGGGCAGACATGCCTTTGGCATCGACAGAGTCCCCGACGTACTGTATTCGATCAAATATGTCGACAAATCCCGCCGTCATTATGGAAGTACGTACAGAAACGGGACAAGCTACCCAAGTAATTTGTGAATCAGAGCCTTTGCTAACCGAATTCTAGCGATTGGTTCCAACAAGAAGATCAACGTTGACGAATCCAATATCGGCGATGCTACGCCCGACTCGCAAAATTATCCGGTGATCGAGATCCACACAGTAGCGGTCTGCTCACCCAGACACGCCAGGACCAAGCTGGAGCCATTCCGCAACGTCTACCACGCGGAGAGCGGGGAGAGCAAGAACGGCGCGGAGGAGGACGCGGTCGACGTTAACATTGACGACGATGACAACATGCTGGAGCTGGCAATGCAGGCAAAGCTGCAGTCGCTGGATATTGCAGCCGTGCGCGACCGCTTTCAGGTGGACACGATCGACATCAAGGGCATGGTCATCCACTCGTCCTACCTACAGCACGCCATTAACGCCGTCAAGGAGTCGACAGTGCACCTGGAGGCATTGCTCAAGGAGCCGTACCCGGAGCTGTACCACATACGCGACGATCTGGCACACTTCCGCGACAACCAGCCGGCATGCCACAACGAGACGCAGCGGACCACGACGGCCAAGCACATCAACGTTCTCCTCGACTACCTGCAGAAGGAGCTCGGCGACCGGTGCCGCGACGAGGAGCGGCGCTATGCGCAAAGCCCGCCGATGGCGACATTCGATATGATGTGGTTGCTGTACAAGCCGTTTGGGGTGGCGTACGCGAAGCGGGCCGGGCGACAGCCCGGGGCGCCAATGCATTGGCGGGCCTACGTGATCAGTTCGGTGGACACGGACCTGCTCAAGGCGCGTGTGACGTGCTGGAGCATGGTGTACAACGCGGGGATGCTGAGACGCGAGACGATGGTATTTACCATCAACTCGTTCTCGGGCGAGCAGACGATCCAGGATCTGCCGCTGGTGCCGCAGCGATTCTTCCCCGAAGACTTGGACGCACAAGACGGACTGAGCATGGCAGACTGGCAGATCAAGCTGGGCCGCCAGTATTGGGACCTGGTGCAGGCGCCGGCGTACAAGGAATATGTGGTTCCGGACGACATCGTCGAGGAGGCGGCCAGCAAAGGAGCAGACAGTGCCCCCAACCACACCGCCAAAAGCAACCGCGAAAATAAAAACAAATCCAAGAGCGAGCTCGTCGAGCGCGTTGTCGTCGACGTGAAGGGCTTCGAGACGTTTGGTCTGCCGTCCTCGACGTCGTCAATGTCTCCGGCTGGCGCCAACGGAGGACTCATGGCGATGCCACCGCCGCCGCCGCCGCCGATTCCGACGCCCATGGATAATTTGGGCTTTCAGTTGCATTTTGCGCCGCGGTGCAGCTGCGACACGTGCCGGGACGACCCGAACAGCGAACCGAAGAACCCGGGCCGGTTTGCCGAGTTCAAGATGGCGGCGATCAGTTCGGGCAAGAAGCCGACAAACGACCTGTTCTATCTGCTGTGCGACGTCGACGTGCCTGCGTTTGTGTTGTCGAGGCGCGAGTGGGTGCATGTGCACCTGGCGCGGCTGCAGCCTGTGCAGACGGACCACGAGGCGTTTGAGAACCTGGTGCTGGACGCGGACGTCAAGACGACGGTGCGGGCGCTGGTGGGCAAGTTTGCGCACGACGTCGGCGAGGGACGGGCGGACAGCGGGCGTGTCGCGCCGTGGCCGCGGGACATTGTCAAGAACAAGGGCGAGGGCCGCATCTTTTTGCTGCACGGCTCGCCGGGCGTCGGCAAGACGTGCACGGCCGAGTGCATTGCCGAGCTGGCGCAGCGGCCGCTGCTGGCGCTGACGTCGGGCGACATCAGCACGGACATGAACGCCGACGTCGTGGAGCGCAACCTCGACACGTACCTGCGCCTGGGCGAGCGCTACGGCGCGCTCGTGCTGCTCGACGAGGCCGATGTGTTTCTGGAGGCGCGCCGCGCCAGCGACCTGCGCCGCAACGGGCTCGTGTCGGTGTTTCTGCGGGCGCTCGAATACTTCCGGGGCGTGCTGTTCCTGACGACGAATCGCGTCGAGACGTTTGACGATGCGTTTACGAGCCGCATCCACGTGGCGCTGCACTATCACCCGCTGTCGCCCGAGAGCCGGCGGCGCGTGTGGATGCAGCACTTTGCGCGCATCGAGCGAGACAGCGGCGGACGCATTTTTGTGCTGCGCAGCACGCGCGAGTATGCGTACGAGGACGCCGAGGTGCACGCGCTGGAGCTCAACGGGCGCGAAATTCGCAACGCACTGCAGACGGCGGTGGCCCTAGCCGAGGCGGACGCTCTGGACAAGGCAAACGAGGACGAGGGCCAAGTGACCGTGACAGAGGCGCACCTGCGGGCTGTGATCAAAATGAGCGCCGGCTTCAAGTTGTTTATGAACAAGGCGAAGTCGCAGCTTCACGAGTGAGCACCCACACGGACCAGTTGGACGAGACGGGCCGCATGTGATGGGATGGGTTAGGCAATTTCATATCCAAAATAAAATCAATAAAACAATAAAAAACGAACCACAAGACAACTAGTGTAGGCACCCCGTGTCCTTTGTGATAGCCCATACTGTGGCCTCTGTGGTGTATGTCTGCTGGACGGATGCTGCAGGCACAAAACAATGGTTGACATCCTCTTGAAACGCCGTCGGGATCGCGTAAAATACAAAGCAAAATAAAGCAAAATACAATCGGACTCGCAGCCCATTGGACGCTCCACGACGAGCGTCTCTGCACGCCTTTACGCCCCTCACAGCGTCGCCGCCGCTCCGACGGCACCGGCCACATTGAACGCCTTCTTGTTCGTCCACCGGATCTCGACGTCGTGTGCCCACTCCATGTACCGGGCCCAGCCTGTTTGGTCAGTTCTCCGCCTCGTCTTCGGCGCAAATCACAACCACGGAAGACACTCACTCCAGTAGGCAAACTTTCGGCCGAGATACTTGCCGGCAAACGGCACAAGCACCATGGTCAGCATCAGCTGCAGCTGCTCGAGGCTGGCCTCCCACTCGCGCTGGGCGTCAGACGTGTCGTCGGAGCTCGCGTCCGAGGGGCTGATCACGCTGGTCGAGATGGACGGCAGCGAGTCGAGCTCGCCGTCCTCATCGTCGTCCTCGTTCTCGTCAAGGCCTTCGTCGCCCGTCTCGGCATCGGCGTGCGGCCGCGGCAGTGTGGTCGTCGCCGCCGCGTCGGCCAGTACAAACGATTCAGACGTCGACGCAGACATCTGGGAGCCCGCGTCGGATATTGATATTGGTTCGGAAGACATTGTGTGTGGCAGGGGGGTTGCCAGACGCGGGTTTGTTGTCCGTCGCCGTCCATCGTGAAGGCAGCACGAGTTCGCTTGGGGCCGGAAGCTGCCCAGCTCTTTGCGGGGGCACCGATGGCAGCTGCTGATTGGCTAGAATGCCGGCGTCACCTGATTGACCTCTCTGCGACCAAAGGTGGCAGGTGGCCCTAAGGACGGCAACAGCCCACACTCCAGCTGCCCCGATCGTCCCTTCCACGCCATGCCAAACTGCCCCTCTGTCGCATGTCATCGTGCTGGTTCCAGGTCCCCTGGTCGCCTTTGCGCCTTCCTTGTTTGGCGCATGCCTTTACAGTACAAACCTCGCCTATCGGGAATTTCTTCTTTTGCTGGGAACATCTTCTTTTCTTCGTCTTCTTTTCTTCCACATCATCGTCAATTCCACTACCTCGACATCGACGGCCCCGACACATCCATCCTGGCTTCGCTGCATCCACTACACGCAGACTTGCATCGGTCTCATAACAAACAGTCTCGTCGCGGATTGGCTGCAACCCTGGCTGCAACCCTCCTATTGCCTTATTGTCTCATTGCCGCACCGCACTCACAACGCACAGCCGACAGCTCGTGGTCCCTGCTTCTGCGGTGTTTCTGACGGGCCAGCGGCCAACCGACTACCCGGCGCTCCGTTTCTTGTCTCGTCTCTTGGCTCAACAACCGTCTACGGCGTACGGCGTACTTCCAAAACTCTAAAGCCAACCACCCCTGGCCAACAATCAAACGACGCTCTGCACCGCCAACATGGCGACAACCGAGACTCCTGTACGTTGCATCCCTCGTTCTCGTGTTGTCGGTCTTGTCGGTCCCCTTGCTGGCTCGTTTCACTACACATTGTCGTCTGTAACTCTTTGTGGTTATTTACCCCTTTCACTGCGCATTCACGGTCCAGTGGCTTCCAGTGTCGCCGCAACCTGCAAGTGCGACCAGTGGTGAGTTGCTAGCGCGCCTTCCCTCCTGGTTTGAGAACACAAGTACAGAACAAGACACAGAAAGAGCACCCAATCACTCCTCAAGTGCTGGATGACTCAGAAGGCAGTCGCCGCCCCGCCCTCTCGTTGGTCGGCGCCGACCCCGCCACGGTTCGAATGCTACTGTATTTTTGTGAGGGCTAGTTTTGTAGGCCAAAATTGGCCCGCAGCCAGACCAAGAAAAAAATTACGAAGCACGACCATACATACCAACGCACGGCACACGACGTCTGGTGGCTCTGACTCTTTTCTGCTTTTGCCTCTCTTTCTCTCAACAACCACCCCCTCCACTCCCCGTTTCTGTCCCCGCTTATCTGGGCTCTTGGACAGCGCGTAGACGATTTTTCATTATCTCGTCTTTTGACAGTCTTTTTTTAAACTGTCACATCGATCCGCAATCTAACATCTACGCCTCCTTTTCTTTCCGTGCTCCCTCCCGCCGACTAGATCGCCGAACGCAAACCGCGGAAATCCGTCGCGTTTACCGAAGAAGCCCTTGTCATCGACGCCGACGGACACGTCACCATGCCTTCGACCGAGGCCATTGACGACACAAAGGACACGGCGGTGTCGCACAGCCCGCGCACGCCGCCGCTGTCGGCCGCGCTCGAGTCGTCTGCCGATGCTGCTGCTGCTGCCGCTGCCGCTGCCGCGACGGGCGAGGACGGCCTCGACCTGAGCCTCCTGAAGAAGAAGAAGAAGAAGTCGTCGACCAAGAAGAAGGCCGACGACGAGGCTGAGGGTGGCGATGACGACGCCGGCACGCCGGCCGGCGACGACGGCGGACTAGACCTGACGCTCAAGAAGAAGAAGAAGAAGAAGGCGAGCAAGGACAAGGCCGGCGCGGGCGAGGGCGACGAGTTTGCCGAGAAGCTCAAGGCGCTGGAGCTGCGCGAGGACGAGACGGTCGAGGTCGAGGAGGGCGACATGGACAAGGGCACGGGCATCTGGCAGCACGACGCGGCCACGCCGCCGATCCCCTTTGCCATGCTGCTGTCGCGCTTCTACCACGTGCTGGAGCTCAAGAACCCGGACCACGCGACCAGCGGCTCGCGCAGCTACAAGATCCCGCCGCCGCAGTGCATGCGCGAAGGCAACAAAAAGACCATCTTTGCCAACATCACCGAGGTGGCCAAGCGCATGAAGCGCACAGAAGACCACATTACGCTGTACCTGCTTGCCGAGTTGGGCACGACGGGCTCCGTCGACGGCAGCCGGCGCCTTGTCATCCGCGGTCGGTTCCAGCAGAAGCAGATTGAGAATGTCTTGCGGAAATACATCAGTACGTCGCCTGCCCTTTGGCTTTCCCTTTCTACCTATCCCCTATGCGTTTGACCTTTATGCCTTTTTATACCTTTTTTTCCCTTTTTTATCCCTTTTTTATTCCTTTTTTTCTTCTTCTTATTCTAACAAAACAGTCGAATACGTCGTCTGCAAAACGTGCAAGTCGCCCGACACCGAGCTCAGCAAGGGCGAGAACCGTCTGTACTTTATCACCTGCAACTCGTGCGGCTCCAGACGGTCTGTCACGGCCATCAAGACTGGTTTCTCTGCCCAGGTCGGCAAGAGAAAGAAGACCCAGGGCTAGAGGGGAGCTGGTGCGTGTTGTGTCATGTGTGGTTTGCGCATTTGCTTGTGGGATTGTGGGATCGGTTCGACAATCTGCCTCTCCTTCTTTCAGGTGTTTCGAACGTCTCTGTCCGTTCTGTCCGGTTTTTTGATACCTCGCATGTGGTCTTGGGCGGCTGTCTTGTGTCGATATATGCGCTTCGCAGGAGTATGAGAATGCGACTGCCGACACGGTGAAAACGTGAAAAAAGTACAAAGAGAAAGAACGGCAATATTGCATGGAGGAATGGAAACCGATGGACTTTTGCAGGACTTGATTTTCATGGGAATGCATGCTGTTGGGCCTGTTCCAAGGACGATAAAAATAGACGACAGAATGACAATGAAGGAATATGAAATAAAGACGATATGCGCTGTGTGTGAGCTTATGTGGAGGTGGAAGCTGTTTTGATGTTTCAGTGCTTGTTACTCTGCCGTGTCTTTTCAATTATTCTTATCTTCTTTTTGGCATACTTTCCGTCTCGTATTTTCTAATCGAATCTTATGTATTCTCGTACTATGTGTGCGCATTCTATCGTCATGTCGCCCTTACTTCGTTTTCTTTAATTTGTTTGCTGTTCTTTTCTGCAAAATAAATTGTCAGTAATTCATTTATACCTTTTTTTTATCCTCATTTTATTTTTTTTTTTTTTAAAAAAAAATAAAAAAAAAAAAAAAAAATAAAAAAAAAAAAAAAAAAAACCCAAAACCATAGCCTCACACCATTCCCCCCTTCTTTCCCACGCCCCTCTGTCGTCGTGAACGCTGCGGTACTTTTTCATAATGCCCAGAAAATGTTGAGCCACAGACTGCGCGATAGCTGGCTATTGATAGCATTCGAAGGTGGACACGTCATTCGCCCGCGTCCAATGCGATAGCTTCCCCTCATCTGCGTCCAGCTTCCTCTCTTGGAATCGTCAACGACTTATAAACCCCAAGGGCAGGCGTTGGGTGATGGCTATATTTTCTGGGAAATAAAAACTCACAAATTTCAAGGTAGTAGCCACACCAACTCCATTGCTTTATCGCGTCCTACCTCGTCCACCACAAATCGGACCATCTTTATCCCTGTCGTTCTTCCGCAACCACACTCTCCTCAACATCGATCATGACCATCTACGAAGAAGCCCCCAAGAATGGCACGGCCGCCTCGCTGGTGAGCACGGCGACCACTCATCCCGTCGCCGGCTTGCCCAACGACAACCCTTCCAGGTCGTACTGGCTGCAGGAGCCGTCCAAGCTGCTGCTGGGCCACCGCACGACGCCTGACCTGCCCGCTGAAGTCGATGTCGTCGTCGTCGGCAGCGGCATCACCGGCGCGTTTGCCGCGGATGCTCTCCTCGAGGACGTGGGCGGCGCCGCGTCCGCCACCCGCACTGTCCTCGTTCTCGAAGCCCGCGAGGCCTGTTTTGGCGCCACCGGCCGCAACGGCGGCCACTGCCAGCCCATGGTCTACTCGTCCGCCTCGGACGTCTCCGACTTTGAGCTTGCCACCTTCCGCTTTCTCCAGCGCTTTGTCGCCGAGCACCACATTCCCTGCGACTGGCGCACGCTGGCGGGCGGAGTGCACGCGTACCTGGACAAGGACCTGTTCGAGCTGGCCGAGGCGCTGGTCGCGACGCTGCGCGCCAAGCGGCCCGACTTGGCCGACCAAATCACCGTCGTGACCGCCGACGATGTCCGGAACGCAGCAGCAAACACCGCCCTCGACGACCTGCGCCTGCGCGGCGCCGCCGGTGCGCTCGTGCAGCGCAACGCCGCGTCGGTGTGGCCGTACAAGCTCGTGGCCTGGGTGCTGGAGCGGCTCGTGCAGCGGCACGCCGCCTCGGGCGCGTTCAACCTGCAGACCAACACGCCCGTCCTGCACGTTGCCCACGATCCCCAGATGCCGTCTTCGTCTGCTTCGCCCTGGGTTGTCAGGACACCCCGCGGCACCGTCCGAGCCCGCGCCGTGCTGCTCGCCACCAATGGTTACGCGTCGCGTCTGCTGCCGCGCAGCCTCGCCGACCTCGTCGTGCCCGTGCGCGCCCAGGTTGCCGCGCTGGTACCGCCAGACAGCGACACCAAGACGGAAACGACACAAACCACAGAGAGTGCGCCAGCCGGTGTGACGTCGTCGTCGACGTCGACGTCGTCTTCGTCGGCCAACGGTGCTTCCCGGGCGAGTGTCACGGTCGTCGAGACCAAGGACGGCCAGACGACCACGACCACGACCACGACGACCACCTCCAACGCGCCCGCCGACCGCTTAACGTACAGCTACGTCTTTGTCGGCCACGACCACGGCCAGACCCCCAGCGGGAACCGCGACGAGTACCTTGTTCAGAGGCCGTTTACCAGCGGCACCAGCGGCCGCGCAACAGCCACCTCGTCGAATGGCACTGCCTTTGCATCTGCCTTTTCGTCGTCGTCGTCGTCGTCGTCGTCGTCGGGCGGCCACTTCATCTGGGGCGGCGGCCGGCAGCGTGCCTCCAACGCCGGTGTCGGGGAGTGGCGCGACGACGAGGTCGAGTCGCCCGTGGCCGGCTACCTGCGCTCCCACCTGGCGCCGGTTCTCGCTGTCGGCGGCGACAACAGCCGGGGCGAGCCGCCCGCGCAGCTCGAGGCCGACTTCGAGTGGACCGGCATCATGGGCTTCTCGCGCGATGCGAACCCGTGGGTCGGTCACGTGCCGAGCAGCGAGAGCGGCGGCGACGGTCTCTACCTGGCCGCCGGCTTCTCGGGCCACGGCATGCCGTCCACGTCGCTGTGCGGCCGCGCCGTCGCTGGCATGATCAAGAGGCACCTGGGGTGGACGACGTCTTCGTCTTCGGACAGCCATGCTGCGAGCGGCGGCGACGACAATACGCACAGGGACAAGGTCGTCGTATCCCTGCCCTTGAGCGACGGTGGCCATGCCGAGCTGCCTCGCTGTTTCCTCCTGACGCCAGAACGCATTCTGGAGGCGCGGAGGACGTGCCAGCCCGTTAAGGAGGCCGATGCCCGTGGCTTCTTGGCCGAGCTCCAGCATCTCCTGGCCGCTCGTCGGGCAGAGCCGTGAGATGTGTTTCCTTGGGGGGCATACGTCAGTATCCGAAACGCAGCAACACAGCAAAACAGCAAACAACAACACAAATCTCATAGCAATATCGTACACTGGATAGCTGTCTGCCGAAACCAAGAGTCTAGAATACACAGAAATACAAAATTGCCAAGCGAAAACTGCCAAATCGTTTCCAAGTGCCCATATCATGCCAAGTAATAGGATCCAATTCCTGACACCAAGAGAAACAAAAAGAATGAAAAATTAATGCCACTGAGCGTGTGCATCTGTGTGTGTATTCGTTGACGCGTTTGTGTGCATGTTGAGGTGTCGTCTGGCGCCGCATGGCCGTTCTAATTCGTCTCGCATTTCCTTTATAAAACAAAACGCCAGAAAAGCCCCAGGCCGACGTCTTGGAACACAAAAACTTGCAGATGAACCCCACCAAACCAAATGTAATGAAAGCGTGTCTGTAAAATGTAAACAGGAAACGAAGAGGACAGTCGAACGCGGCAAGGAAGCAATGGGATACGTGAAAACGGCGTGAAGCCGAAGAAAGAGTCGTAGAGAATCAAAGAACGCCCCTAAACATTCAATGTGTCACGATCCGTGCTGCCTGCAGCATCAGTCCAAAGATCAGGCCCCGTGCCACCTCCTCGACCTGAAGGCAGTCGAAGATCCGGCCCAGCGCATCGGACGTCGCCGACTGGCCCATGACGCCCATCAGCGCCGCCGGCACGCCGCTGCGGATCAACAGCCGCCGCGCCTTGACCCGCAGCCTCTCCTTCTCCTCTGCCGTCATCTCCGCCGGCCACGCTGCCCGTTCCGCGTCCGTCGGCATCGTGTTCTCGCGCAACGTGTTGAGATACCCAGCCATGCCAGCGTCCGTCGTGTTGGCGTCGAGCACCGACGACTGCAGCAAGCTCTGGATCGACGCCAGAGACGGGTTGCCCGGCCGCAGCAAAAACGACTTGGCGGCCGTCAGCAGCGTGCGCCGGATGTTCCAGGCCGACGAGAGCGTGTACAGCTCGTTGATCACAGCAAACAGCAGCTCCACGGCCACGCGCGTCTCGCCCTCCGTCAACGCCGCAAACTGCTTGGCAATCGTCGTGCCGGACGTGGCCACGCGGTGCAACGGGCGCGTCCCGTGTGGTGTCGTTGCACCAGACCCAGACCCAGCGCCGCCCGCCGGCAGGCTCGTCAAGTTGTTGTATGAGCCGACACGCACCGGCGACGTCACCGACGAACCAGGCATGTCTTCTATAGCGTCGGTGGTAAAAGCAGAGGTCGCACCTATTGGAAGACGGGTTCCGCTCAGGCTTGTACTCGAGGGCGAGCGCGGGTAGCCGCCGCTCGACGAGGCACGGCTGTTGTGCTGACTTCCGCGGTTGCCGCTGCTGACTGGTGTGTAGTCACCCCACATATTGTTGCTATTGTTGTTGTTGTTGTTGTTGTTGTTGTTGTTGTTGTTGTTGTCAGTCCGGCCGCGCCCGTCGGCGCCGGCCTCGCCTACCTCGCCGTTCGCTCCAGCGTCCATGAGACCGCTCTGCGACTGGTAGCTCATACGCCGACCCATCGGCACAACACGGCCGGTCTGCGACGCTACAACCGACGACCGTTGGCTGTCCATGCTGTCGCGAGAGCGCCGCGAGCCCGCGCCAGAGAAGCCACTATCCATACGGGGTGGCGTCGAGACCGACAGCCGATTCGTGTACGCCGTGACGTCCTGCAGGACCGAGGCAGGGGGCGATGTCGTTGCGCCGTTGGGATTGGGGCTGCCCGCTACATTGGCCAGCGAACCCGAGCTGGCGTGCTGCTTCTTCTGGCCGCTGCTGCCGCCAAGACCGATGTTCGTGCCCAGGTTGCCCAGGTTGCCTAGGTTGCCAAACACGCCCGTAACGCCGCCTACCATGACCTTGCCACCTTCGGCCACGCCCTTGGGCGCGTTGGACAGTGCGTCCAGCATGTTCTTGCCCATGGTTTCGAACGCATTGAGACCCGTCTTGGAAGCCGCCGGCAGGTTGTTTGTGTCCTTTTCCAAAAACCGCTTCATGCCCTCGCTCTCGGCCAGTGGCTGGTACCAGCAGGCATCGCGCACATAGCGCTCCAGCTCGCCCCGCAGTGAGCCGCGGGTGTGGATCTTCCAGTTCGGGAGCACGCCGTGCTGCTCTGTAAACGCCGTGGCGCCCGAGATCGTCGCAATGCGCCGCAACACCTCGTGCAGCTTCTCAAAGTCCGCGTACTTGCGCACAATCATCCAGCCCGGGTAGTGCGCGTTGGCCGGCTCGATCTGGATCAGGAAATCCCATGCGGGCCGGCTCTTGATGCGTCCCTTGTCCGTCACCGGCTCGTCATGAATCGTGACGTTCGCGTTGTGGAGCGTCAGTGGCGGTGGTGCCTGCTCCTGTTTCTTGCGGCCCTCCGAGTCGCTCGACTCATCCTCTTCGCGCGCCGGCGGAACGAGTTGGTCGAAGCTGGTGAACTGGGAGGCTTCGTCGGCGGTCGGCGGGTGCGGGTTTTCTGTGTTCTCCGAGCGGTTCGCGGCTGTTCCGCTGGCTGCCTCAGACTTGGCAAAAGACGATTGGCTCGGTGACCCCTGCGTAGACGACCGTGGCGTGATGGGCGTCGAGACTGTTCTTGCTGTGCGCGTCGTGCTCTCGTCACCAGACAGGCTGAGAGACGCTTTGGGAGAGATCTGGTCAGAGGCGGCGCTGGGTGACGGGGGCCCGTGTCCGTGGTGGACTTTGCGTTCGTCGTTTGCTTGCATGCCAAGCTCGTCTGCGTTGTGCTGCATGGCGTCCGCCAACCTTTCTTCGGCTTCGGCAGCACTCTTGGTCTCCGTGGTGGTGCGCCGCGCCTTTTCTTCAGCGGCAATCATCTCATTCATGCGCTTCATTTCCTCCATGGCCTCCTCCATTTCCTCGTCAGCCCGGCTGAGCTGCTTCTTGTGTGACAATGGCACGGACTCCTTGCGCCTCGATTGGTGTGCCTTGTCCGCCTCAAATGAGCTGCGCCGGCTCTTTGGCAGCGCAATGTTGCCGACGTTGCCGTCAATGTCGATCGAAGCATGGTGCATGTGGGCCGCGGCGGAGTTGCTGGTTGCGTCTTTGCTGCTGCTGGCTGTCGCCGCGGCATCGGTGCGCGTCTGCATGCCCACATCGATGGCCTGGCTGAAGTCGGGCTCGCCACCCTCCAGCAGGTGCACAATCCAGCCGTTGATCCATTCGGGCTTGGAACAAGTCTGCAGCGTCGTCTCCAGCACGGAGGTGGCCGCAATCTCCCGGAGAAACGTCCGTGCCGGGTCGCAGTCGTAGCATTGCCGATCCAGGAAGCTCAGCAAATCGTCGGCTACCATGCGGAACTTGCTCGCCTGCTGGCGCTGGCTCAGCAGGTTGGCCAGGTTCGAGTTCGGGTGCGACGCGAGGTAGCTGTAGATGGCGTCGGCGGCAGATATTGTGGGGTTGGCATCGGGCCCCTGGGGCGGTGCCGAGCCCTGCTGTTGCGGTGTCTGTGCCGCATGCTCGGCAAATGCCGTGGCCAATTCGGAGAAGAGGACAATGACAATCGACGTGGAGTTGGTGAGGAAGTCGAGGAATGCGTCGGCGGGGCGTTTGCGGCTGAGGTGGTTCGAGACCGACACGAGAAACGAGGTAAGGACGCGCCGACAGGACAGCGGGAACGACTGGTCAGATGGCACAATGGGCTGGTACCACCACTTGACATAGTCGCGGACAACCGCCTCGACGAGGCCGTTCAGTGCTTGGCGGGTCTCGGGGCGGAAATTCTCAAAGGCGCGGCCGAGGGCCAGGTCTTCCTGGACAGGGTCAAAGGCAGCCTCGGGGCCCACGTTCTCGCCGCTGACCTCGGCGCCGTTCTTCTGGTCCTTTCTGCGGTATTCAATGACCCGGGCGAGCAGGTCCGAGCTGGCCTCCCCACGGATAGCACGGGTGACGTCGGGATTGCGTGCTTCCCATGCCACAAAAAGGGCAATGCCGCCAAATGCGCCGATCAGGACGAGGCCCACGCGGCCGAGCACAAAGTAGGTCGTTGCAGCGAGGCCGACGCCGACGGCACTGAGAGACTCAACAGTCGCCGTAGAGAGGAACCGGAAGATCCGGGTAGGGATGTCGTCGTCGGAGGCTGTGCTTCCTGGCTTCGTGTTCGGCGATGGGGACTGTGGAGAGTTTGGCAACGGCGAGGGAGGAGCGGAGGGCGATGGGGCCGCGAGGTTGGGTCGTTGTGGGAGTGGCGGCGAGGATACTGGAGAGAGGCCAGAGGGCGAAGAAGAAGCGGCAAAGGTTGGCGAAGCAGAATCGAGCGACAGGTCTCGATCCGGGTCGTTCACGCTGGTCTTGCGATCGTCCATGGCGGTGACGAGACAGAGTGCATCTTCCTGCCTCGACGGCGAAGCAGGGCAAGGCGGGAGGGCGCCGCTGTCGTGTGTCGTTCGTATATGGAGTGATTACTCGCAAGTCTGGATCTGTGCGTCGAGTTGGTGGACACGGCTGGATAGGCGGTAAAAATGGAAGCGTAATTGAGGCCAACGAAAAAGTTGGTGATAATGCTGAAGACAGCAAAACAAATGGCAAATGTGCTCAGAAGAAAGGAGAACAATACAAGAAAGGCAATACGATGTAACAAGCCAGGGACAAGATGCTAGCAACAACAAACTGCGAAATGAGGACGGCCAAGAAGACCAGGGAGAGTGAGAGCTGACAGGGGGTCTGGGGCGCTGCTGTGGGTAAAAATAATGATGTGCGTTGCCCCCCGTGTTTCGAAGCCCGAACGGGAGAATTGGCGATTCCTTGGGACTTTTTGTGGGAGCTTGGGTCCTTCCATTGCCTACTTCGTACATTCGTACTTGTTTCCCCTTTTGCGAACAAGCCCGGGGTCCGGAAAGAGCGAAGGGTGTGAGCAAACCTTGACTTGTTTCCATCGCACTTGCCTGAGATGTTAGAGTGGGCTTCGTATGTCTTACATGTGGCAGGCGCAGGTTCAGACCACCTGCCCAACTTACCCACTTGCGGCGAGTCGTGCTTTCCCACAACCTGCAATAGATTCGCTGATTCAAGAGCGCTCTGGGCAGGACCCAATGACGGGCAGATACGCGCAACAGCCCGTAACAGCTTCATGATTAGGCCACTCGCACGGCGCTACAACGTATCTTACAGTACTTGCCTATTTCGGGCAGAGCGACCCCGTATTGCTGCGCGATGACAGCGCACGAAAGTCCCCAGACGGACAACTGCACCACAGAAAGACACACAGACACCCGCTTCACTTCTGAAGCAGGCGGAGGAAACAGACGATCCCTGGCTCGGATCCTCTCATCTCCAGTCGCATTCCGTGAATCGTTTGACAACGTCTGCCGGCAATCGGGGAGATCCTGTCACAAAATGGAGCCCAGAAGCCATCACGGGTGCTACAGTGTGCATTTACTGTGTGAATAGTTTGCACTGTCTGACGGTCGCAAAAGGGCAAGAGCGTTCAACATAAGGCTCTCCAAGCAAAAAGTACGACTCTCTACGACATATATAAACAGCAGCCGGCTTTCGCCAGGCAACAATTCAAACTTGCTCGCTTATTGTCGTCTATGGTGCCGCTGGCTCATGCGGATAGGGCTCGCTGGGGCTCTGTAATATTGTTGAACCAATATCTGACGAACTTTTCATTTAGGAAAATTTACGATAATGAAAATAATATGGCATCCCGATACAGTGTCAGAATACAGTGCATATAATTGCTAGGGGCGGTCGTGCTTCTTTCGCGTCACGCCCGCATTCCATCGATAGCGCGCTCACTGAGCCCACCCCGCTAAAGATACGGAATACAGCACATAATTGCCAGGCACAGCGGGCACCAGTGTACTACTCAGCACATGCTGTGCTAGGTTCCACAGCGTTCATTATCGCCCTATATCGACTAAATGCAGCAAATGTCGCCTCCCGTCCATTATTACCCGCCACAGCCGCAGGGACCGCAAAAAAGGAGGCAGCTGCCAGAGCCTGGGGTCTGCCAATAGCGCCTCCCAGCATAGTGAGCCTGCCTCCTGCTCCTTCGGTCCTGCTCCCGCTGCTTCCCCGCCCGCTGCCCTGTCCATCGTGGCTTCCCCCACCGCCGTCTCAATTCCGAACCTGCCCTTCCACCAACCAGTCGCCACCCTTTCATCCCAATTCGCATCGTATCCCAAGTGGGTAACAAATCCCCTTCTGCCCTCAATTTGCCTGCCCACCATCGCACCTTTGCACCGAATCCGAAGACGTCCTCCGATTACGCTGTCTACGGTGGCCGGTACCCCGACCCAACAAGCAAACAGCCACGATCCTGCTCGCCCCGCGTTTCTCGCCCACACTCGCACCCCCCCGGCCCTACGTTCCAAGACACGGACCACACACAAAACGGCAATCCACTTTCCACATTCCACCTCCACAGCGTCAACAACCCGAGGCAACACAAGCACAAGCATACTCCGCCGCTGCATCGACGCCTCGCTGAAACGCCCTCGGCGAACGATAAAAATCAACGCATCAACGCTGACCAGCGGCAATCAGCAAACGCCGGCTGCCACATCTCGCCACAGACTCGTGCCGTCCGTCGCCGCGCGTTGTGATCATGGGCCCCAGCCGGCTCGAAGACGAGGAGCTGTCCATCTCGCTGCCACGTAATCAGAGCCGCCGGTCGCACGCCGCGCTCGCCGCGGCTGGCCAGGGTGGACACGCCGCACCGCCCACCATCAACGTCGTCGACCATGGCGCATCACCAGCACAAGGGGGCGCCGCGGAGGCGGCGGGTGCTGGTGCTGGTGCCGGCACGGGCTCTGGCAAGAGCAAGGGCAAGTCCGGCTCGCACCATCTGCCCGACCGCATCAAGTCGACCGATGCGCGGCTCGACCAGTACAATGTCGTGCGCACGCTGGGCGAGGGCTCGTTCGGCAAGGTCAAGCTGGCCATCCACAAGTCCACGGGCCAGAAGGTGGCCCTCAAGATCATTTCTCGCAAGAAGCTCATCAGCCGCGACATGACGGGCCGCGTGGAGCGCGAGATTGAGTTTCTGCAGCTGCTGCGGCACCCCCACATTATCAAGCTGTACACCGTTATTAAAGATTCCAACGACATCATCATGGTGTTGGAGTACGCCGGCAGCGAGCTGTTCGACTACATTGTCAAGAAGGGCCGCATGGCCGAGCCCGAGGCGCGCCGCTTCTTCCAGCAGATGCTGTGTGCTGTCGAGTACTGCCACCGCTACCGTGTGGTGCACCGTGACCTCAAGCCCGAGAATCTGCTGCTCGACGACAAGCTCAACGTCAAGATTGCCGATTTCGGCCTCAGCAACATTATGACCGACGGCAACTTTTTGAAGACGAGCTGCGGCAGCCCCAACTATGCTGCGCCCGAGGTCATCAACGGCAAGCTGTACGCCGGCCCCGAGGTGGACGTCTGGAGCTGCGGTGTCATCTTGTATGTGCTGCTCGTCGGACGCCTGCCCTTTGACGACGACCACATCCCCAGCCTGTTCGCCAAGATCGCCAAGGGCGCATACATCCTGCCGTCGTGGATGAGCGCCGGCGCCGCTACCTTGATCAAGAAGATGCTCGTTGTCAACCCCGTGCAGCGGGCCACCATCGACGAGATCCGCCAGGACCCGTGGTTCCTGGTGGACCTGCCCGACTACCTCCGCCCGCCCGCACAGCCCTTCTTCAACACGGGCATCGACCCAGAAAAGTCCATCAAGACGAGCGACATTGCCCCCAACGCGTCCACCAAGGTGCAAGAGAAGCTGCACAACGAAGTCACGGACAAGATTTCCAAGACCATGGGCTACGGCAAGAAGGACGTACAAGAAGCCCTCGAGGCCGACGAGCCATCGGCCATCAAGGACGCCTACATGATTGTTCGCGAGAACAAGTTGATGCAGATCAACCGTGAGTTTCCAAAAGACGCTCGGAAGAGAGCACGGCACACAGAAAGACATGGGAGCATACTGACAGTACGCGATAGCCAATTTTGGTGCCGACAACCCGTACTTTGCGACATCGCCAACATCGGGCAGCAGCTCCGGGTCCAACTCCATTGCAGCCGTGGTGTCCGGCAGCGGCGAGCTCGACCCAGGCTCCAGCCCGCTCGGTATGTCCTCCGGCCGCTCGATCGGCTCCAACAGCACCGGCAACTCGCCACGGCCGTACGTATCAAAAGTGGGTGTGCTGCCGAGCAGTTTGCCTGCCTACCACAAGGACTACATGGCTGGTAACATCAACGCCGATGTGGTTCCTGCACCCAACGACGCGCCGCCTGCGCCCGCGCGCACGCTGGCCGAGCAAGAGGAAACAGCCCGCCGGCTGCGGCCCCACTCGCGCAGCCAGATCCGGCTCGACGAGTCCAGCAAACGCCCGCAGGGCATGACACCCGTCAACCCGCCCAAAAAATCCAAACCCGTGCGGTGGCAGTTTGGTATCCGCTCACGCAACGTCGCCTGGGACGCCCTGCTGTGCATCTACAAGGCGTTAAATCGTCTAGGCTGCAGCTGGGTTGTTGACGAGGACTTTGACAAGTACAACGACGACGAGGGAGGGTATGTTGCACCCTTTCCTTCCTCTCTCTCTCTCTCTCTTTCTCGCTCTTCTTTTTCAATGACTAACATTCTGTAGCAGCACAAGGGGCGGCGATGACAGCTACGACGACGGCTACGGCGGCTCTCTGCGGCGCAGTAGCCGCGACGACGTCACCAAGAAATACCGCCTGCCCGCCGACCCGTGGCACATCCAGGTGCGCTGGACTACCGAGGGCATCCGCCAGTCCGCCGTCAAAAACAACGCCGCAAGCGCCGAGGACGTTGCCGCGGACAAGACCACGGTTAACAAGACGGACGACGACAGCCAATACCAGGTCGTGGCCGTGCGCCTCGACATCCAGATCTATGCTATGGAGCCGTCTGTGTACCTGGTCGATTTCAAGTGCAACGGATACGAGACTGCCGAGGGCTTTAGTCTCGAGGAGAAGGAAGTGTCGAGCGCGTTTCCCTTCTTGGACCTGGTGGCAAAGCTGATTCTGATGCTGGCAGACGGCGAATAGGCTGGCACTTGCTCTTAGCCGTCCCTGCGTTTCCCAGCATGGCGTTGCACCGTCCGCCCTTTACAGTTCTATTTTAATCTTTTTATTTTCATGCTCTCATCCCGTTTAGACTAGACTTGCGTTTTGTCGTTGTTTGATTGGTTTTCTTTTCACCTGCTGCTGCTCGGATGGCATATTTCGACGGAGAAGGTGACGTGGTGCTTGCTATTGCTTTACGCGTCATTTGACGGGAGAGAGATTGGCCTTTCTTGTATCACGAATCTCGTTTTTAAATACCCCAGTTAGAAGTGGCCGGGGAGCCGTTTACTGTGCGATTTTCGGTATCGGCGATATATCCAAATGTCAAACATTTTACCAAGTCGTGGTTCCTCTCAGAGGTGGTGCTTTGTTTCAACAGGGTTCATCACGTTTTCGTGTTCCGGCTCATATCAACAACGCTCAATACGTATACTCCCAAAAAGCACTTGCAAGTTTCCAAAACCCCTCAACTCCTTTCCACTGCTCTACGCCCGCTTAATCTCCCACTTCATCCCCTGGATGCTGACCTCCTCACCGGCTTTCTCGTCGTACTCGAACCAGTCGTCCGTCAGGTCGATGCCGGCAAACTTTGTGCTGGAGTCGACACCCTCGGCCAGCCAGTCGCCCTCCGGCTTGAACTCGACAAACTCGAGGCCGCGGCAGTCAAACTCGAGAATGTTCTGCGGCTTGGCCGGCTCAGCCTGCTCGTAGGGCTTGGCACCAGCCTTGATAGAGGCCGTCGATTCTCTCTGTTTGGCGTCAGAACATTGCCATGCCTTTTTTTTTTTGTTTGTTTGTTTGCTTCTAGTCTTCAGCTTACCTTGCAGTTCTTGCACTTCCAGACAAAGTTGGCCTCGCCGCGGCTGCCACTCATTTCATTTTGTTCCTGAGGCTGTCAGTAAAGCCTCAAGCTGTGCTTCCATCCACTCTTCCTCAAAAATTCCGCCCGGAACGGAATCAACGCACAAAACGGCTCACGCCGACCCAGTTGGCATGCGTCTCGCGGCAGGACGTGCACTGGACCTTAAATGTGTACCAGAACGGCACGTCCTCTGTGTCTGCCGGCCGCAGATTTGTCACCCTGGCTACGGTCAGTCGAGTGTCCTGGTATGAATGGGCTTTCTCAACATCCTCGACGCCATGAGATTCGTTTAGTAAAATGCCGTTGCGGCGACAAACATACCCCGCCAACTCCGCCGTCAGTGTGAGGCTAAACATTACGTGCGGAATGAGAGTGCCGTCGTTCGATGCGGATGTGCCGTCGTCTGTAGGTACCGTCGTCGAGATGATATACGAAGGCGGTGTTTTGTCCACGTCTCGTTTCAGCAGCTATCGACTTTGGAGGCTTCCCGCTTAGATGCTCTTTTGTCTGCACCTGCCTCTGAGCTTCGCTAAGACACAAACGTGGAAGGCACGAGGCTAGCGGCACAATTTTAGCGCACTTCTGGCTACGGCCAAACTCGGCAAGAGGCCAGCAGCGTGCTGGGAAGGAGCGCACATTCACAAGCTCAACCCCACACCTTCCCTGCGAGCACACCCTAAGCTCGCTTCCGTTTTAGTGGCATGATCTGAACAAAAACGTGCATCCGTCTCCGACAATACTCGAAGAAAATACGACTCGCACGACACACCTTTCCCCCTCCCCTCCTGGAACCGCCGCCAGCCCGACACTCGTCAATTGGTCTTTGAACCGACCTGACGAGCGAGTCATGCACCCACGATGCGCAATTTACGGTCATGGGCTCCGCAGAGCAGCATCTGCCACAGCTGCAGGCGAGAATGGCTTCGACGCAGCACCGAGCGTCGCGTGCCAGCTGGCCACGTGCCGGCCCGGGGCGTGCGGAGCTTCCACGCAGACGCAATGAGTCGGAGAGCGTCTCCGGGTGGTCTCGTCATGGCGGCATCTCCGTCTGGGACACGCATAACGGGTATTCGTCTCGCCCGGCGAGCGAGGCGAAGGATCGGATCGCATGACAACATTTATGCCGCTTTCTACACCACCATCATGGCCACTGTCGCCGCGGCTGACGCAGAGCGAAAGGTGCGGCAGCGCCGAGATCAGGGGCAGCGTCTCGACGATGCCCGCCAGGAACTGCTGCGCATCCTGCACGACCCGTCGCCGCTGGACTACAACCTGACTAATGGCCTGCCGCCGTCCTCCGTCGATGAATGGCCGCCATCGGACAACCCGACAGTACCTGCACCGACAATCGACAACACACCAACAACAACCTCGCGAAACGCTGTGATTGAGGCTATCAAAGCTATCTGTGTGCCACCCGCCCAATTGCGTCGGCATGCGGCCGATACAAAACAGCGCGAGGCCTATCTGACTTGGCTGCACGCTCAGTTTGGCATCCGGCGGCGCTGGTGGTCACCGCGGCCTGCGTTGGACGCAGGGCTCGAGAACTTGACCGAGGCTCTGCTGGAAGAAGAAATGGCGACGCAACATACCTTGTTAGAAGGCCAGCGCGAGCCGCAAAAGGCCGTACACTTTGCAAAGATGACAGAGGCCACGAACCGCCTTGTCGACAGCCTGATCATCGAGGGCCACCGTATCGGTAGCTTCGACGACCCCGTGGCCCAAAAGAGGTCCATGGAGAGCCTCGAATCGCCCTGGCACGCCATGCGCATGCTGCGCTCCGACGGCTACCCGAGTTTTCGGCTGCCCAACCTCGACCCCGCCGCCACGACTGCCGCCCGCCGCGAAGCCAACGAGGCCGCGCGCAACATCTTCCGGACCTGGTCCCAAGCTCGGATCTACGGTCGTCCCCGCGCTTCGGCATTGCAGATGGCCATGGGACGCACGCAGAACGTGACCCCGGCTGTCTGGAACGCCAAGGAGGTCAAATTCTGGGTTGCCAAGCTGTGCTACAACATGCTCGTCAGCAGCGCACCTCCCGGCATCCACAACTACAACACGCTCATACTGGGCTTTATCAGCGTCGGGCAGCACACGCTGGCGCAGCTCGTTGCTGACTCCTTGTTGTATGACACGCGGCTGCTGCCCACACAGCAAACGCTGGTCTGTCTCCTGCACCAAGCGCGCGCACAGGGTGATCTAGTCGGCTTTCACCGCGTGCTGCGACGCATCGTGGCCCTGGATCCGCGCGGCATCAAGATCCGCCGCCGCGCCACCCCCGACGTCGCCCGCTACGGCCTCCACCGCGAGTGGGCCCGCAACAACGACGTCAACCTGGCTTCGGGCTATGTCGTGCAGCGCGCCGATGTCGACGGTCCCGTGGTCGAGGCCGTCATCTGGGGCTTGCTCTCGCTGGACCAGGTGCGCCACGCGGCCGTGGTCTTTTCCACCTACCTCGACGACTGCACGCACATGGACGCGTCCACGCTCAACTCGGTGCTCGACCCGGTCCTGGACGCCGTGGACATTCCCGGCGCCCGCGTGCTTCTGCGCGGCTTTTCCAAGAACGCCAGCATCGTGAACAGGGTGCTCCTGAGCGAAACGCGCTCGGCGGAAAAGCTGGCGATGCGCATCCGCATCCTACTAGCCATAGCAACCGCGCCCGAGCCCGCACTACAGGCCCAGCCGAAACAAGAGCCTCCGCGGCCGCGCCAACGGCAGGCCGTTGTGACGCATGCCGCATCTGAGGCGGCGGACGACGAGCTACAGGAAACTACGCCGGAGCCGGGGGTAGAGGACGAGGACGAGTATTGGACCGAAGAGGTGGACGACTACGTGGAGCCCGCGTACGACAACATCCCGGAGCTCGCCTACGCAAGGAACCTACGAGCGGACGGCAAGCCGCTATCCAAGTCGCAGATCCGCATGCTTAAGCAGTTTGACGCCGCCACGGCCGCGTCCCGTGAAGTGGATATGGCAGCGGAAGAACAACGACTCGAGAGCCAGCGGTGGCTAGACAGAGCCGCAAAGAATATGCACAATGGCACAGGCTACGGCTACGGCTACGGCTCCGTCTATGGTGGGTACAGCAGTGGCGCCGACCAACTGGCCGCCGCCCTGTTTGTGGCAGAAACAAATGTCTACCTCATGCGCCTGTCCAAAGTCACGGACGCCGTACAAAAAGCCATTGACGCCTACGAAGACGAGTCTGCGCTTGCGGACCGCGCCGACGGCTGGTCGTCGCGCTTGGAAAGTCTGATCAACGTCCCACAGAGGCAGCGGCATGAGCAAGAGCAATACCGCCGCATGGCCCGCCTCAAGGCCGTCGACCAAACCGCCGAAGCCGTGCTCTCGTCGTGCTCTCATATCATGGAGCAGTTTATGGAAACCGTCACGGCCGATCTGGCCGCGACATCCGCTGCCGCGTCTGCTGCCGAGGCGGCTGCCGCGTCCGAAGCCCTGCAAATGAAAACAAACTACTCGTTCCTGTCCATTCTCCGGTCTTTTTTGAACCGCACCGGCTTGCCCTTTGGCGTGCGCTTGGCGGCGTACTTGTCGACTGCGAAGACTTACCAAGCGAACAAGTCTGAAGCCGCGGCCCAGGCTCATGCGGAGGCAGAGGCAAAGGCAGAGGCAAAGGCAGAGGCAGAGGCGGAACAGGCCGGCCATGCCGAGGCGGAGCAGTGGCACGGGGCAGGAGCCGAGGTTGACGCTGGTTGGTCGGACAATGGCTACGACCACAATTACGCTGAAAATTACGACTACGACCCCTATGACGACCCTGAGCGAAACCCCGATCGCGACTCCGGTGAGCAAGCGGTGCCGCCCACGCCACCCTCGCTGCTGCCCTTCTCGCTCTCGCCGTCTCTCGCGCAGCAAACGGCTCTCCTCGAGCGCCATGTAACTGAAGACATGCCCGCTGTCACGTCCCTTTACGAGAACCAGCTCAAGGAGGTCCTGCTGCAGGCCATCTTCCCCATCGCCGACAACAGCCGCAATAGTCTGGAGAAGACCTTTGCGCTGCGACGCGCCGCCCTCGACATGACACTTGAAGCTCTGATGGAGGCCCGCCTGCACCTCATCGAGTACGGTGCCACCATTGTCATGGAAGAAGCGCCAGCCCTGGCAATTACAGATGGAAGTGAGACGCATGCCGACGGCGTGAGCTGCGAGTCAGAGATGGCCGACGAATTTGCAGCCACCGAGTCTACGGGCGGAGGAGATAAGGATGCGTACGGTAACTTTCGAGTAGGCGCCGTCGTACCGAGTTGAGGGCAACTGACAAGCCACATTTTATCGGACGCACGATACCATAGAATATTAGAAGTACTTGCACGACATACATACCGGAATAGAGAGCCACCCCATTCCATGGAGTGGAACCAACACCGGCACATGACGACGATGCACTGGACGTCTTTTCATTTTGACTTTGAATTTGAATTTGCCCCCTCACACCCACCGCTAAGGCTCTTCGTCCCTCAACGAAGGCACGAGGCCCTGCATACACTAGCGTCAGGGACAGTATTGGAAAAAGGACCACGGAAACCCGAAAGTCGGGCAGCCCCTAACCAGAGGCGGCCGGAAGCGGGTAGAGCTTGCGAGCAGCTGGACAAGACGGGGTAACCTGTCAAGGCAGCAAGACCGACCCGAAAGAAACCTGGTGACGCGCTGAGGGCTCTGCCAGCAGCCACAAAACCGGCAGAGCGGCCAGGCCAGCAGCACATTCGAGCTCGTGACCATGGTCAAGTGACAGTTGTGCATTTCCGGCGCTACGAGCAAAGGAAGGGGACGGGGCGTTCCAGACCAGCAGAGAAGACGTGGAAGGGTCGACTCAGTTTCGCGGCTGCTCTTTCCCTTTGCGATTTTGCTTGGCAAAGCTGACGCCCTTCTCTCCTTCCCCCACGAAGCGCGGATAGAGCGGTGTGTTTTTTTTGGGTGTACTTTGTAAGGTATGAAATAAAACGGCTTTGCCGAACGGGAAGGTAGGCACACGACGCATGTCTTCAGTAGGCTAGTGCCGCAGCGAACAGGGTTGACGGTCTGCACGAGGACATTGTGTGCTGTTCTGCAACGAGCCAATGACTTACACGGTTTGTATTTCACATATTCGCGTGCTGCATAAAATCTCTTCTGATAATCGCATGAAGACGCGGCAAATTCTTGCGCCATCCTTCTGGAAGGACTTATCAACGCTCTTTCCCGCTTTGCTTCATGAATGCGCCCTTTCCTAATGGAAAGGCATCGTGTGTCTTGGTGAGCAAAGGGAAGCAGGGAAGGTACAATCCTGGCGAAATTCAGGTTGAGCCAGTGAGGAGCGGGGCCCGATCCACGGGACGCCACTGTGGCGCTCTGACTGGCTGCTGGTGGGGGCAATGTGGAGCCGTGTGGTACAAAGCAACTTTGCACTTTCTAGAAGGGACGAAAAAAAAGCTTTAAATGGCATGTGCGAAAAAGAAACCAGAAATGGAAGTCGTAAAAACACGAGCGGAAGAGATGGAAAGAGGCAGGGGCACCGTTCAGTCAAAGCCGACACCTGCGAACAAAAGGAAGGTGCGCACGAGGTAGGGCACAGGGAGTGTAGTCTTTGACTTTGGTCCTGGCACATCTGCAAAAGCACGAACATCACTAAGAATCCTCAAGCACACAGTAATACTGCTCAGACAAAGACACGGCGTTTGCGGTCTGATGTCAGCATGTTCCATCAAGTGCAGCTCGTAATTTCTATAAGCACACTAACTGCCAGCCGCTGTCCGTCTCTCCTTCCTCCTTTGGCGTCTTGCGCTCCACCTACGATTTCATACTAGCCCATCTATTTTCCCGTGCCTGTCTCGATACCTTCCTTCCGCAAAGGTGCTCGACGTCGCTACCTCGTATTGCTGTCGAGACGCAAAAAAATAAACGGAAAGACCCTTTTAGGACCATATCTGGACCTCCGACCACGGTGCACGAGCGTCGCACCTTCCTTCTCTACTCCCCCCTCAGAAGCGGTATGTTGTCGTGGTCGAGGAAGTCGAGCTCCATCTGCCGTCCCTCCTTCCCCCGATTCACCAGCTTAACCAACCAACCAGAACGTCGCATCCAAGCAGCTGCCACGACCCCAAACGTCGTCTTGCAGCTCGTCCGTCCCGCGTTCTTCTGTTTTGCTATCAAGCTCCGTCCCCCGACTTCGCCGCTCCTTGTGTTTGCTAGTCCTTTTTAAAATCTGTTTTGACATTTTGGCGTTTGACATTTGACATTTTGACATTTCATTTTTATCTTGGTTCGGCATCTCTCCGCTCCTTACTTCATGGCGAGCAGGTTTTGGCAACGTATCTGCCTCCAGACGACCGGCTTCTCCTGATACTCGCACGAGTACCTGCAAAGGACCTCTCGCCATTCTTTATCTCACGATCTGGGAGAGCTTCTCGAAAGAGCTGCTCTGCCCGCCTCTTGTTGAAACTCGACTGCGCTCGTCAATCCGCTGCGCATCATCAAAACAACAACCCCCTCTTTATCGAGCAACAACCGAAAGAAACCGGCGCCATGAAGTTCGGGAGAAAGTAAGTCTTGTGCCTCTGGCGACTCTCTTGTGCACTTACTCGACAAGACACTGACGCACGTGCAGCCTCCCTCGAAACCAGGTGCCCGAGTGGGCATCCTCGTACATCGACTACAAGGGCCTCAAGAAGCTCATCAGATCGGCTTCGGAAACGGCAGAAAGAGGAGAAACTGCGGATCTTGCAGGTGGGACTCCCCTTGCGCTCCATTGCGTTACATGACAGTCGTTCTTCGCTCCTTGGCCAGCAGTTGCGGCTCAGACATCATTGGCCTCGAGTTGTGGCTCACTCCGACGTGTATTCCCCATCGTGTATTCCCAGAGTCTCGACGTATCTCTCTCTGCCTGCTTTATTTTCGTTTCTGCATTGCCTCCCCTGGACACCCAGGGCACCCTCTGTTCCCACACTCTGCCCGCGCTCTTTGGGACCGACTATCGGGGCCATAGCCTAACGTATATTTTTTTTGGTTCCTTCTCCTCTTTGGCGAATATAGAATTCTTCTTCGCCCTGGACCGCAACCTCGAGGATGTCGACTCTTTCTACAACAAAAAATTCGCCGATATCGACCGCCGGCTCCGCCTCCTTCAAGGCCGTTATGGCACATCGCCCGACGTGGCCGCCAATCTCGACCAGGACGAGATCGAAGAGCTGATGGGGGCCCTGCTCGAACTGCGCAGCCAGCTGCGCAACTTGCAGTGGTTTGGCGAAATCAACCGGCGAGGCTTCGTCAAGATCACCAAAAAGCTGGACAAGAAGGTGCCCAACACCACCACCCAGCACCGCTACATTGCCACCAAGGTCGACCCCTGCCCGTTTGCACGCGACACAACCATTGCGCGTGTTATGGCCAGGGTCAATCGCTGGCTCCTGGCGCTCGGTGATGCCAACCAGGTCGACGACGCCCGCTCGGAGCGCTCCGTCCACTCACTCGGCCGTGCTTCGACAAAAGCAATGTTGAACTTGTCCAGCGCCGTCCTTGAACAGCTGAACCAAGCCATTCAAACCGACGACGTCAAGAGCCTGGAAGCTGGTCTCCGCGAGAGCCATCTTCTAGACTTGGGCGAGGGCCCTCCAGCCGAGACCAAGGCTCCCGCGCTGGAGAGATCGTATTCGGCATCCTCGTCCTCATCCACGATGCCCTCTTTAACGTCAGCAGCGTCATCCCACAGCCTGCTCCTCAACCTCCTGCAGCGTGCCATTTCCGTCCGCTCGAAGGAGACCATTCGCTACTTGCTCAGCCACATACCGTCACTGGACGAGCCTGACGATATCAACCAGCGCACTTGCATTCACCGGCTTGTCATCCACATTGGCCGAAGCAAATCTACGCCCCCTGAGACAGTGCAGCAGGATACAACCAGTCCGGCGAACCCAAAGTCGCACATCAACCACTACTCCACCCAGTTCGTCACACCGGCGACGTCTCCGATGCCCGTCCCTCGCGCAAGCTCCACAAACGAGGCCCGGCCGCTCGAGGCCGGTGACCCGCGTGTTCAGCTCCTCACCTTCCTCCTGGACAACCTCAGCCCCGCCCAGCGCCTCTCGCTCAGCGCCCGCGACTCGTTCGGGCGCATGCCTCTTCATTACGCCGCGCAGTTTGGCTTTGTTGTCGTGTGCCAGACGCTCATGTCTCGCATGCAATTGTGGGGTCAATACAATGTGGCGAACGGCATCGATTCGCCAGAGTGGCAGGACAATGAGGGCTACACGCCGTTGCACCTCAGCGTGATTGGCGGCCACCCCTTGACCACCAAGGCCCTGCTCGACAGCGAGGATTGGCAAGGTGTGAGTGAGCACAAGAGCGCGGTTCGGAAGACAATGGTCAAGTCCAGCGCGGTGCTTGCCATTGCTACAAAGCACAACCACTTCAGAATTGTGCAGATGCTTGTCGACGCGGGCGTCGACCTGAACTGGCAGGACGAAATCGGCGAGACCGCCCTGCACATCGCGGCGCGCTTTGGCCATGACGAATGCGCCAAAATCCTCCTCAAAGGAAGCGAGACGCAAAAGGCGGATCTGGAGCTCGCAGAAAAGTCCTATGCCTGGACAGCGCTTCACATTGCCGCCGTGGATGGCCATATCGGGGTCGCTCGCCTTGTCGTGGAGGCAGGGGCTGACGTCGACAAGGCCGATTCCTCCGGCTGGACTGCTCGGGAGCACGCAGCCCTGCGCGGCCACCTGGACATTGCACGGCTCCTGCTGCAGCACTCCCGGGCGCCGCCGGGAACAGAGGCATCTGTAGATGGAGCTGCCAGCGGCACGTCATCCAACGGCACGCCGCCGACCGCGGATCCAACCCCGAACCCCACACCCGCGCCTCTTGGTGCGGCAGCGCCGTTGTCGTCGGCACCACCCTCGTTAAGCACGTCGCCGGACAAGCACTCGTCCCTCGGCGATCGCCGGTCGAATGGGGCATCGCGACTGGCTTCGGCCCATGATGCAGCCCCGCCACCACAGCCCGTTCGCACGTACGGCCATCGTTATCTCACCGACGAATCGCTGGTCCTGGTCAGCCTGGGCTCCATGGATATGCGCAAGTCTGTTGAGGCAGTCAAACTGGACGATGTTCCGCTCACCGAAGCGCACCAGACGCAGCTTGACACGGCCTTGTCCGTTGTGGTGTCGGCCGTGGGAGCCACGGGCGAGCCGTCGGTGATTGACCTCCCTGTCCAGGAGAATATCTCGACGGAGCCGATTGTGTTCACAACGCGCAACCCCAGCGGCGTGAGATTCCAATTCGACATTGTCCCGACGTACTCTGGCAACGAGAAAAACAGAATTGGCCGCGGCGTTGCGCTCCTGGCACCGCTGCTTCCGGACCCGCATGCGTCGCTGTCTGGCCTGCAGAGGGACGTCTCTGTGCCGATCCAGTCGGCCGATTTCGACGTGATTGGCAAAGTGAACTTCAACTTTTTGGTGGTGACGCCCTTCACGCACCCCAAAATGGGTGTGCGATCGGAGCAGACGTACTGGAAGAAGGTGTCGTCGACGCCCATGGTCATTGGCCACCGCGGCCTCGGCAAAAACTCGTCGTCCAACCGGTCGCTGCAGCTCGGCGAGAACACCGTACCGTCGTTTATTGCGGCGGCCAACCTAGGCGCCAATTACGTCGAGTTTGACGTGCAACTCACCAAAGACCATGTGCCGGTGATCTACCACGACTTTTTGGTCAGTGAGACCGGCCTGGACGTGCCCGTGCACACACTGACGCTGGACCAATTCTTGCACATTAACGGCGGAAATGACCGCAGCAGCAAGAACAGCGGCGGCCGCACCAGCAGCGGCCATGCCGACGGCGTTAAAAAGGGGGACGGCGCAGCGGATGCCGGCGGGGCATCTGGGTCTCGACCCCAGGCTGCTGTTGTGGCCGAGACTGCCAGCGGTACTCTGGCGGTCGTCGGCGGTGGAGCTGGTGGTGGTGGCGTCCCTACCGTACACTTTGACACCAGCGTGGTTGATGCTCGCAGCCACAGCAAGGGCGATCGCAAGAACGGGTACCGCCTGCCTCGCCGGGCCATGTCGATGTCGATGGATGACTCGTTGGAGAAGCGCGACAATCTCAACGAGCGCATGAAGCACACGCGCGACTTCAAGGCCAAAGGCTTCAAGGCCAACTCGCGCGGCAACTTCATCCAGGCGCCGTTTGCGACGCTGGAAGACCTGTTCAAGCAGCTGCCTCCGTCGGTGGGCTTCAACATTGAGATGAAGTACCCCATGTTCCACGAGTCCCAGGAGCAAGGGATGGAGCCGTCGGCCGTCGAGCTCAACATCTTTTGCGACACGGTCTTGAAGACGGTCTACGACTTGGCCAACGGCCGCGACATTATCTTTTCGTCGTTCAACCCCGACATTTGTCTCTGCCTGTCGTCCAAGCAGCCCAACTTCCCGATCCTGTTTCTGACCGACGCAGGCGGCGCGCCCGTGGGCGACATCCGCGCAAGCAGCCTGCAGGAGGCCATCCGGTTTACGCGGCGCTGGAAGCTGCTGGGCCTCGTCAGCCTCGCGGACCCGTTCGTCATCAGCCCCCGGCTGGTGCGCGTGGTCAAGCAGAACGGGCTCGTCTGCGTCAGCTACGGCGCCGTGAACAACCAGCCCGAGATGGTGGAGGTTCGTAATCTGCCCCGCGTGCCTCGTATTCCCCTTTTACGTTGTATAGTGTTGGTGCCCGACGACATACTGACAGAAACAGCGCCAAGTCAAAGAAGGCATCGACGCCGTCATTGTGGACAGCGTGCTGGCCATTCGCAAGGGCCTGACAAAGGAGGAGGCAACGACGTCCAGTGTCGTCGTTGGCGACGACGTCGCTGAGTCAACTGATGTATCCGGCACGAAGTCGGAGTAAGAGCGGAAAGAAAGGAAAGAAAGGAAAGAAAAACCAAAGGAGAAGAAGATGTCATCCACCTGCAGCGATGTTTTGTTCACATTTAGGCCGCGAGGCTTGCTCTCGCATTTGGACAGCAATTGACTGACGACTAAACTCGTCAATGTTTCCACGCTCAACAACGTTCCACGCGACCAAGCAGCACACTTGTACCTCTCACCGCTCACCTCGGATTTGCGACCGTCCGTTCGGGCGTTGAGAGGCTAAATGCTGAGAGGCTGTGCCGGGGCTATTCTCATTGCAACTAACAAAAACGCTTTTTTTTTTTTTGCCTGTGGCCTGTAGGGGTGGTCTGCCGCCTCGTGTCGTCCTCCAGCGAGCTTGTTGTTCATCTTGAGATGGCCCATTGACGTGCGCGTCACGACAGACGATGCGCAAAAGCAGCGACAGTGTCGTGACAACGTCGCATTGTAGCCGCATTGCTGCCGTTTTGCGCATCTTTTGCGCATGTTTTGCGCATCTTTTGCGTGCTGTCGCCTTCGACACCTCATCCAGTAAAATACAGTGGTCGGGCGGTATCTCGCAGCGATTGTGCGCCACCAATCAGTGGCCGTCTCTGGTCTATTTTCGACCACAATCTGGCCACGCCGAAAAAAGACTTGGTGGCGGGGCGGCCTCCTGCCCTCGACAACGTCCGATTGCTTTGTTTCTGTGTCCCCAACAGGGAAGCTAAGGTACCTGTCGTCAACGAGACCCGCCGTTTCGGCCAGATCAAAGCACCTAGAACTGCAAGAGCTGCGGAGCGTAGGAAGCCAAGACGAATGTTGTAAACAGCCAGTCGTTCCTTCTCTCACCTCGTCCCCGTGCGTGAGTCGCTCCTGGCTTGTCTGGTGCGGCTCCTGCCCCCTCCTCCTCGCCTTCGCCTTCTCCTTCTTTCCCCTTGCGTGTTGTAGTTTATTGACAGTGGTTCTCTGTTTCCTTTGCTATCGTCCCCGTTCCTCCCCAATCTTTGGTCACCGTCCGCTTCCTTCCTGTGTTGGGCTGTCTGCTGCGGCACGCGCCTGCCTTAGCCCGGCCTAGAATTATAAGGAAAGTCACTGCCCCCGCCCGCATCAATTCGTGCCTGCCCCTCTGCCACAACAATAAGCTCCATCTTCCCACCCACCACCGTATCAGCCGGTGGTACCTGCTCCCGACGGTCTCTCGAGCCAATTCGCCAGAGCTTCCTCGTCACTTCCTGCCTCCCTTCTCCTTTGCCCTTGTTTCTCGCCTTTCTCTTGTTTCTTTCTCGTCCTTCTTCTTTATCCCTCCTCTACTCTCGTCACCGCCAATCCGAAGCGTCGCTCGCGATCCAGCAATCACACCACCCAACTCTGTCCCCCGCCTCCTCTTATCCTCTCCTCCTCTCCTCCACAATCAACATGGGCGGCCCCGCGTCCCCCGGCGGCGGCGCCGGTCCCTCGTTTGCCCCTCCGCCATTGCCTGCGGGCTGGATCGCGCAATGGGACAGCAGCAGCAGAAAGTACTACTTTGTGCAGTTGTCGACGGGTGTGTCGCAATGGGACACGCCGACCGACGCCGCGCCGGTGGGCGGCGGCACGCCCACGCCCAGCCATGCCGGCAACGACCACCCCTTTGGCATGCCCAACGGCGTCAACGGCGTCAAAGACAGCAACGGATCGACGTACATTACGCACGCCGACGGTTCTCAGACGATCCGGCACGCCGACGGCCGCATGGAGCCGGTCATGCCGAACGAGGAGGGCGGCACGCGGGGCGTCGACGGCCCTACCGGCGATCGCGGACTTGGGGTGAGTTTTGTGCCGACGCCACGTACTCCACAGCATGAGGTACGCTTTTGCCTAACCTGTATCTTCTCTTCGTCTAGTCCTTCGCAGTAAACATGCTCCAGAGCCAACTATCCCATGGCGGCAGCGGCAGTGGCAGTGGGAGCGGTGGAAATATGCTTGGCCAGCTGATCGGTGGCATCACGCACTCGGGCGGATCCAACAGCGGCGGCGGCAGTCATGGCGGAGGTGGCAGTGGCAGCAGTGGGCTCGGCGGCAAGCTCGTTGGCCAGCTCGCGTCCAACCTCTTCTCGCCCAACAGCAAGCCCGCGCCGCAGAACTACCACGGCAACCAACAGGCGCACACAAGCAACACGGGCGGTCTAGCGGGCGCCATGATGGGCGGTGTTGCCACTATGTTTGGCGGCAGCCACGGCCCGCAGAGCCAAGGCCAGAACCAGGGCTATGGCTACTCGGGTGCAGGACAGACCGGCACCTACTCGGGCACCGCACCACCGACGTCGTATCAGGCGACCACCCACACGCCGCAGTACAACACACCCGGCGGCGCGTCGTCCAACAATGGGGCGCCGTCCTACCAGCCGCCGCCTCCCAATAGCGGCAGCGGCGGCGGCAGTGGAGGCGCACCATCGTATCAGCCACCCAACTCTGGCGCACCGTCCTATGCACCTCCCCCGACTTCGGCCACCGGCCAGCCGCCTTCATCACAGTACCCGCCGTACGGCGGCCAGCCACCACCACAGCAGCAGCACCAACACCAACCGCCACCTGCTTCACAATACCAACAGTACAACCCACAACAACAAACACCTCAATCCTACCCGCCACCACCCGGACAGCCGCAGCAGCCGCCGCAGCAGCACTCGCCCTACCAGCCACAGCAACAACATCAACAGCAGCAGCCATCTCCCTATGGCAATGTTCCGCTTCCGCCGCCGCCGCCGCAGCAGGGTGGATATGGCGGACCACCGGGTGGCCAGCAAGGCGGTGCTGGTGGAGGGTACGGCGCCCCAGGCTACTTCCCGCCGCCACCGCAGCAGCAACAACAGCAACACCAGCAGCCACCGCAGTATGGTCAGCCGCAATACGCCGGCGGTGGAAGCAGCCAGACGCCATCCTACGGTGGGGCTCCGCCGCCGCAGCACCAGCAAAATATGTACGGACAAAGCGGCGGCGGCGCACCCGGAGGTTATCCAGGGAGCAGCGCACCACGGTACTAGTACACCGGCTATAAGGTGCCCGTTTTCAAAGTCATGAATTGTATTCCGGAGGTGCTGTAGTGCGATGGAAGGAGCGATGCCTTTCTCTTAAACCCCATGTGTTTTACTCTTCTCTTCTTGTAGGCTTTTTTCTCTCGCATTCTAGTTGTCCATTGTCATTTACGCTTTCTTTGTGGAATTTTCTTGTTCTTTTTACTATTATTATCATTCTACGTTCAACATATATCGTAGCTGCTCAACATTGCTTGCTTTGCACCTCATATTTTATCACACATTGTCTCCGCATGTACATTGAGGTTGTACATACCTTACTAAATCACTGCCCTTGTTGCTTTGGAGTGTCATGACTCAGCGCACATCCATTCTCAGAAGTATTTTATATCTTGTGGCGTGACCTCAAGCACAATCAGAAAATATGAACGCGGTACCCGTATCAAGTCACTCTATGAGCGCACTTTGTCACGACCCCGCTGTAGTTTATCATCTATCCTTATTCTGCGCTTTCTGCGCTTTGCGTCCTTTTGTTGGACGTACTCCAGCAGCACCAACAGCACCAGCACCGCCATCGGCAACGGCCCGCAGCTGCGGCAGAATTACGCGCCGCGCCAGCCACGCACTCGCGCCCGCGACAACCACAATCGCCGCCACGACCGGCAGAAGCGAGTGCGGTACCGCATTGAACAGGTACGGATCGAGAATGATGTCTGTGAGCACCGGCGGCACACGGTCCGGGTGCATGGCAGCGCGGTCGGCCGCTACAAAGTCGGCTGCAGCAACGATGCGAAGCAGGGAGGCTGTGGTTGTGGATGTCGTAGATGGCGTAGATGGTGCAGCTTTCGTCCCGGGGCCTCTCTCGACAAATGAGGCCAGCGACGCAGAGAGCGCCGGTGTCGCCGCGACAGTTGCCAGATCAAACACGTCGACGGAAAAGTCGGTAGGTTGCTGGCAGCAGTGTCCGTTAGAAAAGAGTGTCAACAGATAGGCAAGCCCATCGCAAACTCACAGACGCCGCCCAGCAGACGCGAAGCTCGTATCTCTGGCCCCCGGTCAGCTCGTCGAGCAGGAGCCATGTCGTGCCGTTGGTCGGGAAGTTGTCGGCCCAGGGGAACGCAGCGGGCAGGCTGGTCCGCCAGGCATTGCGGTCGGGCGTCAACCGGGGGAGAGAGGAGGCAATGCCGCTCAGCGCGATGCGATCAGCATCACCACCGTCAGGCCGTCGACTCTGGCCGTCGCCCGCCACAAAGACGGCCTTTTCGGTATTGGCAGCGACAAAGACGGCTCCGACCAGCAACGCCAGCCAAAGGCGTGCAACAAGGCGTGCAGCCATGGGGCCGTGGGTGTTGGTGAGTATAAGGGAGACGGTGGAGTGCGTGTGTTGAGAGCTCGCCGTTGTAGGGCGGAAGCTACCATCAGTAGGGATACTTGATAGCGTGTTTAACGCGCTGTGCTTTCAATGGCTCTTTGGCTCATCCGAGACGACCCATAAAACTCACCAGCCACAGCACAGCCACATTCACATGCAAAAGTGAATGTACGTAGTGACTCCACAAATTTCCACTTTTCGCTCCGTTTGGGAGCAGTGCCAATTGGCAGGGAAGAAACCTGGGGCGCCAGAACAACCGTAGACCCGCTTCTGCGCAGGTGCCGTCTGGATGGGCAACTTTCTTGGGGGCATTCCGGGGGCGGATTTGCGCTTTTGGCTCAGTTCTGGTGACGCAAAACGCCAGTTATTCCGCCAAGGGAAGTCACAGGCCAAAAGGTCACGCCTGAGAGCGACTCTGGGTAGACTCCACCAACCCCAAAAGAAGAAAGAACTCAAGCACGACTTGGTCGCCCTTTCTCTCATCCCCCCAATGCTCCAACCTCACCTTCCCATTTTCTCCAGTAATACATTCCAGACTATCTCCTGAATTTCTCTATAGTCACTTGTCTTCTACTCTAATATTTCCAACAACAACAGTCAACCGTTCTTCATCAAGCGCGCCAATCCCGACGTCGACGACAATTCGGTAGAACCGACATGCATACCCGCTCGTAAAGAGCCTCGGCGCTTTTTTACGACAACCGCTCTGCAGCCCACCCATCGCTGCAAGTCACAGTATCAATTGTCACGACTCTCGTGATACTTGTGTTTGGACGACTTCAAACTCCGTCCGAATTCGAATCCGCTTGATCCTTCGATTCTCTCAATCCAACGTGTGCCCCCCCATCTCGAACAACGTCCTCGTCCGGCGCCGCCCATCATGGCTGCCCAGTCCAAGCTGGCGCCCTTGCTGGGCGACCACGAGCGTCGAACACTGCGGAGTCTTCTGTCGTCGTTGACTCGTGGCTACCTCAACAACCGCACACGCATCTCGCGCGCCGTCTATGTGACGCTGTTCCTCGCACTCGTGAACCGCGTGCGGAACGCCATTGCAGAGCAGCGCGCGGCCGGCGAGGCCGAGAAGAAGGACCATGCGTCCGGGCTGGTCGACTCGTCCGCAACCTCCGGCGAGCCCGGCAGTGCCCCCAAGCGCAAAAAGGTCGAGCTCGACCGCGCCTTCTTCCGCTCCCTCTTCCGCCTGCTGCGCATCGTCGTGCCCGGGTGGCGCTCCAAGGAGGCCCGCCTGCTCGTCAGCCACAGCGTGTTCCTGGTCGTGCGCACACTGCTTAGTCTGCAGATCGCTGCCA
The DNA here is from genome assembly GCF_000820605.1 of Sporothrix brasiliensis 5110. NCBI lineage: Eukaryota > Fungi > Ascomycota > Sordariomycetes > Ophiostomatales > Ophiostomataceae > Sporothrix > Sporothrix brasiliensis. The sequence continues at coordinate 2,837,857 of NW_024467134.1, forward strand.
TGGACGGTGCCCTGGTCAAGAGTCTTGTACGCGGCCAGGGAAAGCAGTTCCTGAAGCGCATCGTGTGGTGGATGCTCATCGCCGTGCCGGCCACATTTACCAACTCCATGCTGGCCTACCACCAGGCCGAGCTGGCCCTGCGCTACCGCACGCGCCTGACGCACTTCATCCACGAGCGCTACCTGTCCAACATGACCTTTTACGGCCTGTCTGCGCTGGACGACCGCATCAAGAACCCGGACCAGCTGATTGCGGTCGACGTTGCCAAGTTCTCCAACAGCCTGGCAGAGCTCTACAGCAACCTGGCCAAGCCGATTCTCGACATGGTAAGTCGTGCAGCCCATTCTACGTCCACTATCACCGTATCACCGAGATACGCCAGAAGATTAACGCCTGCCTTCCTAGACAATATATACATACTCGCTGTCCAAGAGCGTCGGCGGCGAGGGCGTCGTGTTCATGTCGCTGCTCGTGCAGCTGTCGGCCATTGCCATGCGCGCCCTGACGCCGCCATTTGGCAAGTACGTCGCCGACGAGGCGCGTCTCGAGGGCGAGTTCCGCTTCCAGCACTCGCGCCTCATCGACCACAGCGAGGAGGTCGCGCTGTACGCGGGCCACTCGGCCGAAAAGGACACCCTGGACAAGGGCTACTTTACGCTGATCAAGCACGTCAACTACATCCTGCGTCAGCGCTTCTACCACGGCTTCATGGAGGACTATGTCATCAAGTACCTCTGGGGCGCCCTCGGCCTGCTGCTCTGCAGCATGCCCGTGTTCGTGCCCATCCCGGGCGTCGGCGGCGCTCCCCTCGCCGCGGCCGCAGGAGGCAGCAGCGCCGCGGCCAAGGCAGGGATGGCGTCGGTTGTGCGGCACATGGCCGACCGCACCGAGAGCTTCGTGACGAACCGCCGCATGCTGCTGTCGGCGTCCGATGCCTTTGGGCGCATCATGTTCTCGTACCGCGAGATCATGGAGCTGGCAGGCTACACGTCGCGCGTCTCTACCCTTCTCGACGTCATGAAGGACGTGCATGACGGCCACTTTGAGAAGAACCTGGTGTCGAGCAACGACAACACCGACGACCATGCCGCTGTCCTCAAGGGCCGCGGCACGGTCGTCGAGAGCGATGTCATTGAGTTTAAGGATGTGTACGTTCTTGTCACCCAAAGTGTTTTCTTTGTTAATTTGTACTACGCTTTTTTGCACGATACTAACCTTGCGACAGCCCCATCATTTCGCCCAACGGCGACGTTCTCGTCCCGGCACTCTCGTTTTGCCTGCGCGCCGGCGACCACCTGCTCGTCGTGGGCCCCAACGGCTGCGGCAAGTCGTCGCTGTTCCGTATCCTGGGCGGCCTGTGGCCCGTCTACGGCGGCTCCGTCCACCGACCGCCGCCCACCGACATCTTCTACATCCCGCAGCGCCCGTACCTGCCGCGCGGCACTCTGCGTCAGCAGATCATCTACCCGGACAGCCTGCGCAACATGCGGTCCAAGGGCGTCTCGGACGCGGACCTCGAGAAGCTGCTGCAGCTTCTGGGCCTCGAGGAGCTGCTGGCCAGCCAGGTCGACAACGGCGGGTGGGACGCGGTCGCCGAGTGGCGCGAGGTCCTGAGTGTTGGCTGGCAGCAGCGCGTGGCCATGGCGCGGCTGCTGTACCACCGGCCGCGCTACGCCATCCTCGACGAGTGCACGTCCAGTGTCACGCTGGAGATGGAAAAGACCATGTACGAGCAGGCCAAGGCCATGGGCGTCACGCTCATGACCGTCAGCCACCGCCGCAGCCTGTGGCAGTACCACAACCACATTCTGCAGTTTGACGGCCAGGGCAAGTACATTTTCACGCGCCTCGACGCAGAGCGCCGCCTGCGCCTGGAGGACGAGAAGGACGACCTCGACCTGCTGCTGCGGCAGGTGCCTGATGCGGAGAAGCGCATGGCCGAGCTGGAGGAGGCCATGGCGTGAGAATGGTGTGTGGTAGATGTAAGAGGTTTTTTTTATTTATTTTGTATAAAAGAGACGTTACAGTTTGTATAGTTTGGAGGGTATTTTCATTTTCATAATATCTGGTAGCGTTATTTATTTGTATAAATTGTTAAATTTCAAGGTGCATCTTTTCAAATTATATACATGTTTTGTAGCCAATAGTCAACTCGTAAGTGCTTTACATTTCAGGAAGCTTGGAAGTCAACTGAATAAGATTAAGTTCTGTGCACTACATTCGCTGACGATTAGTGTACACTTTCGAATTACAGCAGTGCACTCCGGCCCCTGTTGGGTGTCGTTTGGCGGCGTTAGTTCAGTACCGACAATTCTGAACAATCCTTAGCGGTGAGACTTAGTGTGCATTTTGCCGCCAGAATAAATGCTCATCAGAATTCGGCATCAGCCTCTCTCTACTATTCCATCCTCCCCTCATCGACAACCACAAACGCACTCCAAATGACTGTCGCACAACACCTTCACACACCAAAATGGCGGCTGCTACATCTGCACAGCTGCGTTTCCTCACAGACGCGGCGTATTTGATGCGACAGGCGGCGCCGCACACATCCGCCCATCTGATGCGCCGTCGAATCGACTTGGCCCTGACCGCACAAGCACAATCCCAGGCGCCAGGACAGGCAGCGACGGGCGCGTCTGTACCTGTCGCGGCGCTTCCCCAGACGGATGTTCAGCGCCAGCTTGTTTGCGCGAGCTGTGGCCTCGTCCTGATGCCCGGCAGCGACAACACGACACTGACGATCCTGTCCGGGCGGTCCTCGCAAAAGAATAGACGGAAACGGAAGCGGGACGAAAAGACCGGCACGGCTGCGTCTGAGCCGGACAAGAACAAGAAACCCCATGGTCCGGCAGCCGAGCCCCATGCGGGCATTACAAAGGTGTACAAATGCGGTCTCTGCCGCCGAGAGACACGAATTGTCCTGCCACCACCACCACCACTCTCGAAGCAACGAAAGCAGACAAAGCAAACAAAGCGCATGCCCGCAGCTGCAGCCAGGGCCAAAGACGACGACATCAAGCCGGCACCGGCTGCTGCCCAGACTGCGATACCACCGTCAGGAACGCCGAAACCAAGCACGGCGGCAAGGACAGCAGCCGTTCCTCCAGCACCAGCCAAGGCATCATCCAATGCCAGCAGCAAAAAGCGGGCCAAGAACAGAAAGGCCGGGCTTTTGGCCCTCCTCGACAAAAGCCGGAGTTCGGACAGCAGCGGATTGGGTGGCTTGAACCTGAGTTTCGACGATTTTCGCAGGAAATGAAGGGCTATTATACGTCTGGCCGCTGTGCGGCGATTTTTCTCTTTCCTCTTCCACCCAGAAATTGGCCCACATCAGTACATACGTGGGTTTAGCATGGCTTCCGGAAAGGCGTTCTATCTAGTCCGTCCACATCCCCATTCCTGTCCACAAAATACCATGGGACGTCGTCAAACCTGCATCGTGCTACGAGGTCACATCCAAAATTTCCATCCTTGCCGGTCTTCCCACGCGCCCACGCCGACCAGCTCCTCGATGCCGCGCGCGCCGACGGCGCTCTCGAACCGCTCCTGATCAATCTCTTCGCCCTTTTCCCCATCAGGACCGCTGCCAAAGACAGCAGGCCAAAGCACACCCACGCCGTTGGCGCCTAAAATGGCCTCGTACGTCGCAAACCCCTCCGCCGCGCACGCCCGCTCGAGCCCGCGCACCGCTTCCTCTTTGACGTCGGGCCGCAGAACAGTAATGGTGCATCCTCCACCACCGGCTCCTGTGAGCTTGGTCCAGCCCACGTCTGCATCGTTGGCCAGCTTGCAGACGCGCTCGAGGCGCGGGTGGGACACGCCGAGCGCGTCGAGCAGGGCGTGGTTGGCGCGCATCAGCGACCCCAGCTGGTGCATGGCGTCTCCTCCTGTGCTGTCGTCCTGGAAGGTGCCCGGCGACGAGACCAGCGCCAGGGCCGACGTGGTGAGCTGGCCGATGGCGTCCAAGGCGGGCTCGACGACGGCCGGCCGCGTCGTTTTCATCTGCCGCACTTTGTCCACCTGTGCGGCGGTGGAGCGCGGGTGTTTGGTGTCGACAAGGAGCAGCCGCAGCTTTGGGAAGTGGGCGAGCGGCGTGACGGAAGGCGAACGCCCCGCGGGGTGTTTGCAGAACCGCACGGCTTTGCCGCGGGACGAGACTGTGTTGTCCACGCCACTGGGATCTCCATGGATGCAAAGTTCGCCCACAAAAGCCCAGCGGTTGATGCGCTCGATTTGTTCCTCGGCTTCGTTGGCGGGTTGGTCGGGATGCGGGCCGGCCAAGGCGCGCATCTGCAGCAGCAGCGCCGTGCTCAAACAGACGCAGAAGCTGGCACTGCTGCCCAGGCCGCCGCCAACGGGGATCGTCGACCGGAGCGTATACGAGAAGCCGGGGCTGTGGGGGGCGCCCAGGGAAAGGAAGAGGTAGAGGAACGCGGTGGCAGACCGTACGTGGGCCTTGCGCTGCTCCTCGGCAAGATCGTGGGACACGGCCTCTGCGTGCGGTCGGATGGCGTCGAGCAAGTCTGGGTCGAGGGCGTCGACACGATCGTGGTAGAGCATTTTCTTCGCAGGGTGGCTGAAACGGGACCACGGAAGGACGTCAATGGGCCAGGTGTGGTGGAGTCCGATGTCTTTGAAGTTCAAGGTGACAGTGCGCTGGGACTTGGACAGCGTCCGGACCAGGAGGTACGACCGCAGCGAAACGGCGGCGGCGATGGCCGGCTTGTGGTACACCGCCGCATGTTCACCGAAGACGATGGCCTTGGCGGGCGCGGACACCATGAAGATGGGCGCCATGGGCGAGGAATGCTTTCTCTCCATGGCTGCAAATGTCTCGCGGAGCGGTATGAGGACTGTTTGCTGTTTGTGTGCGGGCTGCAGACGAAGGGGGAGATGGAATTTGAGGCTGGAATTATCACTCTACGATTTCAGGAGCTTCTAGGCAGCGATATTATTGGCCAAAGCTGCGAGGCAAGCTGTACGAAATACACGCTGGGGATGTGCACGTTCGACACGCTGTAATTACGGGTTTACAGCGCAGGGCCGGCCCGTTTTGGCTTTACAGCGATAAAGTACGCCCCATGTAGTTAGTCGTTGGTGAAGCTACAAGGCCAAGACACAGGAGGCTCCCGCCGCGGTATTGGAGCTTCACTTTGTAGGGCTGCAGGGGGTCAATAATCTACAAATTTGTTGCCTTTAGAAACATCTTATCTTGTAAAGGTAAGCACCAAAGACATTAAATTTTACTCTTGTATATATCGTGATATGCTATACTTTGTCACGTATTTATTATTTTATTTTATTTTATTTTTGTTTACAAAAGTGGTCATGGTTGAGCTTGAAGGGAGAGTGAAAAATGTTGAAATAAATTAAATGTGCAATATAATCAACGAAACTTATCATCAGTGCCTATATAACTGTCAGAACCGACTGGAGCATAACACGTTTATCCAAGTCGAGTGAAAGCAACAATCACCAAACTCTCCTCCCTGCAGCTTCAGGTGTCTTGACAGATCAAGGTCTGGGGAGTTCGGAGACTGAATCTGCCACTTGTAACTGCACCCTACACTCATACATATTGACCATGCAATGTAAGCTTCATATCCTAGAATTGACGAGTATTCAAGCTGATCATTCGTATTTATGACATATTTGTCCGTACGTGAAATACTACAGCATGGATGGAGGAGGGCGATCAACATCCAGTGCCAGTCGACCGGTCTTGCTATCTATCTACAATGTCAGAGTCTACCTCCCTCGTTCCATTATCGTACATCACCGGAAACATCTCTGTATCGTGGCGTGAAGAACCAAACTTCGAGCCCGTCTGATTCGCATCGGTCAATCGCTATAGGTGCCTATTCTTGCCTATTTGCCTATTCCAGCACTCCGTAGTGACGTAGCGGCTACTCTTACAGCCTAGAACCTTCCGGATGACTCAGGTGGGCCTGGCCGCCTGTCACTGGCCGTTTAGGCCTGCGGCAGCTTCTGAGTGCACGCAGGAACAGGACCGCTAGCGCGTCTTGCAGCTTATAAACCGCCCCGCTGTTTGCACTACAAGGATTTTCGCCGCCTTATCGACTAACACCCCTCCAAAAAAGTCTGCGATAAGGCTTCAAAAGTTGCGAGGCAGCCGAGTCGAGCGCTCCTGCCGGAAACGATCAACTGTGATTCAAGGGCACAAAGAGGATACAATCTGCACCTTCCTGCTCTCGACACAGAAAACGCAGCAAACAACATCTCAAATCCCTGGAGCCACCGCTGTCTCTCTGTCTCTCTGTCTCTCTGCCTCTCTGCCTCTCTGCCTATCTGCCCCTCTGCCTCTCTTTTCCCGCACACCGCACCACATCATGTCTCCCCCCGAGGAAAACATTGTGACTCCCGATCAGATCTTCGAGTCGATCGGCAGCCAGGTCGCCCACGTCGACGGGCCCACCGCCGGCCCCGATGGTGAGGTCGCCGACGCCGAAGCCGACGCCGACGCCGACGATGACGGCCGCGTGGTCGAAGAGATCGAGTCGCTGTGCATGAACTGCCACGAGAACGGCATGACCCGCCTGCTGCTCACCCGCATCCCCTACTTCCGCGAGGTCATTGTCATGTCCTTCCGCTGCGAGCACTGCGGCTTCCAGAACAACGAGATCCAGGCCGCCGGCTCCGTCCAGACCCGCGGCACCCACTACGAGCTGCGCCTGACCGCCCTCGACGACTTCTCGCGCCAGGTCGTCAAGTCCGACACCGCCGTGGCCAAGTTCATCGAGCTCGACATTGAAATCCCCGCCGGCCGCGGCCAGCTGACCAACGTCGAGGGCATGCTGAGCGGCATCGTCGAGGACCTCGAGATGGACCAGGACGCCCGCAAGGCGCAGCAGCCCGACGTCTACGAGAAGCTCAGCGAGGTCATTGTCAAGGCCAAGGCCATGCTCGCTGGCGAGTCCTTCCCCTTCCGCGTCAGCCTCGACGACCCGGCCGGCAACAGCTGGATCGCCCCCGACCTGCACGACGGTGTCGGCAAGTGGGAGAAGCGCGAGTACCTCCGCTCCGCCGAGCAGAACACGGCCCTGGGCCTGGTTGACACCGGTGCCGAGGCCGGCGACAGCGCCACGGCCGGCACCGTCACGTCGTCTACTGGCATGGCTGGCGGCTTGTCCGGCTCGGACGGGGTCATTCCCCTCGGCGGCCAGGGCCGCCTCAGCGAGAACGACGAAATCATCCCTAACGAGGTCTACACGTTCCCCGCAAGCTGCCCGGCGTGCATGCACCCGGCCGTCACCCACATGAAGATGGTCGACATTCCCCACTTCCAGCAGGTCGTCCTCATGTCGACGCTCTGCGACAGCTGCGGTTACCGGTCCAACGACGTTAAGACTGGCGGTGCCATCCCCGCCAAGGGCCGCCGCATCACCCTCAAGGTCGCGTCCGCCGAGGACCTGGCCCGTGACATTCTCAAGAGCGAGAGCTGCGCTCTCGAGTGCCCCGAGCTGAACCTGTCCGTCAACCCGGGCACGCTCGGCGGCCGGTTCACGACGGTCGAGGGCCTGCTCACACAGGTCCGCGGCGACCTGCACAACCAGATTTTCCAGGCCGACGGACCCGCACCCACGCCCACGCCCACTACTGGCGTGACCGCGGCCGGCGTGACGGCCCACCCGCCGCCCGTTTCGAACGAGGGCGGCGACTCTCTTGCTGCCGACGAGCGCACCCGCTGGAATGCCTTCTTCCAGGGCCTCGACGACGCCATTGCCGGCAAGCGACCCTTTTCCATTGTTCTCGAGGACCCCCTGGCGAGCTCCTACGTCCAGAGCCTCGCCGACGACCCGCGCGAGCCCGACGCCCAGATGACCGTGACCGAGTACGACCGGACGGCTGAAGAGGAGGAGGAGCTGGGCATCACCGACATGAAGACGGAGGGCTACGAGGGTGAGGCCGAGGCCAATGCTGCCGCCGCTGCTGCCGATGCCAAGGAGTCGAGCGCGTGAGAAAGGGCACGGAATAAAAATAAAAAAACATAAAAAATTGAAACGGAAAGAATGCTTTCCAATAAATGGTCATGAAAAGGTTGGGCGGGTGGAACAGGCACATGGGACGATTCATTTTTGCGAGTACTTTTATGATTTGCATTTACACACGTGCAGGATTTGGCACAAGTATACCTTTGAGTTACGAGAGACGACAGGCATGTTGCGAGGGGACACCAGTTAGAAAATAAAATGAACGTTTATAAATAAAATCTAAAAGGCTACGAGTACTGATTCCAGTTCGCTAATGCTATGTGTAAATGACTTCCTATGGAAGTGGACAGCGGGACAAAAACATGTACAGAAAGAAGGGGGGAAGAGAACGCTGAGGAAAGGATACTTTGAACCAAAATAACCCAAAATGCTGTAGTCAGTGATAGGCTGATACGCGGAAACACAGGAAACGCAAGAACAAATAGAACCGGCGGTGTCTGTCGACAATTACCGGCGAGACGAGGCTGCCATGAGTCTCCGCTTGCGCTCCTCCTTCTCTGCCTTGAGCCGCCGCTCCAATGCCTCCTGCTCGGCGTCTTCGCGCCGGGCCTGCCGCTCTGCACGCTGCTCTTCCTCGTCAATGTCGGAGAGACCGGCCTCCATGTCCGACTCGTCCTCTTCCTCGTCGCTATCATCGTAGCGGCCGCGGCCGCGGCCACTACCACCGCCATATCCGCCGTAGCGCCCGCCCACAGTCTGCTCTTCGTCCTCGTCCTCGTCGTACTCGATGAAGTCGTCCATCTCGTCGTCGTCGTCGTCGTCGTACCGCGACCGCCGGGGATTGCCAAATGGCATGCGCGGTGCACCGCGGTGGCGTGAGTCGCTGCCGCCCGACCGGCCAGCACCAGCACCAGCACCAGCACCATCTCGACCAGCGGGGCCGGTGCCGGACGAGGAGGACGTTGGTCGTGGCCGGGCGGTGCCCTGGTAGCCCGTCGTCGCTGTGGCGGCCTTCTTGGGCCGCTTCTCTTCTTCCTTGCCGTCAGCAGCGGCCGCACCGGTTTTACGCCGGCCCGCGTTCGAGGCGGATCCAGCACTACCTGTTCCTCTTCCTGTTCCTGCTTTGCCCAGAGGAGGAAGACCATTGCCTCGCCTTGGCCCCGCTGCAGCCGATGCCTTGCTGCCCAGTGGTGGTAGCCGGCCGCCTGGCCGTGGCCGGCCACCTCCGAGGGGCGGCAGGCCAGAACCGCGCTTCGTCACACCGGCACTTGCACGCGACGTCTCCTCGGCCTTGGTCATCATCCGCTCGCGTTTGGTGGGCATCTTTTCCAGTGGCTTGTGCTGGATCTTGCCCATCTGGCCCATGGCGGACTGTGCCGCCTTGGCCCGCTCCATGATTTCCTGGTACGAGCCCCGCTTCGGAGCCTTATTCGCGGACGCTGCCGCTGTGCGTCCCGTGGTGTCTTCATTGCTTGCGCTGCTGCTGGTCGGTCCACTGCGGACGCCACTGTTTGGCAGGGAGGGTCGAGGTGACGATGACGATGCCGATGCAGATGCTGAGGCGCCAGGGCGCTGTGCTGCCGAAGCCGGTTTCGAAGCACTCGTGCTCGGTAGTGGTCGACTCGATACGTTGGGCCGGGATTCGAGAGTCGGGTTGCGTGCTGTGCCTGTATATCCGTTTGGTCCTCCGCTTCGATCCCGGCCGCCCGCGGGCGTCATCGTCGTGGTCGTCGTCCGTGGCAGTTTGTTGGCCTGGCCGTTTGGCACATCGGCATTGGCCTTTCGTTTCGGCGGCAGCGCCGGCGTAGACGGCTTGGAGCCGCCCTCGCCGGATATCTGGGCGAGGAGATCGCTAATCTGGATGCGAGCATGCTGTTAGTCATTCAGGCATTGCTATCACGCCGTCCACGATATGAGCTGTAACAAAGGCGACGTACCATGTTGGAAAAGGTGAACCAATACAAGGAGCAGTCGGGTGTCTTCCCTGCTATGTCGAAATATCCTGCCCGTGACGGCGGTTGGAGAGGGCGGATGGTGAACCTGTACCGTTTGCCTTTTGCCAGCACCGTTAGGCGTCTGTCCGAACAGAGGCAAAGCGACACATTTGAAGGCCTCTCCCACAACGGGTTCTCGAATACAGTCTTGTCGTTGTCGTGCAGATGCGCGCAGGTGAGCCCGGCAGCACGACGAGAGGCTGTGGTCGATACGGAGTCGGGAAAAGACAAGACGAATCTGGTGGCAAAAGTTCGTGAAAAGGGAGACCCGCACCCGTGACGTGCGTTGGAGAAACGAGCGCAGGGAAGGTACGCAAGCGGAAGGCGCGCCAAGTGCTGAATAGCGGCAACACGGAAGGTGGCGTCCACACGGTTTGAAAAGGAAGGAAGGAGCGTTTTGCCGGTTGCGATGGTTGAGCACGAATGATGTCCGGAGTCTATTTAAAGATGCTAGACGTTTTCGCCGTTTGCAGACTTTGAGCTGGTTCTTTTTTGGACGGCTTTGCGTCTCCAAGCGCCAGCGACAGCGGTGCCGTTGGAAATAAGGCGCTTGGCCGTGTACGGCCTGGGGGGCAAATGAATCGGCTTTGGTATTGTCAACCGCCAAAAAAGTCCCACTGTTTGATAGGCGACGCGATTTGCGCTTGGTGATTGGCCGGCGCAGCCCGGGCCGCTAATGGCCCCGTTTTGAGCATAAATGATATGCGCTTGACGTGACTTGACGATATGCATGTATGCGGGCTAGTTGGCTCCCCGCTCGAAATTTAGTCACCTGATGTAGTGGGTCTCTTAGGGCTTCGGCGCAAGGTGCACCAGAACGGGATTGTGTGGGCTGGGGGGTTTGGCAGGCAAAAGCTAAAGAGGGTAGTTTTCGATATTTTTTCTTAGTCGCATTTTGATCTTTTCTTCGACATCCCGCAAAACCATCACCAAACTTCCACCACTTTTTGAGCAAGAAGGTTCAGTCTCCGCCACAAACTTGCGGTTAAATCGATTGAAATCTCGTGTTCTTTCCAACCAACACAACATCTGTACGTCTGCGAACGCTCCATCGCCTGTCTGCGAACATCGCCATCGCGTGTTTCGCGCCTCTCGCTTCTTCTTTCTTCCTTCTTCCTACATCCTTGTCGTCCCGGGACGCCATTTCTAACATTTTCCAGATCAAAATGAAGCACCTCGCAGCTTACCTCCTGCTCACCCTGGGCGGCAACGCCTCCCCCTCTGCCAAGGACATCGAGGCCGTCCTCGAGTCCGTCGGCATTGAGGCCGATGAGGAGCGCCTGAACACGCTCCTGTCGGAGCTCAAGGACAAGGACATCAACGAGCTGATCTCTGAGGGCAGCTCCAAGCTGGCGTCCGTCCCCTCGGGCGGTGCCGCTGCCGCTGCCTCGGGCGGTGCCGCCGCTGGCGGCGCTGCTGCCGCCGACGCCCCGGCCGAGGAGGCCAAGGAGGAGGAGAAGGAGGAGTCTGACGACGACATGGGCTTCGGCCTGTTTGACTAAGCGTTGCGCTCTCTTTCGAGAACTGCTAAGCGTCAAGTTCGCTCCAGCCAAATGTACCGACAACGACCAATACACTCGTCCATGCATTCGAACGAGGAATCTCGAGCACGGCCACCGCACACCCATTTTTCCGAATACACGAGCCGACGGGGCACCGGCGCGTTTTCTTTCACCAACCCCCCACACGGAAACCTGGCGGACTGCTCTCTCTGTCTTGCGTAGAGGGGCTTCTGCCATTTGCAACTGGATCTGGGAAGGAAAACACTGGCGCTTTGACGACATTCTAATTCGGTGGAAAAGAAGATGGCTGCGGCAGCCTTGCTTCATGGGTACATCTGGGGTTCAATCTGCTAGAAAACAAAAATTCAAAAAGTGGAAAGCAACGTGTGGTTAAACGTGAAATGGATGCACAAGTACGACGTAGAGAACGATGTACACAGGGACAGACATTGGCCGCCCCTTCACACATCTCGCCGAAAAGCAACTCCTACTTGGCTCGTGAAAATTCAGGCACTTTGTCTTATCTAATCAGTCACGTGGCCCATTTGCATAAATCTGACTAAGAACGGAAATTGGTACCTGCTATGCCGTTTACCAAAGTGGAGACGCCTGGTTGCTCACGGCAACGAAGTCGACGCGCTGATTGGCTGGACCCATCTACCAAAATAATACTGGGCCCCGTTATGGAGCCGTCCCCCCCAAAACAGAAGCTCTCAATCGAAACAAGTGCACGATGGCACCCGAACCAGGATGCCAGGGCGCCATGCACAATAACAATTACATGCTTGGGTAGGCTCCCGTACGATCCTCTGTTCCCTTTTCTTTTTTTTTCTTTTCCCTTGTTCTCCGCCTCGTTCATGAAACACCTTATTGCCAATCCCTGGCTGCCTCATTCCTACCTTTGTTTTTGCGTTTCGTTGTTTTCGCCTCTTTTCGATTTTCTTTTCGACGAAATCGTTCGCGTAACCTCGACCAGCACCTCTATATCAATATCGATTCTCGCGCCGTTGCCATTTGCCTTTCAAACGGTACTACCATAGGCACCCTTGACGCCATTCCCAACGACGGAGATCCAGCATTGCATCCGCCACCAAAACGACATCGCGAGCATATCATCATAGCCACGCGTATTGACATCTGACATCACCAACCCCTCGCCAACACCACAATGGCCACGGTGTCGCCCACACCCGCCGGCCAGGGGAGCCAGTTCACCTCGATGGGCCGCCGGACATCGGCTCGCCAGGCCTTGCGGCGCCCACCGTCGCGCTCGCAGATGAGCGGTGCCGCATCGGGTACGGCCTCGAAACGGACCTCGAACGCGGCGGCCGCCGGCGCTGCAACAGCGGCATCCGACTCGCAGCAGCAGCAGTACGCGGCACTGCACGACAGCTCGGATGACGAGATGCCAATTCCCATGAAGCTGAGCGCCCTCACCAAGGCGCTTCTGAGTGACGGGGCATCGGCTCCTGAAGGCACGGCGGCAGCAGCGGCAGCGGCAGCAGCACAAGAAGCGGCGGCGGCGACAGCGGCAGCGTCGTCAACAGGCACCGGTATGGCGACACGGCGAAGGAGTGCCCTGAACCGTTCAACATCGTCTACCGCAGGCGCCGAAACAGACGGCAGCAGCCAGCTCCCGTCACAGAACGACCGTCCAGGCGTGCGGCAGACAAGACGCCATGTTCGTGCTGGCAGTGTCCAGGCATCGGGCGGCGCTCCCTCGTCTGCATCGCGGCCGACCTCGCCGCCCACACTCCTGAGTGGCAACAGCAGTCCTGCACCGCGCAAGCGCGTCGTCCGTCTCAGTACCACTACGCCTGCCGGCGGCATGGGCCCTGTCCAGCCGCCCATCCGTCGGTCGCTGTCGGCATCCAAACACGCAACGCGACGCGGAACAGCCGCCGCGGCCGAGGAGAGGGGCGCTGAGTTGCCTCCTGCAGCTGCGGCTGTCTCGTCAATCGATGCCGTCATGTCGACTGCAGCACCGCCTGCCGCGCCTGCTGAGACCATCAACACACCTGCATCGGCCGTTCGTCGTGTGCAGATCGCCGTCGGCTCATCCGGCGGCCGGAGCGCCAGCCGTGCCACGCGTCTTTCCACGTCGTCGTCATCGTCGGCACTCCGGACCACCCGCCGTACCGAGTCGGCTGCTGGGCACCACAGCGACGCGGAGCAAGCCGCGCCGTCCCATGAGGAGCCTCCATCTACCGTCGGGCGTCCGTCGTCGCAGCATCAGCAACAGATGGGCAGCGCCCTGCGGTCGTACGCGGGCGGCAGTGGTTCGTCGGCCGGCACAACGGCTCGCAGTGGCAGCCGCGACATCGATCCCCAGCAGGCCCTCCAGAGCTCCATGCGTATCAAGCGTGTGGGCAAATCCCTGGGCGGTGGATTCCTGAGTGGCCCTGCGCGACGGGGCCGGAGACGGACGAGCGACGAGGAGGGCGAGGGCCACGGTCCTGAGGACATGCTGCAGCCACACCATGACAGCGACGCCGGCGGCCTGCTCATGTCGAGCCAAGAGAGCGAGGCAAACGCCATGTACAGCAGCCAAGGCGCGCACAGCGGCAGCGGCAGCGCCTCCCGGTCGCCGTACTTTGATCCTTATGCGCGAGGCGACCGTGCTGCAACGGGCAGCCCTGTGAGCGGCAGGACATCGTCTGCCCAGCGTGCAAGCAGTCTTCGCAGCCACGCGTCAAACGTCGATCTGCAGCAGCAGCAGCAGCAGCAACCGGAGATGATGCAATACGAGCCTAAGCAGCGATACGAGGCACCTGCTCCGCAGCAAGAGCCGGAGCAGCCAGACCTTGGCCTTTTGCGCCGACGATCATACCGTGCCGAGGACATTGCGACAGCAGCACCACCACCCAAGGCAGCACCACCACCACCTCCGCCTGTGTCGTCGAATCGGCCCAACTTGCCGTCTGCGCACGACCAAGAAAACGACCTCGCCTACCTGGGCCGCTCGGTCAAGCCTCTGGTTGTGTCCGGTATTGCCGGCCTTGGCGACAAGGAGTACAACGTGAACCAGATCCGCCCCCTGCGCGCAGCTCTGCAGCCGGCCGTGGCCGACGTGAAGCTGCCGTCTGTGTCTGCCGCTAAGGCGACCAGCGCCGCCGCAGCACCACCCGTCGTGTCACCCGAGCGCAAGGTTCTCTCGACAATCAGCCGCAACACGCCGCACCGGTCCGCACCGCCACCGCCACCACCGAAGATGTCCGTGCTCGAGACGGCAACAGGCGCCCCGGCTGGCGCTGCGGCTACGGCCCAGGCTGGCAAGAAGCCGCGGATCCTGCTCAAGGTCAACGGCCGCTCGTACCAGCGCGTAGACTGCGTGGGCCGCGGCGGCAGCGGAAAGGTCTACAAAGTGACGGCCGAGAACGGCAAGATGTTTGCCATGAAGCGCGTGTCGCTCGAAAACGCCGACGAGTCGACAATCCGTGGCTTCATGGGCGAGATCGACCTCCTGAAGAAGCTGTCGGGCGTGGACCGTGTGATTCAGCTGTTTGACTTTGAGATGAACAAGGAGAAGCAGATGCTGAGTTTGGTGAGTCTTCCCCCCCCGTGCCAACGTTCTTCCCATGCCCTCGTACGCCGACTAACTTTCCACGTGCGTAGCTTATGGAGCTTGGTGAGATGGACCTCAACTCACTTCTGCGGCTGCGCCAAAACCCCGAGAGCGCCAAGATGGACCCCGTGTTCGTGCGCTTCTACTGGAAGGAGATGCTGGAGTGCCTGCAGGCCGTCCATGTACACGACATTGTGCACTCTGACCTGAAGCCGGCCAACTTTGTGCTCGTCCAGGGCCGCCTCAAGCTGATCGACTTTGGCATTGCCAACGCCATCCAGACGGAGATGACGGTCAATGTGCACCGCGAGACGCAGGTCGGCACGCCCAGCTATATGTCGCCCGAGTCGCTGATGGACGCCCAGCAGTACGCCTTCACAGCGAACCACCACGGCGCCGGCGGCCGACCCGGCGTGGGCGGCTTTTTGGGCGCCCCCAAGAGCGCCACCAAGCTTGTGAAGCTCGGCAAGCCCAGCGACGTCTGGAGCCTGGGCTGCATCCTCTACCAAATGGTGTACGGCCTGCCGCCGTTTGGCCACATCCAGAACCAGATGGCCCGCTGCCAGGCTATCATCACCTGGACGCACACCATCGACTTCCCGGCGCGCGGTATGGGCGGCACGCCGGTGCCGCCGAGCCTGATCAACACGATGAAGCGCTGCCTCAACCGCGAGCAGCAGCTGCGCCCGACCTGCGACGAACTGCTGTCGCCCATGGATACCTTCCTGTTCCCCGAGGCCCAGTACATGAGCATCGGCGGCGGCGCCGAGTGCATGCCCATCTCCGAGGAGCTTCTGGGCCGCATCATCCAGAGCGTCGTCACCCGCTGCCGCGAGCGCATGCCCACCGATGCCGAGGCTGTTTCGGCCTGGCCGGCTGCCTACTGGTCGAGCGTGCGGCGAGCCGTGGCTGCGCGGGAAGAGAAGCAGCAGTAATGCTGGCGAAAAGCATGCTGGCGAAAAGCATGCTGGCGAAAAGCGCGCTGGAGACAGCTGCGCACAACACAAAATCCCCACCTCCTTGGATTGAATGATATACTGCGTAATTTGTTTCGGGCTCTTTTCTGGTTCTTGGTCACAAAAGAATGGCGTTCCTGCGAGAGTTTCAAAGCGGACCATTTGCATTTCATTGACGTTCTTTTGCATCTGCTTCACTTATGGGCCTTTCTCTTTTTTTCCTTTCTTTTCAGGGCGCACCCATACATTATATCCCTCCTACTTCTTTTTACTTTTGCTCTTTTTTCTGCTTTTGTCTTTTGGTTCTTTTTTTCTTGGAAACGACTTCACTTTTTTTGTATATATCGTTGCTGTTTCGTTTTGCGATGCCTTTCGTCCTCTTTTTGTTTAATCACCTTACGAATCAAGTCCTTTTCTGTTTGTTCCTCGCACTACTCGTCTTTTTGTTCGCCTTGGTTGTGATTCTTTTATTCTCATCCACTCTATCGTAAATACTGTACAAGATGCCATCCGCTGCAAACCAATGATGCTGCCTATGCCTCCGCCTCCACAGACACCTCCTGGATCCGCAGCACCGTAAACTGGTGCTTGCTCTTCACCGTCCGCTTCCGCCGCGTCCGCCGCTTCTTCTTCACCATTGTCCGCAGCGGCTCCGTCTCTACACCCAGCACCACGGCCTTGACACTCGCACCAGGCACATACGGCACGTCAAACGACTCGCCGTTGCTGCTGTTGTTGCTGGTGTTGTCGCGGCCGGCTTCTGCAGTCCCGGCTGACACAGTTTGCGACGTGCTCGCCGCCACCGCCGTCACCGTCCGGTTGCCCACCACGCCCACACGGTTCAGCAGCAGCTCGTCGCCCGGCTGCACGCCCGGCATCTTGAACGGCAGGCGCAGGCTGTCGCCCGGCGTGACGAGGTACGGCCGGCCGTGTATCTGCACGGTGGCGTAGACGGACGGGTGGTTGGACGTGACGGAGGCCACGGCGGCGGCGGTCGACGGCGTTGCGGACGAGGAGGAGGAGGAGGAGGACGACGACGACACTGGTGATGGTGCCGAGGAGGGCGCAAAGAGAATCTGAGAGAGGACCGACGTGGGAAGAGCGGGTGCCGCACCGGTCGAGGAGGAGGTTGACGAGGTCGAGGGAGAAGAAGAAGAAGAGGAGGAGGAGGATGAAACAGTCGGCTCGTTGTGTGAAGACCGGCGGGTCGAGGTGGAGAAAGACTGTGTTGCCGCGGTGTTTGCAACGGCCGGCAGCCGCAATGGTAGAGCAGCGGCCTGGGGGAACGGAGACACTGCCACCTGCCGGCCGGAACCGCCAGCGCCGCGGGCTGAGGTGAGCGCACTGCGGAAAGCAGCGCGCAGCGTGGGTTGCGAACGCATCGTTTTGCCGTTCTGTGTCGTCCTGGGTGCGTCGTCTTTCTGGCCCCTAGAGACTCAATTGGAGACCGCAGAATTGCCACTGCTGCCGGGTATGTATCGGTCGATCAGACAAGCGGTCTGCAAGTTGTAGCGGGACGCCGTGGTCGTCAAACACGCGACAGGATGAGGCGGTGCGTTAGGACAATCGGTCGGTTCGAGAAAAAACAGACGATCGCAGGGGAAAATTTGGAGCATGCCGGGTACCCACTTTTTACAAGGGAACATTAGCTAGGAAGTCGTGACTGGTCACGTGTTACTTCTGGTTCCACTTCACGAGGCCGGCAAGTGGAAGAAGGTTAAAATATCCTGCAAGCATGTAAACACAGACGCCCTGGGATTTCGAATTTACCCCGTGTAACTTATGATTTCGGGTTTGGTAAATAAGGTGGTGCGTTTTGACGAACGCAGTGTTGCTGGATGTGGCTCTCTTGTATCACGGCATCTAGAGTTGTCAACTAAACCAGCCAACCACAGGCGCTGAAAAAAGCCACTGCCGCGACCCAATACACAAAGCGTCGTAGAATATCATTCTCACAAGGGGAAGTCGCACGTCGTCCTACAACTTGCTTGTTTTTGTCTGTTTTCTGGTCACGCTCGTACATTCCGAAGTTGACATCACAAGAACAGCAACATCCCTTTTTTTTCTTTTTCTTTTTTGGATAAAAAGAGGTTTAGTGACTTACGTACCAGGAACGCTTTGTTCGCGCAAGTAAATATGATAGAATAACAAATGCTAGGGATGAATAAGAATGCTAGAATGACACTGTTGCAGCTTTCAGAAGAAGTAAAGAGTAAATCAGTCGCTCACAGGCGCGGAACAGGAAGCCAACAAGCCCAAGAGTGGATCAACACAAGCCACCAAACAAGGATCCTCAAATATCAGACAGCAACCCTCACATATTTACCTTTCCTCCCTAGTCCACCGATGGCATATATAGAGTGATAGGGTATAATAGTAGAGATGCAAAATAAACATACGGTAACAATGAGCAGGGTCAAGTAAGAAAAGCAGTGCTATGTAGTGCCAAAATTCCAGATATTGCAAATCAAATGGGTAATAGACAGAAAGAAACGACAAAAGGACAAAAGGACGAAAAAGACAAAAGAAACATCGGTCTCGAGAAGTGGTATTAAGAATCAAATAGTGTGGGTGGCGACCACAGCTGATCAAAGGCCAAAAGGACAAAAGGTAAATTGGACAAAGAATCAAAAGAGAACCGAGAAGATGTCAAAAAAGGAAAAAGGCAAAAAGAAGGGAGATGGATACATGGATCGGGACGATCACGTTTTAGAAAAAGGTCGGCTTCGTGAGAACGCGGTATTCAACATAGTCTTCGCCGTCAATCGACAGAATCGTGCCGGGGCTCACCAGCTTGCCCTTAAAGGGACCCGTCGGTTTGCGCTCATACTTGACGCCCATGTAGATCTTGGTGTCTTCGTTGCCGGTGCTGCGCAGCCGCGACGCCTCCTGCGACGCCCAGACCTTGTTAAGGCGGCCGATGTTCTCGTCGAAGGCCTGGCGACTGCTCTTACCGCCGCTTTCGTCGGCGCTGCTACCACCACCTGCACTACCGCCACCGTTCGTCGCTGCCTGAATACCGTTGTGGTGGCTGCCGGCCCGTTGCTCGTTGCGCTGCTGGATGCTCTCCATACGCGTGATCTCACGACGGGCGAGACTGTTAGTGCGCTCCACGCGATCGGTATTATCACCAACAAGCTGAGGCCGGTTCGCTGACAGGCCGGGCCCAGCGGGAAGAGAGTGCCGACCGCCACGGGGTGCAAGCGGGTTGGCCGACCCAACGCCACCAGGCGCAGCGGAAATCGACGCCGGGACCGCTGGCTCGCGGATGTCAAGGGTGGAGCGGCGGCTCTGGCGCAGCTCCGGACCCGAACTCTCGCGTCGGGCACGGCCGTCCAGGACGCCATCTGGATAGGAGGACGGCACCACGCCGTTCTTGTCCAAAGTAAGGTCACCACCAGTCCTGGCGAGCTCGTGACGGTCAACAATGCGACCCGCTTCCCGATTAAGGTTGGCCGCAGTGGCAAAACTGATAGTATCAAGTCGGCCAGAGGTGCCCAGGGTGCTTTGCGCAGCACCGCCTGCGTTGATAACACGGGCCTGGGCATCGTACACGGCATTTGCCTCGTTGGCGGTGCGCTCACTAGGCTTCTCGCCTTCGTCGATCTGACGCTGACGCACACGGACGTATTCCTTAACCTCGGGGCGGGACAGATGCCGGATGTGATTTTCGAACTCGACCTCGTCGTAATGGATCCACAGAGCGCCGGCGCCCTGTGGAAAGTTGCCGAGAACCGGTCGGCCGTCGCGCGTCTCGCGCGTCACTTTGACACGGAACATGTCGTTGGCACCGAGGATGCCAAAGACAGCGTGCTTGTCTTCGACTTTCTCCTCGCTCGAGCCGCGCCAGTAGCCCAACAGAATCTTGGTGGGCCGTGTGCCAGGCAGAAGGTCAATGGCAGACCTCTGGATGGCGGACGCCACGGAGGCCGACCCGATTTGCGCCAGGTGGCCGTTGGAGGGCAACGGGGCGTCGAGCGCGCTTGGGCCCGGGTCCATGGATGGCAAGGAAACACCGTAGTGGCTGCCCATACGCCGCTTCTTATCCGGACGGTTCGCGTTGACGACATAATCTGGTAGATCAACGCCGTATGCAATCTGGGCGGGTGGCTGGTTGTCAGGAATTGGGTGCATGGCCGCGCGACGCATCGCTTCCTTGACAGCGGCCTTTTCGGCCAGATCACTCTCCTCGGGTGTCTCAGGCACGCTAAGCGCATCGGTGCGAATTTTGACATACTCCTTGACCTGATTGTGGTCAAGGCCGATCAGGTGCTTCTCGAAGACGACGCGCTCGAATGTCACCCAGCTGCCACCGGGGCCCGGTGGGAGGGGGTACTCGGATGAGATAGGCTGACCGATACGGGTGAACTGGATGACCCGGGTGCGCAGCCGGTCGCGCGTGTCAATGAAACCAACGACTGCATGGCGCTCGGACACGTCAGGCACACTGGAGTCGCGCCAATAGCCGAGGGCAATGGATTTGGCGTTTGTCGTCGGCGCTTGAGGTGCTGCTGGCTGTGTTGTCTTGGGCGTCCGGCGCCACGCTTCAAAGTGCGTGGTTTCGTGCGATGGGGGACTGCGGTCTCTGCTGTCGTCGGCGGTATCGTTGTAGATAGACGATCGTTTCCGCTTGAGGTACAGGTCTGGGGACCGGTCCCGGGCGTCATCCATAGACAGGTCCTCATGGTCAGACGCGACACGGACGGGAGACGAATGAAAACCGTTGGATTGGGTATCGACAACAATCTCATCCTCGTATGCGCGGGCCGGAAAGTGGCCGTTGGTGTCCATTAGAGGCCGGTCACCGTTAGTGGTGAGTGGGCGCGACGTGACAGAGTTAATAGGATCCCCGGACGGGTCCCGGACGCCTCTGTCGGCCGCAGGCAACTTTTCTCGATGGTCTGATGGTGCGCTACATAAGAGGCAATGGAGATCAAATATTAGTCACGTGTCGTACCGAGCCTTTGTTTGACAATGAAAGATTCAAAAAAGGGTACAAGTGCCAAACGAAAAACAAAATAAAGGAAGGGGATTGGACTGGTTGCAGAGGCGGAGTATGTGAGCTCCCACTCAAATCACATATACGTTCACTCCTAAAAGTGAGACCGAGAACCAACGCCGAGGAGATCAGCAATGATATAAGAAATAACAGCCCAGCTAGAGAGAACAACACCAGCCCACTTGGTTTACCAATACGCCAACGGAGAATTAGGGAGACACGTCAGGCTTGGGGTGTGTGAGGTGACAAGAAAGTTGGCCTGAGATTCAAGATGAGTTGCGATTTGGACGAAGCAACGGCGCGGGGACAAAAATCGCTGCGAGAGGGAGAAAGGCAGCAAGGCACAAAACCCAACGTACACCTGATGGGAAATGGGAGGGAGGGGGGGGGCTTAGAACCAAAGTGAATAAGCCAAGAGACAAAGCCGGCACCTCGCCGTTGGCAATCCAAAGCCAGGTTGCACAAGTAAAAACACGTGTGGTGGGTAAATGCGAGGTTGGATGAAGCGGTTGAGAGATAAATATAGCAGACGCGGGAAGTCTCGAGGGCAGAGGCAAGGGGAGAGAGGACACCGAAAAGTAGCATGAGGTTTAAAAGTAAAAGGGTAAAACGAGAAGAACGGGACAGCGAAAGAAAATAGAAAATTAGGCAGGGTTGTGCAGAATCGGTTGAATAAAGTAGCAGGCGTTACGTTACGCACGTAACATGAAAAGGGCGGTTGGACACCAAAGCGACAACTCGTGCAACTTAAGCATACGATGGGAATAAAGAAGCGAATAGCAAAAGAGACAAATAATGAGTGCGAAGGAAAAAGAACGGCGGGTAGGAGCAGAAAGGTAACAGGCAGAAGTTGACAACCAAAGAGACACGACAAGCGGCAAAGAGGAGAAAAAAGTGGAACTCATCGTGGATGGGTAGGCAAAGGAGGGTGTTGTGTTAGAGTGGTTGCATTGGCACGCAATGGACGTCAAGTGACGGCAACCGTGAACCAGAGGCTTCGAGATAGGGGGGTGGAGGAGTTGCTGAGTCCAGCGTCTAGACAGCGTGTCTGCTTGTAGCTCCTCCAGCTCCTCGAACCTGCAACCCAAAGGGTAAATGAGGATAAATGGGGGCTAAATGAACTGTGATGAAGTAGATTCTGATGGCGGTCATTCGGTAGGCGCGAAGGTCGTTCTGTTCTGTGCAGTGGAGTGCATGAGAGCAAACGGCGAAAGAGAATGGTCTGTGCATGCCTTTCGTTTATGAGGACATTTCCACTTGGGGCGACATGAATTATGAGGCCTTATCAAGCTCATGATTGCAGCACGACAACGCGTCAAAACGACTTTGGAGAAGACGATCGGGATGCGGGCAAGGCGAGAAACATGACATGATGAACAAAAACAACCATAAACAAAATGCAAAGATGTGAAATGAAGTACATACCCAGACACGTAGGCTGTCGATGTCCGTCTCGGAAAGCCGGGGATGAGGCCTGTGGAGGCGGCCAGGTCGGCCGGTGCAGCCGACGGTAGCGGACGACGCACCTTAGGCGGCGGCGAGGGCACCGGCGACGGCTGTTGCTGCTGACCGCGAGATACGACTGGTGGCAGCTCAGCGGATGGTTGGGTGTGCTGGTTTTGCTGGGCTTGCAGGACTGGCTGAGATGGCTGCGCTGGCTGAGCAGTCGGCGGTGGCGGCGGGGACAAGCCCGAAGCATGAATTGTGCTCTCTCCAAAGTCCCTGTCCTTTTTGGCGGGTGACGCCGAGCCCGAGTGAGCAACCGATGCACGGCGTCCAGCAAGGGCAGCGATGGCGTCGAACGCAAGATCGGACTGGTTGGCCGCAACAGCCGGAGCAGTCGCAGCAGCCGGGGTCACAGTTGGCGAGGCTGTCGTGTTGCGCACACGCGCGACCACCTCGGAGTCCATGAGGCCGTCGGACACCCGGGGGGCGTGAAACGAGGAATGGCGATATCCGGGTCGTCAGGGATGTTGATATCTATGTTGATGTGAAAGGGGCCAAGCTTGAGGGCTTGGGGATCTGTTGGAAGGGAAGGGACGTTGCAAGACAGCACAAGGCAGAAGGCAAGGAGGCAGCAAGGAAGTTGCGCCCCCAAAAAGAAAAAGGGTGTAAGCTATGGAAGGGGCTTTTTGTTGACAACAAGACAGGAGAGAGCGAAACGAAGAAAACGAGCAGGAACGAACGAGCGAGCGAGGGGACGAAAGGGAAGGGGGGTATCAAAGAAGGAACAGGTGCCGGGCAGGCAGGGACGATGGACTGGTTGCTCGCGAGGCCTGCCGCCGTATGGACTCGACTCTGCCTGATTAAAATGGATATAATTGTGGAACAAGGTTAAAAATACTAAAAAGAAAGCAAGGATGGTAAAGAACAGCAGAGGCGCATACAACGTACGTTGGGCGCACGATGTATGTTGTATTTTGCAACGGGAAGAACGAGAGCCCGTTGGACCACAAAGGGAAGAGCGGGAAGATACCTCTTTGCGAAGAAGGCAGGGGGTGACGGGCGGGCTAGGGGAGTTGGTTGAGAAAGAGAAGTGGAGGAAATACGAAATTAGGCGTCTGTTTTGGTTGTCAATTATCATTAAGAATTTACCTTGGGGGGGTGGGGGGTGATCTAGGCCAGGTCATGTGTTCTGAATGGCCAGTAGTTAGGCCAAGCCAGCAACAGCAATGGTGTCGAATAGGGGCCGCGAAAGTGGGTGGGCACCAGAAAGCCCGCAAACTACAAAAAAGGAAAGAGCGGTGTTGCGAAACATCGAATTGGGAAACAACAATGGTACGGTGTTGGCAAACATACGTGCAACACGACGCGACAAGAGCAGACCACAGGCTGCTTCCAAATCAAGTGTAGGGAAGGAGACACCAAAAAACGGTGAGCAGGGCGCACAAGAGGGAAGGAGCGATGCAGCAAGCGCGTCGTTGGCGACGGCCGAGAGACACGATGCAGAATGGTCGTATCGGCAAGAGCCCTGTGGACAGAATAGGAAAGAGCGATGGTGCAGAAAACGGCCGATCTGCCCAGCCCGCCCAAGAGCCCAGCGACATGAGGTGAGAATGAGAATGAGAGATACAAAGGCACGCATTGCTAATACGAGCTTGTCAAGAGAGCGCTCTGTAGAACGGTCCTGCGGCTGCCGGACCGTGCATCTCTGGGCCCTTTTCGCGCCGTGGTGGAATGCAATACGCGAAGCGCAGCAGGACTTCGTTTCTTCCACTCGTGGTGCTCTCATCTCAGTGAAACGAACGTAGAATACGACAAAGTTGGTGGCTTGGTACTGTGTCTTGCGGTCTTTCCTCGTCGCAGCGGTCTCACTCCGAATTTAGGAAGCACGGAAGCCGTGTCTGTTGGTTCGGGAAGGCTGCCAGCCGAAGGACAAAAATAGGCAAGAGCGATGGCAAGCGGCGAAGGGGAAAGGCGGGAAGCAACGCTGGGCGCGAAACAGCAATAAATGAACATTGTAAACAAAGAAAACGACAGAGCTGCGACGTACGGAGTAAGGCCAAAGACCAAAGAGACGAGACGGCAAGACACGAGAAAGTAAATGAAGTCCCCTCCACGACGAGAAGCCCGTTTACGACGTGATATCCCGCAATCCTCAGTGTCAATTTACGCTGGTGGAAAGGAAGACGAAAAAGGCCCCAAAGAATACAGCCCAC
This sequence comes from Sporothrix brasiliensis 5110, assembly GCF_000820605.1. NCBI lineage: Eukaryota > Fungi > Ascomycota > Sordariomycetes > Ophiostomatales > Ophiostomataceae > Sporothrix > Sporothrix brasiliensis. Next base: position 2,862,487 of record NW_024467134.1, read on the forward strand.
CAGGTTTGCGCCGGGTAGGCCTTTCCAAGACGGGCCAGGGGGTTGATGGTATTTGGAAGGGTCGCTATTTCCGAACCTACTCCGTATGCCGTACGGCAAGAGCAGTTTAGCGTTAGTGGCTCGAGACGAGAAGTGACGGTCGTCATGGAAGTCGCGCCTTCCTCAGGATCCTCCATTCCTGATAGGGCCGTCATCAATCGATCACTCCAGGCTTCATTTCCACAAAAACCGAGACGTAAATCCTTCAACCTCGTTGGTTCTACCGGGCCAGCCAGCTCAAGCCTGTCTACCTGTCTACCTGTCTACTTGACTACTTGTCTACAGGCTCACGAAGTCGCCAAGAAACGATATTACGATATTGCCAGAACCCTCACCGCCGTCACCCTCAGCCTGTGACGGTGTAACAGACGACGCTGCCACTTACCACGTTCTCTGTCCATTACTCGTTTCTCCTCTCCTTGTGGAAACGTGGAAACGAACTAAAAGTTGGCTGATTGCCAGTGATGGGAGCAGGTGAGTTGGGTATGTATCTTACGGAGTAGGGTGGCCGCCCTGCAATGTGTGGTTACGCAAGTCTGGTCGTGTCTCGCTGTTTTGTACGTGCAACTGTATTTCGTACCTGTACGATGTACCTCTGTCTCTTTCTGGTGTCTGTGCGGTCCTTTATTGCTGTCCATTTTATGCTTTCCATTTTGTTCTCCGTCTTTGTCTGTCGCCGTTTTCTCTACTTTCTCTACTTTCTCGTTCTTCACCTATGTCGTACATTTTTATCTCTTGATCGTCGCTTGCCGCCCAAGACTTGGCGCCTGGAAACACGGCTCTCGATTGCAACGATGGCAACGATCCAGGCTGCGGCGAGGACAACTCCTTTTCTCATGCGCACGCACGGCCATGCATACTACATAGCCTGGTTGGGTTGTCTCAACTTCCAACGCTTGTCAACTGCTTATTGGACAGACTTACATTAGCTCAATGGGTCACAAGAGACTATGAAAGAGCGGAAGAGGGCAAAGGAAGCTGGACACCACCCTGTGCCAAATAGGCGTGAACCAAAAGAGTGCTGGGCGGCAAATTGAAACGAAAGAAAGGCCAAGTAATTACTATTTCTCGAAAGAGGGCTCCATGAACAGCTCCTGTATGTCGTCCTTTGCGACGATGATACGTGGCTCTCTGTGCTCTCTGTCTATTCAATACTTTGTTCATTTATCCAGGAACGACGTGGTGAGGGAATAATAAACCCGAAAGATGTACAAAATAAATGAAGTGAAGCTCCCAAAAATGGCTCGTTGTCCAAAAACGCCCAATGCAATGCTGTGTTTCGTGAAAAAGTAAAACAATCAATGCAGCACCCAAGCAGCCAGGGCCAGGGCCAGGGTCAGAGGCGACCGACTTTGTCCAAAATATCCAGCCGCCAGGCTCGACACCCTTTTCCCGAAACGTTGACAACTCAGAGCGTGCCCCTGCGCCACCCAATCGTTGCAGTGGGGACACACAGGGAGCCAAGCCAAATTGGCCTGGACCAATGCCCAACGCCCTTTTTTTTTGGTTCTTTTGGTTCTTTTGGTTCTTCCACCTCAGCGGCTGGAAAAAGGCTGAAATAGCCGCCCACGGTAACCCTCTCTCTGGCATGTATTAGTGTGTTTTTGGGAACCCTTGTTCACAACTCTGGGCTTGGCTCTTTTGCTTCGTTCCTCTTGTTGCTGTTGTTGTCGCCTTTTCCCTCTGTGACAGAATCTTGGCCGGCGGCACTCTTAGCATCGCCATTCTTCTTCTTCTTCTTTTGGTTCTTGCCGCCACCCGCCTTGCCCTTGCTGCCGCCGTCGTCCCGGGCGCCTCTGCCGTTGCCGGCAGAAAACCGCCCCGCCGCCACAGCATCGAAGCGTGGCCACAGCGGGTCTGTGCTGAACGTGGTGTCGGAGAAGCGCATGTAGTTGACGAGGCCGTGGTCGACCACGGCCACGAGGACGCAGCGGCGGCCCAGCTTGAGGCGGCGGTAGATGGTAGGCAAGGGGGGGGAGGCAGAGGATTGCTTGGAGGGCGTCGACGACGGTGCCGGTTCGGCCGCAGTGGTGGCGGACTGCGCCGCCAGCCGGCTCCTCTTACTCAGATGTGCCGTGGCGGGCAAGGGAGGCACAGAGGCCAGCAGCTCCGAGACCTGCTCTAGTGTGGGCACGCCCGTGGCGTGCGCGTCGGCCACGGCCATGTAAAAGTCGGGCGGCGGGGGCCGAATCTTGGAAAATGACTTGGATGACGAGGTCGTCGACGTGCCGGACTTCCAGACGTGAAAGACGACGCGGAACGGGTTTTTGGGCCGCTGCGACACGTCCTCTGCCGGAGGACGTGCACCGTATCGATGTGGCCGTATGAGGCGCAACTGCGCATAGATCGGTCGATATGACCGGTAGAGGCCGGGCTGAACCAGCGCCCCGCGAGGGGCATGCTCTCGCAAAGGAAACGACGCAATGGTCGACGAGGGAGAGCTTGGCGACAGTAGAGAAAACAGCCATTGCCACAGGCTCGTCGGGGTTGGTGGACCTGGCGATACTGGTGGCTCTGTTGGTGCGTCCAGTGGAGTCTGGGGATTTGTCTTGACGGCCCGCAGCACCTGGTAGCCGGACCGGCGGAGGTGCGTGTAGACTTGGTAGGTCGGCAGCGGGATGCGGCCGTGCTGGGGATCGTCGTCCGGCCCGATGAGGAGGGCGTATGCCGCCTGCAGACTGAGCGGGATGCCGTGCTCTTCGTCGGCGTCGGTGTCGGTGTCGCCGCGGCCGCCGCGCAGGCCCAAAATCGCCTCCATCTCCCTCAGCGGCCACCACAGCTCCATGGTCCCACGCTCCACCAGGAACAGGGCCTCTTCGGGCAGTAGCCACACGCGGTCGTACCCAGGTCGTGGTGTTGGCTGCTGGTCCTTGGGCAAGGTCGGAATCCATTTGGGCTTGCCCGGGACGGCACCGACCGACGCAAACATGGGCCCTCGGTGGATCTCGACCATGACGACGCGGTGGCGCGTGTGTGCAAAGCGGCGGCGGGTCTCGCCGGCCTCATTGTCCTCGCCGGCCTCGTTGTCTTCATGGTCCCTGTTGCGCTCGGCCGGGCCCCCTTCGTGATCTGCCTCGTCCTCCGGCTCGTCCTGCCAGGCCTCGGGGAAATACCAGCCGCGCACAACGTCGTTGCTACCAGCGTTCTTACCGCCGCCCGCCGTGTAGTGCGTGCGCGTGTGCGCCAGGACCGTCTCCATGACGGCGCGGCTCTGCTCGAGAGCATCGCGCTGGGCGCGTGTGCCGTGTTCTTCAAAGTCCTTTTCGCCCTTGCGGATGGTCTGCGAAGAGATGTGCGGTTTGCGGTTCCGAGCAGGCGTGGGCGTCGCAGAGGGTGCCGACACGCTTGCATCGCCGCTGACATTGGCTCCGACAAACGCAGCAAACGCGCGATAGTCCTGGACCTCGACGCCGCCGTCCTCGTCATCATCGTTGTCGTCGTCCTCGTTGTCGTCGCCGCCGCCGCCGCCGCCTCTCCGAGATGGTCCAGCAGCATTGCGGCGCCTGCCTGGGGGAAGGGCTGCTTCATCATCGTCGTCGCCACCCACCAGCAGAGGGTCCTCGCCCTCGTCCGCTATCGTATCATCCGAGACAGCGACAGGGCTTGAACTGTCGCCGTCCTGTCGTATTTGCGCCGGAGGCATTTGTGAGATTATGTGAGTGTAGGGGCAAAGATGGCGAAAATACAGAGATATAAAATACTATGGGCAAGCGCAAGTCATGGTCGTCGAAAAGTTGTCGTTTCTTTCTTTGGCAAGAACAAGAACTTTATGATTGTGATGTTGTGTTGTGAGTATCAGCTAAAGAATGCCTTTCCATTCAGTGACTGGTAAGGCTTTAGTTCGAAAAGGCGAAAAAAATTACAGCGGGCTACCATCCACTAAGATAGCCTCGGGGGAGCCAGCTGCCCGTCTTTTCATATAAGGCTCCACTTTTGCCCCATACAGAGCCTCACGCCGTCAAAACCTCACAGCCTTCTCAGAACGTCGTGTACCTTGATCAACTTCCTACGCCGTAGAGCTGTAAGTTGATATTACATGGTTTCTATTGGGAGTTGTGCATTCAGGAGGAAGATGAAAGTAACTCCTTCGGAAAGTAAGAATACTGGGCACATGGGCGAGAAAAGCGAGACAAATGATTGGGAATATGGCACAAAATACAAGACAAAATCGGGTCGTAAAACGTCGCCTCTTTGCCAGGCGCGGATCCTTCTCCATCTTGTGCCTGGCAACGCATCACATATCTAGCTGGAATCCCAGCTGCGTCTCCACTGTGCCTTCCGTAGCCTCGCGTGTCCCGTTTCAAGGCTTGACTCCAAAAACACCAAACGGCCTGCCCCATAGTCCCCAAGAACCAGAAAAATAGAATGTATATATGTACGACACATTGTGAAGTAAGAAGATGAAAATGAAGATGATGAAAATGCGCGGCAGAAGTGAATCGAAAATGCCAACGAGGCCAAGAAGCCAAGAAGCCAAGAGGCCAGAACAAGTGGCCAAGACCCGGGCTCGGTCCGTAAGTGGAGGCCTGAGCGGCCGTGTAAATGCGTTCGCTGATATCGTGGTATATAACAAGTCATCAGGAGTTCGCTTCGTTTGGTAGAGCAGATAATCACTGTCTCGCGGGAGGCATGAGAAGCAGTTGCTGCAGCTGTTGTGCCCTCGACGACTGGCTCTGTCGGTGGTCCGTTTCAATCGGGAGGGACAGATCCAGGCCATGCGCAGCATCGGTGCACACGTGCTCGGTTAACGTGCAGCGGTGATGGATTGGGGCTGCTATTGCTGCCGTTATGCCATCGATGGCGAACTCTTCGTCGCCTCGTTGTGAAAATAAAAGGCTGAGAACGAGTGAAGCCTAGCGTGATCGCCGTGCTGCCGGCTGCCGGTTTCACTCGATCAGTGGCTTCTTCTGGCCGGCCACCATGCACAGGCCGAGATGACGGAGCGAGTCGCGGTCGTTGGCGAGGACAATGGTCCGGGCGGGGAGCATAGGGTTGTTGGGGTCGACCTGAGAGGCGTCCTTCGCGGCCTGCTCGATGGCATCCATTTCCTCCTTACAGGCTTGGTGATCGAGAGGGCAGATGACGATGGGTAACCGCAGGGTGATGTCGCGTGCCGAGCTCATTTGGGCCTGAACGTCAGTGGTGTCAGTGGTGTCAGTGGTTGCGGAACGGAAGAGACTGGAATGGACAAGGACAACAAAACAGTACAAGGGAAAGCTACCTTTATTGCCAAAAAGTACTCGACTTTGTAAAGAGTGGACGTGGTTGTAAAGGATGTCACCTCGTACATGGGAAAGGCCGGCTTCCCCCGGCGGATGATGCCGTCGCTGTCGCGCAGGTCGCGTGCCGGGAAGACGAGTCCGAGGTTCGTGACGTAGCCGGCCTCGGGCATTTTTAATTGCACGTTTTGTGTGTGCTTGGCAATCTTGTTGATCTTTTTGGTCGGCTCGTCACCTTCCGGGTTGAACGTGATCTCCTCTTCGATGCCCAGTGTAATCTTCTGGATGGTCACGCGCTTGGCTTTGCTGAGCCAGTCTGGGTTCGGTGCCAGCTTGATGTATACGGTAATGGGGTCGAGCGGACCGTAGCTCCACCGCGGCAGGGAGATGGCCAGCGTCACGATGTTGTCGGCAGCCACGACGCGGTTCTCCTGCTTGTTGTACATGCCGAACGTCGACAGCGTGTCATAGCGCTGCAGTGGGATGGGGAAGGCGTATTTGTTCTGCATGCTGGCTCCTTGCTGGACCGTGACCACGAGCTCGTAGTAGGTTTCGGCGATGCGGCTCGGCAGTTGTAATGAGGCGGGTGGTATGCGACGGTTCGATTCTTCGCCGCCGCGGCCGAATGGGATGAAGAGGACAAAGGGCAAGTCCATGGCGATGACGTTTTCGGACTCTTTTCCCGGCGGACATCGGAAAAGGAGGAGTTCTTTGCCGACGACGTCGGTGGTGTCGCGGCGGGGGGTGCCAAGGTGCTTCTTGGCCATGTTGTCGGCAGCGGGATGAATGGTCTCGCGGCGCTGCAGGCATATTCGCACGAGCGACACGGCCACGGGCATAGAGAAGCCTTGTGACGGACGAATTTCGACCTTGCCTTCGATGCGAGGCTGTGTAGAGCCCGGTTAGTGATGCAACGTCAGGAAAGAGGAGTGCTTGCTTTCTCAGTCTCAGCAAACTTGAAACGCACCAGAGTTGCAGAGATGCCCGGGTAGCCAACAAGGAAGTTGCTGTTGGGCGGGCCCGAGACCCTCACAAAGGCAGCCATGGTGCTCGCGGCCCCCGAGGGTCCAGAGGGTAGCGGCGGCGACGGAAGCGGGCACGGAGGATGCTGGGACAGAGACGGCCGTGCCGTGCGGGACCTGGGTGTGCGACAAGCGCCAGCAGGTAGGAGAGGAGAGGCAGGGAGGGCGAGGGGAAGTCAACAGCAAAAGGAGCTGTGGATGCCGCGGATACCGTGGACGCGGTCGAGGCCGAGAGAAAGAGATCAAGCGGCCTGGATGGCAAAGGCGCGTCGGAGTGAGCGAATGGTCGTCGAAGTGGCGGTCCGTGAGGCTGCGGTGTCGTCGTTTTGTCTGTCGAGCGTCAACCGACGAAAAACTAAAAACGGCACCTCTATTCGCACCCGGTCGACGTCTGTTCTCGTCGCGGCCAGGTCCTGATCGCCTTGTCCGGACGGAGGCGTTGGTGGGTGTGGCTGTGGTGGAGCGATCGGACTCTGGAGTGCGCAAAGTGGCATCGGACGTGGTGCCCAGCGCGGGCGATGGACGGTCGTGGCCGCGTCTGTGGTCGCGCGTGTGGTCGCAGTCGCAGTCGCAGCTGCAGTCGACGTCGCCAGAAAACTGAAACGATCAAAGAAGTTGCGGAAGAAGAAATCAGAATGTCGTCAGATCAGGCTTTCGTCGGAGTCTTGGCTGCTGGCTGACGCTGATCGAGCCTGTTGGCAGGGCGCTGTTTGACGCTGCGGCTGCCACAATGTGGGGTATTGTTTGCGAAACGGGCCAAGTGCTGTTGTTGTCACCGTCCAAGAGGTCGCTCGTCCTTTGCGGTGCGCTGTAGGAGTTGTCCTGTTGTAGAACTAGAGTAATACAACAAAGGCTGTTCCGTTGCATCCAAGAGCGCTAAGCGCCCTGGCAATTTCTCCGTCACTAATTGGCTTGGGCCAGGCGAAACACTCGGTCCGCTGTTTCTGGTGGGACAGTCGGCCTGGTTTTGCGTGGCGTCGACCAGGAGCTGTGGCCTTCAGCGTTGGCGTTGGAGGTCGAGAGTGATTTGAGCGGAGGAGAAGGCAAAACCCAATTGAAATCAGGAAATGAGGATCGAAAATAGAGTCAACAGATGGTGTTGACAGGCAAGGCGGAATGATGCACCGTTTGGGGCAGGCACGACTGTGGTGTGCTGTGAAGTGCTGGTGCTGGTGCAGGCAGGTGCAGCAACAGTATCTTAGTTGGCTGGCCCCCGTGGTGCGGAAGGTGCAATCGTGCAGCGTAGTCTCTCACTATTTTCAACCTCGTTTTCGTCGCTTTGTTTTCTGTGTTTCCTGTTTCCTGTTTCCGGTTTACGTCGTACACATTACCCGTGCCAGTATGTGGGAAAGACGGCCTGTAGCGAACTGCGCCTGCCTGTTTGCCTCTGCAGCTCCTTCCGTCGCGGGCCTCTTTCCTGTCTGACGACGGGCATGCCTGCCTCTTTTGATGTTTGCAGCGGTTCTGCACACCGTTCCTTGCAAGCCGCCCTTTCTTATTTGATGTAATTTTCAAGGGATCGACTCCGGAACCTCCTTCCCCAATCCCACGCTCTCACGCACACTCCACCCGCAAGCCACCCTCTCGCAATACGCCCCTGCCATCCTTCCCATCCATAGGGCTGTTTATCGGTGCAGCGGGCGGCAGAGTTGGCCGACCGCATCAGGTCTCCCATAAGAGTTCCGCGCACACAACGCTCGTCACGCTTTAGCCTTTATACGCTGACAAAACGTTGTCCACCACTCTCCATAAGTTTCCAGAGGACGTGGCCAGGAAACAACACTGACGAGCAGCAACATTGACCCCAGGATGCAGACAGAGTCTGTTGTCGGTTTCATATTATACTGGCGTCTCAAGAAACACCTTTCTGGTGGCGTTGACTCCTCCAGAGTTTGGCTAGTGTTGGTCGACGACCACTGTGAAAACTCGCTTGTTTGACAGTTTTAGTGAGCTCTACCATCCCAACACTTGAGCCTTTACTGCCAGAGAGCCGCAAACTGCGTATTCCGTACAGCTGGACGCACAGTATGGGCAGCTGCGCATCTGCAAAAGGGAGGCCGGCATCGGGTGCTCACTGGACCCTGGGCTCTCTTGACTCTCGTTTTGCGGTGCTCCTGCAGACTTGCCAAACTCACCCCGCCAGCACTCCAGTCAGGGTCCTCACCATTGGGCCACCTGGCCTGGCCGACGTCACATCGTAGCGGCGAAGGCGATGGTGTTGGTAACCCAATGACCGCCCACCCGAACCACCCCAGCCGTCATCAAGCGCTTCGCTCTGTTCCATGTGCACACGTGACCTGCTGTGGAGTTGATCGTGAGCTGGACACATTGACAAGCATCACGAAACTCGGAGCAGGCCATTGTATCTTGTCATCTTCTGTCGTCACTTCTCGTCATTGTTGCAGAGACCATCATCTTGTCACCAAGCCACTGTGCCACTTTCATTCAACTATGTGCGGCTGAAGGAAGCGGGATGGCAACTTGGACTTGGTTTGCTCTCCTCAGCACGCTGGGGCTTAGCTGCAGTCGTGCACTAGCATAAGGCTTTCTCTGGTCTTTTGTGAATTTCTTTGCGAAACACACCCTTGCCAACCCAAATACAACAGATATTCTCGTCTTGGGTTCCCGTAGCATCAACCCGCCGCACCAAATCAAATAATCTTACAACTAAAGGAGAATACGGACTAAGTGGACATTGTCGTGAGATGACGATGACTTTGTCTTTTCGAATGCAGTCCAGAGTACTCTGTCTTATTTTTCGGCACTCGTAGTCCTTCCTCAAGGGCGACCGTAATTATTAAGAATATGGATTTCCTGACATAGATTCTAGATGCCAATGTCGTGGAGGGCAGAGATGAGTTGTGAGTTTGAGAACCATGAATATCAACAAGATACACCGTGCCCAAAGTATTTTGCATATAGTAATGCACTGTGTGTCTTACTCCATCGTACAACACGTGACTATTTAAGGACCAGGGCAATTAAGGGCTCGAAGCCCTTGGCCCCGCCAATGAGAGGCGCGTGGGCTCCTGCCCCAACAACTAGCGTATTTTCTCCCAATTAATTTTTTTTTCGCCTTAGCTTGTCTCTTTCCCAAGTAGTCGATTTTCCTTGCAGCGGGTTTTGCATCGTTACTTTTTTCTCCATTCTCCCATCACGACCACCTCGACAACCACATCACAACCGCCAACATGGGTAAGGGAATGTAAGTATCATACATACGAGCAGAAGGAAGGGCAGGAGAAGAAAGGACGGAGAGAGGGCATTGTCACTGGCCACTGCGGCGAGCGGACGTGGAGGACGGAAATAAAACGAAGCAAAAGAAAGAGAACCAAAAACAAAGGACGACGAGACACATCACGAACATCAACTGACTCTTGCTCTCCCCTCCTTCAGGAAGAAGCACCAGAAGCGCCTTAGCGCGCCCTCGCACTGGCTCCTGGACAAACTGTCCGGTGTCTACGCACCCAAGGCCTCCCCCGGCCCGCACAAGTCCCGCGAGTGCCTGCCGCTCATCATCTTCCTGCGCAACCGCCTCAAGTACGCGCTCAACTTCCGCGAGACGCGCGCCATCCTGCAGCAGCGCCTGATCAAGGTCGACCACAAGGTCCGCACGGACATGACCTACCCCACTGGCTTCATGGACGTCATCGGCATCGAGAAGACGGGCGAGAACTTCCGTCTGATCTACGACACCAAGGGCCGCTTCACCGTCCACCGCATCCAGGAGGAGGAGGCTGAGTACAAGCTCGGCAAGGTCCGCCGCGTCCAGCTCGGCCGCGGTGGCATTCCATTCTTGGTTACGCATGATGCGAGAACGTACGTTTTTTTGTTCCCCCACAAAACAGAAAACGATCTCTTTCTCTGCAATCTATCAGCCGTTGGATCAAGCTTTGGAAGGCCGCTCGACGGGGACGAGGATACGGGCAAAAGAAGGCTCCATTGGCAAAAGAGAGAATGAGCAGAATTGAGAGATGAGATGAGAGGTGAGGCGACAGCCGTCGGCGGCGTCGTTCGAGAGACAGTCATGGGAAAGGGTTGACGAACGGTGGGTAGAGACGCATGGCGACAGAATTGAGAAGGGCAGGGAACTCTTCAGAGGGGCTGCGTGTGCCGTTCGCCGGGGCACGTAGTTTCCTAGGCTGTAGTTTTTTGCACCTGGGGACGGCTAGCATGCAGCTCTGACGGAGAACCCTTTCCTTTTCACTCTGTCGGCAGTGTTCTCTCCGCTGCCTTGGTGGCATACTTTTCTCATCACAGTTCACATACCACGTCTCTCACTCTCTTTCTCTATCTCTTTTATTCTCACACCTTTGGCGGTCCTTCTTTCCCGTCGTCCTGTCCCCAAGAGTGGCTGGAAGGAATGCTTGGAACAGCGGCTGGTAGGTTCTCCCTGGTTCCCTACTTGAAAACTAACATGTTCTCTTTTACAGCATCCGCTACCCTGACCCGGCCATCAAGGTCAACGACACCGTCAAGATCGATCTTGCCACTGGCAAGATCACCGACTTTGTCAAGTTCGACACCGGCGCCCTGGCCATGGTCACCGGCGGCCGCAACATGGGTCGTGTTGGTGTCATCACCCACCGTGAGCGCCACGACGGTGGTTTCAACATTGTCCACCTCAAGGACGCCATCGACAACTCGTTCGCCACCCGTGAGGCCAACGTGTTTGTCATCGGCACGGAGAAGCCGTGGATCTCGCTGCCCAAGGGCCGCGGTGTCAAGCTGTCGATCGCCGAGGAGCGCGACCGCCGGCGCGCCAAGGGCAACTAAGCGTGTCGCTCTCGTTTTGTGACGTCTTAGCTGTGCTTGTTGTGCGTTGCGTGTTCCATGGTGAAGATTGAAATACAAAATTAGGGCGAGGATCGGCGTTGTTTGTTTACGTCTTTGGTCGACTTCTCTGGAAAAAGGTTGGCGATGCCCCCAAAGCCGAGTACGCACATTTCATCTACCTCCTGCTGTAGCTGTCTGCCTCACCCTTTGGGCAAGCCGCGGATCCATTGCTTAGTTATAATGCCCGTGGCCGAAAAGAAGAAAAAAATGCCAAATTTATGAAATCATGATATTTTGTCTACGTGTAAAGTGAAGTGACCCGGAGTGCGCTCTGTCTGGCTTGTCGACGAGGAAGCCGCTCACATACGAGCGCTGCTGTACCTTCCTCTGTCTCTGTACATTGCCTCGGTAGTCGACGATGTTGACGGTGCTTCTTCACCGTCTCTGTTGTCACATCATGCATGGAGCAGGGCATGGGGGTTTCCACGAGGGCAGCAAATCGCTGGCAAACATTATTCTGTTTTCACACATATTACTAAACTGTCTCAGTGTCATCGTACATACTTCATTCAATAGTTTTATTATTCTTTCATTCTTTCATTCCTTCATCCCGCACTGGCCTGGCGGTGAGCGAACAGTGCATGTCCGCATGCATCATGCATCATCCCCCTTTTGCTGCAATCAAACGTGGGGGCTCTCCAAAGCGTGGGATGTGGTACCAATGGCCCAAGGGACATTCTTGCGAAGGAGTGCATAGACAAGAGGAAAGTAAAAGGCAATGTTACGAGGCAATGCTACGAGGCAATCTGCTTAACCTTTCCATGGCGCATCTCGGCGGCGGAACTCTGCACGCCCTCGGTGCATTCTTGCGTCATTCACTCAGTATCGTCTTGGACTGAGTCGTGCCAATTTTGATGCTTCACATAGCCTCAAAAACGATGTGCCCCCATCTCATCCTCCTACTTATGTAACAGGACGACTAATAACGAGAGTCCTATGTTAGACGTACCGAGGGGAGGGCGGAGAAGATGGCATCTGAGAGGATATCGTGGTAGACTCGATTGCGCCATTTTGAGCCCAGAGTTGGACTGTTTCCATCCCACGCTCTCTCCTTGAATTTGCCCTGCCGTCACCGCACGTTCTCTGAGACGGTCGACGTGCACCTTGCTGGTACGGCATGGTCGAGACCAATCCAGGCCGTATTTGGTCTCCCGCGTCATCTGTCCCCGGATGTTTTTAAGTGTTTTGAGAGAATTAGCTTTGCTTGACTAATACACCGGTCGATCCGCCTACAATTCTGACCGTTATTTGCCGTGTGAATTACCCATGACGCCTTGCGCGAGGATGCGCATTGCCCTCTGAGAAAGTCATAACTTTGCCACAAGTTTTTTGTCCCCATTTACCCAGCAGAGCCTCGTCCGTCCAGTTGCCTGCCGAGGCGATGCAGTGCATGAAAACGATGTAATAGAATTTTACGCTGGCCGTTCAACGCAAAATTATTCCGGGTTTCATGTACCGGGAAAATGTTTTTTTTGTCGGTTTTGTAATCTTGTGACTGCCCAACATACACGTTCCGTGCAGAGAGAATGACTCGAGTTCCTTGGTCTCTCTCCTACACGGCGTAAATTATTCGTTTTTGTCTTTTCGTGGTGGTCAGCTCGCCTGCGGCACGGCATGCAAGCGAGAGAAAACGGACAGCAGATTGCAGCTGCGCCCCGATGCCTCCATTGAGGACGACGGCAAAGTCAGTTCTGTGCGTCGTAGGAGCGATGCTTTTGGCTAGCATCTTATACTCTCGCAGCACCGGCTGCACCCCGTATAACGTTGCAGCATCCCCATACACTGTCTGCAGTCCCTCTTTGCCCTCCACCCATTACGAGAAAGTGGTCTCGTGGCCACTACCTGCATTTGACGAAAACAACACTCAAGAGCACAGCATCAAGCGGTCCACGCACCCCGAAAAAGAGTCGAAAGAAACTGAAGAGATCGCTGGCTGGATCCCACAAACGATCGGCTGCAATCCATAATTGCGGACCACGTGGTACAGCGGACGTGCAGGTGAGGCGTGCAGTGCATCCTATGGTGCATTTTGCAGGTGCAATACGACACCAAAACGAGGAGAAGGAATTTTATAGGGAGTATATATTAGGACAAACAGCAAGGCAAGAAGGGAGTAATACTCCGAACATGGCAAGGAGAGCTCGTTACCAGGCTCGAGGTAATTCACAGTACGTAAGAGGCAACAGGGCCGAAAACGACGAGAGAACACGCCCGGGCTGCAACCTCCCCAGAGTCATACAAAGAGTAATGGAATGGGGAACGTCAGTCGGGTGAGGGGAAGAGAGTGCTGCTTTCTTCGGCACAAGCTGCCGTGTTCGAGGAGGCGCCCGTCTCGTGCCATTTGCTCTGCACGCTTTGCAGCCCGCAACGGTCTGGCATCCCTCATTCTCTCTTGGCTGTCGTACCAGGGGCACGGGGTCAGGTCTGTCACATATCACGCTGATCCGCAGCCCTCCGAATCATTCTGAAAATCAAAAGGAACAACTGGAGCACGACGTACTCCGTACGATGTACTCAGTGGAACATGGAATCCACAAACGGGCTGCTTCCGTATGTCGAAAATTGGTCTCATTTGTTTCGCCCCGGTGGCGGTGGAGATCTTTTCCCATTCGCAACGGCCGACAAGCGGGCTGGGCAGCAGGGGTCTTGTCGTCGGTGATGGGTTTCCGACGCAGACAGCCACAAAGGTGTCCTGTGGCAGCCACCTGGTCCCAATGTGGGATGCGACCGAACAGGGATTGCCAGCTTGGCTCGGTGTGTGCTTTCACAATACGAATGCACCTCGACCGTTGCCTCTTTTGCCTTCACCGACAGTCGCTGCAGCCTTGTTTTTCGTCGACTGCCGGCCTCGCCGTCCGGTGTTCGCATTGGAGTCAACTGTTTTCTTTCTCACTCCGAGCAGCAGACGCATGTTGGCTCTCCGTTTACTTCCAGTCACTCCCGGATGTTGTGGTGCTGGACGCTGCACATCAGGCATCACCATTTGACTGACTCTTCATTTCGTGCGACCTCGTGCGACCTGCTTTGCTGCTGAGCTGTAATTACGTCGCACGCTGACACGGTTCCCCGCCTTTGCCCCAGAAAATGAATTGTCTGAGTCTAGGTCTGGGCCACAGTCGTACAGCATATTCGTATCTGTCCGGGACGTGTGGATTTCTTTTTCCTGTATGTCGTACTCTGTGCGCTATAGTCTCTGACTTCCCGTTCGATGTCCTGTGTCTGTTGGTAAGAGCCTGTTGGTCTTGGTAAGCCGAAAACCCGTTTGTGTCGTATTGGATATGCACTGGCCACAACAGGTCGTGAAACCGTCACCCGGACTGACAGGACAGAGAATGTAAAACTAGGGGCTGCAGGCAAGAATAAAAATATAGTAAATAAATCAAAGGAAAAGAAAACAGCGGTGTGATGGGAACACAACAGGGCTACGAACGAGGAAGAGGCATGGGAAAAGCAAAACAAAGTGTTCTCCAGCTCACCACAAAAACCAATACATCCTGTATGTCGTCGGCGCCCGATTGGGTTCCCACGTCAGTGCAAGTTTCGCAATGAGTGCCTTCAGCCGATGACCAGCCACCAAGACCGGGTTCCGCAGCGTGGTTTGTCTGATGGTATGAATATCTGGTAAATGTGCAAATACTTACATTTGTTCGAATGCCTGTGAAAGAGTTGTTTTGGCGCATGTCGCTGCAGCGGAGACATAGTAGGCACATGAACAAGCTCGGCAGCCAGACACAGGGACGTTCCCCATACATGTCGGCGCCGCAAGCGACCGCGCTTCTGGTGTCATTGCTGCAGAGGATAGCAAGCTCGTTGTATCTCTTCCCACACAAAAATGCAACGTCGTGAGATTAGGAATCTGGGTTGCGACAAAGGGAAAGCACCAACCATGCATGGGCTGGCGAGGGTAGGGCGTACAAAAAGAAAGAGCGGACGGCTAAAGATGCTCAAAAGGAAGGGACTGCAGCAAATGAAGACGAGTCAAACACTTCCAATATAGGAAAGAGCTTTGTGGGCGTGAAGACCAGAAAAAGACGGTGCCTCCTTCCAGAAAACACCCGTGTCAAAACAATACCGAGCCAGTAATTGCTCCATTCAATGCCCCTCCTTTCCGTTTGCTTCCTCGCCCCTTCCCTCGCGCCTGTCTCATCGTCTCCTTTTCGCCTTTCGGGAAAGAACCACCAAAATAGCAACATAACGAAAGAACGATGGACACAAACAGAAAAAAAAAAAAGAAGCTCGTCCACAAAAAGGAAGGACCAAACCGAGCACAGATGTGGCTCGAAGAAGACATCTAGACTTTCGTCTACTACGTCACCAAGTTCACTTCCTCATCTTCTTCTGCCTCTCAGCTTCTAGACCCTCGCATGCAGACTTTTCCCATCAACAAATATAATTTACCCGATTCGTAACGCCCACTCGTGCCCAACGGAGTCTCTCACACAGCGACCCTCTCGCACCGTTTCTGAGGTGGCCTTCCCTTGCCAGCTGTTGACAAAATACTGGATTCACTCGACATTGCAAAGACCCGTTTTTTCTTTTTTTTCTTTTTTTCTTTTTTTCTTTTCACCTTCTCTTTTCTCGTATTTTTCCATTCTATTTCAGCCGCAGATGACCGGCCTACAGACGGCCAACTTTCGAGTTCCCTCCCTCCCGAATTTCAGTTGGCCTTGCGCTCTGCTGCCTTTGTCCCGTGTGTTCTTTTCTCCTTTCGGTTGTGTCCTGAAAGGCCTTTCATCGTGTAAGTTGGCAGTCTCCTTCCCAGCTGCACGTAGCCGTGTCCCCATACATATAAGAACAACTACTGTACAGCTAGCGTGTGTTGGGAGGAACAGGGGTGCAAGAAGAAAGGAAAAGTTTGAGGAAGCTCAGACCCTTTCCACTGTTATATAAACATCTCATCACTCGCACTTTATTCTTTTGCCAGCCTTCCATACGAGCCCAAGCCTTCATTTCCCTCGCCCTCGGGGTTTTTTTTTTTTTTTTCTCTTATTATTTTCTTTCTTTCTCCCTTGTTTCTGCACATCTACTCTGCTCCCTTTCTTCTCTTGTTGCTTTATCTCTCACTGCTCACACCTTGTCGCTCGCTTACTTTTGTCCCTCGTGACCCCTCGCTCTGGAAGGGTCTTGATACTGAACGACAAGCCGCTCCCCACAACTTACAATACCGAACTAAAACGACTCCGATTTAGTACAGAGAAGCGAAAACAAACTCGGTGGCTCCGGAGGAGGGTCCTCAAGAAAAGTAGGCCCGAACGAAGACGCCATAAAGAGCGCCGTTCCCCTCTTTACCAAAGTCGTCGTTGTGCCATCCACGGCCTGTTCCGCACATTTGTCAACGGCAGGGAAAACGAACATAACTCTGCTTTCATACCGTATCTGTGTTCCTCAGTTGGGTGTTTATCTTAGCAGACAATACAACGACTCGTCGAGAATAAGAATCCTTGACAACCCCAGAAGGACGAAAAAGGAAAAGGGAAGCAAGACCAACATCTGTGATCCAAGCGCCAGTGCGCATGACAAGTCGAATACGTACCGCCAAGGACCCCGGCTACAAAACGTCGTGCCGGAAAATCGGTCGCCCTTGTCGCTCAACACGGCACAGTCTTGTTTCGGAAGATAGAAAGGGAAAGCCGAAATCACGAGAAGGGTAAAAAAGGCCATAAGAGCAGTCACACCTCGTCCTTCTTGTCGTCCTGCCTCTTTCTGGCCTTGACATGAACGGTGGCAGAAACCGTGGAATACAATTTGCAGAAACAATTACACGATGGCTTCACCCGTCCTAAGCCGAGCGGCAGCCTCGTTTGCCCGCTCTTGCAGCAGACGGGCACCATCAGCAACAGAGACGCTACGAAATACTTCACCAATATCCAGACGCATCAGGCAACGAACATTTACTGCATTTGCGCCCCGGCGCCAACAGTCAAGTTCACCAACGGCAACAAAGTCAAGGTCAACACCAAAACCATCAACATCAACGGCTGGCACCACAGCGACGGCTTCCCCAATCTCCTGGTGGACGGGCCAGCGAGCTTTCGCCGCTGCGGCCGCTGCTGGTTTGGCTGGCTGGGGTCTAGCGGCCGTCTACTTTGGCGGCTGGCGCGGTGGCGCGGCCATGCGACTCGACAGCGAGCGCACGACCGTATCGCGTTACGCCAACATGCGGGGCATGGAGGTCGCCATCGATGAGATCCGCAGGGAGATCAAGACAGCCGGATTTGAAGACAGCGATGATATTATTTCCACCGACCCAGAGGATCTGCTTGCTCACGGCTATTCCGAGTGGTCCAGCACAAACCCGGACGGCCTACCGGTCGCCGTGGCGTATCCGCGGTCTACCGAGCAGGTATCCGTCATCATGCGTATTTGCCACGCCCACCGCGTGCCGGTGATCCCCTTCTCTGGCGGCACGAGTCTCGAAGGCAACTTTTCCGCGCCCTACGGTGGCATCAGCGTCGACTTTGCCTACATGGACCAGATCATACAGTTCAACAAGAGCGATATGGACATCGTCGTGCAGCCAAGCATCGGCTGGCAGGACCTCAACGACCAGCTGGCGAAAATGGACAGCGGCCTCTTCTTCCCCATTGATCCTGGTCCGAGCGCCAAGATTGGTGGCATGATCGGTACAAACTGCTCCGGCACCAACGCCGTCAAATACGGCACGATGAAGGACTGGGTCATCAACCTGACTGTCGTGCTGGCCGACGGCACCGTCATCAAGACCCGCCGCCGCCCACGCAAGTCGTCTGCTGGCTACAACCTCAACAGTCTCTTTGTCGGCTCCGAGGGCACTCTGGGCCTGGTCACGGAAGCGACGCTCAAGCTGACCGTCATACCCGAGGAGCTGTCTGTGGCCGTTGTGACATTCCCCACCATTCGCGATGCAGCGTCGGCTGCCGCCGAGGTCATGCAGACCGGCATACCCGTCGCTGCCATGGAGATCATGGACGAGGTCCAGATGCATGTCGTAAACCTCGGTGGCGCCACCGCGCCCCGCGTGTGGAAAGAGATGCCTACGCTCTTCTTCAAGTTTGCCGGCACCAAGGCCAGCGTGCGCGACAATATTCAGAACGTCGCCAAGATTACAGCTCGCAACCGCGGCTCCAACTTTGAGTTTGCCAAGGACGCCCGTGAGCAGAAGCTCTTGTGGTCCGCGCGCAAAGAGTCCTTGTGGTCCATGCTGGCGCTGCGCAAAGCCGGCGAGGAGGTCTGGAGCACCGACGTGGCCGTGCCGTTCAGCCGCCTGGCCGACATCATCGAGGTCAGCAAGAAGGAGATGGACGATCTGGGCTTGTTTGCCAGCATTCTGGGCCACATTGGCGACGGCAACTTCCATGAGAGCATCATCTACAACCGTGCCGACGTGGGCGAGCGCGCCAAGGTCGAAGCGTGTGTCAAGAACATGGTCAGGCGCGCGCTGGACATGGAGGGCACCTGCACGGGAGAGCACTCTATCGGCTGGGGCAAGAAGGACTCGCTCCTGCTCGAAGTCGGGCCGGCGACCTTGGGCGTTATGAAGGCCATCAAGGCGGCTCTGGACCCGCACTGGATTTTGTATGTCATCCTCTTCGCCGCCTCTCGCCTCTCCCCTTTACCTCCATGCCAATACTAATCATATAGGAACCCTGGCAAGATCTTTGACCAGCAATACCTAGTCCAGACGTAGCAGTGGGGTTGGAAAGAGACACGACGAGCTGTGCAAAAGCAGGTGCGCCGAGAGTGAGAGGAGAAGACAGAATGGGTTTTTTTTTACTTCATACTTGATCCATGTATTTTCTATTTATTTGCCTCATATCATCGATTCCCTATTTCTGTTTTATCTATACGTCATAAGGGCAACCATATCATGATTCGAGATACAGCCGGTGAACGTGGATGACTGTCGAAGGAAGAATATTGGGCCAAAACGTCGTTGAGGGGTGAGGGCCGTTTCTTTTCCTTGCTATTATTTCCTTTCCATTGCTTCTTATTTATATTCTTGGCTTTCTATGTCTTTTCTCTCATATGTCGTTGTTTTGTCTCTCTGAATAGTTTACGTTTTCTGAATTGTTTGTAAACGATCTACATCATCATAGTGTCAGCATTGAAGCGGGCGGCGGTTTGGCACTTGTTCGTGTTTCCTTCCACGTAATATCCATATTGCATTGGCCTTTGTATTTCTGTTTGTATTTCGTCATTCCCCTTTTTTCAAACTGGCAGAGTCCATTTTGCACGCATTGCGTTTTAGGGCTGCCTTGATAAACAGACAGACTCAGGTTTGTATCAACTTCTTAAGCTAACCACAGCCGGTCACCAACGAGTGCACAACTCCCTCTTGTACGAGACTGAAATGAAAGTCACGATACCCAGGGATTCAGTCTCGTGGAGAGCCGAGGGGCTGCTCATGACGACGTGACACTATCGCACTTATCCGCGATTTCCAGCGACCAGCACACCTACGCCTTCCACTTTGACACAGGTAACTAGTTGCCTTGATGTTTTGGTATTTAATTTCTCAGCCCAATGTAAAACTGGTACCTTTTCGCGGTGTCCTGGACACGTATTGGTTTTAGTAAGGAAACCAAGACCAGTCTACCGTTGTGTCCGTCGTTCTGTCCATCTGCCGTTCTGTCGTGTTTATGATCATGTCCTCTGCTATGCTACCTCCGGCCTTTCCACGGCCAATACCAAGCCGTATTGTTCTTGTCGACTTTTTGGTCGACATTTCGGTCTTTGTTTTGGTCTTCTTTTTGTCCCTCCTCTTGCTTCCCTCTGTCCAGCGTCTTCACCACAGACCTTGCATATTCAACGTAATTTCTTGACTCGTCGCCTGCACACCCATAGACCGCTGTCAGACACTGCGCATACTTGGGAAGCAGCTCCTTCAGACGCTTGGCCGCCGCATGTGCCAAGAATCGGCCACGGAACGCGTGGTAATCAAGGACATTCGAGATGAGATTTCGTACCAGAGGTGCTTTGAAGACATCCGCGTGGGCCGGAAAATTAGATTGTGTTACGAGCAGCTGCAACTGAACCGTGTATCTGTGCGTGAGCACATTGCACATGGAACTATATGCCGCTTCCTCGTCCACCTCGTCGCCGTCGCCGTCGGCGGCCAAAGTGGCGCTCACTTTCACCAACATGCTGACCAGCAGCTCCGTCGTTTGATCGTAGCCTTGTTCAGGCAAGAGAGCGATCGTGCCGCCCAGTCCCTCTAGTATGTCGACGAGTATGTTGGCATGCTGGAGGGCTAATCTTTTGTCCTCCTCTTCCGTTTTAGCTGCAACGTGATCGTCGAGAATAAGCTTGTACGTATCCAGGATGCTCTTCCGAATGAACGACAGCATTTCCTTGGTCATGTTGACTGTATTCTCAAGGCTCTTATTGTTGTCGGGGTTGAGGTCCGGGTATGATGAAGAGGACGGGCCGTCGCCGACAACCGTGTATTCGCTTGTGTCGGACATGGCGTGGAACGAGACGATCAGAATGGGCTCGTCGACAGGAAGCTGGATGACTTTGCGGTGAATTTGGCGAATTTGGTGAACTGGATGATGATGGGATAGACACAGGAAAGCACAAAACGTTGGGAACGTGGGAGACGACCAGCTAGTCAAAACGGCCACCGGCCCTTTTCATCTCGAGGAGTTGTTAGCACACGTAATACACCACTTGTGCTGAGTGAGAGACGGCGACGTATGATTGTATGTACTTGTCTTTCAGGCCAGTGTGACGTCGTGGTCACGGGAACTCAAGTCATCCAGGAGCCATGGAGCTTGTATCATACGCGTCGATGTTCGATGTTGGTGCGTTTGGCCGTGTCAGGGAATGCAGCACGTGCTGCCACCGAAGGTGTACCTGCAAACGAGCATCGCAGCTCCTCGCTGCCCGGCAGGCTTTATAAAGTGCGACGGGTGCAACAGAATATGCCACGCATCCCTTCCATTCTGGGCAATTTGCACGCATCAACCATGTTCCACGCGTGCCTTCCATTCTCGGCAATTACACGCACACCCGCACGCTCAACAACGTTTCAGGCGTCCCTTCCATTTTGGGCAATTACACGCACAGCCGCAGCCCTCAATAACGTTTCAAGCGTCCCTTCCATTTTGGGCAATTACACACCCACATTCATGTCTCCATGTGCTCCTTCCTCGTCTCATGCCCCACAATGCTACCACAAAACACAAACGCCCAGTCACCAATTGACCTCCGTCTCACCTCTCCCACTTCCCTTCGTTACTTTGCATTTTCACGATACACATGCTACCGTGACGAGGTATCCTTTGACCTGCCACCATGGCCGGCCACGTTGCCGCAGAGATCTCGCCTCCTGGTGCTGAGAACAAAACTCCTCGCCCGGCCGCTTGGCGTGGCCGCGGCTTTGTCTCCATGACCATCATTCTCGGCTCTCTCCCACCTCAGACCACTACTCTCGACATTTACAAATCCATGATGCCGCTGGCCATCACGTCGATCGATATCCTGGAGGACAACCGCGGCGAGCGCTCGGGCACCGCCCGCGTGCGGATGGTGCCTCCGGACAGCGACTACTGGTACGACCGCTGCTGGCGTCTCGAGCTGGAGGACGCCACCGCACCACAGCGCTTTCCCAGGGTGTCGGCCCGTGTCGACAATCACGGTTTCCGCTCGGCCACAGAGGAAAGCATCAAGACGCCGCTCAATACATGGGTCCCGGCCCGTAAGGAGATCGAGCTAGCCCTGCTTGGCCAGGGGTTTATGCGCCAGAAGCGTGCCATGATGGTGATGGACCAAGTTGAGCACGACGGTGAGGACGTGCTGGTCAAGCTGCGTGTCAACTTTAGCCGCCGCGACCTATCCATTTTTGTGACACGCGTCCTGGAGGAGACGTCATCACCAAACAGCGGCGAAGGCACAAGCAGCAACCCACGTCCGCCGCCGCGCCGTCTCAAGGCCGAGTACCGCATCGACATACGCTTTTCTTGGGTCAAGAACATTTGGGAGCAGCAGCTCCCTGGCGGACGCGTCTGCGTCGCTCTCGCACTCGACTCGCCTCCCGAGTACTGGCGCATCACCCGGGACGCCACCCAAACGCACGGCAGCGGCCGCACCAGCTGGAACAACATGGAGCAGTGGGTGCGCATGGCGTACCTCACCATGAACCAGCGCGCCGTCCGCGATGCGTCCGTCTCGCTGAACGGTGTCTTCCCAGCGGGACAGGCTGTGGACCTTGGTCGATGGACCGTCTTCCGCCTTGGCTTCCGTCCGTCCACGGTGGGCGACTGGCAGGATGTTGCCGGCGCTCTGCGTGACTACGACCTGCGTGCCAAGCCCTGCCCAGAGTTCCGTTTTCTGCCTCGCGACGACCGGACCATGTGGGACTGTGTGCAGGCTGACCACGGCGCTCTGCCCATGTCTGCGGCCAGCAACATGCATCACCTTTCCCGCCGTCTCTCGTACGACGTTGCGTACCAGCTGGAGGTGTGCATCTCGCACAACATTCTCAACGAGAGCACGCTCGACGTCGTCTTTCTAGAGAGTCTCGCAGCTCTTACCCCGGATCGTGCCACACGTATGCTCGAGTATGTGGCCGAGCGCGGCAAGCGCATCTACCAGCCGCACAGTATCTTCCGCGATCCCCGGGCCGCATCGTACTGGCGCAAGTCCTCTCCCGATGCGTCGCTCGACAAAGACCGTGCCGTCTACATCCGCAAAGCCATCGTGACCCCGACCACAATCATCTACTCCACGCCCGCACTCGAACCCGGAAACCGCGTGCTGCGCCATTTCCGCGAGCACCACGACCGTTTTCTCCGTGTTCAGTTTACCGACGAGCTCCTCATTGGGCGGCTCAGTGGTGGTCGTGACGGCAGGCGGACGGATGAGTGCTTTGTGCGGGCCTTTCGGGCACTGAAAAACGGCATCCGCGTCGGTGGCCGCTGGTTCGAGTTCCTGGCCTTTGGCAACTCGCAGCTGCGCGAGAACAGCACCTACTTCTTTGCGCCGACCGAGCTTGTCTCGTGCCAAGACATCCGGGACTGGATGGGCGACTTTCGGAGCATCAAAACCGTCGCCAAATATGCAGCACGGCTGGGCCAGTGCCTGTCGACCACGCGGCCTGTGCCTACCTTTGGTGTGCCGACGACGGTGCAGCGCATTGCCGATGTCGAAAACGACCGGTTTTGCTTCACGGACGGCGTCGGCAAGATCTCCAAGTGGTGGGCTCGCGTCATTGCCAGCCATCTGCGGGTCGACAATGTGCCCTCGGCCGTGCAGTTCCGCATGGGCGGCTGCAAGGGAATCCTCGTCGTCTGGCCCGACGTGCCTTCTGGCCAAGTGGTGCAAATCCGGCCGTCGCAAGAAAAGTTTCCAACTCTGGACAATGCCAACATCCTCGAGATCGTCCGCTGCTCGGAGACTGCCACGGCGACTCTCAACCAGCAGACCATCATCTTGCTGTCCACACTCGGGGTCCCGTTGTCCGTCTTCCTAGACTTGCTCCACGAGGAACTGGCCGGTCTCGATGCCGTCATGAACGACCCGCAGAAGGCGGTGGACCAACTGATGGTGCGCGTCGACCAGAACCACATCACACCCATGATTGCCGACATGGTCAAGGCCGGCTTCATGGCATCCGACGAACCATTTGTCTGGTCCATGCTGCAGCTCTGGCGCTCCTGGACACTCAAGGCCCTCAAAGAGAAGGCACGCATCAGCGTCGAGAAGAGTGCTTTTGTGCTGGGGTGCGTCGACGAAACAGATACGCTGCGTGGCCATACGCAACCCCGTGACGGGACACGCCGCAACCGTGCTGGCGAGCCAGGCGGGCCACCCGAGCTCCCTCAGATTTTCCTACAAATCCCAGACCTGACCAGCAAGCCTCAGGGCGGCGTCCACATCTTGGCGCGCGGAAGCAACAACAACAACAGATACAACATTGGTGCGGCCAAGGGTGGCCAAACGTACAGGGTCATCACCGGCCTTTGCCTGGTGGGCCGCAACCCATCGCTTCACCCGGGCGATCTACGGGTCGTGGAAGCCGTCGACGTACCGGCCCTGCACCACCTTCGGGACGTGGTCGTCTTTCCGCGTACGGGTGACCGTGACATTCCCAGCATGTGCTCTGGTGGCGACCTTGACGGCGATGACTACTTTGTTTTCTGGGACGAGCGCCTGCTCCCACCGCGCGAATTCTGGAACTACGATGCAATGAACTACGATGCTGCCCGCGAGCCGGACGTCGACGAGGTGACACCGCGCCATCTAATTTCCTTCTTCGTGCAGCACATGAAGCACGACACGCTGCCGCGCATTGCCATGTCGCACCGGGCGTATGCCGACCAGCTCGAGGACAGCGCCATGAACCCGCGCTGCCTGGAGCTCGCACAGCTGCACTCGCAGGCCGTCGACTACGCCAAGACCGGCGTGCCTGCGCTCATGCCGCACCGACTGGCGCCCAAGGGCTGGCCGCACTGGATGGGCCGGACGTTCAAGCGAACGTACCACTCGAGGTCGGCCCTCGGCCAAATTTACGACGAGGTGCAGGTGGAGACGTTTGAGCCGGCGTACGACAAGCCCTTTGACAAGCGCATCCTCGAGCAGTATCCCGACCTGGATGCGGATCTCATGCGCCGTGCCCGGCGCATCAAGACGCAGTACGACCTGGCGCTGCGGCGTGCCATGGCGCAAAAGGACATTGAAAGCGAGTTCGAGATGTGGTCTGGCTTTGCCATGAACAAGCCGCGTGTCGGTTCCGATTACAAAGCTGCCGAGAACCTGGCGCGTCTCTTCCGTGTGATCACAACGCGATTCCGCCGCGTGTGTCTGCGCGAGGCCGGCGGCGACTCGCAGGACCTTGCGAAGCTAGGGCCTTTCCTGGCGGCCATGTACAAGGTTACGTCGGAGGAGGTTCGCATTGCCCTGCACGAGTTTGCTCTGGCCAAGAAGCGCGCGCGTCCAGTCCCAGCGGACATCGACAACGAGGCGTCGGCCGCGTCTCCGAAGGATCGGTTCAGTCACCACAGTGCGCCGCTCATCAGCTTCCCATGGATCTTTTCGCACGAGCTGTGCTCCATTGCAACGACGGCCGATCCGGCTTGCGCGGTCGACACCATCGGGCGTGACGACAAAGCGAAGGCAACGGACAACAAGACGAAACCCACCGAGACAAACACGGGTCAACCAGACCACCTGTTGACAGCTTCTGAGCTACGTGCCATGGAATACCGCGTAGTGAACGGTGTGCCCACGCACTACGGCATCCCGCTCGACACTTCGGCATACGATGGGTCCCGCGAGGAGGAGGAAGAGGGGGCCGACATGGACGCGGGCGAGTATGAGCCGATGTGGACGCTGCCGCCAGGCAAGTCGGAGAGTGACGTCGTGATTGAGATGGTTGCGTCGACAAAGACGAAGCCTGAGAAGCCTGAGGAGAGCGACGACGACGACGGCGGCGACGACGGCGAGCAAGCCTACAAAGACGCCGGCTACGAGTTTTTCACGGGGCGTATGAGCGGCCGGGCCGTCCAGCGTGGCCAGCTCAGTCACCAGCAGGTCAAGCTGCTCCGCCAATTGCAAACGTCCATGGCAGGCAAGACTGGCGGTAACGGGCATGCTGTCGACCATGGTAATTTCCCCTGGGCGGAGATGGAGGACGACATCTTGTCGACCACGAGCGAGGAGAGCCAGGACGAGAAGGTCCCTGAGACGATCATCATCAGGCGAGAGGACGACGAAGAGGACGAGGAAGTGCAGGCTGCGGTCGAAAAGGCGACCCACGAACTACCTGGTGGACTGGCGAAACCGCTCGTGCAGACTACGGAGATTATTACGGCGCATACTACGGCGCAGAGCGCATCACTGCTAGACACCATTGACACGGTCGAGCCTGTTGCCCTCTCGCAGGATGTGCACGACGACGCCGATGACGAGGACGACGAGAACGACGAGAACGACGACGAGAACGACGACGAGAACGACATCTTTGCTACGATTGACAATCTCTTTGGCGGGCGCGAAAAGAAGGCCAGGCAGGGCCAAAAGAATGCGGAGCATCACAGTCCGGTGCAGGCGGCAACCATCGCGACTCTCATTTGATGTTCAGTTGTCTGGAATGGCCATTTGTTTACAAGGACGAATATGGGATGGGGCATACGAGGGCGGGTATGGCGGCGGGGACGACGGTGGCGAGATGATTCACACAGAGACAGACAGTTGGACCAACTATGCGAGCATATGGAGTGCTTCGTGGTCAACGAAACAAGGATAGCTGCAATACGAAGTATGACCAGACCCTTTGATTATGCTGTACGGAGTGCTTGACTGCTATGTCTGCTCCGATAAAATCAACTTTGTCGTAATGATCGCTGTTGATGGCAGCCGTGTCAAGGCCCACGTCTCCTTTCCTGGGGCCTGAGCTCATTGCCCTTGCCATGCTACCATGTTGCGTTGCCCTCGCTTATCCAGTGTTTTGAAACCGGGCGTTTCAAAGGACTTGCGCCATCAAAGCGCAGGTTGTAGTAAATGTTGCGAAACAATATTGTCTGTCTGCAATTTGCACACACAAAAAAGTACGTCGTCCAGATCTTGCTCATTGTTAAGCTTTTCTTAGCACGCCGTCCCTGTGTTTCTTTCGAAGCAAATCGCGTGGTTTTGTATGCCAACGTACTTTTGTTGGACGACGTTTCGTCCCCCGCGCTTTCAGACGGCGTTCCCTGTGCAGCCAACGAGGCATTGTACCAGTTGCCAGCAAGAGCACGTCTCGTCACTCACGGCTTCCCCGTGAACGTGAAATCATCGTGGGTTCTCTTTTCATTGGACGCCCAACGATGATGGGGTAGTCCTGGAAAGAAGAATGCGCCGGGCGGCTGCCTCCTGGACGAAAGACGAGCGAAAAACACGCCACAAAAGGGGATGTGAGTATTTTTGCTCAGGGAGGATCTTGGTCTGCTCGGACGAGGGGGGAGTCCAAGCCCGACTCTTCCCCCAGGAAGCACCGTGAGTTTAGGTTGGCAGTTGGCAGGACGTGACGAGACGTGACGGACGGTCCGGTCTTGAATAGGCGATAGCTGTCGTCGACAGAGAGTGAGTACTTTGTTGTCCTCCGCAGGTGGGCACGTAGAAAAGGGGGATTCAATAAAGTGCAGTCGAACATGCCCCGTGGGGGGTCTAGACCTTTGTTTTAACTGGACAAACCTCGTTGGACGTCGTCGTATGTTGCAAATATGGCGCGGAGCTGGCAGTCAAAAGCAACGATCGGTGGCGAACGAGACCACTGGGCTCGGCGATGCTCCCGCGTCTTGTGTTTGTTCCACTTTCCGACGTGGATAATGGTACGACGGTGTTCTTTGCTCGTAGACCCAATGAGCCAACGCACCAGGAAAGACAGGCCCCAGGGATCTCGATAACCTTTGTGGGACGATTGCTGTTCTGCTCCGGATCCGGGCGTACGTGTACATGTACATCGCACTGTTCAATGTTTTGTCTTCTTCTTTTTTGGCGCAGAAACAATGCGGATGCAGATTGCCAATTGACCAAACTGGTCTGACAAGGACGTTTGGAATGACCAAATGACAACCTTGCTGTCAACCAAGAGCCACACCCACACACCCACACTCCATTGGTGAAGGATACTGGTGTCCTACATTTCCGGATTTCTTTCCAGCATGCCAA
Organism: Sporothrix brasiliensis 5110; assembly: GCF_000820605.1. NCBI lineage: Eukaryota > Fungi > Ascomycota > Sordariomycetes > Ophiostomatales > Ophiostomataceae > Sporothrix > Sporothrix brasiliensis. Next base: position 2,890,232 of record NW_024467134.1, read on the forward strand.
CTTTCCACGGCCAACGACGATCCGAGGAAGACGACAGCCGGCAGGCAGTTCTGGTCGTCAGGCAGGTAGTCGTCAAGGCATGCATTTGTCCGGAGTACGTCGTGCCGGTGATCAACTGACGGAGGACGGAATCGCGACCGTTGCACGTTGTATTCCGGCGAGGCGCCTTGCAGGATGTGTGCATGCAGGGCCGTTGATCGTCGGGCGACGGGCAGGGGCGCCAGGACGCTCGCGGCCGGCGGAGACGACATACTTTCCCGATTCATATCAAGAATTTGTCAATCGCATTCTCCTGGATCGTATTGCGTCGTAAGATTGTCTTCCGCCTTGTTTCGTTTTTAAACAAAAATGGCCTTATTGTCGCTTCCTTTGCCAGTCTTGGATAGTGATCTACAGCTGGGTCGGGTGTTGATGGTTGGTTTTGGAGGGTACATTCAAGGATGTGGCCCATGATGCTGGCTCGTGGACGGCCACAGAGGATTCGCCGCTTTGTTTCCCGATCGCCTTGCAGAATGGATGATGAAAGTGTTGGTATTTTGCCCACAGCCAACCAAGAAAACTGAGTGGGAGAGAGTGGGAGTGGGAGAGTGGGAGTGGGAAACAACGTCGGGTAGATCATTCTCCACCCCACTTAGCCAGCCTCCCAACCACCAGAAAAGGAAGGGTAGCGAGGGCAGGCAAACTGCAGGAAGGAGCCAGGCGCCAGGGAGCGCACCACACGATTTGCTTGCGCACGTTGTGCCGCACTTTAGGGCGGCGACGACCGCTGGAGCGCTGCTCCGCTGGAGAGCGCTTTCCCTCGCATGCATCGAAAGGTGCTAAGCGAGGTGGGCTTGGTGGGCTTGGTGGGCAGGGGAGCGCGATAAGGGAAGGCGCGACGAACCTTTTTGCGCAAAAGAGGAAAGCGCAAGGGATCGCCGAAGGGCAGGGTGGTCAGCCCGTTTTTCCTGGTCCCACGGCACAGGGTTGCATCCTTCCGGTGCCCATGTCTTAAAGCGTCCTGCCCTGCCACCTGCCACCTGCCACCTGCCACCTGCAACTTGCCACTTGCCTCCTGGCCTGCCACCTGTCTCTTGCCAGCCTGCCATTTGCTTCCGAGTTCTGTATCCGCATTTTTGCAGATGTACATCGAGAGACCAGCGTCCCAGGAAAGCATCATACAACGTACAGACCATTTGTGACCCGATGCTCTATCCGCCAGTCCCAGTTATCGAGCAAAGCCCCTCCAAACTCGGCCGAGTAGCGTGCTCCATCGCCACCGACGGCCTACTTCGTATATCCGTGTGCCGTCTCACATGGATGAGGGATGCTTCTTGCAAATCAATGGGGCTCACATCAATGGGGCACCAATGGGGCACACAATGAACAAGGGACCGGACGGCGCGTTGATGAGCACCTGTACAATTTACAAAAGTATGGCGTGGGTGGTTGGAAGGTGGCTCGGGTGGAGGACGCTTGTGCACCAAGGCTCTGGGGGCCCCAAAAACGACGAGGGACAGGTGGAAGCGACACGTCACAAAAAGTTTAAATCAAGAGACAGCAATGAGAACATGTTTCGGGGGATTGGGGTCGGGGAAGGGAGCGCTCCACCACTACGAAAGTACTGTTTTGCGTACTTTTCTTTGTTTCTCTTTTTGCTTCCTCTTCCCCGTCTCCCTTTTCTTTTCTTTTTCTTCTTCTTTTTTTCTCTTTTTCTTCTTTTTTTTTTTCGAAATGTCGGTCAAGACAGCCGCCAGCGGTTAACGCGGGATAAAACAAAGGGCAGATCCTCACAATGACGAACAATGGGCACTACCATGTACGACACGATATAGTTTCCCAATTGGGAAAAAACAATATGTCTCGGTGCTGAGTGGCGCTTGTGCTGCATGCTTTGGGGGTTTCCTTGTGCAGATGAGCTGAGGTGTAGGAAAGGTATATTTCGTACATGTACAACATACAGAATATGCATTTAATTCTTTTAGGTATGGGTTGCATTGAAGAAGAGAGAAAGTGATCGACAGACATACATGTACACGACAGTGGGTACAGGAATCTCTCTTTCTTTTGGTCTGCTTGTCACAGTGCTGCTTTCCTTTATTTTCACAGACTTCTCGCCAAAAAAACTTGAAACTGACAACCCCAAGCAGAGTTCCGAAGCCTCTAGACGTGATCAATGAGCTGATGAGCTCCTAAACCAGGCGAGCCAGGATCAGGATTCAACGGGCGCTCCAAAATAGGCGATGGGAAACGCCACCGTTACCTTTTGGCGATCCAACCCATGGTAGACGCCGTTTAACGGAGTCGGTTTAGCAAGGGGTGTATGTATAAAGGGAGAGGCTACAGTGGCAGAGTGTCAAGCAACAGTGACAATTGACAAGACAGTGTGACAGCGGGTGGAGAGCAAGAGATCACTTGCACTTTGAATGTGGTGACGAATGGGCACAGACTCATCTGTAATTGCAGGATCTTCAGGTAAGAGCATCTCGACCGTAGTTCATCCCTTTATTTGGCTCAGAATTTGGCATCGTACGATGCACGTACGCTTTCTTTTCCCTCTCTTCTTCAACATGCCACGACCTTTGCATTCTTCACGTGCATGAGCAAATTCTTTTTTTATTTCCTTCCAAGATGAGATCGTCTCGTCGGAGATTCTACCTGCATGTGCTTTAGACGATAGGAGCAGGAGAGGAGGTTAAACAAACGATGTGCATTGTGATCCGATTACAATGGGGGTGGCTGAACAACAAACGGCACATGAGCAGACATCGGGGAGGAGTCCTTCAGGACATCCATAGCCAATTCTACCCAACTCAATACGAAGTATTTCGTAGTGTAATTATTCCTTACAACGTACACATACGGCGGTCGGCAATAATGTGGGCACACATCCCTGTGATCGACAACTCCCGACGATGCTGGCGATGCATTCCCTGTGTTGGTGAAAGTGGAGCCGATGCCTTCGTGTTCTAATCGTACGCATAACCATTCCAGTCAGGAAGGGAGATATTCGGGGGCAGTTAGGTAATAAGACCAGGCTCGCGTTAGCGATGAGGGAGTGACAGAAGCATAAAGGTATCAATTTTAAAGTTATCCGATGTTTGAAATGAGAGTGAATATATAAGCAAGTGAATAAATGGGTATTTCCGGGGTTCGATGCGTTTATATTGCTGTTATTCCTAACCTTCTTTTCTGCGATATTAACTCTATCATTGAGAAACATATTCAAGTACGATGTACAAAAAAGATGTCAAAAAGCCTTTGCAGGATCGTGACGCTCCCGAAAAAACAGCGTTCCCACTGCCCAATACGACTTGTTCTCTGCGAATAGCTACGTCTTGCTGTTTGCAGTCAATGCCCAACGTTTGCCATCCGACGATTCACACCATTGGTCTGGCCGTCGAGCCGACGGTACTGGCGCATGCTGTGTCCGGTGGCGCCACTCACTCTCGACACTATGACACACAGATAATCACAGGGCAGACGATCGCATGGTCGCGCGACTTGGCCGCACCATATTTGGCCTTTATGCGCTAATCTAGCCGCGCTTTTACATTCCATTCGCAGGTACGATTGACACTGCGCGGGGCGTCTGAGCTTCAGCAGCGTCGACCCTCGACCATCTCGACCATCTCGACCATCTCGACATCTCGACAGCCGATTGTGCCCTTTGACTTTGGGTCGCTCTTTGATATAGCCGCCAATGTCGACTCGAATACGGCCGAGGGCGCACCCCGGGACTTGCGGATGGCAAAAGGACTTGGCTGCGCTTGAGAGTGAGGGCTAGTGTCAATATCGGCGTCAGCACGGGTCGCAGCCAACCCATTCCATCCAGACACAAAAGGCTGAACGCTCCAACGGCGTTTGCGCCAGAAAAGAAACGAAACAAAGGGACCCCTGACCCGACAAAAAGGATCACCTTCGTAGTGGCCCCCGCTCGACTTTGAACGGCGAAAATGGTGAGAAACAAGGGAAGGCGCTCCGTACGCCGGCATACGAGACTCGTTCTGCCGTACGAAGTAGTCACGTATGCCAGGACAAGCGTGTCTGTTGGCGACTCGGTAGTTGCTGTGCACTTGTGTAGTCCGGCGTCATTACTGTGCTGTGGTGGTGGTGCAAATAGCGTATTGGGCCGTGTCTCCGATGCGCTCTCAACAGGCTGTTGCCCGATGCAAGGGGAAGGAAGAAAGAGCGGTGACGTGCGGAGGAGGGTCATTGCTAGACAGACGCCGTTGAACGGGAAGGTGAAGACGAGGCATGGAAAGCAAGAGACGAAGCGACAAGAACGCACAGAACGAGCAAATTCGTTGGCTGCACCTTCCTCGCTTACACCACTTGGGCGGATTCCGAGACCCACCGGCCTGGGGGTCCGTGAAGAACGAGGAAAGAACAAAGGGCAATGGAGGATCGCGAGGAAAGAGGCAAGAGCAACTGCCGAAGCGCCGATCATGGCGAGTACGAAAGCGCATCGAGCGACAAAGGAGGTGATGGAAGCAGTAGAAGCAAAAAGACGAGGCCTGGAAGAGCAGGGCTACAGCGGTTTGTCAGAATGTGGACGCCGTAGTTTCGTTTCTTTTCTTGGCAGTGCGTTCTTTTCTTTTTCTGCCGGCGTACAACGTAGTCCTAAATAGTGCTTCCGCGTTTCGTCTGTCTCCAAGTCCATGGGACGCTCACAGCGCTACCGTTGTAGCATTGTCCCGTTGTGGTATCGCCGGATTATCCTAGCCAGCAGCGCTTCGTATCTTACAAATTGTGAGGTTGATCCGGATTTGCTGGCTGTCGTGGACAAGCTCCGGAGTATGGAGTACTCCGTAATTACTGTACCTCTTATCACAAGACGGACGGATGCAGAACGCTCATGGAAACTCCGCGACAAACGTTGAGCACTGGCGTTGGCGCATCGCCCGGCCCCTTAGCGTTGGGGGCTAGAAAATTCACAGGAACCTAGGCTGCAAAGAAAAGGGTGCTAATGCGGTCTTCAGTTGTGGAGTTCCTTCTGGCCTCTGGATATGAGATGTTTTCTCTGTCACTGTTAACATATGCTGTCCTCAAGGCTAGCCAGATGCATGTCTCAAGTTGCTTCCCACTGTCCTGCCGTTCCTCGTTTTCGGCAATGGCTGGGGCCGACCTCGCACTGGACCGAAAGTCACATCAATATCGTAACTTTGAGTGAGGTTTCTGCTTGGCCCGTAACTAATTCTTTGTCCGCAGCGTGCTACGTAAGTGCTTCAACGTTTATTGTTGGTGTTAACGTCGGACGCCATACGGAGTACGTGGACCCCCAAAGTAGTACCCCGTAGCTCAGCCACTGGGAGCTAGTTTGTTTTATTTGTTAGGTGCTCACGTTGGTACGGAGGATTCCTTCTTCTTTGTCCCCGCTGGGGGCTTGCCACGAGTTCTCAGGGGAAATGGCCCCACTCAAAGAAGAAACGGAATAACGGATCTAGCGGGCAGCCATCGGTGAGAGTTTTAAGTCATAACAAACATGAAAGGGCAGTCTCAAGGAGAGGAGCTGGTTTGAACAGGAAAGGTTGGAAAAAAGAAAACGAACTGGGGACAAAACAAAATACTTACAACAGAGAACATGACCACGAGTCTCCCTCTAGAAACGAGAAAATGAAAATAAACCGACGAAGAGGAACCAGGGGGAAGGGGATTTCGTATGTTTTAGCTGTCTCCGTGAGCGGAGTACATGAAGACGGCGCCTCGTTACCTAATCTGTCTTTACGCGGGACCAGTTCCCATCTCGTACCTTGCGGCAACTGGGACAATACATCGTACGTGCAATGGCTGACTAGCACACTTCCAACTCTCACGTACACTGCTCCCACACGCCAAACCCAAGCTACCGCCTTAGCTGCATACCATCCAATTTGCCGGTGCGTGCTTTTCACGTGGATGAACCAGGGCTGGCGAGCCAGGGGGTGGTTCTGTAGGTGGACGTGGTAATTACGGAGTACAACATACAAACGACACATTACGAAGCATGTTGTACACAGCTACGAAATACAAAGATTCCAGCTGGTCTACTGTGTATGGTGCACTGCGTACAAAGTGCACATAATTTTCTTCGACGGTCGGGATTCGGAGTAGGCTCATGCAAGGAGTCGGTGGCATGCGTCCGCCCGTGCGTTTGTATAAATATCGCAACGCAAAAAATAGAGGCGCGCAATAAGACAAAGAGTGTAAATACAACACTGCTGGTTTACTTTGCTTGTGATGCGGTCCCCCTCAAAGCAAGATTTTGTTTCTTTCTTTTTTCAACATTGATGCATGACACCACATTCCAGCGAGAGGCCGAGGCACACAATCCGCCTGTCATTCTATTCTGACCCTATTATCCTGACTCTTTCGCTACTCTTGTCTCTCATTTCCCCTTTTTGCTGCAGAGCAATGTACTAATTTATGGACGTTGAACCCGCGCTGGTGCGTCGAGTCCACTTAATTGTCTCACTTTGGCCTTCCTTCGGCTTGCTTTTGATTGTTTCGTTGAATAGTTTTCTAGCCCTGCAGCCGCGAGCCTTTACGTCGCTTTCACAACGAAGCGAAGGAAGATTGGAAGAAAAAAAAATGAGAAAAAAATCGATAAAAAAACCAATAGGGAATACTCAGTAAAAAGGTGTGTAGCGCAACTGGAGGTTTGGTTTGTCATTGTGGTAGGAGTGTGAGTGGGGTGGTCGAGGCGCAGAAACACCAACAGAAATAAAAGAATACATATATAACATATATACGAACATATCTATGAGAGGAGGATAAAAAAAACCGTCACTTTGCACAGCATCTCCAGTAACTGTCGTACATGTAGACCGATGGATTGGCGACCAGACCTCGCCAGACCAGCAACAGGGATCAAAGGTGAAGTCCGTTGCGAGTGGGGGGATACAATTGACAGGGGGGTGGGCCGGTGGATGCACCCCTTGGTGATCGGCAAGGGAAGGACAGAACCACGCGACGATCAGAGGGACTGCGTCCAAGAAAGTAGTCAACATGAAATGGGATCTGAGTTGGGAGAGAGACCTGGGCGAACATTTCGTGAGTTTGTTCCTCGGCATGTGTGAATCTCGTAAGCCGTATGCCGTGTGTCGCACCTTCCGTCTTTTGTGTCGTGTTCAGAGGCTTCATGTCCTGTCACTTGCCTGTCTGTGATACTTTTGTATACCGTATACGGAAGGAGCCTGCACTGCATCATGGAAGGAGCCCATCTGTGTCCCGCCGCGCGCGTCCCGTCTCTCCGGCTTCACCCATCTCCTGACGCCGCCATCACTCCTTCCATATTTGACTCTCTGGATCATGCCATTTCCACAAAGTTTCCTCGCTTTCCCATTTTGGCAATCATTTCTCTCGCTTCTCCGCGCCTCGCCATTATGCCCGTATCTGGTATGGATTCCGCAACTCAATGGGATCCGTGTGGCCCGAGAGCGCGACGGCGTCAGGGCCCAGCAGAATAGCGAGGCAAGGTAAGACATGTGCGGACGTTGGACTAGACAGAAAGAAGAATCCGCAGCTTTCTGGAAATGTGGCTGCTTCTCCACACCACCACGGCCCAGCGCTAGGAGCTCACAAAAGAAAAAGTAAATCGGTAAATGAGACAAAAAAAAAGTACAAATAATGTCAAGGTAAAGTTAAAAAATAAAAAAAAAAAAAAAAACGGAATGAAAAAAGGGAAAAAAAAAAGTCAATAAAAGTGGACTTCATAATATGTCACCAGTACATACAAAGACAGAACGATGGTAGAACGGCGTGGTGAAATCGTGTTACGTGAGATGTGCAGTTTAAGGGGTAGAACACAGCTTAGTTTGTTTCTGTTTATGAAAGCTCATGCAGCATGCAGTTCTTGCAGTTTTCGTGCAGTGTTTCGTAGTGACAAGCAAGGGATGTCCTGGAGAATACCTAACACCGCGACGCAACGATTAGAGCCGGCTGATACTAGTATGGACCAGAGAGGAATGAAGACTGGTGGATGTCTCATCGAGTATCTTCGATTCTCTTGACATGAAGACATTGCAGTACACTGCTATGAGTGGGCAGTAGCGCCGCAACTAATATTCATAGTCGCTGCTTTTTCTCTTCCTTCTCTTGTACCTCTTTCTTTACCTTTTCTGTTTCCCTTTCCCTTTCCTTTTCTTTTTCTCGTTACATTTGCTTGTACTTTGCTTTTCACCTGATTTTCTTCTGCCCCTTTTCATCCCTTGCTTGTTTCCTGCTAATGAATCCCATCCGCCGGCTCGCTACTGGGGTTCGGGCGACGGAGTGAGACAAAAAGCATAGAAAGTGGTAAAAAGACAAACAATGTTAGGTGTCAAGCGTATTAGTCTGCCAAAACAGCATCTGAGCTAAAAAAAATGTGTACTAAGTGTAAAGAGAAACGGGCGAACGATGAGGCCAACAGATTCAGGTTAAGGCAAGGAGTCGGGCGTAACCAACAATGTCCGATGTGTTTATATACTCTCTTTTTGGCAACATCGACTGTCGACACATGCAGTTCTGATATCTTTTCTGCTCATTTCATGCTGCCTTAAAATACCCAATATCAAACGGCCTTGGTCGACAACACTCGATTCACTCAACACAACTCGGAACGTGGCTGTCGAGCACCACCGAAAAAAATACCTTGTGAACTTGTGGACGGGCCCCGAACACTGGACAAAGCAGCTGTGCAAGTTGCTTTTTCTGTGCGCCGAGGAACCTATTGTGCGATGTCACATTATAAGACTGCAATAATAGTGAAAAATACTGTGAAGCTGCAGTCTACAGTGTTCATACAGAGTGCTGTAAATAGTGTCGTATCTTATTTTCCAATCAGGCAAAAGGGTTCACAAACGGGATTGTTTCTTTTGGGCCTTTTTCGAGCCTTTTTTTTTTTTTTTATCTCCGTATCCTCTGTCACATAGTGTTTTGCTTTCTTTTTGATGCCCGTCCCTCCACAGCACCAGAATGGAACCTGCCGTCCAACAGCACAAAACACAGCAAAATTAACAGCCACTTTGCACCCGGACTGGGAAACAGCTCCGGGAGTGGGGATGTCACCGTCATCCGAATTGGTCTCCCGACCAGTGTTTGCTGCTGTGGGCGTGCCCTTACTACTGTCCGTTGAGCTAAGCGAACTCCGATAAGATTGGCAATGAGATGCTCTGATTTTCGCGGACAAGCAAAACGATATTCATACTTGGCTTTCTTGTACTCTGTAGTGTTGCCCAATTTGCCCAATTTGCCCAATTTGCCCTCTTTCCCATCTCTTGCCCATTCTCCTGAGATTACTCGCCCGAGTCGTCACTTTGACCTGCCACGCCTGCCAAAGGACGGCAATAAAGGGTTGCTCTAATCTCACCTGTTATCTCTTTCAAGTCTGCCGTAGATGACCTCCATAATGTCCGCTTTTGATTCTCTTTGATTCTCTTTGATATTCCTGATACTCCTGATCCTGTCCCTCGGACACTCTTGATGCCCAGAAATACCCCGTCGAACGTGATCGACACGTCCGGCATAATACACGTACAGAGCAAGAAACAGACTCGACAGAATAGCATTTTGCCGATGTTACAAAAAGGGTGTGTTGTTATTGTTTGCTCCTCCCCGGGCGATCAGACGCTATCCTTCGCATGGTTCAAAACCGGGGGCAAGGACAACCCGTGCAGTCAGTCAGCCGTCCATCAGATGTGCCGCCCCCTTCCACCCCTAGGCCCTTGTCGAGGGCCACCCGATGCAAACTCGCAGACCTTGGGGGGCAAAGTGATGCACGGCGCATCTTGCTCTTTTTTATTTTTATTTTTTATTTTTTATTTTTTATTTTTTTATGCCCCGTAATGCACTGACGATCGGTTGGTCATGTCCCGTGCAGGCATTGCCTTCCATGCCCTGTGTTTGTGTTGCTGGGTTCTCTCTCGCTCTCACCTCTGCTACTTCTCGTCTTCTCTCTTCTCCCCCCCCTGTGAATATCCGTTAGGGCAGAAACAAGGTCAACCCAAGTCTGGGAGCATGATGTCGGTCAGGCAAGTTAGAACATCTGTCTATCCCCCATTCTGAGCGCACGAACCATACAGGATGGCAAGAGAAGAATTCTTTGAGACCTTCTGGAACGCTTCGATGGCGTTTCAAAAACATTGGGTGCGAACAAGAAGACGGACGATGATATTGGGATTGACATTGTCTCTAACCAAACTCTACACCTTACTGCGACATGACGTTTCCAGTGTAGGCGACTCCGAGCCGTCTGTCAGGTGGTCGGTTGTCAGGTCGTATTGTGGACCGCCAATGTTTTCTCTTTTCATACCCTGCTAATTACAACAAGAAAAGAGACGGCACATGGAAAATCGAGATTAAACTCAATCCAGCAACCTGGACTGGGTACGTGCTAGGGCTGACAGGGAAGCACACAAGATAAAATGTAAAGAAAGCCATTCATGAGATGAGATATCGGCAGGGTCCGACCCCTCTCACATTCACACCGTCCTCATCCCCTCCCTCTTTCCCTCTGCTCGGCCCTCCGTCTCCTGTCGATTTCACAGCAGTTACCCAGGCTGACTCGTTTGTCCGACTTCCGTTTGTTCCTGACTCGGTTTCCTAATGACTTTTTACATTCTCCGTCCGAATCGTATGTAAGTACAGGCGAAATTGGCCGGTGGACAGGGGCCATCACCGGCAGGCAAGAAGGAAGGAAGCAAGATCTGCACAAACGGACTATGTGAGCTGCAAATAACCGTTGCACACATGTACGACGTGCAACGCATTAAGTAAGACCTGTTCACGAAAAACAGTGAGAAGAGGAATATTATGCAGAAGGAAAACAAGCCTAGACGGAACAAGCCTGGCTCCTTCCTAGCGCTGGAGTTGGAGATTTATAAGCTAGGCGATCATGTTCAGCAGGGGAAAGAAGGAACAAACGCCTACTTGTAGTAGCGTGCCTGCCGGGGAAGAGATTTGGGGGCACTTTGAGAAGGAGCGGTGGGGGGGCAGAGCGACACAGTAAATAGGCAGGGGCGCCGGGTGGGCTAAACACTGCTATACTATACAGTGGGCAACAAGCGCAACCGCACTTTGGAGAGTCGCCAACGTGCCCGAGAAACACACGAGACACACTACCAACATGTTTCCCGGGGCTATGGCTGGATATGGTAAGGCGGTCCGAAGAAACTAAACAAACCAGAACAAAAAGAAGTGGAAAACGAAAAATGCCTTTCCAGCTGGGCAGACACATGGAAGAAATGGAGACACATTGGCGTACACAAATAGAGGCAAGAACAAAGCAAGAACGAACGAGTGATGGGGCAGGAATGGAAATGGAAAAGGGAGTGACGGGAGATTGAAGGGGAAAGAGCGGATGAGGGCGTGTACGGGGTTCACCGTGGCTTCTGTCTCTCTTCTCCATATCGACGACGATCCATTTGTCACGATGTTTCGTGTGTTTGTATTTCAACGTCGCTGAGAAGTGATGCCCCCAGCGTTTTCCAGGTCGCCTTGGACGTTTCTGTCTCTGCCAGTGCCGATCGGTGCGGCTGTGAAAACAAGGGACGACACGCGGCAGATTAGACACGCAGACGTGGGAAATATGTGCGCTGGGGAAATGAAATAGGGGCTGTGGAGGTGCTAGGGAGAACGTGACGACCGAGACTAAAAAAGAAAAGAGCGACCAGAGCGACAAGTCGACAAGAGCGACAAAAGCGGCAAGAGCGACAAGATGGACAAGCCAGACAAAAGGAAGGCACCAAGTGAACAACCGTTCGGAATGGGAAAAAAGAAAAAGGAAGCCTCCACAGAAGGAACAGAAGGAAAAAGTGGGTACATGACGATGAAAACTACTGTAATAGGCAATTGCGTGACGGCGGGAAGTGAGTGACGAGCTAAAAAAGGGCACATTCGTCCAAAGTAGTCACCAAAGAGACGAACGCGGACCGAGACAAAACAAGACTCGAATGTCTCAGCACCTTTGGGTTGGTGCTCGTCACAGAAGCTGAAAATGAGAATATAAACACAAAAAAAGAAACCAAAAAGAACAAAATAAAACTATGTAATACGGAGAAAAAAAGGACTGCGAGACAAAGTGCCAATATGTGCCGTACAAGGCCCTCTTCCTGGCATGTGGGAAGGAACAGCCGGCCTGTCAAAGTCAGTCTGGCAAGTGCACAAAGTGGAGTCACAGGGAATAACATAGTGTGCACAAAATGTACATCGTAAGATACGACGAGGCAGGATTGTCTTTCCCTTGCACATAGCGTACTAATACTGCCTCTGGGCAAGGTGTGGCACGTGGAAATTGTAGTTTAATTTTGCTGTGGCGCCGGATTAATGCATGGCGCGTTCCCTGCCGGATCGACTTTTTTTCCGTCCTTTGTGTGGCGGATTCACTGCCGGTGATTTATGAAAACGGCATAAAAAACACAGAGCCACAGTTGACGTGCTACGCGACAGAGGCAAGAGACGGAAAAGACTGTCCAGAGGTGGCTGACCAGCAGAGCGAGGCAGCATTGCCACAGCAAAGGAGCAAACATTCCTAGCGCACGATGTTGGTTTCGAGATGCAACAGATCGTCCCGTTTCCATTGCCACCATGTGACGAACGAGGCGATAGACCATAAAGCCGACAAAAGACAAACATGGCCTAAGAAGGTCTAGCAAAGTCTAACAAAGTCTAATGGTCTGCAGTCATACGACGTCACGACTCTAGGAGATTAACTACGCTTCACAAGTACGACGGAGCTTTTCGAAGCCTGGGATCCTGAATGAAGAAGACGATCGCTCGAGAGCTACCTTTTTACCTTGACTCGCCAATGATTTTTATTATAATTGGTGTTAAATACCGTACCTATGGTGAGCGCGTGGCGACCGGTTTGGACAGGTTCAATGTTCGACAGGGGGTGTCTTAGAACAGTGTTTCCAAGAGAGACAGCCACGAATTCCAGCGAGTTGAGGGCGACACGGACAGCAGGCCAAGCGATTCGGCAGGTCGGTATTCGACATACTCCGTACTTTGTTGTCGCCAGACAGCCAACACAGGCTCCAAGCAATTGGAATGCCGTTTGGGCATGCCGGCCACGCGCATTGTCAATTGGAGGGAGACATGCTCCACACGGGGACGGAGAACGTAAAAGGGAAATGGATGAACATTCGTATGGCCGTTGAGAGGATACGCAAAGGAATGTTGACAAGCGACGAGAGGAATAAGGGCAGAGGGCAGAGATAACAGAAAAGGCAGAAACGCGGATAAAGACATTCGTATCGTGACATGGGCGATGGGCGATGTGCCGTCGAGGGCCAAGGCCATCCCAAGGCGTCATCCATATCATGTCAGTGTCAGTGTCAACCGCATCGGGAGCGCCCCGGGATTGTCGCAGACTCGATTTAAGCATGCTCGCGAGAGCACTGTATCTGACTAACGATGGCGGAACTCTGTGCTGCAGCGCCCAATCAACCGAGCGGTGTGCTGTGGCGCATAATTATCCCCTGTAGTATTACGTCGTAGGCCCAAACCAGGGGCAGGACCATGCGCTGCTCCGGAGGATTAACGATTGCCGCTGTCGCAATCTCTCCGTCAAATCTGTAACTCTGCAACTCTGCAACTCTGCAACTCTCTGCAACTCTGCTGCTCTTTTTTTGTTGCTCCGTCGCTCGTTTTGCAACTCATTGCAGCTCATCGTTGCTCGTCCCCGTTATTTCCTGCCCTCGTCTGAGATTGTCAAACAGCCGTCTGTCGATGGCTCCTGCGGTCTGCAGTGCGCAGGTGCACATCTGCTACTGCCAAGAAGCTCAAGACACTCCAGAGCCGCACAGTGCCGCGTTTCCCACATGTCTGTTCGCACCGCCAAACCTTGTGAGCATTGCACTCTATTTTGTGCACCAGCCTTCCCCCTCAAACCCCAGCCCTCAGACGGACTTGCCCGGCCAGGAATCCAGGCCAAGGGTCCCCCCCTCTCCCCTTGTAGCAAAGGGACGGATGATTTGTCCCGCACTGCGACCGCTCGTCTTGTTTGCGTCGTCTGTCCAAACAGGACCAGCTTCGTTCCGGTGCCGACCCCTGCACTCTGACGTCGTTGGGGTTGCTCCTTTCCCAGACGGCTTGTGTTATGTGCCACCTGCCTTCCTGCCTTCCTGCCTTCCCAATGCTGTAACACATTCGATGTATTGAGAACATGTACGAACCATCTGACCTGCCACCTGAACTTGCATTCCTTTTCCAAAAGGGTATGTGCGTTATCACATTCCTTTCGTCTGTACAATTTACGATGAGATGGATTCTTTGTGCCGTCTGTGTGGCGTTTTACGACAGGACGGGTTCTATTTTCAGCTTGTCTCGTGTCTTGTCGTTTTTCTGTCTCTCTGCCCGTCTCTGAGACACCACGGGCATCTGTTGAACCCGCCAACCCGTGCCTGCCTCACGGGGACGTCGTCCTCGCTCATTCCTCATGGGACAGAATCGACACACAAGTTGACCCGTTGCACTTTCCCTTTTGATGCTGTTTTTCTCTTGTACACCAACAGGCCTCTCCCTCTGATCGTACTTAGAGTGGGGTCGTTGCGGACGGGTATGGAAAGGGAAGCGTCGATCATAGGAGATTAGCCTTTGTTTCTGGCATGCCCCAGTCGACTCAGAACTGTCCCCCCCCCTTCCCCCTTCTCCAATTTGGAGGACACGGCGTCCTCCGTCTCCCCTTGTCACACGTTCTCTGCGTTTCCCTTACCCTCCCGCCATTTCGACCCAACTTTTGGGCACACACCACACACCCCCGAGACAACGCAGCCTTTCCAGTTGGCGTTTTCCTTTTCTTATTTTGCTTTGCATTTCGCATTTTTCCGACGAGAAACGTGCAGCACGGAAACGGTACACGCCGAAACAGCCCTGTCAGACGTCAGACGTGGGCTCAAATTCTTTCTTGGCTTTGCTTGTCCCTCCCAGTCACTTGTACAGCGGAATGCCGGCCGCCATTTCGTCCTTCTTCATCGGATTCTTTTTTGTTGATGTGTCGCACGCAGTAGCGCAATGCACAGCGCATCAGTCTTGTTTCGCCTGGCACCAATCGTGATGCGACCGGACGACTTGTGCGACTTGGCGAAAAAGGTCATTCACCGTCTCTTCCCCCCCTTCCCCCACTCTCGCTACAATAGACGGATCGATCTGTCCTGTCCCAGAATGCTATTGGTTCCGTGCAAGGCGCTTGTGGCATGAACAGCGTCCTGTCACGCAGGTATGTCAAATACGTTTGTACACGTACGTCGTTCTCTCGGTGCAAATGCCAAAAACAGTACGACATACGCAGCCCTTCGTGCAATATATGCTGGATCCAGTCCAGTGGTGAGTGGGTAGCGTTAGCTTCATTGGTCTCGTGGCTTTCCAAATTTCGCGGCGCCGGCGCCATTTGGCCTTGCTGGCAGCCGGCAGGCAAGCGGCAAACAAAGTAAGATACGAAATACAGTAGCAGGTTATGGCTGACTACTCCACCATACAATAGCATACATATCCGCGGAAGCGACGCAGAATTCGCCTGCGCTTCCCGCTCACATCCAACGCTCATCTCAGCAGTCTTTGTCCACTGCTGACCTGTCGCCGTCGATCACGGTTGACGAATGTCTAACTGGTTTTGGTGCACCACGTCAAGACGACATACTGGTCCCTGGCTCTAAAACTGCCGAGCACCCGAGTGGCAATGGCAAGAATAGGACAATGGTGACAACACTTTGCATCAGAATTACAAAAGGGCCAAAATGCAAAGGGTCGTCTGGGCTGGCAGGTCCGGGGGAAGACGACGAGGGAAGCAAAACTGATGGGGAAAACACGAAAAAATAAAAGTGCACAATTGAGGACCAAGGCCAGGAAAAAAGAGTACGAGTCACGGGCCAAAACGATCAAGATCTGACAATCGCCACAGATCAAAAAGTGTTCTGGAACAATGAAAAAAGAGGGAACATGCCCAGCGTCGCCCAGCGTCGCCCAGCGTCGCCCAGAACCGCCCAGAGGCACACACAGAAACATGAAAACGTATCCCGAAACTGCTTTGCAAAGACAACCTGGGGCAACAAGAGCCGCACGGCATAAGATCCGCCTGACAATCCGGTCACAGCCTTGACGCGGTGGTGGCCTCACTTACTGCTGCTGTGTACTCTCGCAGTCTCTTTTTTGAAACTATTTTTGTGCGTTCCCATCTGTTCGAACGGCCGTCTCAAGTTTGCACATCCGTTCTCCGTTCGATGTCAAAGGGGGTTTTGCTTTTTTTGGGCTGTTTGGGAACAGGGGAGCAGGAGACCATGAGAACAGGGGGCAGAACGAACAGGGGTGTGGAGAGTGGGGGCGTGCGCGTGTGCAGCTTTGTGTGCCGGCCGAGTGTACGAGCTGCAGTGTACGAGCACTCACTGTACGACGCATTGCTACCCCGTATTCTGTAGCACACGTAAGGCGACGTACCCTTTGTGCGACACCCCGCACAAAAAGTACTCTTACATGTCGTTTGCAGACAGCCGACGAGAGAAACGGCCATGGCCATGGTCCGTGACGTTGCGACCAGGATAGCAATGACGGCAGACGTCTGTCGACACTTTACCATCGCATCTTCAGCATCTTCATCCGACAAGAGATAGGACGTAACAAAAACCACAACAGAAGATACATGTGATGGAACGAGGTTTGGGAGCAGGCGCCAGCAAACGATGAACCAACTCGCCGTCTTCGTACAGCGGGTCAAGACGCCCGCCTTGGCATGTCTCCCTGGTCTGGCTGGCTTTATGAATGTACTCTGTAGTGTAAATAGTGCAAATAGTGTATGTAGTGCTGAAGAACCACGGAATTGCAGGGCAAGAGAAAGGCGACAAGGCGCATAAAAAGCAAAGAGCCCAATCGTCGCCCATCATAAAGGTACAAAGAATAGAAAAGAAAGAACAGAATAACTGGAGAATTTCCCGAAACACGCTCCCGGACCAAAACCGCCTCCGGAGCCTTACAAGTACAGAGATGTAAGATACATGCATCTTGGCCATCGCACCTTTTTCACCGATTACCGTGGGAATGGTTTTGGCTAGTTGCTAGTGCTCTCAACCGGTTCGCCGGTCACAACGTCCGCCTTTGTCTTTGTCGTCTTCACCATCTGCCTCGTGGTCACCCGCCCTGCCCCTTCGTATCGGTTATGCACTGGTAGACGCTACGGGCCAAAGGCTCTCGCCACCGTGTGCTTCATCCCATTATGCAGCTTACGGCATCGTCCTTCGTCCTTCGTACATCTGCCGTGTACGCCATGCACCATCGTATTCGACCGTCTGTCGTCGACTGCCTGGCCGGCTGCCTGGCTTGGTCCTGCATGTCGCTCCTGCGAGTTGGCATGGATAGGCTCATGCCCGCCTCCGTAAACCACCTCATGTTTCTGGATCGAGCGGCCCCCGGTGGCAGATGCCAGTGGCGCGTTTCCGAGAAATGCTCGAGCGCAGCTTCCCTCGCAACTGCCCAGGCTCCTTCCTGCTCCGAGCGCACAATGTGCAAAACTGCAAACCTGCAAAACAGAAAGGCAGCAGAACGAGGACGGCGCAGGAAAGAGCATACGGTGGGCGCGCCTGCATACTTTTGCTTCTACCTTCCTCTCTGCCGGATGTCAATGCATCCTTCGTCTCTTGCTCTCCTGCAACCCTTCTTTTCGCCTTCTCTGCTTCTGCATCCTGTTCTCCAGTTTCTTGCTCTTGATCGGCACCTGGGTTCGCCCTTTTCTCCCCCTCCCTTCCTGCAGAAAGTCTTCAAAGAGAGAGCCTCCAAAAAGAGCACACCCCTCCTCTGCCAATGGCAACACCTCACACCCCCCCAAGGGGCGCTCTCGGGTCAGGCCTACACATTTTTTGTGACAGATGGGCTCCGTTGGACGCACATCGCCTAGGGGATCAACGGTGTGGATTTTTTTTTTTGGAGAAGGGGTGGGGGGGGCGTGTACGCACTGAGGCACTGCAGCACAAACGTCTTCGACTAGCGGCCTGCTTTGACCACCAGAAAGGGATCTGATGAAATAACGCACAACTGGAGACTGGCGTTCGCCCCAGTTCCACCAGCTAGCTCCCAGAAAAGAACGGTCCGGTGCTAAAGACATCCCAGGCGACGACAGACCCCCTGGAGAATGGAGACGGAGTGCCACCTGGTCCCTGCACTGACCAGTGTCAAGCGTACTCGCTTGCTGTCGTCCTTGCTCTACCTGGTCCAACACCACGCAATGTTGGTCCTAACGCCTTGCCTTGTGCTTTCTACCTTGTTGTTCGTCGACTCCCGATTGTCGATGCAAGCTTATAAGATTCCCGCCCCTCCCCTCCACTTCTTCTTGTTTTCTTTGCTCTCCTCCTCTTCTTTTTTTCCTTTGTTTTTTTCTTTTATATTCTTACAATCATTCTTACATCTTTCTGTAATCTCGATCTTCAGAACAACTTCACAACAGCAAGACATACATTGCAACAACATCCCAGCTGGTTCTTGGTTGAATATTTATTGACTGTCCTCGACATACTCGACCCGAACTCTTACTCTAATTCTCGCCATCTTTGACATTCACCACCTTCACTACACGTCAAAATAATATTCTTCACCACATCCGTCTTTCCTACTACATAACTTGACAACTTCACCATAATACCCTAATACCTATTTCTCCCATTTCTCCTTCACATCCGCACAACATGGCAGCCGGTCTGTTGTCAAACCCCTACGCCGGGCAGGCCAGCCTCTCGCAGCACGTTTCCCACGTCTCGCAATATGCCACATACCCCAGCCAGCAAATGCAGCAGCAGCAGCAGCAGCCACAACAACAACAACCACACGGCCCTCCCTCGCCTCCCATGGACGACAACAAGTGCTCGCTGCCCTCAATCTCCAACCTGCTGGACCTGGCCGACCAGGGCTCGCCCACCTCCGAGACGTCTCCCCAGTCCCAGCAGATGCAGCAGCAGTCTTCACAACAACATCTGCAGCAGCAGGTCCTGCAGCAGGAGTTCTCTTTCAATGGTGAGCATTTGCCTGGGCTCGCCCCGTTGCCTGTTTCTGTGACGAGCAGCCATCTAACTGTTTTGCCAGCCTCCTCTCGGCCAAGCACCCGGCCCAATTCATCCCACTACTCTAGCAACCCCATGAGCCTGCGGGGCGGCGTTCTGCCGCCCACGCCGCCCATGATGTCCGAGGCCAGCTTTGGCACCGGCTACGACTCTCCCTCGACCAAGTCCGTCAACCAGCTGCCGCACTCCGTGGCCGCCGCCGCCATTGCCGCTGCCGCCGCCACAAACAACTACTACTTTGAGGCAACACCGCCGCCGCAGCAGCCCTACAGCCACGAGTCTGCAACGTCTGAGCCGCGGCACGCCTCGCAACCGCCCAGCTCCCACCCGCAACAGTACCAGTCGCCGTCCCAGTCGCAGTCGCAGGCGCAACAATCACAACAACCCCAGATCCACCACCAGCCGCAGCCGCAGCGCAGCATCTCGATGCACGCGACGACGACCTATGGTGCTCCCGCCTACCCCACCCAGGCTTCTTACTTGAGCCAAACGCCCGCCGCCGCCGCCATCTACTACCCGGCCATGCAGCAGCCAACACCGCCGCCACAGCAGTCGGTCCAGGCACCACAGGCACAGCAGCTTTCGGGCCTCTACTACCAGCGTCCTCTGCCGCAGGTCGGCGCCAGCACATTTCCGCCGATGCACCACGCACACCACCACCCGCACCACCAGCCGTCGCCGTGGCAGCACCACCACTACATCTCTCCCTCGGCCGCCGCCGCCTTCCCGCAGTCGCAGGACCGCTACATCTGCCCAACGTGCAACAAGGCCTTCTCTCGCCCAAGCTCCCTGCGGATCCACAGCCACTCGCACACCGGCGAGAAGCCCTTCAAGTGCCCACACCAGGGCTGCGGCAAGGCCTTTAGTGTGCGCAGCAATATGAAGCGTCACGAGCGCGGCTGCCACAACTTTGACAGTGGAAACTAAAACTCCCTGCTCTCCCTTTCGCCTCTTGTCATACTTTTCTAGTGTCATTTTCTGTGCGATCTGCTTTTTGTTTTCTGCAAGCGTTTCTTTACAGCTGTCTACTGGGTTTCCTATTTGGAGGAATAAAACCGGGACCGGGTTTCTTTCATCTTGTTTTTAGAACTAAATCTCGTTTTTACGGGCTTTCTTATATTGCCACGCGTTGGGTTGGGGCGCACCTGGGTTGGATTGGGTTAACCATTTTTACGGATACAAATCTAGGCTGATGTTTTTGTACACAATTGGGACCGGGAAAAATGCAAAGAAGAAGATTTTGCGTCTTACACGGCCTTTCCTCGCTATGTGTTTTTATTTTATTTGTCTCGTCATTACCACCATTGGAGTTTGCGTATTCTTCGAAAAGATGGTCCATTTTGGGAATCGGCGCTCAATGGCTTTTTGGGAGCTGTCCTTGCTATAGAAAAGAAAGAGAAGGGGTCTTTTTTCCAGCGTTTACCAGTACAATACCACACTTGCATTTACTGTGAACTGTTTCCAAATTCGAGAAGTCTATATTATTGTGTGAGACGCATTACGAGCAGAACAATATAACGTAACCCTCTAAAAAAAGACGAGCATTCGCAATCCGTTCTGGTTGAAAAACCCTCGTAAAACGCTTGTATCCTACATGTAGCATTCATGTGTCCAGACCCTTGGTGTTCCAAAACAAGCGAAAACACGGGGAAGAACGAGAAGACCAACTTTTTATTTTGTGTCTTGCTTCCTCATAGGCGCAAAGAGCTCCGTGATGAAGCTGGACCGTCAGCCGGATGCTCTATCCCTTCGTTGTTGCCTCCTAAAATCAATCATGTGTTCCCCGCGGAAGTTGCGACCGACTGTTGGGGAGGTGAGGGCTACTCCTTCCTCCCCAAAGGGATGCCCGATTGGGATGAAAAGTGACGAGCTTTTGGTCCATCGTCGAGAAGTGACCGCGTAAAGACAAATTACGATAATTCTGGGACATGATGTTCCCATCACGCATACGACATATAACATGGTCATGAACCGTGCATAAAATATTATTTTTTACGGAGGCCTTTTATCATGGCTTTCGTTCCGATTTCCTCGTGGCCGGCCTAATCTCCAAGATTGGATATGATACACATTCGATCTCGATCGTTCTTTATTGTCCACTCCACGCGATCGTTCTGTATATCCTAGAACAAAGAAGTAAAAGAGGAGCACCGGCTTGAACAAACTCTGTATGGCTGCATATGCAGCGTGGTTGGTCCTTCCAGGGCAGTGAAGGCACTGTTGATCGGGGCCCTGGCATCATGGCAATGGCATCATTGACTTTGATAAATTGGTGCAGCCTGTTCAGCGCTAAATAAAGTTGGTACCGACGTCACGCCAAAAAAAAAAAAAAAAAAAAAAATAATAATAATAATAATAATAATAATAATTAGAAGAATTAAGAAAAGACAGAAAATCGACACAAAAAGTGGAGACACAAACGAGGGCAGAGAATGCCAACTCTTACAAGCACATTGGCAGACGCGCAAACAAACCCAATATTTTTTCTTGATCGTTTATACCAGCCAAGAGAGAGAGGTTTCATCCAAGTCTGTTGACCTCGACTCGATTATTTTATCAATCATATCTCAACCTTGCATTCCGTACGCAGCACGTTCTCCAGTGTTGGTTCATTTACACTGTTTTGTCCTGTCGCTTCCGCGTCTTGGTCGACGAAGTGTTTGTAATTCAACTTTGTCGATCTTCTGTGGCCCTCGACTTTTCCGTCTCCTCGTCTTTTTCTATTTTGGCATATCTGTTCTAGGCTTTTCGGACGGTCTAGAACAAATGGAGGAGGCGGACTGAAATGAACAAACCGGTTTTATTTTATATTTTCTTTTCTTTTCGAATGAAGCTTTTGGCAGCTGTTTCACAATCATCTTCCACCGTTCGTTTTTCATTTCTGCTATCCCTTGCATCCGAACGTTGACAAACTCTCACCGGTTGTTCCTCGTTGGAAACCTTCATCGCGTTTTTGCCACACATGTTCACCGAGCGGCAGGTTCCAGGTCCCAGGCCACTATCACTGGAATGTGTACCGCTGAGATGCGGGCCGGATCTCACTCGTAATGCCTCTCCGGATGTTTTCGAACGTGCGACGTATTCGTCGTTATAGAGTCCCGCCTTTTCTTGTCGTCGCACTACATTGCTTGTATTTGATTTCTTGCATTTTTCCACATGCACTGCCCTAGCCCAATCAAGGCGAAGCCGTGATGAAAAGAAACGAGCAAGGCGAAAGGAGCCACGAAATGGAAATCGAGGGCGGGCGAACGTAATCAAAACGGCCACGGCCTGGTTTGGAGACGTGCAATAACCGGACTGTTGTTGTAGCCCGGAGATCTCAGATGGTGGTCACGATTGTCTTTGGCCTGTGAAAGGCTCGTAATAGTGGTCGGCGGTGCATTTGGTCCATTGTTTCCTTCATTGTCTCCTTGCCTTGGGGTGGATGTATGAGTGTAAAAAGGGCAGTGGACTTTTCAGAAAACACACCAAAAATATACTCCGTTTTCTTCGTACGTCGCTCATACTCAGCGTGATACAAATGGCGGTGTAAGGGCCCGACTTCTCGCCAACCTCGTTTGGGCATCGGGCGTGTGGGGGCAAGTCGCGGTGCGCCATCTCCATATAAACGAGGATCTGGGGGTGCTGGCTGAAGTATCATGGACCGTTTGACTTGGGAATTGGAGATTGTCTCTGTGCCATCAAAAAGAATACAGCCACAATATAAAACAAGGCGCTCCAAGACATGAGTACTAAACCCTGCTGCAATACGGAGTATATGACGCCCACCTGGTTTGAGACAGTATCTGCAAGAAAATCTTCCTGCTACTGATTCCGCGCCATCAGAGTACTGACGTATCGTTGTTGTGGCTTTGTTGGACGACTGGTTTTATTGGTCTTTCATAGAGCGTCGTAGTTTCTTGTAAGTCATCCTTCCTGCCATTTTTACGTGCGTGCCGCACGATCTCCGACTTCCGACCTCCCATGGCGGCGCAACTTGCGTCCGCAGCTATTTGGGGTGGTGTTAAACGAGACATGCGCTTCGCGGACGGTTCGTTGGGTAGACGCAACGGACAAAGAAAAAAAGAGTGAGCAACCAAGTCAAGGATAGAAAGGGCGGGCGATTGGCGGTGTGCCGACGTAGGTCTGTTGGAGGCTGTTGGATGCTATTGAGAACACTCGAAAAAGAAGTTAATAGACGAGTGAAATGCCTCATCCGGCGTGCTGGGCCCCCCATGCTGCCTCGCTTGTAATCATGATGGCCGGCCGGCAAAAATGTCTGTTGGCCGCTCTAGTATTCTGTATCGGATTGTGGTGAGTACCACCGTGTGTTGGAGGTAAGATTACTTACTCCGCGGAAACGGGTTTGCGGCAGTTGCTGGTTCACTGTGGGCGGCTCTCTTCTGCCCATGTGTCTGTTGGCGCTAAAACCGAGACGGCGACAATGATTTGCACACTATTCGTCGTAATACGTGGTAGGTCTCCCGAGTCAGTTGTATTGAATACGTCGAGTGAAGTGACGATTGTACGGATCTGTTGCCCAAATGGGACAAGGCAGCCAACGGACATGTGTTCGATCGGGACGGGATATCGGACAAATCGGAAGTATTGATCCATTTGCACAGTCGCAACAAATGGACAACACATAACATCGAACATGAAGTTTCCAGTGCCAATCCAGGGCACAAAGCGCATCTCAACCAACAGGACAAAAGGGAAGGGAAGTAATCGCGCTGGATGGATGCATTGAGTGTATCGTCAATGAAATTGGTGCTAGGGGTTGGCTCGATTGCGATGGAGGGCATGTAATCCACCTGTCTGTCGTTTCTCTTTTTGATATCGCTTGCGTTTGTGTTGCCATAGGCCTTGGCGCAGCCTAGCCAACTTCATCATGCCCAACAGTCAAATCGCCCTCAATAAGTGGGTTAAGAGTGAGCCGATGCTTCGGCTCCGAACCATCGTGATCTATTTTCGATGGGCTCGGGTATGTTTCTCTTGGCCTGGATTTTTTCCACATCTTGTCCGTGCGGTTTTTGAATCACCCCTGTCTCTTGCCTCTCAGCGTTCATCTATGCGAATCTCGCTTTCGCGCTTTTCATGCAGTGCTTTGGCTTCGTGAGAATTGGTGGCCATTGGTGGCCTCTGGCGACCGTTGGCGCTCAACGCAAGTATTTCTATGGTTTCTCCGATTTTCTTTACCGCAAGATGCTATTTTGCTGAGCGTGGTGACAAGCAAGACAAGCCAGCCCCTCCAGTCTTAGTTCTAGCTTCTGCTGCATGTCTGAGACAAGGTGGACTGTCCGGGAGAAAATGGAACACATGAGGTCAAGGGATGCAGAGAGCACCCGTAGACACAGAAAACAAGAATGGAACTGGGAAGCAACAACAGAAACAAACAGAGCGTGGTACTTTCACGGTGGTAGGGAACCTCGGAACGAGGATAGCAAACTCGACCGGCTTCCGTGGCGTGGACGAGTGGCTTTTGAAGCCACTAGTGGAAAGGTTCTGTTGTAGGCGACAAAGCCAGCGAATCGTCGATGCTCTGCAGGTCGGCGAGGATGACGCAGTACTCCTTTTTTCCACAGGTCAAAACACGTACATGTATTTCCAGGCATGGAGTGGAGATTTGCAGGCACATATCCTCACGACGTACGATTAGTAGGACCGCACATATCTTGTCTTGCATTGTCCGTCGTTCGTCGACATGAAGACAGTAACGGTTCCAAACAGTGGAGTAAACTTTCTGCCTTGCTCGGCTCTGAAACGAACTGCTGATCTGCGATTGGGTCAGTGCATGGCTGGCGAGGCGGGTGGGAGACCGCTTCCACGACCCGAAGCACGAGGCAAAAGCAGCCTAAGCAGACGAGCGACTGTTGATCGCCCGTGATTAACCCGGGGAGTCGTGGCGTCTCGTGATAGTAGAAGAAGCGGGCTCGTTAGGTGTACATCCAGGCTTTGTGGGTTTCTGCGTGTTCCTAGGAAGTCGGCCTGGTGGAACAACCACGAGAAGACGACCAGAATGCCGTCAAGATACCACTGCAATTTCCACGAGAAAACGATATCGAAGACGTAAGAATTTGCTGGCCGGGTTCAGGTGAGAAGACGGAAAATGGACGAAAGAGGAAGGCAAACTACACATGCAGATGTTGAAATGGACAAATGATGCAAAACAACTGGGTTTGCTGGCAGAGGACTTACAAAAGCAGGCGAGCAAAATGCTGAACTTGGCAGATGGGGGCCAGTGGAGTGGCTCGAGTGGTTCCGGGAGATGAAAGAAACGACATCGAAAGGGCTAAATTGCCGCGGGCAAAGTCGGTTGGCAAAACACGATGGCATCGAAGAAGAAACGTACTTCCGTAGGAGAAAGCTCACCAAAGAAACATCCTGGACAAGCCGCTTGACAAGTGGCCCACATCCCTGTCACATCCCCGAAAGAACGAGGACGATCCTCCCTTGCCTCGTGCGGATCCCGATAACCATGCTTCCTTTGGTGTATTTCGTGTTCGATGGTGGATTGGCGGAGGTTTGCGATGGTTAGGGCAGGGGTTGCAAGAGACATTTTGGTCAGTTTTCACATTTTGTTGTGGATTCCCGACCCAAATATTCTGTACGGTGCCTTCTTTTTCTGCACTTGTGTCCTGCAGCTCTCTCAAGTGCTCCTTCCTTTTCCTTCCTGTCCACCCCACAATGCACTTTTGCCGGCCCCTCGCTCCTTCCATTTACTCTGGCTCTGTGTTGTACTACAGTATTATTTCAGCCCATCGTTGCTTCCCTTGGACTCGGCGCCGGTTGGGGAACTCTTATGATCCGCCGGCGGCTGTCGATCATGGAGCTACATATACGCCTCGTCCGTGGGCCAGCCCCTATAATATAAAAGGCGGAATGCAGGGAGAAAGAAAAGAAAATGCAAAGAGCAAAGACAAAGACTAAAAGCGGTCGCGCCTGGTCTTCTGTGACGCAAAAGGCTACTGTCCGTTCGGTGCCAAAGGAACGAAGCCGGTTTCGTCGTGCACGCGACTGGGAAAGAGCGATGGTCTACTGGTGTGTATTTCGTACTTGCACTTTCATACCACACTGGCTTGCAAGGAACGAAATGGAAGGAACGAAGCCGAGGAAGTAGCATTGGTGAAGACGCCGCCAAAAAGAAAGAGACGAGATGCATTATTGCCAGGAGCCAGTCTCGCGAATGCACCTGCAACATACGGCGTAATAACCAGTTTGTCATCACATCTGATTCGTTTTGTCCGTTGTCGTTTAGCCCTGTGCATCTTGTCATCTTGTCCAATGCAGTGTTTACGTGCATGCTTGACAAAGTACGCGGACAGATCCAGTTTAGGCAAGTGCAACCTCAAGAGCAGACGGAAGCGACGACTAAAGGTGACAAATTGCCTACACTTCATCACAGAACATGCCAAGAGCCGATCGCATCGTGCAAAGAACGCCGGAGGATTTTTAAGCTATCGCTCAGAACGGGTATGCATTTCGTGACCACATTGGGAACGAGAAGCAGGCCTGCACAGGCCAGGTCAGAGGCCAGTCAGAGTCGTGGTTGCAGTGGCCTGGCCAGTGCGTGACAGCGGGTTGGGCCTCCTCCTTGTCACTCACTAATCATTGAGCTAATGTGGTGTCCAGGACTTCAGTGGTGACAGGCGTCACTGGCTGGCACCTGCCTCCGACCTCGCTGCTGCAATTCGGAGATGCACCCCGACCAAGAGGGCAAGAACACCGAACGGCAGTTGCGATGCAGTGCAAAAAGCGACTTCCTATTGTGTCCGTTGGTTCTTGATGTGGCATTGCTCAACCCCCTGACCAATTCACCTTATTTTTGCTCTTCTCCCTTTTCCAACATAGTTCTTCTATGTCACTCTTTCGGACCCAACAGCCCGATCATTTCCTTTCAGCTACGAAAGGGATGTTCCCAACAGTATTTACGTTTCTTCCGGGAGTTCCTGATCTCTTCAAACCTCATGTGCACATACTCGGCATGGGTCACCCAATACCTGGTGGCTTGCAATATACTATGACCGCTATTTTTTGCACTTCTGCAATGGATTGCACTGGGCATGGTTCATGAAGGCCAGAACAAACACAGCCTGACAGACAGCATCTCAGAGGCCAGGCGTCTGCTAAAATCTGACACCCGACAACTCAGTTCCTGTCCGGAACTCGAAGGAAACGGCCGAGTCACCTAAACCCTGCACCCCTTGCCAATATTGCCAAAAAGAAACCCTGAGGCCCCTGCAAGAATCCTGCTTTATGTGCCGCTATCAAAAACCCCATCCCCTGCACTCTTCCCTACTCCCTGCTGCTGATCTTCACGCTGGGGACGGACCCTGACAGCCTGGCTGACCTCGTTTTCCACAACACCAATGCAAAGCTGCGCAGAAGCGGACGACGTATTGACCGGCAGGCCAGTGAATTGCCTCGCAGGAACCTCACCTGTTCCCTAGCTGCAGGACAAGGCATGAGCTAACGGCCAGGGCAGCTTGGGGGGAGCGACTTTGCCAGTTGGAGACAAAAGAGGTGAGCTCAACCAAGAAATGGGCGTCCAACGCTTCGTCGATCATGATTTCTCCATTTATTGCAGGAGAGGAAAGGACAAGATCTCGTAGAGAAAGACACGCAGTTTTTTTGTTCAGATGGTGCAGAAGCGAAAGTGCGATGCGACATTGGTTTCGCCACATTCAGCCTGGCCCGTATGTGCGCCGTGCGTCTGAAACGAGAAGAAACAAAAGAACGAGCAAAAAAAAACAGAAGTGAGTAGGGAGACAAGGGAGGCGGAGAACTTCCAAAAGAAAGCACAAAACGAGAGGCCCAGTGTGAGACATGACTGCCATCTCCCGTTGCAAAATGGAAAATGCCCCGAGGAGAGTCATCGAAAAGAAAATATGAACACACAAGGAGAGAAAGAAAAAGAAAAGAAGAAAAAAAACCGAAACGGCCCGACGATCCCAACAAGAGTGGTCCAAAATAGAACTCCCCATCTCATCATCATCCCCACCGGCACAACCACCGCACACGACACACAACAAACACTATCCCATGAGCAAACCGCAATGCCTTCGATATTCAGCGCGCCCTTGATGCCCACATCACAGCCTATCAGACATTTCAAAACACCTAGGCCGGGATTGGTAAGTTCTCCGGGACACGCGAATGTATACATAGTCGATCAAAGGGAGGAGCTCCCTCGAGGGAAAACATGAGGAATCGAAAGGATTACCAGACGGCTAGAACGACTCCACTGCCAGGAGAGTACCTGAAAGACGTGACAGTTGCGGGCACTACAACATACGACCGTTCACCTTTCGACTTATGAACACCATCAGCATCAAGTGGAACACGGGAAAGACGAAAAGAAGACAAAACCAACGACGATCCTGGCTGCCTTCCCATAAAGGAACGTGAAAGGTATTTCACAGGTGGTGAGCCCATTTGCCATTTTGTTTCACCACCTCCGCCCAACGACGGCGCTGGTCGTGGGCTTGTCAAAACACGAGAGACGGCGCACGCGACTCGGCTTCCATCCGCACCAAGTAAATCAGCTCGCCGCCTCCCTCTCTCAGAGGAAAAATACGCGACGAAAGGCATGTGAAGTCGGTCGTGAGTTACGGGGACAAGCCCAGACATCGTTCACAAGTCCCTTGCAGATACATGTGTGACACAATCTACATTTCGTCTGTATTCGTTTTCATCTCACCTGCGTCAGAAAGTACCTGCAGCTGCATTCCGTGGGGAGAGTTACAAATTAAGAAGTTGCTTAATGGCTTCAGAATTGAATTGCTTCAGAAAGAAGACAAGGGACCTCGGCTGCTCGAGTCAAGAGACGAGCAATCAACCTCACGAATGTCAGGAATGCACCGAGAGACAGCCAGGCAGATGCGCGACAATATGACGACAAAGATGCATGTGTCATTTGTGCATAAAGAGACACAAGGTGTTTTGTTTCATGCGTCTCTTCAGATTCCCATTGCAGTTTTGTCCACCGTGCACCGCAACCGGCGGTGTTCTATTTCGAGAGGCTCGTCTCATCGTCTTCGTTTCGTCGCTTGTCGCGTGTCGCTTGTTTCCGACAGATTTCCAAAACACAACTCAGGCGTTTTCTGTGCTGCGGATATTTACAGTATCCTGCACCTGTTTCGGGCCAAGCTTGTTTTTTCCTTCTTTTTTTCTTTTCTTTTTTTTTCTTGCGAAAACTTATTTTTACTCCACGGCGACGGTTTTGTTTCCAATTCGTTCCGCGATGTGACCTTCTGCGACGTGATGTCAGACTAAAAAGGTTCAAAGCGGCACTGCCAAAGGGCTCGATTTAGAATGGAGTACAGAATATTATGCATATTTTCCTGCGACACTTTGGAGGCGGATTCACCCCATGTTCAAACTCTCCGTGTAAGTGTCAAGTGACGTGAATTAATAATAACAAAAAAACACAATGGGAAAAGTTTCAACATGTCCCACTGTCAGCCATTTTGTTCGAAAAAAATATGTTACAAAAACTGGAAGCGACTTGCTCGATGAAATTAAAGAGGAAAGTAGGTTGTTGAGAAGAGCAACTCTTGGCCTCCTACACGCAAAAGATATACATCATCGCAAAACATGCAACGGACCTTGCCTTCATTCAAATGTAATTGTCTTTGTTTGGTTTTGTGTAGTCAAATCAATGCCCCGTTGTCCGCTTGGTACGCCGACGCCCAAAAATAAAGAACAGAAAAATGAAAACAAACCAAAAACGGGTCATAAAAAAGGAACAAAAAAGAGGAGAGCAGGTCCAAAATAAATGGACGTGAAGAAAAACCAAAAAACCAAAACAGATCCGTGTCCTTTATCCTTTCTCTGCCCTACGCCTTCCCCGTGCAGCAGATGATAATGCTCAAGAGTCGACATCCGGCGTCCATCACCGGTTCTTCGTCGGCCTATCGTGTCCCGTCGAGTTCGGCGGGTTCCCCAGGGCTTCTCGTAGCTGGTCGTAGGGATTTGTGATTTTCGTCATCGGTCCTTGTTCGTTCACATCTTCCCTCGTCTGCTCTGCACGTCCTCTACCTGCATTCAATGTCCCGTGTCTCTTCTCCCATCTGCTTCGTATCGGTTGCCATCCTTCCGGGGCTAAAAAGACAAAGGAAATGTAAAACAAAAAAAGTGTAGAGACTGGTAGACAGTCGCATGGTATGTAGCAGAGACAAACGAACGTGTATGTATATGTGTGTGTGTGTGTGTATATGTGTTCTGGGTCGCAGAGAGCGGGTAGAAGGCATGCACCGCATAGCAGCGCAATCGACGCCCGCGACTATGCCTTTGCACCCGCCGCAGGGCCGCCAATAATCACCTTGCGGCGCACCAGGAACGGGCTCGGCATGTCGTCCTGCTCTGGGTCCCAGACCGCCGCGGGCTCGAGGTGGCCGCGGTTGGCCGCCATGGCATGCTCGCGGAAGGGCCGTTTGGGGCTGACATTGACGTTGCCGTTGCCGTTGCTGTTGACGTTGCCATCCATAACGGCACTCAACGGGCGACCGCCCGCACGCGCCTGCTGCAGCTCGACCAGCGTGCGGCCGCGGATGCCGGGTTTCTGCTTGCTGACGAGGCCAACAGCCGTCTGTTGTTGTGAGGCTTGCTGTTGCTGCTGTTCTGGCTGCGATCCCGACGCCTGCTGCTGCTCAGGCTGCACGTCACCAGCGTCTTTCCAGTTGAAAGAGCCCTTGCGGGCCAGCGCGCGACCGCCGCTCTCTGCTGTGTGCTCGGCACCCATGTTGGCGGCCGAGGGAATCTTGCTCAGCCGCCGGCTAGGCGACTGTGCACGCTCCCGCAGCGCGCCGCCGCTCAGAGCAGAGCGCAGGTTGCCGTCGACGGCCGAGGTGGTCTTGGCCCCCGTGGCCTCCAGGCCGACCTTGGATCGTGCTGCGCGGCTGAAGAGCGGTGCCGACTTTTGCGATGCAATGCCTGGACGCTGCTGGCCGGGTTGTCCTTGCGGCTGCTGTCCATGTTGTTGTTGCTGTTGCTGCTGCTGCAGCAGCTTTTGCTTAGACGAAAAGGGGTTCTTGCGCGACTTGATCATGCGTGTCGGCGAGGGGATGGCCACGTCGTCGTCCGAGTCCCAGTCGGACGGCACACCGCCCGACGACTCGCGCGGACCGTTCCATCGTAGGTCATCGGGCGCCGCGGTAAAGATGGAGCCGTTGTTCGTGGTCGGCGCCTTGGTCGCGGCGTTCCGGCGCGGCGAGAGAGATAGGGACGCGATGGCCATGGGCGATGGTGAAGCCATCTCGACGTCCATTGGGGTGCCGGCGGGACCAGCAAACATGGTCTGCGCGCGGCCAAACGGTGTCCGGGCCTGGGGCGCAGGGGCCGCTTGTTTCTTCATAAAGGCTGCCGTCGCCGATGCGACGACCACGCCGTTGTTGTTGTTGCTGTTGCCGTTGCTGCTGGCGCAAGCGGCCGCCGATTCTGCAGACGTTGGCTGGATGAGTGACTCGTCCACAGACAGCTCGGTGATGTCGGTCGTGGACGGGAACTCGCCGTCACCCATGGACGAGTACAGGTAGTCGGACTTGTAATCGGACTTGCAGATTGACGACGACAGCTCATGGCCCGCCGACGAGGCCAGCGACATGGGCGGCGGCAGGTGTGGCGGCGGCATCTGGAGGAGCAGGGGATCGTCGAGGGCGGACGCAGGGCGCGATGACGATGACGATGTTGCTGTTGTTGGTGCTGCGGCGGCTGCGTTTCGCAGAGCCTCGGCCAGGTCCTTTTCGACACGCGCGCGCACCTCCTCCTCAAACTTGCTCTGCAGCTGGTCCAGCTCCGCGTTGACGAGGCGGTCAATCTCGAGGCGCGCCTTGACCTCCCACTCGCGGCGCAAGCTGGCGTCAATCTCCTGGCGCAGCAGCGCCTTGTCGGACTCGGCCTTGCGCTCGAGCTCGCGCGCTCGCTTGTTGAGCTGCTCTTCTTTGGACTTGATCGTCTTGCTGAGCTCGACAACCTCCTTCTCCTTGCGCATCAGGCGCACGACGGGCAGGTTGAGCAGCTGCGCCGTGTCCGGGCGGCGGTCGGGATTGACCTTGAGGCAGTCGCGCACGACGGCGCACAGCTCGGGCGAGTAGACGACGGGCAGCGGCGCCAGCTTGCCCTCCTTGATCTTCTGGACGAGCTGGTAGTGCGACTTGGCATTGAAGGGCGGCTCCCGCGCGCAGAGCTCGTAGATGATGCAGCCGAGCGACCAGATGTCCGACTTGAGCGTGTACTTTTCGGCGGCGCAGATCTCGGGCGACATGTAAAAGGGCGTGCCGACATAGGTCGAGGCAAAGTCATGTGACTGGATCATCTTGGCGAGGCCAAAGTCGCCGAGCTTGACCGAGTTGTCCTCGCCCAAAAAGACGTTTTCCGGCTTGAGATCGCGGTGCAGGATCGTGACGCCGCCTGTCGGCACCTTGGGCTTGGCCGCCACGCCGAGGCCCAGCACGTTCTTGCCGACGTCGGGCGGGTCGACGCCGTAGTGGCAGCGGTACAGCGCGGTGACGAGCTGTGCAAAGATGCTCCACACAAACGACTCCTCGGCGTACTGGTTGCGGTGGGCCAAGTCGCGGATCACGCGGCCGAGGTCGCCGTTGCCGCAGTACTCCATGTACAGGTGCAGATCCTGCGTGGCCTTGAGGTGCTCGCGGTGGTAGTAGCCGACAATGTTGGCGTGCCGCAGCGTCGAGAGGATCTGGAACTCGGCGTGCAGCTGCTCACGCTCCTTCTGGGACATCTTGAGGTAGCTGATCTCTTTGCGGCACAGCACCATGCCGTCAGCCTTGCGGCGCACCTTTCGGATGATGCCAAACGAGCCATGGCCTGTGAGGGAGAGGAGAGGTTAGAGCGAGAGTTTTTGTGAGTCTTGCGGCACCGTGTGGACGTCGTGTGGTATGCCAAACGACCAGAACGCACCTATCTTCTCCAGCACATCGTATTTCAGCTCGCTCTCCGCCATGTTGGCATGGAGTGACTGGATGCCGGGGGAGAGTTGGAAGAGGGAGAGTTTTGAGGATCGATTTGAGGCGGAGGAAGAACAAAGAAAGAAGAACCGGCGGAAGCAGCGTGGATGGAAGGAAGCAACGACCGGGCGCTGCGGTTGGCGGAAGGAGTGCGGTCGCAGCTGCTGCCAACGTCTGTCGGGACAATCCGCCGCGTCTCAAGGAAAGGTCGACGTCGTCGGTGGCGCTGTTGACATCGACCACGACCACGATCACGACCACGACGACAAAGTCAATCAATGACCGTGCCGATGCTGCTGAAAAGGTTAGTAGAGACAAAAGGCCCGGTGCCTTGGTGCTTGTTGTCGTGCAATAAACCGCAAAGAGAGAAGATGCTGGATCGTCGGGATATTCAAGAACAACAACAAAAGAGGCGGAACACGGCTCAGGCACAAAAACGGCGGGAGTCTCGTTTCAGTCGGTTGCCGAGCTTGTCGTGCACGGAAGCCTCCCAGACGACCCCCCGACCCACTGCTGAGTGAGATGTTTACAGTGTGGAGTCGGTTTCCACGGCAACTAGTCACGTGTCTCCTATGTCGTGATATATCACGTGGGTTTGCTGATCTCGGACTTAACAGTAGACGACATTTGTAGTGAACCCATCGCAGCTGCCCGTGGCGGGGATCCTAGTGGGGCGATTTCCGTCAATCGCCAACGACCGCGGGCAAGTGCTCTGAGGCGCTGTTGCCTCATCTGTGCTTGTCCGGTTCGTTTCGCGACCGGTGCGGCAGGAGTTCAGTGGCAGCTGCCCTCTCTCGTTTTTGTGCATTTTGGGGTTTGTTTATATACATGCGTACATATTTGCTTCATTTTGTTTCTTTACTCAGGGAGCTTAGACGGTTGGTTTTTGGTACTTTTTAGAGCTGCACTATTACGTCGTTCAGGCATCTCCATCGCGCAGTTCACTGCCTCATTTGGCATCCAGATAGCCATAAAGTCGACAGCACACGACAAGAGCCGACGAGATACAAAGATACAAAAGAAAAACAACGAATTGGGCGACACGTACGACGTTCGAGACGATGGCGATGCCCAAGGGCCAGCTGGAGGCGAAGCTCAAGGAGGAGCACGACATGATCAACCGCGGGGTGCTGCGCGAGGAGAACCCGCTGGATCTCACAGAAGACTTCGGCAAGTTTCTCGAGGCCTGCCGACGAGGCGATCTCAAGACGTGCCAGAACTACATCTTGGGCGGTGTCAACATCAACGGCAAAGACGAGTTTGATTACACGCCTCTCATTATTGTGAGTGTAGGGGATGAATCCGAGACCGCACGATGAACGCACGATGAACGCACGATGAACGCACGATGAACACACGACAAATGCATGACAGAACGCCTGCTGACCGTCGCAGGCAAGTTTGTGCGGACACTATGAAGTGGCCCAGCTGCTGCTCGAATCCGGCGCGTTGGCGGAGCGCAACACGTTCCAGGGCGAGCGCTGTCTGTACAACGCCCTCAACGACCGCATCCGCAACCTGCTGCTGCAGTATGACTTTTCCAAGTCGGCCGACCCGCTGCAGCCCTGGTCGTCGCACATCACATCGCTGCTCTCGCGGCGCGAGCCCAAGACGTCCGACATTACGCTGACGGCCAGCGCGGCGCCGGGTCTGACGGCCGAGGAGTTCCAGCTGCACAAGTTCTTCCTGGCCGCCCGCACGCCGTATTTCCACCGAAAGCTGACGGAGGCACCCGACCTGGCCACCTGGAAGATGTCGAATCACGTCGCGGCCGAGGCGTTCCGCATCGTCCTGCACTATCTGTACCTGGACGACCTGACGCCGCACACGGCCGCCCTGTCCGACGAGGAGGAGCTGTTCCGCAGCATCGACAAGATCACGAAGCAGCTGGAGGTGGAGCAGCTGTGGGAGGCCATGCTGGCCGGCAACGACCGGCGGCTGGCACGGCAGCGGTACGAGGACGAGGTCGAGCGGGCACAGCAGCAGATCGAGGCCTTCTTCCGACGGCACGTCATGGGCAACAAGATGGTCGTCGAGACGAGCAAGGTCAACGACGTCAAGTGGCCGCACGACAACTTCATCTTTGCGGACTGCTTGCTGTGCGCGGACGAAGCGACAGACGAGACGGATGCGCCGGACGACGCAAATGACGACACCATGAACGCGCCGGAGCGGACAAACAGCATCCCGATCGGCCCGGCGGCGAGCAGTGCATCGGCGGCACCAAGAACACAAGAGACGGGCGCGTCATTGTCCTCATCCACGTCAGCATCAGCACCAGTGTCAAAAACAAACGGAGAGCGGCCGTCGCGGAAGCCCCGCCGTTCCATTTTGTATCCTGCGCACAAGGCCCTGCTCGTGCGTGCCGACTACTTTGCGACCATGTTTTCCAGTGCGTTCCTCGAAGCGCAGGCTTCCGAGCACCTGCGCATCATCAAGATGGACTGTGCGCCCGAGGTTCTCGAGATTGTCCTGTCGTTCTTGTACACGGAGCAGGCAGACATCCCGCTGGAACTGGCACTGGACGTGCTGTACATGGCCGACATGCTGTTCCTGGAAAAGCTCAAGACGAAGGCGGCTGTTATCATCAGCACCCTCGGCAGCGGCAACCGGTTCGCGATGAACGACCCGACGCACCAAGAGGAATCGGCCTCGGCCGCGACGTCGAATGGACAAAACGGCCAGGGTGGCGCCGGCGGTGTCGGGGACTCTGGCGACTTCAACGTGTTTGAAGTTCTGCGCGCGGCGTGGGACCTCAAGGTGCAGCGACTGGAAGAGTTTGCGGCGCGGTTCCTGGCGGCGCGACTGGAGCACTACATTGACGAGGAGGTGTTTGCAGACTTTGTGCTGGAAAGTGCAAATCGGCTGAAGACGCGGCAGCAGACGGACACGATCGAGCTGCTTGACGACATTCGGTATTTCCTGTCAGAGCGGTTCCGGCTACGGTTCGAGGAGATGGCCTTGTCCGACATAGAAGACGACGGTGTCGAGGAAGCGGCCGCCAATGGAGACGATGGTGGCGGTGGTGGTGATGCTGGGGCGACCGCGGAAGACGACAGTGCTGCTGCCCAAGCGGCTGCAAACGGCGTCATTCGCACACTCGACGGCAAAGAGGTTGAGGACGAATTTGACTCGGATGCTCTCAACTACCAGATCTTGCTGGGAAAGATTGATGGCTTGCTGAAGCGGCTGGGTCTGGATGCGTAGGCCTGTAACGACGCACTCCGATACAGTTACAGAGAGAGCCATATGTAAATACACGACATATACGGTACACGATATACATAACGCCATGCCACTTACAGGAGCATCGTGGAAAGGAGCAACAACAGGATCGAAAACAATACAATTAAAGATTGTGGTAGATATATGTAATGTGTATATATGGCTATATAGATTGATCTCCCTTTCAGCTTCGGTCTAGGACGTCCAGCAGTCGGGATTGGATGGATTGTTTTTGTGTACCCTCTCTCTAATAAAAAGAGAGAAAGAAACATTGGAAAACAATCGGGCTTGGGCTTTGAGAGTTTCGTAGGAGCGAGAAATGAGAAGAACTATGTAAAGACAATAAAATCTTGCTGTCATCATACAATGGAGAGGAGCATCATGCAGAGAGCGAGGGATGAAGGGGGCGCTAGAGAGACCGGGTGAGTTGTTTTTTGTTCTCTTCGTGGGTAGACAATGAAATGCAAAAAAAGGAATGTGGTGAGAAAGCAGCGGCATTAACATCAGCAGCAGCAGCAGCAACAACAGCAACAGCAACAACAAGAGTCGATTCACAAGGTTGAATCTCCAATCATCTTCTGTTTGGGCCTCTACGGCCAGGAGGTCGGACCAAAAGTGGCACCATCGGGCAGGGGCTGCTGAATGGCGGCCTTGGTGAAGTCGGCCGTCTTGAACACGCCGACGTTGCCGAACCAGTTGGGCGCCTCGGCCAGCGTGAGGTAGAGGGTGAAGAAGATGATGAGGGTCGACACGATGAGGCCGCTGTCGAGGGCGGCCGACGTGACGTAGTTGTACTGCAGCCACCAGCCGTTCCAGCGGCGGCGGATAAAGTAGTTGAAGACGGTGCCGACGGTGCCCCAGCAGAGGTAAATGTACACTGTTGCGGGCGGCAGCCAGCCAGAGCCGCCATAGATGAGAGGCGTGTTGACGTAGCGCCAGATGCTCTTGGGGAAGCGGCGGGCCAGCAGCCAGGTGATGATGGGCGTGATGGCACCGACGATCCAGAAGTACTGCAGGTTGGCGTAGAGGGCCTGGCCGCTGAAGATGCGCTTGGGACCAATGGCACCCCAGATGACAGAGGCCGTGTAAAAGACCTTGGCGTTGGCACACGTGTACGAGTTGGCCTGCTCCTCGGTGCAGACGCCCTCAATGGAGCCGAGAGCCCAGTTCATGACGGCGATCTGGACGATGGCGGACCAGACGGAGGCAACGAGCTGGGAGGCGAACATGGTGCGGGGCGGGACCTTCATGTAGTGGCCGAGCTTGAGGTCTTGGGCAAAGTACAGCGCCTGGGACATGCAGAGGTAGCCGTAGTTCTTGAACATCATCATGGCGAGGGGGCGGCCGGGCAGCATGTAACCGACAATGAACTCGGTCAGGACATTGAGGCCGAGCTGGGTGTTGGTGATGGCCTGGATGATGCCGATGGGGACGGTCCAGACCAAGGGCAGGATCATGCAGACAACGTAGCCCCACCACGGGAAGCCGGTGGGCCAGGCGCACACGACGGCAAAGGAGATGCCCAGCATGATGACAAAGAGGGCACCGTACCACCAGTCCTCGGCGTCGCGGTACTTCTTCATGAGGCGCATGTGCACGTCGTCCTCCTGGTGGCGGGCGAGCTTGAACTGGGACCAAATCTCGGAGCCGTGGTACAAGAAGACGTGGACGATGACGGCGGCGACAGCGGCGAACGACAGGCCGTAAGACAAGGCGAACTGGGTGGAGAGGAAGAGCGGCGAGTAGTTGAAGTACTTCTCGGCGTCAAACTCAAAGTTGGTCAGGATGCGGGTGACGTTGTAGACGGCGCCGGTGTTGTCGAAGGCGCTGGAGCTCTGGACGGGCAGGTGGGCGCCGTACCAGGTGTTGGTGAAGTGCAGGCCGCTCGAGATGATGACGAAGAAGACGACGATGCCAAACATCATGTTGGCAATGGCGTAGAAGGGCGGGATCAGGGGCGACAGCAGGTAGCCGGAGATGATGGTCCAGTCAAAGGACAAGGGGAACAGGCCGTAGCCGGAGAGACCGCCAAACAGCTGGTTGACGATGCGGCTGTTGGGCCAGATCCAGGTGATCCAGCAGAACCAGCTCAGGCCCTGGAAGATCCAGCCGGGGAACCAGTACCAGACAAAGGAGCCGCCAAAGACGATCAAGAACCAGCGGTAGCGACCGACGCTCCAGCCGTTGGTCTTGGCCGGGTCGGAGCCCGAGTGGTCGTGCAGGGTGTAGAAGAGCGCCGCGTTGACCAGGTCGCTGGGCCAGATCATGGCAGCGGGCCACACGAGGAAGCGGCGCGACAGCCCGGCAATGCCGTAGCCCGTGCAGAGCGTGGTGATGCCGAAAAGGATCTGCCAGCCCCAGCCAAAGTACTGCTTGTACCACACTTGCTGGGCGATGATGACATCCGTAGCGTACAGGGCGCCACCACCATAAGCGGCCTGCGAAATGTCAGCGGCGAACGAAAGGAAGAGAAGAGAAACTCTTTTTTTTTTTTTTTTTTTTTTTTTTTTTAAAAAAAAACTAAAAAAAAAGGAAAGGGACTGGGCCTCGAGACTGGCTACTCACATTGGACATAACAACGATAATAACGTGCTCCTTAAAGTTGAATTTGCCGGGGCGCAGGTTGAACTTGAGGCCAAAGAGGTTCCAGACGCGGTCGGGGAAGATGAGATCCCACAGCAGACCGATGGGGTAGGCGACCAGCTGGATCACGTAGGTGGTGACGGAGACACTGGGGTTGCGCAGCGAGAAGAGCATGTTGACGCCGGACCCGACGGTGCACAGAATCAGGCCAATGGTCCAGGCACGGATGGTGTTGGCCGGCAGGTCGACGTCGTAGTTGCGGACGGACGCGCGCACCTCGGGGTACGGCGAGTTGTCCTCGATGATGCCCTGCTCGACGACGAGGCCCTTCTCGACGTTGCCAGTGTTGATGGCGTTGTCGACATCGTTGAGCTCCTCGATGGGCAGGTTGGGGTCGAGGTGGTGCATGCGCTCAAAGTGCTTCAGTGTGTTGAGGGCCTCGGCACCGCTGGCCGTCGCACCGGCCTCCTCGCCGGGCAAATCGTGGCCGTCGACGACTTCGGGCAGAGCATCCTCCTGCTCATGCCGCTTGCGGAGGTTGAACTTGAAACCCATGGCGGCAGAACGGAGACGTCAGTCAATTCAAGCACGCATAACACGGGGGTTGGGTTTCCGTTGGTATGGGGGAGAGAGAGAGACGGATGCTCGCTCGTTTACTGTCTATTCATGAGACAGAATGAGGAGAGATGAAGGGGGAAGAAAGGGAGGGATGGGGTATATAAATGAAAAAAAGAGGGAAGCGAAGAGATAAAGAAGAGACAAAACGGGAAAGTGTAAAAACGAGGCCGGGATACCTCAGATTAAAACCTTAAAAACAAGAGCAGGACCGAAAGGTGAGAGGACAAGACAAAATGGATGATCCCAGGTCACACTGCAGACAACCGAGCATGGGGGGAGAGGCAAAGGTGCGCAAGAGCGGGAGAAGAGAGGGGGGAGGGGGGGGGTCTAGAAAAATAAAGTAGGTGAACTTGATGGGGATACTTTATGGTAAAGGGGGGTGCGCAATAATAGAGGACATGGGGCGGCACGATAGATGTGTCTGCTCCGTATGTCGTACTTGGGCTCTTTTGGCTCAGGATTGTAGAGGACGGCAGCTCTATTGATTAAAAAGGAAGGCGTTTATTGACGTGCACACCCTTTTCTCTTGCATCTTGGCATTTTCTCAAGACAAGCAGACCGAGACAAGGGCGCACAAGAGCGGAAGCGAGACGAGTACCACTGATAACCGAACATGGCCTTTAAGTAATTCCGCGGTTTTTTTTTGTAACGGTCTCCTGAATCTTGTGTTGCTTGTCCGTTGTTTGTCTGTTGCTTCAGGTGTAGATTCGTCTCGCGTGCGCCGGCTGGGTGG
Source organism: Sporothrix brasiliensis 5110 (assembly GCF_000820605.1). Classification (NCBI taxonomy): domain Eukaryota; kingdom Fungi; phylum Ascomycota; class Sordariomycetes; order Ophiostomatales; family Ophiostomataceae; genus Sporothrix; species Sporothrix brasiliensis. The sequence continues at coordinate 2,930,311 of NW_024467134.1, forward strand.
GCATGACTGAAGCACCGCAACGAGGCAAAGGGTGGCGGGACCAGTACAGTTGCGGCTGGCACGTGCCAACCGTGGATGATCGTCGGTTTCTCGACTTCTTCCGCCCTCCTCATCAATTTTCCCCAGAGCCCGGTCGATGGAGAGGAGAAACTCGTACGACGTACTCGGTACAGCAGTGACAACGCCCTTTTTGTCGGCCATAAATTGCCGTACCGGCATGCTGGCTTAACGTGAATAAACCAGAGCAGCCGTGGCCAGGGCCGACTGTGCCATTCCGGACTGGTTCAGAACGTGTCTGTGGGTGCATCACGCTGTCGTCTTGCTATACACAAAATATTGTTAGCATCAGACGGGAAACTGTCGTTTCACGTTTAATTTCTTCCTTGACCATCCCCTTCACACCATCCCACCACTTCAACGGCATGCAACGGTGTCACAACCGCCGCTGTCGTACCAGTATATGTCCATGTACTTTTTTGACCTTGCCCTTGTGGCCCATGCTGAGCTTCGCCGATCACGACTTACCTGGGCATGTGGAAAAAGGGAGTTGGGACTTCCTATTCCCAATCACGCGCAGGTGGTGGTCCTGGGCAGCCGAGACAAACAGGAATAAAAGAGAGACAACCTCGAAATGGAAGAAGAAACAGAGGATGCCAGAAATATCATCCCATGTGAGGTAAACCTCAGAACATCAGTACAGCTCGACCAGCATGGAGCTGTCGATAATAGGTTTGCTTCCAACGGCCCGTATACCGTTTCTTCCAACCGTTATTTGACCTTACCGTTCCATAGTTCTGTGGCTTTGTCGCCATCTCGTTTTGCCAACCTCTGTTGCTATCGTATTTTGTTGTTCTGTCGTGTTTGTTATTTCCCACTTTTATTTCCAGCCACGTCGTGAATGCCGCGTGCAAGGTAGCTTGGTTGAACCAAGGGCATATTGCCCCATCTGGAAAACGGGGCGACGCTGTGTCCGACCTGCTTGAGATTCTGTATTTCCACATGAGCTTTAGCTTTGCACTCGTTTGTGTGGTGCATCTCCGCCCCAAGTGGACAAAACGACGACTTGCATTCCCGCGGACAGGACAAGAAGAGGGAAAAGAAAGAACATTCTGAGCAGGGGCAAGCATTGTTGACTTTTGCCAAGAACCTCCACCGCTTTCTTTCGTTTGCCATTTAAGCTCAATGCCACGTCCCACTTCTTCCTGCTAATCATAAACCAGGGATCCCATAAATGCCACTGTGTGCCATCGGCGGTCTTGTCTCGTGCTCGTGGTTGTACCGTGTACCAGCTGAGTTGTATTTTGCCTCGTTTCCGCCTTGTGGCTCTCCCCAGGTTTTGCACAATGACGTCCTGCACGTGTGGAAGTGTAAAATACCCCATCACAGATTTAATCCTCGAGTTAATCACAACGCCTTGTGCACAGCTTCCACGGTTCCGAGTGGTGATCATGAAAGTAGCAAAACCGATCAACAGGGCCAATCACGCCCAGGTTCAAGTTGATCGTCAACAGCCTCCAGATGGATGAAAAGGCCAGCTCGAAGAAACAAAAATTTATGCGTCGTGTGTTTGTGTGCGTCCATGAAGCAGGTGTCGTCGACCTTCCTAAACGAGACACTCACACACTATTGCCGTACGTAGTAAAGTACCGAAAGCCCAATGCCAGCAAAGCTCGGCCCAAGGATGAGAAAGACCAGGCCGGGGCTTACAACCGTCCTGGCCTAGCGACCTTCGAGTTGAGATACATCGTACTAAATTGTGCCGGGACGACGCTGCAAATTTTGCCTCCGCAAGTGTGCGGGTGGCGCTACAACCAAACACAGAACGATGGAGGCTGAGGCAGCGTATGAAGCAACGGACTGCAGACTAGGGCAAACTCAGGAGTCAATTGCAGAGAGGACCGAGTTTGGCGAGCGAGCAGAAATTGGCCAACAGGCCGCGGACGACTGGAGCGACTTGAAGTAGGAACGTTTCTTGGATGCAGAATAGGCTCGAGCATGTACGGGCTAGCACCTCGAAGCTGTGCCGTGTGTCGATTGTTATTTTCCGCTTGCCGTCTCCCGGGCCAGATGGAGCAGTGTCAGTGTGCGGAGAGCAGTGTGCCATAACAGTATGACTCTCTTGTCCCGCTTGTCGAAGTAAATTGCTCAGACTATAGAGCGAACATAAAGCTCTGATGTTTCAAATAGTGAACACGAAAAGTGCCAAATTTTGAGATCTTGGGTAATTTGTTGGGCAATGCTTGGGCTGGGCTTGGGAAATGCTTGTTAGCAGGAGCAATGACAACAAGCATTGGATGTCAGTAGCCAAGTCGGCTTACCAGTGCCGGAATCTGACTTGGCGTATGTCGTTTTGTTAGAAAGTACAAAGGTACGCTGTACGACATGCGGCGTATCGATTTGAGTCCTTGCTTGTGTGAAAGCCAAGAGGCACGGTCGCAGTTGGAAGGAATCTACATCAGGAGGCATGACCTGACCGCATCCGCTATCGTTGAGTCCTATTTGCCAACCACTGAATCGTGCAGCCGACAATTTGACCCGTCCAACGTTACTTCGAGGGAACACATGCTGCATCCTTTTGATCCCGGACAATTGCGCAGAAAACAAGAGTTTCTGAAATGGTTTGCCAAGACCGTAGCAAGTCGAGGCTTTTACGCCTGGAAGGAAAATGGATGTCTCAGACAGCAAAAGCCAGATAGGGGCAGCATGGCGTCCTGCTAGTGCTGTTCAAGAAGGTTGGAAAGGAGGAAGGAAGAAGGGAGGGGTCAAAGGCTGTCATTGGACTGTGGCTGGCAGAGGAAATTGCCCAAATTACCTGATGGGATACTCTGATGTCGAACAATTCTCATATTCAATCCACGGGGCTGATACGGTAACGTAGCGAGAACCAGGCAAACAGGGTGCTCAAACCTCGTACGTGTGCAGTGGTACTATGCACCACACTTCTTCGTTTTCGCGGGCTATTATCCCTTTGCGTTGTTGATTTTCAAATTGATCGGCATTGCTCCGACGCAGACTTGCCATAGTTGCAGACCGATTCGCTCGCCACTGCTATCAGTGAAACAGACTGGCCGTGACCTGCAGAGAAAGTGCCCGTATCTGGCATGAATTTTTGGGCTGAGGCAGTCTTCGTCTTGACGCTTTGCTTAGGCCTGCTTGGCAGCAGATGGGAGGATAGACACTGTAAAATTTATACTTCCGATAGAAAGAACGTCGGGAATGTGCCTGACTGCTTTGTGTGAGCCGTTTGGAGACAAACTACCAGTGTTTTGCTGACCTTGTAGCTGGGTTCATTACCACAGGAATTGACGCTCTTTGCAAAAGAACCCGATATGCATACGAACAGTAAGCCAACGGCGAGGGGGAAACACACCTCGATGCTTCTCTTCACGGAAGGCCCATCTTAAAAGCTCTTCATACCCGTAGTAAACGGTGCGGTTTCGCCCGACTTTGGCGTTTTGTATAAAGGCCCACTGCATCAGCCTCGGTTCATAAATTCTGCACTAAGACCCGGGTCAAATGGCAGAAGCAACAGCGCTGTTTCTGGTCAAAAGGGGAGGCAGATAAGGCTGGTAAAATGGTTATCGATTGGTGGTGCAAGACCTACATGGTGCAGGGTCTTATGTGATCATCTTATTTTCACCGCGGAAAGATGACAGCAGCGAAGCGCAAGCTGAATCTATCAATTCGCTCGCCAGCTCGTTGGCTGTCCTTTGTTTTCTGATTTCCTCTTGTGGGCAAGCGGAGGATCAAAAGAAGCGCAGGAAATCGTCGTGGACACACGGAAGCGGTGTCTCCTTAAGCCACTTCGATCGGCAACTAGCAGATTGTGTGTGGGTGGAGACAGATGGGGGCTGGCGAGCCATGGTTGGCTGTGCATCTCCGTCGCTTTCGCGGAGTGTTGGCACTCTGTGGGGCTGCATGAAAAGGAGTGAACGAGGTAAAATTGTTGCGTGCCCTGCTTCTTCGTCTCCTCGGACCGCTGAGTTGTTCCACTTTCCTCCACCTCGTGTCACTAACACCTTGACGACGGATAGTAATCAGAGGTCTGACATGGGTGGATCAGAAGTTGAAAAACGCCAGTCTCACCATACAGCGCAGTTGGGATGTTGTGCAGTTCCTTTGGAAGAGCCCTGGACCGCTCGTGAGCGATGCCGTCCAGCGATGTGCGACGTTTTTGTACTTCATATTATTTTGTTAGTTAAAAGTTTCTTATCTATACTTTGCGCTCCCGTAAAGACCAGTGAAGAGATAAGATTACGAACCAAGGAAGCCAAGGAGCAGAAGTGGACGGCACAATGGTGCGCAAGCGCTGTCGTCTGGAGGAGTGTGATGACAGCTCGCCAAGACAGCGTGAGCACTGTCCGCTGAAGGATCGTGATAACAGCTCGCCAAGACTGCGTGCGCATTGTACGGAGTAGGAGCGTGATAACAGCTCGCCAAGACGAAGAACCATTCTGGTCTATCTCTAGGATGCCGTGCCGTCGTTCCTCAATGAAAAGAGAGGACAACTCTCCAGCACGACAACGAGGCTGAAAGAATACAAAGCGCAGCTAAGGTTGTAATTTGCTGATTTCGACGCAAGTCGAGAGGAATAGGACGAAAAGGATGCAGCAGTGCGATGCTGCCGTTACATTGGGAGCTCAACTAAAAAGGAGGATGTTTTGTCTGGCCCATAGTAGCGTAGAAGGGACCCCGGGATTTGGATGTTCTGCGCTCGCAGCTCGTACAGAGTAGTCCATCCGTTGTCCGAGGTTAAGAGACATGTCGCGTTTTGTTGTGTGCTGATTGTACGGCCGGGGGGGGGGGGGACAAGGGAAAAACTTAGGAGAGAGAGAAACATCTCCCACACTTGCTCCGGAGGCAAACAAAGAAGTTGGAGATCAACAAGAACAACGATTGACATTACGGTATAGGAAGGAGTAATCGGGCTTAACTGCACAGTGGTCATACCACGACAACTTCCCCGTCGTTGCAGGTCCTTGTCGTCTGCGGAAGGAGCAACCGTCTCGAAACTCCGTATGTAGCTTATTCGTTGTGGGAAGGAGCCAAGGGGCCCCTGTCACTCTAGCATCTTTGGGTTTTGCAGGAGCTGCCATATGGACTGTAAACAGAAACAACTGAGATGATGGAGAAGAGAACGCGAGGCGCGAAGCATGTGTACTTGCGGAGCATGTCGTAAAACCGAAATAAAACAGGGAGTATCTCCGTTTAAACTTTGCGCTAGCAAAAGACCTTCTAGAAACGTATTAGCGGTAATTACAGTGCAGGTTTGTGGGAGAAACAGGAATAGCCGTATGCGGCACTTCTGTGGCTCATCCACTTACACGCTGGCCCCTCCAGAATTAGATTGTCCGAATCGCGCCTTCCTGATCGAGAAAGGAAGGCAGACCCATTAGCCGAGCAGGACGAGGGAGGAACGCACATTTGCAAGGGTAGGAGACGGAAAGAGGCGTCGAGGAACGTTTTCTGCCGTATGTGTACCCCGACGCTCCTGCAGTTTGTGCTTAAGTAGCATGTCTTTGTTGAATTTAGGAAGGAATTTAGGAGGTGTCGGAAAGAACGATGCTGTCAGTCCAATCAAACCTCATCTACCTCGGGGCAAAGAGCAGAAAGTGGGAATAGAGAAGGCACGAGTCGTGCAAGGCATTTTATGACAAAGCTACGCGACAGAAGAGGAAGGCAGTCACACATCAGCCAGACAAATTGCTAACAGGGGCAAGTACGCACGCAAAAAGAAAAAGAAAGAAAGAAACAAAGGAAGGTGCATTTCCTGTTTCCTGACTATCACCAGCAGTGGGGTAAGTCAACACACACACAGGTTGGAATGGGCCACATGAGGCAGAGCAATGCAGTTGCCTCTTGTTCTGGTGGCTTTTTTGGCGCAGTTGCTAAACTCCTTCCATGTGCCAAAGCATCACTTTCCCGCACAGGGCCTGCAGGGTGTACCCGACCAACCGCGCCTCCCTATTGTCTATTCAAACAAGGAAACAACCGAGCGTGGTGGTCGGCTGGCGGCTGGTGGGTATAATAGTACTAATAATACTCTTAAGGTTGCGGACGGCCAGTGAGCGGGCAGAGAAACGACCACGAAATAAAGTGCACGGGTAGGGGCCTCGTAAGGTATAAATCTAGCTGCCTGCGCAAAGAAGAGAAAAACGCGTTGTTATTGTGTCTGCAATCTATGCCGTACTGCAACATCATTCAAAAATAGATTGCTTACGCACCTGCGCCCCGACAACAGGAAGTATAAGAGTCAGCCCAGCCTCCTATCAGGGAAGGAGCACCTTTACAACCGTTTGTCGGGTCCGCGGTTTGAAGTGATTGGAAGGAGCGTCGAGGCTATTTCCTAGGCTGGGCAAAACAGGAAACTGCTCACTGCACCTTGGACCTTGGGCGTCGTTTGGCAGGAGCAGTTTCGAGAGTAACAAGTTCGACATTGTTTAGTGCATTTTCCCATCTTTCCTTGTTGTCTGCTGTCGGTCCCTGCTTGGACCTGCATTTCTCAACAAGGGAATGAGGGGTTACGCGCTAGGCGAGATTCCGGGGTAAAAGTCAAAGGCCAACCAGGACCCAATCGACGCTCAGCACACGCTGTGCGAGCAGCCGTTCCTTCCCAATTTTGCCCCTCTCTTTGTTGTTGCCTTACTGTCCCTTCCCAGCCTTGTAATTGTTATTGGCCACTGCCTCATGGGAACTGACTCGACTCATCACGGACCCGTGAATCGCCGACCGCGAACGTGTTGAGCTGCCTGTGCTGACGTGAACATGTGTCTCTGATGCGCTTTTGCTAGTTCGCAGCCCGTTTTTGTGTTCTTTGTGGTCGTTTTGAGTCCTTTGCGTCACCGTTCACCGTGCACACCACCCCCATCCGAGCCCTCCCCGGCGATAGATGAAAAACACGCTCCTCAAGGACAACCGACCTGTTCGAGATCCAACGAGACCTGCGGATGCGCCGATACCGAGCATAGAAGCAATGCATACTCTTTCCAATCCGATGCCGCGCCTCTTTGGCCGGTCGCAGACACCGACGCCGGCACAGGCACAGGCACAGGCACAGGATCCGCCGGATCCGCCGGCTCCTCGCGCCAAGCTCGTCCGGCGCACAGGTGACCATTTCTCGCCCCTCCCCGGACGTCCCGGACAAGCCGGATATGCAGGCTCCGCCTCGTTCGAGCCGCTCCATCGTGAAGCCAGCCTTGCATCTGCGTCGCTGGCATCCGCATCCGCGTCCGCATCCGCGTCGGCGTACGAGGTGCTCCTAAACGGCCCTGACCGAAGCAGCCTGTGCGGAAGCAGCATTGGCGGCGGCGGCGGCAGCGGCGGCGGCGGCAGTACCAGTGGCCTGCAGAGCCAGCAGCACCGCTACTACGCCGTGCGCTCACAACGAAATCTACACCGTTCATGGCTGGCGGTAACAGACGCCCGAAGACCGTCGGCGTCTGGTGAACGGCCGCCACCGCGTAAGCTGGTCAAGGATCCAGGCGGATCGGCACGCCCGTCGGCGTCGAGGGAGATTCCGGACGAGGAGGGCGACCTACGCCGAACGCCCGTAGGCGAAAGCCCCCACAACAACAGTGGAAGTGCACCGGCACACGATAGGGGCAGCTTTGGCGGCCCCAGCACACTCGGCATCCGACGAAAGATATCCCGTTGGCGCGACCTTCGCTGGTAGACCACGGCATCACGAGCCGCCGGATCACTCGGCCGAAGGACGTGGAACAATTGCATATTTCGACTTTTATCTTGCATATTCGGCCTTGCTTTGCATTTCATTTGGTTGCGTTGCATCCTGCTTTCTGGTCTTCTCTTTTCCTCTGTACATTTCTATTTGCTTTGGATAGCGTTCAGGCGTTCTGTTTATTCTCTGGTTGCAAAGACACATTCTGATTTTCTTTTCTGTCAGCTATAGATAGTTCATACATCGTATACCATGCCGACCTACATTTTATCTGGAGATACATCTTGAACTAAGACTGGTCGTCGATCCATGGTTATATCTGATGTAGCACGCCTTAACGTCTCAAATGCGTGCGTTTCTGCTACAGCACTGGCTATTGTTCACTAACCCCACTAATGCGCCACCAATACAGGCATGTTTGGTGCTGGAGGCATCACTTGTAACGCTGTTAAGAGCTAGCTCCCAATAGCCTAGGTCGAGCTCTTTATCGAGCTCGTTCTTATCGCCCAAAAATTTCTGCCTTGCAAAAGTATCGTCGACAAGCACCAGTACGACAGACACGGAGTGCCTCAGCCTTGCATTCGCCCTTGCTCTCCCGATCCTCCGTCATCCTCGACTACACACACGCAGCCTCGCAATGGCACAACAAAAGGGCCAATTGGCCCGCCCCATCTTCGCCAAGATCGCACCGCACGAGTTCCTCGTCGCCAACCTCGCGCGCGACGGCCAAAACAACCAGAGCCAACAAGGCACCCGACCAAACGGCCGTGGCACCGACGAGTCCCGCGATTTTGACGTGCATACCGGCTCGCTGTCGCAGGCCCACGGCAGCGCCGCCGTCCGTCTCGGCCGCACGCGCGTTATCTGCGGCGTGCGTGGCGAGATCCTGCCTGTCGCCAACATCCCCCAGTTCCGACCATCCGCCGTCACGCCCGACCGCTCTGCGGACCACGCCGTGGAGGCCGACAACCGCCGCCAGCTGCGCGACTACGACTTGCTGGTGCCCAACCTCGAGCTGGCGACCGGCAGTGCGCCCGAGTTCTTGCCCGGCGGCCCGCCGTCCGTGCTGGCCCAGGTGCTGAGCACGCGGCTGTACGCCCTGCTGCACAGCAGCGGCCTCGTCGACGCCGAGGCGCTCAAGATTTGGCACACGCCGCGGCGGGCGGCCGATGGCGCTGACGAAGACATGGACATTGATGAGGAGGAGCCGGCGGACGCAGAGGGCGACGGCGACGGCTCCCCTCGCAGACCAGAGATCAAGGCTTACTGGACGCTCTATATTGACCTGCTCTTCCTCTCCTTTGACGGCAACCCCTTGGACGCCGCCTGGGCCGCCATTGTTGCCGCCCTCCGAGACACGCACCTGCCGCACGCCCGCTGGGACGCCGATCGCGACCGCGTCGTGTGCTCCCCGCCCTCGGTGACACCTTCACCGCCCCTGACGCTGCGTGGCCTTCCCGTGGCGTCGACGGCCGTGGTGTGCGTCGAAAACCGGAAACGGCAGCAGAGACAGAGCAGCGAGGTGGCCGGTGCGCACTGGATTCTGCACGACCCGGACCGGCTCGAGGAGGGCCAGTGCCACGAGACGGTGACGGTCGTGGTCGACTGCTCCAGCGGCACTGGCAAGGCCACAGTGGTGCGCGCGCTGTCCAAGAGCGGCGGCGTGCTCGTGGGGCCCCCGGAGCTGCACATGCTCGTGGCCTCGGCCGAGAAGCGGTGGACGAGTCTGTCCAAGGCATTGGGACACGGTCAGGGTCCATGAGAGTAGGTGGCCCGTCGCGGCAAGGAAAGCTACGGAACGAAATAATGACAAGGCCACGACGAACGCCCTTGTCGCCTGGCCCCAGATAGATACCCAAGGAGGGGACGAAACCGGCAAGCCAAGGTTCTGGCGGAAACGAGAAGGCCGGATCCATAGAGGCCAGCCAGCCATGGCTGAGAACCATGTCCGAGATAAGAGCACGGCATTTCGTGGTAGCGGCACAGGGTGCAGCACAACAGACGACAGGCTACCATGAGAGTGCATAGAAGCCGCATTCGTCGGCAGCTTGGCAACACTTTACACAACGGCTCGCCATTCGAACCCCTTGGTCCTTTCACGGCTTATAATGGTAATGAGATACGCCATCTGTCATGTGGCATAACTGTTACGCATTTCGCACGATGCATGCACACCAGGCACGTCACACAAAAGACGCAGATATGCAGAGCAATCGAAACTATCAAAAATATCAAAATATAATGTCCCGACCTTTCGAACCATCCTTACAGGCTTGAGGGTCGCCCCTTAAAATCAAGGGCAGTAGATACAGGTGGAGTGGCAGTCAATCTCCCACTCCGCAGCATAACGGTATGCGCTCCAGTGAAGGCGCGCATGGTCCGACAATGCAGCACGGGGAGCCATCGACACACGTAAACATGTGGTTTGAGCAGCCGTCGCATGCGGTAACAGAGTGGGTTGTTGGAGAAAAGAGAAAAAGAAAAGAGACGGAGAGACGGACTGGAAAGTGGTGAGAAAGCTTTTTCGGCAGGCACCGTGCCGGAGAAACGTGTATCCGTGCTAAGCGTGGACAGCTTCGACAACTGGGTCGTGCCTTCCTGCCCCACTTGCGCATACGAAAGTCTCACATCTCAATTTCTGCCTGTCGAAAAGCTTCATTTCTTCTTGTCCCCATCGCAGCCATTGCACCGATACCCATTACAAGAGCAGGTCATGGAGTCCCTTTCCGACACCATCTGGGATGTTGTCATCTGCGGCACGGGGCTGCAACAATCCCTCCTTGCGCTGTAAGTCTCCTCTCCTGCCGTTCCTCTGTTGATTTTTCTCTTTTTTTGATTTCCAAGCGCCGTTTCCGAGTCCTTGTTTCTGACTGACTGTAGCCCCTGACTTATGATTTTGTCGTGACGTTTTGGCTTTATATGATACAGAGCCCTTTCCCGCTCCAACAAGAACATTCTGCACATCGACCCGAACCAGTACTATGGCGGGTCCGAGGCCGCGCTGAGCCTGGCCGAGGCCGACGCGTGGGCCGCGGCTCGTCCGGAAGCGTCGGCCGCGCGACCGACAGCCGCCACAGACGGTGCTGTTCGACTGGGACCGCTGTCGGCATACTCGGTCGCCTTGGCACCGCAGTTTCTGCACGCGCGGTCGCCCCTGGTCGAGCTGCTTGTGTCGTCGCGGGCGTTTCGGCAGCTCGAGTTCCTCGCCGTATCGTCGTTTTTTGTCCTCGAGTCGTCGCCGTCATCGTCGTCCGGCCCCTCGAACCCCTCCCTCGCCCGCATCCCCGCTACGCGCGAAGACGTCTTTGCCAGCACCGCCATGCCGGCCCGGGCCAAGCGCCAGCTGATGAAGTTTCTCAAGTTTGTGCTGGCCTTTGATGGCACGGACACCGGCGACGACAAGGGAGACGGAGACAGCGCCTGGCAGAGCCACGCGTCCGAACCACTCGGCGCATTCTTGCAGTCGTCGTTTGGTCTGGACGATCGGCTGCGGGACAACGTGCTCGCTCTGACGCTGTCGCTGGACGGCGCGGGCGTGACGGTGGCACAGGGGCTGGCCCGGCTGCACCGGCACATCACATCGATGGGTCTGTTCGGGCCCGGGTTCGCGGCCGTGTATCCCAAGTGGGGCGGATGCGGCGAGATCGTGCAGGTGGCGTGCCGTGCGGCGGCCGTGGGCGGCGGTATCTACATGCTGGGCAGCGGCATCAAATCCGTGAGCGTGGCGGCGCCCGTAGAGAAAGACACACAACAGGATCAGCTCTTGGAGCTGGAGCTGACGCGTGATATGACTGTCAAGACCAAGCTGCTCGTGCGTGGAAGTGAAGCGATTGGTGGGCCGTCATCCGAGGATGTGCCAGCGTCGACCAGCAAGCAGAGTGGACAGCACCTCAGCCGGCTCATTGCGGTGATTGGTGCCCCGCTGCCGTTCCTGTTTGCACCGACAGTCGAGGGCGCGCCCGTGGCCGGCGGCGCGGTGATAGCGTTGCCGGCTGGTCGTCCGGTTTTGGCCGATGGGGCGGCGTCCGAGCACCCCGTCTTTGTGATGGCACACTCCAGCGACACAGGAGAGTGCCCAGTTGGTCAGAGTGAGTCCGAGTCCACGCTTCTGTTTTTCCTTTGTCCGCACCCTTTTGTCCATCTTCCTGCACCCCCCAAAAAGCTACATGATGATTCATGAATCATACAAAACTTATCTACATTGTCTGAGCTCTGCTTTGACGAGAACATATTCGATCTGATCTGCTTTCTTCTCTTCCTTTTGTTTGGCACAATAGACCACTGGATGTTCTCTCGAATGGCTGGAGACTAACCGCAACAGGTGTTTTGCACTTCACAACCATCCGTACCGAGGGTAGCAAGGCCGTTTTGGAGAGCGCGCTGACGACGCTACTTGCTGCCTTTGCAAAGGAGGCGAGCGGTGATGCAGAGGGTAGAGCCAATGAGGAGAGTCCTTCGATCCCTGTCCTATACAGTCTGTATTACGAACAGCCAAGGGGCGATGAAGCGAGAGTTCCGGATGCTGAGCCAGAGCCAGAGCCAGAGCCAGAAACAGAGACCCCTTTGGGCGTCTTCCGCTTCCCGCCGCTACCCGTCGACCTAATGGTGCAGGACGCGCCGCTGGAGGTGGTCCGCGAGGCGTGGCGTCGGGTGATGGGCCCCGAGGAAGACGACGCTGCGTACATGGCGTTTGTGGACCGAGAAGGCAGCGACGCTGATGACATGGAGTACGATTGATTGCACTGCCAGACATGAGCACGAGCATGAACGTGACGCAAGGCGGATCATGGAACGAGTGGTGTATGTTTTAACGACGGCTATTTGCAACGATACAATACTTAATGAGGTCAGCTTTAATGCACTTTGTCTTTTTTTTCTCGGAATGCCCTTGCGCTTTTAATAACGGCCGTTGTTACACCCTAGCCGACTGGCTGTTGCTATCCGCCAGGTCGCATTTGGCCCTCCTTTGGTCGTTCTATTTGTCGGATACGGGACAGGGTGCATCCTATCAGACGGCATGGAAATATAACGAGGGAACGAGGGTTTAGGGGAGATTGGACAGCATGGGACGCTGCGAGGATGGCCCGTCGGACGCTTCGCGCACCTCGGGAGCGGCACAGGACCAGAGGTCGGATCTTGTCAGGCCAGGTGAGGCCAGGCAGAGTGACGACGACAAAACGATGTTGCTTCGATGGGTCGATCTATCTCAACGGCAGATGCCCAGTGTGCGTACCGAGTATTGCCCGTCGTCGACCCGCTTATAGGTCCAGCTCACGGATGTGACTGAACGAAGGACCAGTATCTTCTGTTTGTGACTACTGTCATTCGGCCACAGGCACAATCAAAGCCCGTCAGACCTCCGTCACTCCTCGGTCATCCAACTTCCATCATTTTGCTGCTTCCTTTTTGGTACACTCGGCATGCAAGCAGGCGTCTATACGACGAATATGGCTTTTGTGCGACACGCCTTGGTGCAACAACGGCGACACTCCCGACAGGGTGTTACATGTTTCCCGATCTCGGATGTTCTGAAGACCGTCGACAGATGACAACCGTCACAAGATAAGAAGCAAGCATCGAGAGTCTACGAGGTAGGTGACAGGTGTCTTCTGTCGGGCTTTCGATTGCCATGCGAATAGCAGGCCAAGACGATAAAGCGTACATTCATACGCAAAGGGGTCTGATACGAGCATGGCCTTGTCTTGGGCGGAAGAAAATATCCGTGGAGTACGAAATAATCAAATATGAGAAGAGCTGCAACTGTTGGTTTTTTTTATGACTCCAATAGAGGAGCATAAACCCAGCCCGAAACCCAACCCGAAAACCTCACGGAGAACCGGGAAACATGCCCGTTGCTTGAGGCGTCTCTCACCTCGGGGGTCGTCGTGGCAGTCATATGACGCCAACGACATGTAGGCCGAACGCACCATGCAGCCAAACGATGTTGGCCCAAACCAGGGTAAGACCGAGTAAGACATGCCAGAAACTGGAGCGGTGAGACAGGCACCTGCGTGTCCTCTCCATCCTTGCATCTTTGTTTGCTTTCCTAAATCGTTCACCTTGAGGGCCATCCTGGCGTTTCTTCTACCTGCGCTGGGGTTATTTTCTCGTTTTTGTTTTCTTCTTCTCCACTTTCAGTCTATGATGTATCCATTACTCCCTCCTCGGCTCGTTCTCGTTCCTGGTTTCTCACGAAAAAGGTCTGACGGCGTCTTGGTTAGCAACCTTGTGTCACCTTCTGTCTTTTGTCGTTTCTGTTTCCTTGCCTTTTCCTTGTGTACGACGCAGTACGCTGTGTTTGTGTGTTCATTCTCCGTATGTTCTGCTTGAGCTACCTTTCTTTTTCCAGTCCTACCAAGGTGTTTTTATTGTTTTTTTTTTAAAAAAAAATCTTTTTGCTTTCTACTTTTCTTTAGAAATAGCCGCATCTGTAATACCACCACCCTATTGGCGCCACCTATGACCGCGCCTTCCCGGCTGCATCGTACACATACCACATTCCACCTGTACCTTTGCAAGCGGTCTTCCAGGTCGTCCGTCTATGGTCACTGCATAAACACGGTACGTTTCATCCTACTCTTGCCTGCGGTCGGTCGGCTCTGGGCCGCCGAGGATGTCCGTCGTACATGCCCATCGGTTGACTAGCCTTTGGCTGTGTTCCTGCGGGCTTCCTCACAAAGCACAGAGTATTACAACGTATTACGTCGTACGGTTACATTTCCAGTTGGCCGTTGCAGTGTCACTTCCGCAGCTCGCAGCTCGCAGCTCTTTCCGCACCTTCCCAAGCCTCGAAATACCCGCCAAAGAAACTTGGTGTGTTCCGCTAGACTTCCGTCCTTCCCCGTCAAATATGTGCCCGTCTGTATGTGTACCTCTTTCACCCTTTTTACATTCTCATCCCGTGCTTTTCTTTTTTTCTTTCTTTTTTTTGGCCGGGGGGGGGGGGGTACGGATTTCGGACGCCTTCTTGGTTGCGAGGCGTCGTATTGGGGTCACACTCGGTGTCTTTTCATCTGGCCCACCCTCAGATGGCTCGTGTGTGCGTCCCGTGCACGTTTGTTTTGCCTGGGTCGCTTTCTAGGCCACCCAGATCTCTTATTGGGTCATGATTTGGGTCACTTTGCGTCGGGTCCTTTCTGGTTCTGTTTCTTTGGGTCGACCGGATCGGCAGAAAAGATGATTTGTCGCAACGCGAGGACTGGGAAAGGCTAAAATACGAGGAGGCATTCGATCCCACTGAACACGAACGGACCACGGAGTATTCCCACAACCCGGTAGATGGGCTCATCGGTCAGCTTTGGCTCATTTTCCCTTGCGTTCACCCTCCCTTCCCTCCCGCCCCCCATCTGCACTCCGATGGGTAAAGATGCACATGCACGAAGGCCAGGTAGGTCTAGCTTCGTCGGAGCGTCAACACAACAAACGCAGCCAAGTGTGCTTCGGGCGGTCCCTATCTGCACGTCTGTATTCTTTTCCCCCTTTCCTGGCTAAGCTCACGGAGGTCGGGCGAGGTCGACTGTTGTCGTTTCTTGGATGGCGTTGGCGCAGTTGAAAAAATGCACTATCGTCCCGCTAAAACGGATTGTCAGGCCGCTAAGATTACAGGGACGGGCGCTACGGGGGCTTCCGCTAGAAGGGCCGCAAAATGTGCTAAGATACAGGGAAGGACGGTCCAGCACCTGCCTTCTGTCCACACCACTACAGTCGCCCACGACCGTCACTCTACACAGTCACCCAATCAAGGTCAGCCTCACTTCTACGTATCCTCATTCCAGGCCATTCCAGGCGGTCTTCTTCCTTTCTCCGGAGACCGCGATAAAGCGAAAATGAGAGACTCCTGCCGTGGCGCCCAGGAGAGCTCAATATGGGAAGTTGCAGGAACGACAACCTTGACAACAAATCTTACGGGAAAATACGACGTTTTTACAAGACTATTTCTTTTCTTTCATCCTCGTCTCTGCACAGGCACCTCGTACGACATACTCTGTATCCATCAAGCACGTCTTGGGTTATGTATTGGCTTTGGTGACAGTGCTTGCAGGACGTTTGCTTGTTTTCTCACCTTCTCCTCTTTTTCTCCTTTTCTTTTCCCTTTTCTTTTTCCTTTTTCCGCCTCACTTTGACCCCTGTCCTGACCACCTGAAATGTCTCTCATTTTCAGCCCCAGCTGTTTATCCCGTCTTTTGCTCTTTTTCCCGTGGTTACGCACTGCCCAGATTCGAGACACTCCCAGATTACCGGGAAACTCTAGAAACAAGAACCGAGAAACACAGAAATCGCAAAAAGTTGCCCACATCCCCCCCATGCTTTGCCAATCTGTGTCTCGTCTCAGCAGTGTAACCTCGCAACTCTCAAAGTCTCTCATTGGAGACACCATCGCTGTAATACGTTGTGCATGTGTGTGCACCTGTCAAAACAAAGAAGATTCATCCAAACAAGACTAAATAAATAAATAATAAATAATAAATAATAAATAAATAATAAATAATAAATAATAAATAATAAATAATAAATAATAAATAATAAATAATAAATAATAAATAATAAATAATAAATAATAAATAATAAATAATAAATAATAAATAATAAATAATAAATAATAAATAATAAATAATAAATAAATGATAAAAGAAAAGACGAAACCTAGTCAAAGCGCGTCGGTTATCAACGTCGGTTCTGTCTCCCGTCTCTCGCTTCGCTCGTTTTCCCCATTGTCGAACAATACCACCGTTCCGGTTCCATTCGCCTTGTCTTCTCCACATATTCCCATATTTCCCCTCTCCAACGACAGCTCCTAAAAGAAGGGCTTTATTTTACGGAGTGTAGAGTTTCGAAGGCGCTGGAATCTGTCCACCAAACTACTCAGCTCTGTAGTTGCCGTCGTCTATCTGTTGACTGCGGACCTCTGTGTGTTTTCTCGTTGCAGAGGGAAAGACACCACGAATGGGAGACCGGGCGCTGTTTACCGTGAACTTACACTTGTCTTTCTTTTTAAAAATAAAAGAGCTGCTGTCGTCTAATGCTTACGATAGCGATGCACCTGTTGGCAGGGGGGGCAAAGGTTGGGCAGACCCAGCTGAATGGGTCGCCATCCCTCGGCAGCTTCTGCTTTCACTCGACTGACTTACCTCCTACCCACCTTCTTACCTAGCAATTGTTTGTGTCCAAACGATATACGGAGTCCTTTGCATCGTCGTCTCATCTCGCCCCCCATTTCTGGTATCTTTTACTTTCTTGTTCATATTTGCAATCTTTCTTTTATGATTCCCGCCACCGTGGTCCAGGGACAAGACAGGCAGAATCACATTCGGATGCCCATAACACGCATATTCGCGTCATCTTTCCGCCAGCCCACCCCCCCTTCATCGAACGCTGGCAATACAATCAGCAGCTTCACTCCCTTGCTGCATGCGGAATAATACCACACTGTACACCGTGACGCGAGAGTAGAGAAAGGATAAAGAGAAGCCGTCAAGAGAAGTAAATCAAAATCAAAATAGACGATAGACGATAGACGAGGAAGGACACAGTACATGACACTCTAGTTCTTGCAACGAGGTGAGCTAAGAAATATGGTAACAAATCTGTCCGAAAGAAACCCATCATCCTTTCAAACCTGCCGTCACAAACATATCAGCCTCCTCACCTTGTTACACCTTGGTACACCTCGTCTCCAGACCGCAGTCGGTCATCCGCCATGACTTGGGGCCATGCAACCCAGTACGGATGGACCGTTTCCGCGTACCATCTTTTCCTATTTTGGGTGTTTTTTTTCTTTTTTTTTTTTTTTTTTTTTTCTTTTTTTCTTTTCCTTTCTTGTGTCTATTTTGCGTTCGTCCTTATTTTGTGCTCTCCCTTTCTAGGCACACGCTCCTCTCCTGCTCGACCTCGGACAAACTGCCGGCTTCTATTTTCTCAGTGAGGCTGGCTTACTGGGTTGATTTATTTTCAATGTGATTGTCGATCCTTCTCCCTCGCCGTCTCTTACTCAAGTGCCACTCCGCCTAGTCCAGCTGGCTTCGGCTCATTTTCACCTTGTTCAGACACTTTCAATCCCGGCACGATCCTATTCTACTTCTCTTTTCTTTTCCCTGTCCGACTCTCTATTTACTCTCCAACTCCTCGTCTTTCTTTCTTTTTTTTTTTTTTTTTTTTTTTTTTTTTTTGTTTGTAACCCGTTTTTTTTTTTTTTTACCCCTTTTTTTTTTCCCTTTTTTTCCGGTTTTTCGGGTTACCGTTTTTTACTTTTTTTACGGTTTTACCGGGTTTTCCCCGGGTTTACCCCGTTTTTTTACCGTTTTTTTTTAAGGTTTTTCGGTTCGTTCCCTTCCCCCCCTTTTTTTACCCCGTTTTACCGGGTTACCGTAACCGACCCGGTAACCCGTTCCCTTCCCCTTTCCCCGTTTCCGGTTCCGTTACCCGTTACCCCGGTTACCCGGGTAAACCCGTAAAAACCGTTAACCGGGCCCGGGTTCCCGTTACCTTTTTACTTTTTTTCCTTTACTTACGTTAGGGTACGGTCGGTCGGGTTACCTTTACGGTTTCGGGGTTTGGTTAGTTTTTACTTTTTACTTAATTGTAGTTAGTTTCGGTTCGTACGTTCCTTTCCCTTCCCCTCCCGGTCCCGTCCGTTCCTTTACCTTACCGTAAGTACGTACCCTACCGTCCCGTACCCGTTACCGTACCGACGTCGTCGGTTCGGTTCCGGTCCGTACTTACTTTTACCTTACCTTTCGTTCTACGAACTTACTTACTAACCGTCCCGCCGACGTACTACTTACTTCTTACTTCTTTCTTTTCCTTTCCTTCGTCGTACTCTCTTATTCTCTACTACTCTCTTTTCTTTTTTTTTTTTTTTTTTTTTTTTTTTTTTTTTGTTTAAACATTTATTTATGAATCAAGATCGGACCGCTTCTAATTTACTTCGTCCTCAGTATTCATCTTACAGCCGTCTCACCGCCTTATTCTGTCAATAGTAGCTCGGAATACGAGACCGACCACCATTCAAACTCGACAGTGACAAAAAGGTATGCAGTCTGGCCTCACTCACTTCTATCACATTTTTCACCGGAACACAGAGTACAGTATACTTTTTGACAGCACAGACTTTGCAGTGTCTCCCGTTCCCCTTTCTTGTGACCATGATGGCCCCTTGACCAACGACCTCCACAGGCCAAGTCTCCGTTTCTCGTTTCTCATTCCTGCATTCTTTCCGTCCCCGAGAAGCTTCTTATACGAGCTACTGCTATCTTGTCCTCTCAGAGGCTAGCCGTCCACCTATCACAGACGGACCTGGCTGGCCCTTGTCCTGTTGTGTCTTCCGTACTCGTCCTTTTTCACCCGTCACGTCTCATGCAAACGAACCATTCACACCAGCATGCGAGGTAAAGTAACCTACAAACAAAACAGACACAAAAACGAAGAGAAAAACGAAAAAAAAGAATAGAAAATGAAAAGGACGAAAAGGGGAAACGTATCAAAAAGGAACTGCCACAAAAACCGACACGTGCTGCTGTTCTGCTGCCTTTGGACTTATTCTCCCTTTGCCTTACTCTCACATTGACTTGGGGTATATAAA
The DNA here is from genome assembly GCF_000820605.1 of Sporothrix brasiliensis 5110. Taxonomy (NCBI): domain Eukaryota; kingdom Fungi; phylum Ascomycota; class Sordariomycetes; order Ophiostomatales; family Ophiostomataceae; genus Sporothrix; species Sporothrix brasiliensis. The sequence continues at coordinate 2,949,567 of NW_024467134.1, forward strand.
TTGTCCTCGTCCGACCATGTCGGTCCCCTTTTACGGGATTCACTTTTCTTTTCACAAACCCAACTCACAGCCCAAGATCACTCACCGTTTAGTATTCACGTCACTATTGCTTCACTCGTCCATAACCACTTGCAACTCGCGCCTTATCCTCTTCGCCTAGCTCTTCCTGTGCCCCAATTCCCTTCAGGAGGGTCTCCCCGTGTTGAAATAGACGGAGCAGCCGCAGCTAGCGCTGCTAAAATTTGGCCTGGGCCCTGAAGAACCGAACTCTCACGTCCCTCTCCTATTGCTTCTACAGCACTAGTCCGTCTCTGCCTGGCTAGTTCAGTTTGGAGGAGACGACGCAACCCACCAGACAGCCACCTCTGCCGCACGATTGTCAAAACACACGGCTTCTAACACCTTCTTTTTATTAGATCTTTGCTTCTATTACACTCGTTGCGCTCATTTTTCTTCTCATCACGCTTTCTTCTCGTCATTCTATTTCAGTACTACCTTCCCCTCGCTTCTTCCTCACTCCGAAATGGCTCAGCCTTCAGATGAGGCGGCGGCTCCGCCAGCTGCATTGCCAACAACCGGCCCTGAGGCGCCGTCTCCACCGGCACCTCCGTCTGCAGCGGCACAGCCGTCTCCATCAGCACCACGGGCACCACCGTCACCACATCCGGCACCGGTCGAGGATCTCGATGAGAATCTCGACGACCTCGTCCTCGCTGATCCGCCGCCCCTTGACCCCGTCTGGCTCCAACACGAGCTGGACCAGAACCTGCCCAATCCCCGTCCCGTCATCTCGCCTCTCGAACGCCAGCCCTTGTATGCTGTCGAGTGCCGTGAGCTCACCGCACGCATGACGGCGCCGGGCGCCCGTGACAGCCATCTGGCTGACGGTATTCGTGTCCAGCCGTTGACGGTGACGTCCTCCCTCGACGGCAGCGAGATTCCTCTGCTGGCCTACTCTCTCCAACAAGAGGGAGACCAACAAATGGAAGACCAACAAATGGAAGACCAACAAATGGAAGACGAAAAATTGGAAGACGAACAAATGGAAGACCAAAAATTGGAAGACGAACAAATGGAAGACCAACCAGAGGGAGACTCGAAGGGCACGACCACAGACACGACCACAGACACGACCACAGACACGACCACAGACACCACCGCACACACCACCGCACACAGCGACAGCCCCGACTATGCCGTGCTGTACATTCACGGCGGCGGACTGCACATTGGCGAGGCCGACAGCGAGGAGCTCTCGTGCCGGCGCATTCTCAAGGATGCACGCCTGCCGGCTGTGAACCAAGACGGGGCGGCCCCAAAGACACCCAAGACACCAACCCTCGTCGTGTACTCCGTCGGCTACCGCATCATGCCCCAGCACCCGGCCAGCACGTGTGTCGCCGACTGCATCGACGCCTACCGCCACGTCCGTGCGGCCCACCCGGACGCGGCGGCGACAAAGCTGCTGGTCGTCGGCAGCTCCAGCGGCGGCGAGCTGGCCGCGTTTGTGGCCCAAGAGGCGGCCAAGGCCAGCATGCAGGCGTCGGCCACGACCAACCGCGCGACCAGCGACATTGCCGGCGTCGTCCTCCGCTGCCCCGTCACCAGCGACGCCTTCAACGGCGAGGACTACATCCCGCCCGTCCTCCGCCCGCTGCACACCTCCGCCGCCAACCCGGCCTTTGCCACCACCCTGCTCCGCCGCATGAGCCGCCGCATCCCCCGCGACGACCTGCCCTACATGCCCCTCGAGGCCCCCACCGAGCTCTTGGCCGCCCAGCCGCGCCACTGGATCCAGGTCTGCACCAACGACATGCTCTACTCGGACGGCGTGTGCTACGCCAAGGCGCTGCAGATGGCCGGCGCGGCGGGTGTCAAGGTGGACGTGGTCGTCGGCTGGCCGCACACCTTTTGGCTCAAGACGCCGTGGATGGACCGCGCCCTCGAGGCCGACAAGGCCATGCTGCGCGGTCTGGCCTGGGTGGCAGGCGGGCCGTACACTGTGGGGGAGGAGTAAGTGAGTGAAAGGGTGAGTGAGAAACGGGAAACGGGAAACGGGAAACGGGAAGCGGGAAGCGGGAAAACGGTACACAGAGACGTTTTCTGTCTGATTGTCTTTTGTTGTTTTTCCAGGATTGGTTGGAAGCCAATGGGCTCGCGATAATTGTTCTTGACTGTTTCTATTGTATTTGGTGTTTCCGGTCTCTGTCTTTGTTAAACGCGCCGTAGGTAGGTAGACTGGTCTGGCGAGCAAACTCTGGCAAACAAAGCCTGTATGTTCATCAGCACCTTTTTTTCCAAGTTAGACATAAATCAAATCATAACACTGTTACGTTCGCATCGGCCAGAATTGCGCGGCTCACATGGCCAAAGAATGAAGAGACTTTGTGTTGTTTGCTTTCGAAAACGAGACAGAGGGAGGGCAAGGGAAACAATGATGTATAAACAAAGGAAAGAGAAATGAGGAAAGATGCCGACCGCTGCAAATGCGTTCTGTGAATGCAAACGCATACTTTGGTCTGTTCGTTCCCCGGCCGTTTGGAAGAAAAAGAAATAATGTATTTTTTCCCCCGATATTATCTTCTTTCCGCTATCTCCACAGCTGCTGCTAGAGTACACATGTGTTGTTGATGCAAGGGAAAAACGGTCACGACGGTAAAGGTGAAAGTGGAAACGCTCGTCGCTTATACCAGAGCCAGGTCGCCAAACTTCTCCTATGGGATTGTTAGTATTGCATTGTATTGCATTCCGGGAGGAACAAGAAGAATGCAACGCATGGGATGGGCCGTGTCTGTCGTACCTTGTAGCCCGGAACGGACCAGCGGCCCTTGGACACGAGCTTGGACGTCTTCTCGTCAATCGACGACTCGGCCGCGGCCACCTCGTCCACCGTCAGGTCCTCAAACGGCCGGGCCTCGTCAATGTTCTTGAGCGTCTTCTCCAGGTCCTTGATCTCCAGGTCCACCGTCTCCTTGGTGGCCTCGGCGTTGCGCACAGCCTCGACCTCAAAGGCCTCAATGGCCTTGAGCTGCCGGCTCACATCGTACGACGCCGGCTTGAAGGCCGCGAACCGCTTCTCGATCTCGTCCACCACCGCCGTGTTCTTGAGGATGCTGCGGTAGTGCGCAAAGTCCACCGTCGTCGGCTGCTCCGACAGCGCCTGCACCTTGCGCCGCACGTCGTCGTTGCGCTTCTTGAACGCCTGCAGCGAGGCCACCGTCTGGCCACGCAGGCCCAGCGACGTCGTCACCTTGGCCCAGTCGAGCTTGAGGGCAGCGGATCTCTGCAAAAAGAAAGACGCTCTTGTTAGCAAAAAGATTCGGCGTGGGGGTTGTCGTCGTCGGGCAATCTATCGTGAGAGGTTTTCGACGTGCGCGAATTGGATCGACTTCGAATCGTTTCGGGACAGCCGCGGCGCGCGAATTGGACCATGCCATCGCCGTCCGTCGCAAAAGCATTATCAACTTACAGCAGCCATGATGAAATTCGAGAGTTCGGGGAGTCGGGGGATGGGGTGTTGTCGGCGAGAGAGGAGAGGTGGTGAGATGCGTGTGGTTTTTGGTCCAAGTTTTGGCCAAGGGGACGACAACGGCTCGGGAGTCTAGTTTTCCCTCCTTCGCTCCTGCGCTCGGAAAAGCTAGGGCGGTTGCCATTTAAGAAAATTCCGGCTAGTCTGACCAATCACGTGACTAAATAGCGCAACGTTTACACCGAGGAAACCGCCAAAAGCAGAGGCATTGAATGGAAGATGCTGGTATTTATGATGAAGTTTTCAAAAATTCAAAAAAAAAAAAAAGTTTCTGATCTCAACATACAATCGGTCCAGCGTTGTTGTACAGCTGTTGGCGATATGTTGACTCCGGTGGCAGTCTCAAACAGCCACCTCCTACCTCGGACCGCCGAAGCGAATCAGCATCGTATTCTAGTGCCAACGTAGCAGGAGCAGCCGGCTCGCACCTTCCAACAGCTTTGCCATGATATCTCGTCCTTCAGCTCCACACAATTTAAGACTCCACGTTTCGATGTTCGAAAGTACAGTCTACCACAGTCATGACAAGAAGTGTATGGAAGCTCATCAATCTCAAAATGGATTCTTTTAATTGTAAATATGGCTGTAGAAGTAAAACCGACACCCCAACGGAGTCGACGTCAAGAAGGCCGCCAGGTCAGAGAAAGCAAGTAAGCTATGCTCCTTGCTACAAAACCTCCTCTGCGTATCGGTCCTGCTGTCGTGGAGGCTGTCCGGGCCGAGGGCTTTTACACGCTCAGCGACATGATCGAATTGACAATGTCGTTGTCGTTTTCTTTCAGTGCCTTGATGGCCTTCTTGCGCGACACGCCGGCCTGGGTCTGGACGAGCTCAATGTCCTTGTCCTCAATGCCGGTCGCGTCGACCTCCTCGTCGTCATCATCCTCTTCCTCCTTCTTGGCGCCCTCCTCGGCGCCGTGGTCGTGGTCATGATCGTGGTCGTGATCATGGTCGTGGCCGGCGTGGTCGTGGTCGTGGCTGGCCAGCTGCTGGGCAGCCGCCTGCTGGGCCGAGGCGTTCAGGTCCTCGACCTTGGCCTCACCGAAGACGCTGGGCAGAGTTAGTTGGGGGCTGCTCTGACCCAAGTGGCGTGAAGGGGGGCGGCAGAAGCTTACATGTAGCAGCCGGAGCTGGGCGAGCGGTAGACCTCGGGGTTGTTGATGACGAACAGAACCTGACAAGTTAGTTCTTGTTCTCTTCCATGTCCTTTGTCTCTTTCTCTTTCCCTCTCTCTCTGTGTTTGTTTCTCCTTCTCTTCGACGTCGACGTACGTTCTTGGGGCGGCGCAGGGTCACGCGGGTGATGCCCTCAACGCGGACCAGGTTCTGCTTCTCCAGCAGCTTGCGGGCCTTCTTCTCGTTGCGCGAGTGGATAACCGTCGTCGAGCCCGAGGGGGCGTTGACCTCAATGTCGGACTCCGCATCGCTGCTGTCCTCATCCTGCTCCTCGACCTTGACGTTGGTCGGCTCGTCGTCCGGAAGCTCCTCGACACGGGGGTTGGCCATTTTGATGATGGATGGAAGGAATGGATGAACTAGACGCGGTTGGTCAACGGGTATGGTCTTGCTTTGCGATGTGGTCGGCTTCAATGCGCGGCATGGGACGTCTGGGGGTGTAGGTTGACAAGAAAGAGGGGGTGGAGTGCATGGAAATTGTAGCTCGTCGCTGTTCTATTTTTCGCAAGCGATGCCACAGCCGGCGGCAAACGAGCGAGAAAAGGACGAGACGGCATACGCCTTCTCAGCGCCCGAATATCCGTCCAGAACCCTGCACAGACAATGCGTATTTCAACTTACAAAGTAATTGGGGCGGGTGGTTGTGATTTGGACGATGCGTTCTCCGTTCAAAGTGTCAGGCTTCTCTCGACAAACAGAGCAGAGAGCATTTGAAAAGTGAAAAAGGTAGGGCTTCTGTGGCTGCACGCTAGCCCCGATTAGGTAATTGCGTCAGCGATTTTCTTGCACACTGTAGTATGGCGGGGAGAAGAGGTACATCAACGCACAAGTGTACTCTGCCACGGTTCTATGTACCTCAGCACGTGACTATGTACTAGGAAAGATGTGTATGGATTTTGTGTAATAACAAAACAATGTCTATATAATCAATCGCGTTTTGTTATCTCGGTTATATACAAATTACTAGACAACGTGGAAAGAGATACAGTAAGGCTGTTGCGTTGCCTTGTAAACTGACACGTAAATGGAAGAGTTTGAAGGTTGTGAAGAACTCGTGATGGGGAGAGACAGCACAGTGCAATATAGTGTGTAACACAGTACGTCCTGGTACAGAGTCGCCGTCCGCAAAAACAAAATTCCGTGCAGCCGAAATAGGGAGCGAAGAAAAATTTCAGTGGAGCAGCCTTAGGGCAGGATGAACAATTTTTGCAAAGCGCACCAAACCGCCCTTGCCCGCCCGGAGAAAGTATCACTGGCACGTCTTTTTTCTTAGTTTTGCTGTGGCCTCCAACATCTTCACAACCAGACATCCACGACAACCAATTCGCGACAGAAGATTCGTGAGTTTCCCCCTTTCTCCCACAACATTTCGCCGCATTTATTCAACACCCCGACCTTCTTCGACATCGACCGCACCGACCTGGGCTGTTTTCGACCGATTTGTTTGCGCATTAACTAACGCCGTCGACGCTTTTCTACTGTTCTTTACTATCAGATCTTTTATCCGACTTTCACATCAAGATGGGAGACGCAACTATCATCGGTTCCAAGTGGCGCCTCGTCGAGGTTGGCCGGGTTGTTCTTCTGCAGAGCGGCCCGTCGGCCGGCCGCCTGGCTACCATTGTCGAGATCATCGACCACAAGCGGGTGCGTTCTATCTTCCAACTGAGAAGCCGTGGAGACGGGAGGCCGCAAGGCATGGGACAAGAGGAGTATCTGGATGCGAGTCCTGCTTGGGGGCCGAGTGGTGGCGCGGAAGATCAGATGGTGTGAAAGTGAAGTCGATTTGCAAAGTCGGACCGCAAAGCTAACAATATGTCCAACAGGCTCTTGTTGACGGCCCCGCAACAGATGCCAACCCCGGCGGCGTCGCCCGGCAATCCGTTGCCCTCGCCGATGTCCTTCTGACCGCGATTGTTATCGAGAAGCTGCCCCGTGGCGCACGGGCCGGCACCGTCAAGGCTGCCTGGGAGAAGGCCGATGTCGATGGCCAGTGGAAGGCCAGCAACTGGTACAAGAAGCGCGTCCAGAACGAGCGGCGGAAGGCCCTTACCGACTTCGACCGCTTCAAGGTTCTGCGGTTGAAGAAGCAGCGTCGCTTCGAGGAGCGCAAGGCTCTGGCCAAGGTTAAGGCGAGCGCATAAAGGAACTGAAAACGGTGAGGGATGAGGGCGTGACGAGCAGATAGAACGGCATTTACTTGCTCGCTTTCCTCTGTATAGTCTCGTTTTGATCTCTTGTTGTTTTGTGTTACTTGTGTGTTTTATGCCCGCTTACCCTTTTCCGCCCTCATTCTTGCTTCTTGCTTCTTCGACGTCACATAATTTAACGACAATCACAAAAAAAAATTCAATAAAAACTCCATCCAAGCCGATCACTCTACCCACACTCGCCCACCTTCACCCACCATCGACCGCCACCTACTATCACTTTTTTTTTTGAACCGCCAACCGACCTATCAGCAACGAATCTTAACAACGGAACGCGCCTTGTTTCTCACAGGATAGCCGACCGGCCGAAAATACGAACCGTATTTCACAACCCATTCTGCTACCCTTTTGCTCTCCAGGCCTTGATCTGAGACGGGCATTGTGTGTCTGCAGAACAAAGGGGAGGGCGACTTTTACATCCAGCGAGATATGTACCATGCGTGCATTCCAATTTTTGGACTCCGATTTGTATGGAAGGGACAGCGGGAGGAGGGAGATGCGACGGAATGAGGAAGAAAAGGTTATGCGGCATGTTGTTGGAGAGAACAGGCGCGCGGCTGACTGGTACATCTTTCTCGGAAAACGGAAAACTGTCTATTGTTCATTGTTTTTTCCTTTCCATTGTCTCGTCTCGACCAAGACGAAAACCAACCCCCAAAATTTTATACAAGAAAAAAAGTCTAAATTACTATTCACCGGGGGGCGCTCTTTAATGGAGGCAGCTTCTTTGCGTTGACATTGTGACGTGACAAGAGCCGTCGTTTGCATGCGATATTTCTATCTACAATGCTTGTGACGGGCTCACATTACATGTGCAATCACTAGCGACTGACATCCCGCATGGCTCATGTATTAATGTATCACTTGCGGCCCATTTGCTTCTCATCACACAGTGTCACCTTGATTTCGTTTTATAAAGTATATTATGACCTAGATGTTCGCTATATGGCACGTCTTCCAAACATAACAACCTGAAATCGGAAAGCAAAAAAAAAAAAACACCCCTCTTCCCCTCGCTGACATGTGCTGTGCTGGATGATATCATAAATCGTTATCGCTGTTCATAATCAACCAAAGACAAAACAACATTTTCTCAAAAAAAAAGTTGAAAATCCACGACCTGCTATCCGCCAAGACGCAGTCTACCATTGCACATATTGATTTCCATCGTAATATTCACCGGTAGTAGCCGGGGTGCAGATGATCGACGACCACTTCGCGTTCGTAGTAACGCTCATCCTCACGACGGGGCCGGTGGTGGCTGTGGCTGCGACGGTTGTGCTTGTGCTTGACATCAATATCAATGTCAACTTCAGAGTACTGCTCTTTGTGGCGCTGGCGACGAATGCGGTCCGACAGCTGTACAAGCTCTTGGACGTCCTCCTAAAACAGTTGTTAGCAAATCGAGAATAACTACAGGGGACTGGGGATGGAGGAGACGGAACGTACGTAGCGCAGATATTGGAGGATGTAGTAGAAGTACTCCGTCTCCTGGTAGTCGTATCCAAGGTAGTCGAGGGCCTCCCGGGAGACAAGGTCCTTGGTGATCTCCGTCCACATGTCGCTCCGAGCCGCTGGCACCAGCTCCATATGTGTGGCCGGCAGTAAAACCATGCGTTGGTCGGTCTCCACTTCGATCTCTCGGTCACGGCTGTGGCTGCGCTTTTGGTCAACGACCTGGATATTTATATGTTCACCTCGACTCGAACGCTCGCGAGGCGCCTCCCGGCGCTTCCGCCGCGGTGGCGCAATAACCTCGCCCTCACGCTCCGGGATGAATCGCGTTCGGCGCACCCCGTTATAGCGCTGCCAGGTAACGTCTGCGGAGGCACCACCGACTCCGTCCATACGAACATGCTCCGTGCCCGGCGGCACATCGATAATGGTCCAGTCCTTGGTGGCGCCATTGTACGCCTCGCCCATACGTCCCCGGTCATCGATGCGCCTCTCAATATACCTCGCCTCGTCAGCCACGGCGTCAGATCGGCGTTCTGTGCGCGTCGGTGGTTGGGCTGACCGAGAGCGGCGAGAACGACGCTCGTCAATGTCGACCTCTAAGTGGTGGCGGTCCGACCGCACAATCACTTCTTTCTCAGACGCGCGGGCCGGAGGTGCCCGCAGACGTGAGCGGGAACGCGACCGTCGCCGTTCGCGGTCTTGAATGTCGACTTCGGTCCGATGGCGAGAGGAGTAGATATCGATCTCTGTGTCACGCTCGCGCTCGCGCTCACGGCGTGGTTCGGGTCTCGGGGGAGCACGGGGTGCGTAGACGACGCCTAATATGTAGAGACAACATGAGCTTCAGCACAGAAAGAATGAACCGGGAATAAGCTGCAAATAGGTTACACGTACCATGGTCCACATCCGTATAGTGTGTAATCACTTCTCGCTCCACAACCGGGCCGCGGACCAACTGTCTTTGCTCTTGCGGGGGCGGCGATGGGCTCGGAGATGGGCCACGAGACCGCTCAATGATGCGGATACGTTCATGGTCACGCTCTGGGGAGGGGGTCGGCGACCGCTGTCGTTCACGATCTATAACACGAGTCACAATGCGCTCTTGCGGTCCCCGAGATGGCTCCCGATACCGGTCCCGCTCCCGCTCTCGGTCGTACACACGCTCCCGGACCTCGACACGATCGACCACTTCACGCTCACGCGGGGGTGGCAGCGGTGACGGGGACCGCTCCCGGATCACCTCGCGGTAGCGGACCGGGCTCGGCGAACGTGCACGCTGCCGCGGCCGCTCGACCGTCTCAACCTCACGCTGGCGCAGAACAAGAGCACCGGAATCGCTGCGCCGATCCTCTTGGAAGTAGCGGGACAAAGGGTCCCGGTCAACATCACGCTCGCGCTCGCGAACACGCACATCCAAGTAGTCGCGTTCGTCGATCACATCACGGCTCCGGTGAGCCATGGTGGGCAGAAAGGGTGTGAAGTGTGAAGATCCGACGTTGTCAAGCGTAGGTTTACGAAGACTAACGCCCGTAACGTAACAGAAGGGGAAAGAAGCTTCAGTCAACACTCAGTCGTCGGCGAAGAATGCTGAGGAGGCGAAAACAATAAACAAGAGCTCGGTCGGGTGAAAGTAAACACGGCGCTGATCGGTTGAGGCTGACAGACGATGCAAATGATGACGACGAGGGGAGAAAAGCCAACGCCAACGTATACTAAACGGCCAAGCACCAGGGAGGCAATGTAAAAAAAGATACGTATCAGCGTATGTAGCTAGCAGACGTGGCTGGCGAAACTTGCGTGCGGCTGACTTGGCTTTGCTGGAGATGACGGGAGCGGAGCAAAATATTCAAACGAAAGGTTTGAGGGGGAGGGGCAACACGTGAACGTGAGCCAGATGGAGAGATGCAGCTTGGCAAGGAAGGAGCGTCGGTCAGGCTTAAACAGACGGCAAGAGGATGAAGGAGAAGGAAGGAAGAAAAACCAGGCGGCAGAGAAGGTGCGCAGGCAGGTTGCGGCGATGGGAAGGCACAACGGGTCTACAAGGCTAACGATGTCATCCCAAAGCAAGATTTTACCTCTTCAGTTGCAGAAAATTGCAGCCCGACAAGGCAAGAGCGAGCAGCAGCCAGGCTCTGGCATTCTGGATCTGGTTGGGCAAGGACGAAAATCCTACGAACGCAGGAAAGAGGGGGAAAGTCGAGGGACGAAACACGTAAAGTTGGTGGGTGCCGGTTTTAGCAAGCACTGCCCCTCTTGGCTCTAACTGCGGGCCGGTGCTAGGGCTTGTCCTCTATTCTAGCGCGTTGTGGGTGGCAGCTGGGGCCAGACCAGCCACTACAAGCCTTCACGGCCTCCATGGCCTCCAACTGGCTCCGTCATAGGGACTGGCGAAAACAACCAAGGAAGGAGCGCTTCCCCAGCCAGACGAGCGGCCAAGCAAACTCTGCCTGAGAGACGCTCAAACATATAACGCACTCGTGCCTCTTTACCGCTCTGGTTGCAATTCCAGCATACTTGCCGTGAACGATATAGTGCGCAGACGTCATGGCTGCCGTCTCTTAACCATTTCAAGCACAAGTGACGCCGAGAATCTGCAGCAGATTGACTCGTGGCCGTTGTGACGTTAGCTCCTGCCTGCCAACGTGCCTTCTACTTTCGCATTCCCGATGACGTTGGTCTTGCCAAAGTTCGTTTCTTTCTTGCTCGTCGTTCTTTGCCTGAACAACTTGTAGAATATGGGCAAGAACGATGCACCAGCCTCGCTACTACGATATTTTTATCGAGGACAACAATGATGCTGAACCTATCTTCTCGACACCATTTTGATTCCTGTCCAGCTATCTTTAACAACAACATGTCTTGAGACTACGATGTACGGCATCTCGTTCCACGCCTCTCGCTCTGATCCTTGTCAACATGCCAGCGGACTCTGTCGATCTCCTTCCCCAAGACATTCTAGAAGACGGCTGATATGCGACGGATGAAGAACAAGAAACCAGCACCACATCTGCACATATTGCCTGCAGTCATCTGTCGTATGACCAGCCATATATCATTTTCAACAAGATCTTGGTCAAAGCATCTTGTTTCTGACGGAGTCCAGCGGGAGCCGTCTCACTCTCGCATATTTCGCGGCCAATACTGACATCTTCGTCTTGACAGCAAAACAAAATGCCATACCCGAAGTGCCTTCGACAATGTAGGAGGGAGGAATGCAAGAGGCCGGCCGACCGTCTCTACGGCAGCTGCATGCTGTGTGAGCAGCATTTATGTGTCAACCATATGCGTCCGGAGAGCCACGCCTGCCCGACCAGAGTGAGCCAATGTCCACAGTGGAATACTTTATGTTCTCAAAACTAACTTATTGCAGGAAAGAGATCCGGACGCTTTCTTTGCTGCATACGACGCTGCCAAAAAGAAGTATCTGTCGGCGCTTCTTGCCAGGCTTAACGTCGATGCGCTTCAGGCAATTGCCACGCGAGCGCGTGATGGAATTTCTTGCAGTATTCCATCTTTGTCGCAGGACCTGAGCGAAGCCACCCGCTTATCAACCGTGTCACGTCAATGTGGCGGTCAAAACGCACACGTGGACGTCGTGTTCACGGATGGCGTAACGTGGCTCGCCCGGTTACGGCTGGATGATCCGCTGTTACCGCCAGCCGATGTGCAAGAAAAGGTCATTGAAAGCGAGGTGGCTACACTGCACTTTCTCGCCAAGACCAAAGTCCCGGCACCTCACGTGTATGCCTACGCATCAACGGCGGCCAACCCGGTCGGAACTCCATATATCCTGATGGAGAAGTTGCCTGGCACGCCGCTGGACTGGCCGAGCACCAGCCCGGCCCAGCAAAAGCACGTGCTGGAGCAGCTCGTGGATATATACCTCGAGCTCGAAAAGCATCCGTTGCCGCAAACTGGCTGCTTGATGTTCTCCAAAGACAAGAAGGATGTGCACGTCGGTAGCTTCGTCCAGGCGCCAAACATTGTTACACCCTCGTCAACACTGGGCCCCTTTCGGACACTGACCGCGGCATACATGTCCATACTTGGTCATCAGATGGCAATGCTGGCCAACGGTGAGTACGGTGCCCTTCGTGTCGACAATTACCTCTCTTTTCTATGGAGAAAACAAGCCCTCGCACAACTCATCGATGACGAACACAGCAACAATGGGCCATTTTACCTTAAACACTATGATGACAAGGGAGACCACCTCCTCGTCGATGCCGATTTCAACATCACCGGCGTGATCGACTGGGAGTGGGCATCCGTCGAGGCGAAGCCTTACGCGTTTGGCTCACCCTGTATGCTGTGGCCTGTCGGCGAGTTTTACGAGGGAAGCAACATTCTCGCAGCCAATGAGACTTTGTTCGCTGAATTGATGTCCTCGCGCGGTGGACGAGATGATTTGGCAACACTGGTGCGTGACGGGCGGCCATGGCAGCGCTACCTCTTTTTTCTAGGCGGCGGGCTACCGTCGACGTTGGATGAATTTGAGCCGCTGTTTCGTGGCCTACAAAATGCTTTTTCGGGCGGCGGCAAGGAAATAAAAGTACCATACCGATACGCGGAGTGGAAGAGTCAAGTTATTGACAACTTTATAAAAGAAGATCCGGACTTTGCCACGTTGGTGTCAAAGGCAGGTGAGGAGTAGGTGGCAGACCGAGACACGAGAAAAGACCAACCTTAACATAAAACGTCTACCGTTTACCTCGAATGATTTTTATGTTTCGTTTTACCAGTCTGTTTCGTTTCACACGCATAAGCTGACAGGGGCGCCAGCCATTGGCCAGGCCCATTCTAGCCGCACCACAACCAGCCGTAAGCGCCGCACCATTTATTTACTTGGCACACAGGAGAGCACGCTTTGTTGCCTGCGGTCGACCATGACGAAAGTGAAAAGAAACGCAGTGGCCAGATGGCTGAGCTGCTATACACACGCACGGCAGAAACTTGGTTAGGTGGCACAGTATCTAACGCAGGAACAGATGCATTGTTTCTCGCTGATGGTGTACGGATCTACTTCATATGTCCTTTTGACGGACCTTGCGTGCGGCAGTCAATCTGGGCACATCGTCTTATGGAGTCGTTCTCTGCACGAGAAAAACAAGAAATGCAGAGTTGTGCGAATTACGGCAAAAAAGGTAAGGAAGCACACACCCACGGCTTTGTCTGCCATCTGCCAGCGTTCTACCCGACATTCTGCGGTGGGCACCATGTCCAGAGCGTCTGCGCGCTTCTCTCGGCCCCATCGTGGGCCCCCTGCATCCGCCCACCCTCCCATCAGACATCGCGATTTACCCGCTGCAGACTGCAGAAGCGATCGGTCTAAGCCAACCAAATGGGCTGTCCTTGTCAAAAGCATGTCCTGTGTTTAATTTTGGAATTTGGCGCCGCAATATCCGCACGCACGTCTCGATATTATGTCTGCACCCAGTCCTCCCAGCTATATTGCACCTCGCTGGAAAATAGGGCGAGGTTCCCTGCTGCGCTGTTGCTGGCATCGGCCTCATCCAACAGACACAGACGGTCGAGCGGCACATGCACCAGGTAGCAATGACTCGGCACACACGAGATGAGCAGGAATGGACAAGTGCTGGACATTCAGCCTGTTGCTTCCGCTCGCATCCTTCCAGTGAAGGTGGCTCAAGGAACCCGTCCAAATCCGGTTGCGTCGCACTTTACACCGACCCTCTACGACGTAATACTTGGTGGATTCACACACAAACGCACTGCGATGTCTCATCGCACCGGCGGGCCTCCCCCTTGCTGGCCGCCCTTTCTGTTCCTAAGCCCTGCCTCGTCACAGACGACGTTTGCTCTACGTCTACTGCCGGCGCGAAATGACGAAAGGACTGTTCTCTGGCCGATGAGTAGGCCCCAGCCATGCGGTGGTGAAAAGATAAAAGGCACACCGTCTCCTCACTGCCCTTCTCTCTCTTCTCTCGCTCCTATCAAACGATTACGCATGTTCCCTTCTCACTGTCTTCAGTCTACCACCGCTCGTTAACCAGTCATTCGTTCAAACATCCATAACAATACGCTTTGCTCCTACACTTCACGCCTCTACCCATCGTCTTCATTCAAACAGACCGTATACCTCCACACCTATATATTGTAATACCCCCTTCACTGTCACAATGAAGTCCGCTCTTGCCTCCCTCCTCGCCCTGGCTGCCTTCGCCACGGCCACCAAATCTTTGAACTTCCCCGGCGGTGGTGATGGTGAGGATTGCTCAGACGAGCCGTACAGCAGCACGGGCTTCTTCGTGCCCTCCACCACCATCCACGCGCATCCGACGACGACGCCCGTCGGCGAGCTTCTGCCGAGTGTCGAGCTGACCACGAGCACCATCTTCTCGACCACGACCAGCACCATTATCAGCTGCCACCCCACCGTCACGTCGTGCCCGGCCGAGAGCACCGTCCTCACCACCGTCACCGTGGCTGTCAGCACCACCGTGTGTCCCGTCTCGTCCGTCCCCACATCGAGCGCCGTGCCTGCTGTCTCGTCGCCGGCAAACACTTGGGTCGCACCCACCAGCGCCCCGGCCGTCTCCTCCTCCCCGGCCGCCCCGTCTGCCCCGGCCCCCGCTGCCAGCACCCCCGCTGCTGAGGCTTCTTCGGCCCCTGCTGCCTCCGCGCCGCCGTCCAAGGCCTGGAGCTCGGCTGCTCACCCCAGCGGTGCTGCTGCTGGCTCCGGCACCTCGGCCCCCAAGACCCCGACCACATCTGCTCCGCATGTCGTTGTCACGGCCGGCGCTGCTCACAACGGTCTCGGTGCGGCCGGCGCTGTTGCCGCAGCCGTTGCCGTTGCCGCCCTTTTCTAATTAAAATAAGGGGTGAAAGTTTGTGAAAGGGCGCTCCTGTCCAATTTCTATACGACCAAAATAAATCAAAAGTCATCATTGGGAACAGACGCCATATGTTGAGTTGGGTACAGAGGAAAGTGGTTCCGGTTTGAATATGTGTGAGTATTTCTTTGCTCGTTTTTTCCCCTGTAATCAACCATATTTCATCTCCATGTTTGACCATAGGTTTGTTTTTTTATTCTGCTGTATTTATTTTCTTGTCAAAGCAACCTAGAATAGTGCCAATCAATCCAGTGTATGTTTATTTAAGGCCCTTTTTTGAGAGTGATAAATCCCACGAACAAGGTGAGTTCTGCGATGCAAAAACGACAGACACTGATATTCATCACAAAAAGGCACTACCTGGTATTGACAGACCACACTGTAATGAAAGACAATAACGGTGAGATCCAGGAACTTTCGCAAAGCCGGAATGGTTTGTTTCCCTCGCTCTCAACTCTTGTCTCGTTGTCCTTCCTTTAGGCCCGTTTCTACACGTGTGCATAAAATGTTTATATGTCCTTCCCCGTGTCTCTATTTGATTGTTTTTCTCTCCTGCCGTTTTCAATTGTTTCTTTCCCAGGGCGTTGAACCGACCGTGCCATAAAGTGCGGCAGAGATTATTCGTCCCCTTGGCTCATTTTATTATATTGGCCTTGCCTATAATTGCCCATTAACAGCCGGCGCACGAGTCATAGACTACCAGTGGTCAGACACCTGGTAAAAGAAGAAGAAAAGCACCGGTAAAAATAAAGTCGTGGACGTGTATGACAAGATAGAGTGAAAAAAGGATATAGAAAATGATAATAATAGGTGGCTTTTCTCCACCGGAATACGCCCTGTTAGCCTAGCAATGCGTTTTGAGTTGAATTTGCATTTCCGATGAGCAAGCCACGATCCGCGGGACGGCTTCTAAAGCCTACGCTCCGGGTATGTTGATAGCATCAAATGCTCTCGATTCTTCAAGATATAAAGCAGGCGCTCGTATCGCGGGCGGACCTCTATTTTCCCAAAATGAGTCTCATTTCCCCAGGTTTCCTTGTTGCTCGTCGAGTATCGCCGTCAATTTATCCCCACATTTCCCTTTCTCGTTGATGGTACACAGTCGACTGGCACTATGGTCTAGGCCCGGCTATCTCGAATGGCCTGCTTCTCGAAACCTGCGAAGCCTTCGTCTATTGAGCCATAACCCGAAGGGATTAAGATTGAGGCAGTGCAGAAAGCCCGGGAAGTCGATTCTTCGCAACGCGTGACCTTGTCAATAGCTTCGTTGTGCTATGACAGCGGACCATGTACACCGACGGCAGATGCATGGTGGCCTGCCAACTCGCTAGTTCGTGACCTCGTCGGTAGTTGAGCAGAATCGTGGAGAGTCGGGATCATCAGGAATTTTACGCTCCTTTCAGCACCGGTCGCGATCGTTCAGCTAAAAGTAATGCATGAAATGGGTGCTGCAAGTCGCGAGCGGTCCGAATCGCTTGTTAGATGACGTTTGCTTATGTTTGTTGGCCTTTGCTGATGCGAAAGTGACACTTGCTCGTTTCTCATGAGCCACTCATGTGCTGAACAAGGCCCATCGCTGTCTTCTCACCGGCCAGAAGAGCCCGCACAGCAGCCCGGTCGCGCGCACCGGTGGCACCAATGACGACCATCTTTTGGATGTCGCCGTCGTCGTCCAGCACAAGACGGCCTGTGCGCCCGTCGGCCCAGTCGAATCGGATCTGCTTGGCTTCGGCATCGGCACCGCTGACATCGGCAAGTAGGGTACTGGCGTCGATACCAACGCCACTGCTGGCGGCCTCGGCTGCCACCTTCGAGGCCCTTTGCTGTACGCTCTTGCGCAGGTCGCCGATCACGGCCAGGCGGTTATGATAGCGAACGAGGGCCCTGCGCGTGGCACGTGCAAACCCATACAGGTCTGGGGACTTGGGCCCCGAGGGCGCGTACTGGGTGGCGCCGAGATGCCGCGTTGCAAGTCCGCCGAGCGGAACAGAAGGCGGGACAGTATGGCGATGCACGCGAAGAGGTGCTTCTTCATCGGACTGGCCTCGGCTGCGGCCGCTCGGGCGGGCACGGTCGGTGTCACGGTTGAGAAGAACGTAGTACGGACGCAGAAACTGCGCACCCATCATGACGTCGAAGCGAAGGCCGAGCACGCGCCCGCCGTCGACGGCGTTTGGGTCCGGGTCACGAACGCGGAAAGCGGTCACGGAGGCCCCTGCGCGGTAGAGACCCTGTTGCTTGTGGGCATCGTGGGCGTAGCACAGCTTCAACAGCTTCTTTCTTGTGGTAGCATCGCGATGGCTGTCGTCATTGAGAATCTGGCGAGTTCTCGACGCGGAGAGCAGTGTGGAGGTCTGGACTTGGAGCTGCTTTCGCAAGACCACAGCTGGACAACAGTCAGTAAATGTTATATTTTCGCCACCATATCGTAAATCCCCACCCACTTACCCCTCTCGCGGAGCTGCTCAATCTCATCATCGAGTGTCGATGCCATGGTTGGTTGCTGGGGCTGCGCAAGGCTGTGAGAGGCTGTGAGTGAGAGACATCGAGACGCGTCGCGATAAAGGGCTGTTGGGGGGTCAGCCATGTTGCGAAAATGACTAAGCTGAACAGGGTTTAAGTGGCAGTTAGGACCCTCCCCTGTAACGTATAGGGCGCGTTACTCCCTAAAATACTTAACAGCCAATGGCAGCACTTGGCAGGCTCCCTGAACTGTATCAGAATCACGTGCAGTCGCACCTCCCCCACAAATGCCATTGCCCGATTTGGTATTTGGCGTGTTCTTGCCTTGTTGGCACCTTCCTCTAAAGCCAGGTATTTTCTTCGTTCTTGCCTTGCCCCTGTCCTCAGCTTCGACGTCCAACGGCATCGTGACGTGTCAAAAAGGGCTTCAAGCAACGCTCCCGTCGCAGGCTGCAGACAACCCCGTTGCAGCACCCCTCACCCACTCGCTTTTAGCCTTGTTTTTCCCTGCGAGATTTCGTTCGTTGGGCAGGTCTAACTCTCGGCCTGCCGCCTATTTGGCGCCGTTCCGTTTGCCACCGCGTTGACACAGAGGCCACGGTTGCTTTAGCTGCCGATTTCCAATCAAAGAAAAAAAAGGTACTCGGATGCTCCGCCGCCGGACAAAACAGCCCTCCGAGGCTTCCTAGGCACCACATTGTCGTTTCAATTTACCCACTGTCCTTTACGCACCCACTTACACGGCACACAAGCTCTCGCACACCGCAGACAGTCGCCCCTACACTGGTCGTGCATTGGACAGTTTGACGATCGACGCCCCTTGAGGCTGGTTGGCTACCTTCTACCGCCGTGTTCTTTTTATTTCTCGTTCTTCTGTCCCGCCTTCCAGAAGCTTTTGTCCTAACAGGCCAACGAAGCGTCTTGGCCACGTTGCGACCCTCTCAGCCGTGTTCTTTTCTTTCTGCTCGACAGTCTCTCGACATCTTCGATCCTCTCTTTATTCTCTACCAACATACCCGAACCCTACCGTACCCGATCTCTGCCGCTTCACAACTTGACCGCATCTACGATCTGCAGCTTCGCATCGACAACCACACTGGACACTACAACCCATCAGCACTCCCACAACAAGCATCCTTGCTTTTACAAATCTGCACCATCTGCACCTAGCTCTCCACTACCTTCCACGATCACCGGTTACCACTTCCCTTCCAACCACTCGTTTCTCCTTCACCTTGGAAACACTTCCAACACACGATACCTCTTCGCCATCTTCAAGACCATTCCAAACCTTGGAGACCCTTAGCCAATTCGACGACTTCCACATGGGTGCCAGATCTCGACGCTCCAAATCCCGCAACGTAGACGGGCCTCCCATAGATACCTCCGATGACGACAGAACACCTTCTCCCTCCAGAAGACAGAGTAGCTCACGCCAGAGCACAACCGGAAGCAAGACAGCAAACGGAAGCATACGGCGAAAGTCGAGCAAACTACACCTGTCCATTAACGCGGGCGATATAAGCCCCAACGGCAACGGCCACAGCCCAAGTAACGGCAACGGCAAGATGAACGGCGGCGTTGAGTTGCGCCGTAAGGGCGGCAACGTGGAGTCGGATGCCGTGACGTCCAACCTCATGGCCCGCGAGTCGTTTACCCTCGACGACCACGTCCCCACGACTCCCAAGATCAACAACCACGGCTTCTTCGAGCTGCCCAAGGAGGACCAGCGGAATTTCGGCCTACTGGTCCTGCTCTACTTTTTGCAGGGCATCCCGCTCGGCCTCGCCACGGGCTCCGTGCCCTTCATGCTCAAGAAGCACATGTCCTACAGCCAGATCGGCGTGTTCACGCTCGCCTCGTATCCTTACTCGCTGAAGCTGCTCTGGAGTCCCATTGTGGACGCCGTTTGGAGCCCCAAGGTAGGCCGCCGCAAGAGCTGGATCCTGCCGATCCAGATGTTGTCAGGCTTCGGCATGATCTGGCTCGGGTCCGAGGTCGACGGCATGATGGAGACCATGGGCCAACCCGGCGGCTCCACAATCTGGAACTTTACGCGCTGGTGGTTCTTCTTGGTGCTCATGTGCGCCACGCAGGATATTGCCGTCGACGGCTGGGCGCTGACGCTGTTGACCCCTGGCAACATCTCATACGCCTCGACCGCGCAAACGGTCGGCCTGACCGGCGGCCATTTCCTGTCGTACACCGTCTTTTTGGCCTTCAACTCGCCCGACTTCGCCAACCGCTGGTTCCGCTCGGCGCCGCTGGACGTGGGCCTGATGGAGTTGGGCCACTACCTCAGCTTCTGGGGCTGGGCGTTCATCATTGTCACGCTGGGCCTCGCGCTGCTGAAGCGCGAGGAGCGTGCGCAGAACGAGGAGGGCGTCTGGGACGTGTACCGGATCATGTGGGGCGTCCTGAAGCTCAAGAACGTGCAGACCATCATCTTCGTGCACCTGATTGCCAAGATTGGCTTCCAGGCCAACGATGGCGTAACAAACCTCAAGCTGCTCGAAAAGGGCTTTGGCACCGACAACCTGGCGCTCACCGTGCTCATTGACTTTCCTTTCGAGATTGGCCTGGGCTACTATGTCGGCAAGTGGTCGCAAGAGTTCACGCCCATGCGCATCTGGTGCTGGGGCTTCGCGGGCCGCCTGGTGGCGGCCGTCTTTGCCCAGCTCACCGTCATTTTTTTCCCGGTCAATGGCGTGAACCATCTCTACCTGTTCATCGTCATCCTGGAGCACGTCATGTCGACCTTTATGAACACAGTCATGTTCGTCGCCGTGTCCGCGTTCCACGCACGCATCGCCGATCCGGCCATTGGCGGCACCTACATGACGCTGCTGGCGACCGTTAGCAACCTTGGCGGCACGTTCCCGCGCTACTTTGTGCTGCGCTTGGTGGACTACTTTACGAAAGCGACGTGCCACCCGGGGGCGTCTGAGATGGCAGCCAAGCTCAAGGGCCCGCTCGTGACGGAGGCGTTCTCGTGCGCAGTGCAGCTGGAGAAGGAGCGGTGTGTCGACGGCGGCGGCACGTGTGAGCTGGAGCGCGATGGCTACTACATTGTCAACATCTTGTGTGTGCTGGTGGGCACGGTCGCATTCACCATGTTCATCCGGCCGCAGGTGCTGCGTCTACAAGCACTGCCACTTAAAGCATGGCGGCTGTCCGGTGGCAGATAAGACGTGGGCGACAAGAAGACGGCGCCAGAATCACACAGCAGATGACAAGGGCGGGGAAGAAGCATGGCATTCTGTTCCTAAGCATATCATTGATTCACGTTTTCTATTCTATACCTTTGTTTCTGCACTGCATTTGTTAGGTAGTTTCCGGTGGGGCATGATTGGACACACACAACTTTTTGTCTACGTGGGCATTTGCGACTGGCCTCGTTGTGGCCAAGACTGGAATATAGGATAACCTCCCTGTAGAAATATGCCAAGGCAATGGATCAACCGTACCTGTTGTCGTGGGATGTCGAGTCACCTAGTATGAAAAGAGTGGCTGTTAGTGGTGATCGTGATAACATGATCTCGAGCCAGCATCAAAGCAAAATAAGGTAAGGAGTTTGTGTGAAATGCCCTCAGATTAGCTCTCTTGTGGTTCTCATTTGCGGTCTCCAACCAGCCCCGTCCGTATTTAAAGGTCATCCAGCAAGACAGACGAACAGCGTCAATGGCGTCCAGAGCACTTTTGAGAGCTCCGTCCTGACCATCGGTCTGTACGCCCGCCTGTGCTGGATACGTCCTCAAAAGCCCAAACGAGGCCTGTAATGCGGGCGAAGATCCATCAAATTTGGCTTTTGTTGTGTCCATTGGACTTTCACATCATAGGGCTCATGTTTATAGCCGACATAGCAGGCCATGAAGGTAGTGTGTCCCAGGGGTAAGGAAAGGGAACAAGCCAGCAAGGACGAAAAAGAATGGGAGGGGACCGAAGGGTCCACCAACGTCCTTGCCTCTACGGCGCTCTGTTGTCTTCTCCTTTCCTCTGTCCTTCGAGACACCAAACCGCCTCGTTCCAGAACAAGGAGAAGAGCCACGGCTTTGAAACCACGTCTGCGATTCTCCAGGAACTCGGATTGAAAACTATACTTGTTTTTTGGAAGATCATCGCCTGAGACCCAGGCTGCGTTACCAGCAAGGGACCGGAAGGCTCGTTCCACTGTGAAAATTGTCCTCAGTGTTCCGCCCAACAAAGCTGGACCGTCTGGATACGCAGGGGTGTGGCCAAGAGAAGAAGAGAAAAGGAAGAAGGTGTAATACAACAGAGCGGGCGGCGGGAACTCGTCGACTCCTCGCGGTGCCTTTTTCGGCCTTGCCGCATGCCCTGTCCTCCTCGATCAGCGAGATTCCACTGAAACAACGGTCCTTTCTGCTCTGATCTCTGTTCTTTGATGGGAGTTGTCGACGGAGAGGTCTGAAAGCACCTAAAGGGCCAGAAGGAACCCTCCCGCCTCTTTCTGTGCGCCTTCGTCCTCCCTTTCCGCCAATATCCTCCCGCCTCTCACGGCCAAGCTCGACTTCCGGGGGCTCACACCACCCAAATGCCTTGCGAGACGTATCGAGACTAAGAAAAGGGAGTAAGGGGGCCAAAATGGCACCCTTTCCCCTTTTCCCGTTGGTGTGGTTATCTTCACTGCAGAAGCCCCGTATATGGAACGCAATAAGAGACGAAAGGGAAGGAAATGTAAGATGTATCATGGAATGAAGGACAGAATGGCATAGTGCAACAATAGGCGAAGAAACAAGCAGACAGTAGAATCAAATGGATATAAACTTGTCACATAACGTACCTATTTTGTTACATTCCGCCATTTCTCGGAGGACTATTCTGGACGATGCCCCTTCTTTCTCGCTCGGGCTCATGCAGAACCGAAGCCATGTACTCCGGTTGTCGACCTATTTCTGCGTATGTGACCTTCAGTTGAGATTGGCGCGTGGCGTGAAAGTGAAAGCTTGAGTCGCGCTCGGCGAAGATGCTTCAGAACATAGGCCCCACTCTTTTCTGTGATTACCAAATTCTGTACGGAGTGTTTTAGTGGGTCGGTTCGGCAGGCCCAATGGTCACTGCAAGGGGAGGCGAATCCAACAATCGGCCGCCTTTTCAGGCAGGTGCGACTGGCACTCAAACTGGCCCCAAAAATCCCCAAAATTCGTACCACAAATTAGGCAAGTGGAGATCGAAAATAAGAGTCATACTTTGGGAAGTCGCGCGACCAATTCGTCTCCCACCCGAACAATGGCAAGAAAATTCTGCCAACGACCATTGACAGGAATAGGACCCCCGAATTCACCTTTGGGAACCGAGAATGGGCTATATGAATAGACATGAGGTCATTTTTCATTCAAGAGTCAGTCAAAGCACAAAAGCAACTTGGCGCAGCGGAAGCGCGCCGGGCTCATAACCCGGAGGTCCCTTGATCGAAACGAGGAGTTGCTAATAAAGAATGCTTTTTTTTTTGTTTTTGTTTGTTTTTGCTCTTGTATTCTTCTGTTCTTTTAATTTAAGCTCGTGAATTCCATTTTGCTATCTATTTCTCCCTTTACGGTGTCCCTGCTATCGTTCTCAAAGGTTGTTTTCCTTTTAAAAACAAACTTAAATTTTTCGATTTTAATTACCCCAAAAAGACAAAGAAGAAATACAGAACTTGATAAAACAAAAAAATAAAAAATAAAAAAAAGAGAAAGAAAAAACTTACAGGAATATAGCCACTTCTACCCCCACCAGTTACGGCTATGATATTGGCTCCTGGATCACGTCAATTTCCAGTTTCGAAAATGATCTTTAACAACTATGGTTTAAAACTATTGTGAACACGCATATATTAGGATCTGGGCCTTTTCCCTCTTTACACCCACGACAGAAAATATGAAAACAGACTTAAATAAAACACAATTGTACAGATCCGGATATCATACAAAAAATAATAATACACAAACTCAATACCCCAACTCCGCAATCCACATTTCAGGTGATTAGTTCTTCTTGTTC
This sequence comes from Sporothrix brasiliensis 5110, assembly GCF_000820605.1. Classification (NCBI taxonomy): domain Eukaryota; kingdom Fungi; phylum Ascomycota; class Sordariomycetes; order Ophiostomatales; family Ophiostomataceae; genus Sporothrix; species Sporothrix brasiliensis. Next base: position 2,973,256 of record NW_024467134.1, read on the forward strand.
TCCAGGTGCCATTCAAACACCCGGCGGAAAATCGTCTTGGCGTCCTTGGTGATGGTCTCGCCGTGGCAAGGGACAATCGTCTCAAACGGCCACGAATCCATCACCCGGATGCCCTCGTTGAAGCGCACGCGATCGCTGCTACTGGCAAAGTACCACAAAAAGCGCCGCGTCCATTTGACATCGCCTTGGGTCCGCAGTAGAGCCTGGAAGAAGCGGTTAAGGAAGTTGGTGTTGCGCCGCGTGGCCGGATCAACGCGCTGGTACTGCTCGTTGGCGGGCAGGTTGAACATGAGGTCGGCCTGGATCAAGACGTTCTCGGGCCGGTAAAACAGCACAACCTCCTTGTTGGGGTGCATGTCCAAGTACACGAGGCCGAAGTCGGCGTCAAAGTCGGGGGCGACAGACTGCGCCTCGCTCATGGGCTGCTTGCGCTTGTCCTGCAGGACAGCAAAGAAGGCGTCGTCGACGTTGACGCGCGGGTCTTTGCCCTTCGTGGCAGCGCGCTTCTCTGCGAGGCCCTGGGGCGCCACAATGCGCGCATTCGGGTAGGCTTTGAGCCACTCCGACAGAAAGATGTGGTGCTCCATGTCGGGCGCGACAATGTACCGGACACCCTCCTTGCCGCCGAGCCGGGTGACGACGGCGGCCGCATCGGCCGTGAGGGCGACGGGTGAGAAAACGAGTACACCGCCACCAGTCAAGCGCACAATGGTGCAGCGCCCACCAATCTCAAAGAGACCGGCACGCAGGAACGGCAGCGACAGTGTCGTGATGTTGGGCGTGAGGTCACGGATGACCATGACGTCAGCCGGGTTGGCTGGGACGAGCTTGTCCGACATGTCGCGGAATGTGTCTTTCGACGACGATTTGGGGTTGTATGAGAGATGTGATGCCTCTGGCCTGGAAGATGGCTGGTTTGAATATGTACGGCGAGCTGCTGGAATGTTATAGGAGAACGTAGAATGGAAGCTCGTGATAGATGGTCGACTAACTGTCCAAGGTAAGCTGTGGAAGCTGTAGAAGCTCTGTACCTTTTTGATGTTCTGGAGGTTCTGGATGTTCTCGATGTTCTGAATACTTCGAATGCTGGAAAAGCTCGCGACATGAGTTTTTATATGTCGTTGGACGTCAAGGCGATGCAGAGACATGGAGCATGGTCGTCCCGTTGGCCGATTCGGTGTAATGTTGCGACTCGGACGAGCCGGAGAGGCTCGAACAAAGGCCGTGACAAAACAACGTGGCAGCGAGTCCTGCAGGCCTCGGCACGCCCTGTTCGGAACACTCTGAAAAGGGAAGGGGCTGACTAATTTCTCGGCAACGCCACACGAAAGCATTAGGTGTGGTTGCATACAATGCAGAAAACACAAATAAATAATTTGAAATCGTGCCCTTTCAGCCTCGCGATGCCCGAAGGTTTGAAAACCTAATACATCGCTCGAAAATACCAACCGTATGTCGTGCTGCTGCGCCCCGCACGTCTTCCAAATACTGCCACTGAAGAGTGGAATTGGAATCGCAAATAATGGATCCACTCCTAATTTGCACAATGACGTCAGTCACGTGAATACTGAGCGAGGCCCATTATATTAGTCATCTCAGATCTCCACCTGAGCGTAACGCGTCTAGGTCTCCAGATTGCCAGCCCTAAATAGTATCTTGACATGCAGAGGCATCTGACATCTGAAGCCACGACTGGCAGCAGACGATGGGCTTTTCAAGCGAAATACCTTCACGACAGTCGGATGCGCCATTGGTTTCCTCGTTACTGGTACTTCGCTACGGTACTGCTGCGCCACTAGACAGGATTCAAGACGCGCGGAAGCTGGCTAGACAAGCATGAACAGAAGTCGCTTGTTGCCAGGTTCAAGCTTCGTGGGTCGTCCGTGCTTGTTACGGTATGCTGCTGAGTAGCAAGCGACCATCTCTTCTGACTTATTTCGCATTCTAATAATGTGTCACGGTCCCAGAGCCACGGAGCCACGTCTGGTCGAGCTTGTTCAGGACCTTCGTTTGCCTGAATAGGCCAAACTAGGTTGGTCACGTTCAAACATGAGCCTCCCAGTCGAGAAAAGCTTGGGAGTAGCCGAGCACTCTATCATCTGACGAATGTTAAGTTCCCTCGTGCATTTTATAAATGAAACTGATAGTCTTGGCCTACCTTCCCTCGTCGCACGTATGCCCTTTCCTCTTTCGAGACAAACAATGTCGAAAGTGGTTGCTGCATCTGGCTCCTTCCTCTCAAGCCGAGATGGTCCCATCCTTCTTGGGACATCATGTGTTCCTTCCCCCTCTGGGCGGGACGCATGGATGCTTTCCTTTTGCCTCTGTGTTGGCAAGTGCGAACGAATTGGGTTCCCCTATCCAATGCCCATTCTGCAAAACAAGACACTGCTGTTTGCGTTAGAGAGTTCGCGCTGGCACTCTCTCCATCTTCTATTTGTTGTTCTTGATATGCAGCATCCATGGTACCAGCAAAATGCCAACGCCGCGTTACTGCCCAAGCATGGCCTTGCAAACATGACCATGAAGTCAGCGGAATGGTGCAGAATTGCCCGGCACTCGCCAGATTGCGGCAGAGATATAGAGACCATGATACGGGGTTCACAGCGACCGGAGATCAATTGCTCGGGAGCGAGAGCATTGTCGCGGCCGACCATCCCCGTGCTGGACTTCAGTCTCTTCATCGACTTTGCTTTGACTCTGCCGGAGTGGAGATGCTGTATTCGACACTATGCACGGCCAGCATCAATATACGTCCCTTGCACTCACTCCTTCGTCGCGGACATTCTCTCATCGCTCGCTTCCTTGTCAAAACCAGTCTTCTTAACCTCACCATTGCGTGGAGTGAGAGATTGATCCCGGCCAAAGAAAGCGAAAGTTGATTTGTTTCCCCGAATCCCGGGAAGCAAGTACATGTTCCCGCGAATATCGAACCTCGGGAATGTAACAAAGAAGACGCCACAAGGCCTATAAGAGAAACGGACTCCCTTCTCTACAGACACGGGAACGACGAGAAATTAGCAAAGAAGAGATATAGATACGTCCCCGCGTTCTGTTCAAGACAGACACACTCTGGTGGAATTTGGAGAGGCAGACAACTTGCTTCATGAAGTCCACTGTCCCATATGAAGGTTTGAGTCCGGATGGCCTCGGCGAGATACATATCTCTTATATCGATTTTCGCCGCCATCACAGCTTACCTTCTCTCGTCTTCTCTTATTCTCTCCTATATTCCTTCTCACGACACGTCTGCTAGTAAAATTTGCATATTACTCGACGAAGGGCAATATCAATGGACCAGCTCTTTCGGAAATGTTTTTCGCATTGGTACGGAAGAAAACTTCTCAACCACAAATGGGGGTCTATCCTTCCCACCGGCGAGAAAGATAAAACCGCATCTCGGCATGTTCGACAAAGGGCCTTCGTTCTCCATTGTGCCGAGACAGACGGACAGAAAGTATGACGGATAATACGCAAGGCCATTCATGAGGAGCATGGTGGAAATCGCGAAAGAAACCTACGAAGTCTGACAAGACCAGCTACCAACACATGTCAACCAGTATGAGGTACTCAAATTGGGGACCGACCTGAGAGAGGACAATGGTCTCTCTCCACTGCCTCCTTTTCTCGGCACTGTTTGTGTTGTAGCTCTTGAATCGATGCGCCTCGTTTCTTTTCTTGATCCTCTAAACGGCCAGAGCTCGAACACGCACAAGAGTCATTCATTCGGAGGTGGGCCCAACACCGATACGCTCAACAATACTTCTCGCCATCCAGAGTGCTCTTGTCTTTCTGGATTCCCCAAATTCCACTTCGTTGGTCGTCCTTCTTTCCTTCCTTAGACTTTCTCACGCACATGGCATTGTCCTCTCTTGTCTCGCGTCGTATACCAAAACCTCTCCGGGTGTCTATCTCAATTGCGTCCTTCATGAGCCTCACCATTTTCATTTAGTGGCTGATCAGGAGCCAAATGCATGTGGGGAAGCATTGCCAATTGCGCTAGAGAGTTGTTCGGTGCTTTGGATGTGCTTGGCGAGCAACGGGACACTAACACACGAGCCGGCAGACTGTCGATCAAATCGTCCACTTTGCACGCCTCCTCAAAAAGAGAGAACTGTCTGAATATGGGGCGTTTCTGTCCCACTGAGAACGCTATTGAGAATTGCATTCGACTCGCAGAGAGCAACATCTTGTACAAGGCTTGCCAAGGGCACAAGTCTGGTGTATTTTACGAGTGCGACAACAAGGGGAAGTAGGAGACGACGAATGCCATCATTCTACAATATCATCTTCCCTGGTACGACGCCAGTGGCCAAACTACCTAACGATCAAACGACCCAACGACCAACTCCGGTGTACATCATCTTACGCTCAACATCCGCCATCTCTGTGTGAATATCTCCCCTAGTTTTCGAGTCCCAGAACCTCGTACTGACTCCAAGAACTCGTTGTGGTCTTCTGAACTCTCCTCATCCACGAGTCAATTCAAAGATAAACCTGTCCCACACTGCCCTAGTCTATAAGCTGCAAGGTACTTATGGAACCTAGTTTGGAACTATTTTGCAGGAAGTACCATTACACAACACCCTGACAGCACTGAGTTCAAACCCCTTCATTTCTCTATTTCATCCCTGAATCAATTCCTGCAGCGTTGCTATCCTCTAAATTAGCGTTCGGAGTGGATGCCTGAGCAGGAGAACTTTGACATCTGCCATCCAGACGCCGAAACCCCCGATGTCCTCTTTCTCCTTCTAGGAGATTCTTTTCTTTTTTTCATTCTTGCCAATATGCAGCCGGCCCAAAGCGGAGAAGGCATTGCCAGTCGCATGCAGAAAGTTGCTAGCACATCTCAAGGTGATAGAAATATTGGAGCGGTCGGGGATCTAAACTGCAAACTGAAAGTCTCAGCAGTTCTGTGGCTCTGGAGACCAGCCCGATTAAATGCGGCTCTTTTCTGTATGGCATGCACCCCCTCTTTGCAATAACCCCTAGCAGGCCCTCCCAGCAGTCGATCGCAGGAGACGATTCAAAGACGCAAAGAGGCATATCGATCCCCTTTGAGAAAATTACACTTTTTCAACATTAGGAAGAGGTAAGAACGCACTCGTGCAGCAATTGCAGGACTGTATGGGCTTGGGAGCCAGAATGGAGATCATACGCTGCCAGCTAGAGTAGGGTACCCCACAATAGTGGACTGACTTTCATGTGCGCAGTTTAGCTTCTGACTTCTGGAAAAGTAGAAGAGACTGCCTGACTGCCCAAAATAGTCAAGGTGCATAATCAGGTCCAACTTGGAGGACTGTTGGACCTCAAAATGTGCCAGAATGGGGGTTAGAGCCAACAGGCACAGCTTCGTTTGGCAGCCAACGAACAACGCTTCAGCCCGTTCTGACTTACAGGTCTGTTGGCTTTAAAAATGATTGAATTTCGGTGGATTTGACGGTGCCCAAGTGTCAGCAAGCTGCTGCCAACAAAGCCGAAGCAGAACCCCGGCAGCCCGGCGTGTGGACAGGGCAACATCATGAGCGATTGCGGCGGGCCGAGGGCGGGCCAGTCCAGGGCAGCATTGGCATCCTGGCGTTCTCCATAAGTACTGTGCGTATCCTTTTACATACAGAACAGGGACCCCTGCCCTAGTACCTTGGCTCCTTGGGAGATAATCGATATCATGTACGAGCATCTTCCAACTTAATATCCCGTTTCAGTATGTCGTATACGGCAAGTCATGCGAATCTGGTTAGTTTTGCGCGGGACTCGACTAAATTGTGGATTCCAACGGCCGGACCAAGCTTCAAGGCTGGCGGAAGCACGTCGTCGAAATAATTTGTACCTTGCACCAGCTAGGCGACACGCAGCCCGTTTGGAGGAGCTCCTCCACTTGGAAGCCCCAAAAGCAGAAGAGTGGGATGCGATGGAGCATTACGTGACGACAGCAAAGCGGCGAGCCCACTTTGTGATTCAGTCCCGAGCCATTCCTGATGATCCGTTTATAGTTTCAATTTTCGAGGTTTCAATTTTCGAGCAGAATTATTCCTAGAAACTAAGACGGTCTAGACAAGAAACTACGGATTTCAGAGGTGAACGTACCCAGCAACTATACTTTTTACGGAGTAATACTCGGCAGACACGCACACATATACAAACCAGAAACGGAATACGTTTGCACACAACAACAAACAAGGCTGTACCAACAAACCATATGCGACGATGGACGACGGGTGGGGGTGTGATCGACAGCCAATCTGCCCTTTCGTGTTTCTTTATCCTCATCCAAGATCGAAATACAGATATACGACGCAATACGACCAAGGTAAACAAGGGCTGGGGTGCGTCGACGAAAGGAGTCAAATGTCCGTGTACAGCAAAGAAGGAAAGGAATCCGTGACAACGTCTCCAGACTTTCACGTGGGACTAGGATATAGGCTTGGTGTGCAATTTCTGCTTCCAGTGTATGCATATGTATGTGAGACGGCCAGCCTGGCCAAGAGGTCATTCCCGGATGATACCATGCAGTTGCAGAGTTGACAGGTTAAGGACACCTGCGGCTGAATACAGTATGTGCATCGTGCAGACACCCGGGAAGCAAAATATGGGTGTTCTGACCTCCAAGTGATGATGGTATTGTCATACGATTATGCATGATTGTCATACGATTATGGATGAGTTGACGATGAAAAACAAGGAAGAGGCAAAAGTTTACCGTCCGAGGAAGAAGAATCGTAGACCGTGAGCTCGTGCAAAGAGGATGTGAGGCGCGGCTGAGAAAATGCGAGTGACCCGATAGGTTTTTCAAACTATGCGACGTTGGGCAGAAAACTGTCTCACTGTGACAAAAAACAAGAAAAAGAAAAGAAAAAGGAACTAAAGAAGCACGATCTAGGCATGTGGCGTCTTGGTTGGAACACGTGCTCACCGTTTTTGCATGTACTTGAGAAAGATTAGCCATGCAATGTACATGTACGATGAACTACGGAGAACAGTGCTGCTTTGTAGTCTGTAGATTGCGATGACCTGAAGAGTGGTGCCAAGCGAGACAACACTAAAAGCCTGTAATTACCATACGCGATGGATGGTGGGGGAAGCAAGGGGAACCGGTAGCTGAAGAATCCTTGGTGGTACTGCCATGCAGGTGTTTTGAAGATGAAGGAGACACGAGTGTGGGCTCAAACTATTGATACTTGTTTATACATTTTCCAGAGAGACTAATCTTTTTATTTTTATTTTTATTTATTTTTATTTATTTTCATTTTTAT